>NC_137696.1:35289644-36039644 GCF_964034855.1 Anser brachyrhynchus
TTTGGAACCAAATATGAACAGTGGCTGAGAGGATCATCCAAAGCACTTGTTATCCTGATGACGCTAATCATGCAGCACCTCAAAATTTTCTCCTCTTATCTTTGGATGTGTCCACCTGTGTTGTGAACGGGAGCAGGATCCTTACTGTTGACGCTTGCTGAGGCCTTGTAAAGGCTACCAAGGCCTCAAGTAAGAGCCAGGAAGAAATATGTATGACATGCGTGGGAAGAAGACCATCTTCACCCTGATCTGGGGTCTAGTGTAGCAGGAAGAGGTCACACACTTCCTTCTAGGGGTTGAAATTGTATCCGAACATTTCACACCCCTGGGTTTCTGTGTTTTCTACATGGATTATTGTTTCTTTTCTTCTTTTCCACCCAAAATGATTTGTTGAATGATCCTGTAAAGTTTGCTTTAGAAAGACAAAAGCAAAACAAAAGAAAACAAAACCACTTTTCCCATCATATTTATTCTTCACTAAGAAAAATATCGCCTTGTATTGTTTCTTTGCCTTGCACACTGATAACCCTGTGATACAATCTTAACTCCTTTCAGAAGTCTGTGATGCTTCCCATTAAGTTCTTGCCCCCATCCTTGGCAAGCATAATAGCTTGCAGATAATTGTGACCACAGAAGCTTTCTAAGTGCTTTGTGACTAGGGTGAATGGTCCTTTCTTCCAAGAATTTACAGTGCAGATTATTGAGGTTATTGATGGATTCATTCCAGTTTGCCACCTTCACACTATAATATGGCAACTCTTAGCAAATACTGACTTTATTTATGGTGGTGGCTCTAATTTTGCTACAAAACAAGGGTCTGGCCAAGAGTCTCTCCCCTCTCCAGAGTACTTCTGTACAAAACTGTAACCATTCCTTTCAAAGGCTGAAACATACAATCTTGAAAGCATCAGTTGGGTGCCTGAGAGCTAGAAAGGGAAATGGTTTGTAAACAGCTTAAAGAGATGACCTTGTCCTAGATATGCGCTCTTGTCCACTCCATGTTAGAGTTCCTGTCTTCTCATATGATTAATGTAAGACTGGTTTCACAACATTATCCCTGGATGACAAATCCTGTCTAAGGTTTACCTGTCCCCAATCTCTCATGATTCTCACCTCCTTGGAGGTTAAAAAATTCAGCCTTCTCTCCCTCACAACTGTTTTCTTTAAGTAGCAATTACAAAGCAAACCAAGACCTCTGTCGTTTCACAGGCCCATTTCAGTGCATCCAAAGTAAAGGTTCAGCTGATTCAAACATGGGGTTGGACAGGGAATAGCTGCAGCAAGCCCCCACCCAGACAGAGAGCCAGACCTCCTTTACACTGCTGCTGATGCCTGTGGAATTGCAACAAAAGGATCACAGCGTTCTCTCCAAACAGGAACCCCCTGCTGCATTCCAAGCCCACGTATCCTCTTTCAGTAGTAAAAAAGATTAGTATCCCTTGTTGTGTGTGTCAAGAGTCAAAATATAAAACTGAGGCTCTTATCCACACTTCTCTTGTGTCATGCCTTTAATACACTGACTGTGCAGAGAGCATCTGCTCCCAACCTGGGTTCTGGTGGCAGCTGAGAGCATTCTGTGCACAAAAAGGATGAAAGCCAAAGGTTGCAATCCCACCAGGTTGAGGTGCTGCTTCCTGATGGGCAGGCAGCAGAGTACCACTGCCTCCAGATGTACTCTGGAAGCTAGCACTGTACCTTTCGTCAAATTACAAGCACTGGGGAGGTGTTGCCAGCACAGTCTCTTTATTCTGATGAATGCTGTGCTGAAGCAGATGGCCACTAAACAAGAAGTTTGTTTGTTTATTTGTTGAGTAAATAGATTGCACTGGTCACAAATAGCACTTTTTAGCACCCAGTGGAACAAATCCACTTATCTGGAAGACACTTCTGCTATTCCTTATTTTGTGTTTTATGATCAAGAGATACCAGCTATAATTCATAATTATCACTCTAAACTTTTGATAAAATACCAGAATCTTCTGACTAACAAAATGTGGTGTGGAGTTTTTTCACAATGACAGCAATTAAAGATTGGACTGACTTACAAAGGGAGAGGGGAATGAATGCTCCATCATTTGAAATCTCTAAATCAAGAGACTGTCTTTATAAAAGATATTTTCTGTATCAGCCAATAGCATGAAGACTGATGCAAGAACCACAGAGAAGAATTCTATAATGGGCATTATGTGGAAGGGCAAATGAGATGGCCATGATGCTTTCTGGTCTTAACCTATTAGTCAAAGGGCATTAAATTTCACTCACTGAGCTGGACTTGTGATCATGTGAAATAGAAGTACAAGTATTTCCCTGATTCTTAGGGAGAATCTGGAAAGAATAGTAAACCTGGGGCAAAAATATACTATCCTTCTTTCAAAGCATCTTCAAAGTTACTTTGAATCCCCTTAAGGTTAACATAAGTATCCTGGTTATTCCAGCTGAGGTGAATTTTTAAAATGGAATAGATAAATTAATGTGTAATTGATTCTTTGACCTGAAACAAATCTTGCCCATATTTTTGAAACTTTTTTTTTGTTGTTGTTAAGCTCCAGGATGGACAAGTAAAAGTTACTGTGGAGTAACTGGCATATTTTAAAGAAGTTCATCTTCATATTTCATATATGACATTGGTCTATACTGTTTATAACAGTACGTGACAAAAAGGGGCTTCTGTGCTGCCTGTCTCACCAATAATCTCGAGAACCCATTTTATTCCACTGCACCGTGAATCAATGTCTGCTCTTTGTTGGATCTCTGAGTTTAGAAATTCGAGAATAGGATTTCCCCATGATAAGATGCAGGAAACAGAAAGAAAACATATTCAGTTTGTCTGTTGGCTGGAGCTGCTTTTAAAAGCAGAGGGATGTGTGGGTGGAGGATGTGAAAGGATATTTTGTACTGGCATATATGTGTGTAAACAGCCATTCAGTGATTTGTAAAGAACTGAACTGAACAACACCCAAGAAATATATAGTTTCTCCCCAAATCTCTAATGTTTGAAAGCTGGCAGGTTCAGCTCCCAATAACAGTTTTCATCAGTAGGGCCACAGACCAAATTTCTATTTTTTTAAATCTGTCCTTCAATCATTGTAATTGATTGGCAACTGTTGATTAAACAGTCATGTGGACCAGTGTTGACTACTTCAGTTTGGAAGGGGGGGGGGGGGCAGGAAGCAGAAGTTTGTGGAGTCTGTATGTACGTGCTGCATTGTACTGTCAATCAGATGGCCAAAGGCTTTAACGTATTCTCTGCCAGACTTGGACAGGAGAATGATGTTTGTAGCCATTAAAGTTGTCCTGGAGGTTGTGAAAGCATCTCAATTTCTTTTTGTGTTAATCCTAATTTAAGTTTTCCTTGGGTTCAGGTACTGTGCCTGGCACTGTATGTTAAAGGAGAGCATGACCTCAGAGGTTCTGTGTCAAGCTGTTTCTCCTGGGTAGTTTCCAGTGTTAGTTAGTCATCTGTAGTCATGGTCTCTCATGTGTTTTCTAGATCTAAGACAGGAACAGGGCACTGAACCTTGACAGTTCTTTCCAGAGGTGAGTGTTGTAGGCTAGTAAGATGATCAACACCTAGACAGAGCCAGATTTCTTCTGTAGCTCTTTGGGTGGTGATGGGATAGCTCTGGAGGTGGAAATGAGAGCAGATGTAGCCAAAGCAACTATGTTGGCTGACTGTGAAATAAGGAGGCATTAGAGAGAGGGGAGGCCTTAACGAAGGAGTGGAGTGGAAGTAATTTCTTCCTTCCTTGGAGAATGACCAACAAAGAAAAAGGTTGAATTCACTGAGAAGATCCTTACTTGGGAGAGAAGAAATATTTATCTGGGATGGTTAGTGAAGAAAATAAGCCAGAGGGTGAACCCCAGAGAACTCTGACTTTTGCCTAAAGGGCATCAAGGGGAGTCAAAGAACACACTTTGAGAACCCATCACACCACAGCCTCATGAAAGACTTTTGGGATACTTTTTGCTAGGGTTGTTTGATTTTTCCTTTGGGAATGAACACTGTCAAAATTGTAGTTGGTGAAAGATTTTTGGAAGATTTTTGGAGTGTATTGATGGAGTTCATTGATTTCTGCCATTGCAAGCAATAATTTTCTTTCAAATCAGACTCTGAAACACTAGTCCCAGAGTCTATTATTAATTCCTGATGTCATTAAGAAATGTCTTCTCTGTCTGTGATGTACTGACATCTATTTTATAAGACACTGACGTGATTGGAACTTCGATTAGATTTTCTAGCCAAAATGCCTGGCCCAGGATTCCCAGGAGCTAGGATTAAAGTTAGCTTCCCAAATTCATATTTTAGTCATCCAGAAAATTATGTACTTTTTCAGAATTCTTACTGTCAAGTGCAGAAGTTACCTGCTTCTCAACTCTTTTAAACAGGTCACGTATTTTAGTGCCCAATAAGGTTACCTACTATTGTAACCCTTAGCCTTCCTCCCACGAAAAGCCCTTCAGCCTTGTTCCTATAAAGTCAAGAAAAATGGGATATGCTGCAAAATAGACAAGTAATTGCTCTGTCTGTAGTCCTTCCTCCTATGTTTTACCATGGCGTGGCTCCCTTACATGCAACATCTGCAGTCTTCACCTTAGTGTACAGGGAGTCACCCAGGGACACAGCAGGCAGAGAGCAAGGAAGCTAGACTGGTTACAGTAAGGGATATGAAGTTTGCAGCACAATCTTTTTCATGAACCCCTCCAAAAAAAAAGTATGTTTTGTTCTATGAAGTCTTTCTTAAGAATATCTTCAGAGTTTTCAATAGAGTCTTCTTTGACTTTCTAGAAGACAATTTTGATACCTATACATTAGCTAAGTGATCTGGTTCTCTTAGCTGCACTGGATATCATCTTGAAATATATTTGCTGTTTCCAGAAGGAGTAAGAAGTAAGTGAGGACAGTAACCAGGGCAGATTAGTCTATAAAGACAAACTTCTCACTGTTCAGACTGAAATACTACAGCTCTTTCTGAATGCATATCCTTTTTCTTCTTTTTTTCTTTTTCTTTTTCTTTTTTTTCTTTTTCTTTTTCTTTTTCTTTTTCTTTTTCTTTTTCTTTTTCTTTTTCTTTTTCTTTTTCTTTTTCTTTTTCTTTTTCTTTTTCTTTTTCTTTTTCTTTTTCTTTTTCTTTTTCTTTTTCTTTTTCTTTTTCTTTTTCTTTTTCTTTTTCTTTTTCTTTTTCTTTTTCTTTTTCTTTTTCTTTTTCTTTTTCTTTTTCTTTTTCTTTTTCTTTTTCTTTTTCTTTTTCTTTTTCTTTTTCTTTTTCTTTTTTTCTTCACACTGAGATATTTACAAAGCATCAGATTTTACTCTTTAGATGAAGGGTATTCAAAAAGGGATGTACTTTATGCCAACCACAAAGGACCTCAGAATCATGCCTTACATGTTCATTCTGGATGTGCAGAGGCAGACTGTCCCCTGCTCATGCTTCAGTGCATTAGCTAATCTTTAAAGAAGAGGGATTAAGGAGAAGCTTTGCCCATTAACAGGTTAGCTCTGTCTGTCTAGCTCTGGCTGCATGAGTTTGTCCAGGTTTCTCGGAGGTATATGTTACCGATCACTGTCCAGAAGCAGATCACTGAACTAGATGGACCAAAGGTGTGAACCAGGTTCACAATTTCCAGGTAAATTTCCTGCAAAGTTGTACTTCTTTCTTAGTTTTTGATTCCTTCCAAAGGCTTTATGAATTGGTGTGTTTATTGGTGTATTGATACTGGTGTGTGGTAATTTGAATGAGTCTTTTTTTTTTTTTCTTTTCTTTGCCTACTATTGTTTAGTCAGTGCTGATCTTTTCCCTGGCTCTGTCTAGGAGCCTCTTCAGCTAAGGGAGGCAGAGAAAAATGTTTGTGTCTTTGTGTCTGGAGGGTTGGAGAGAGGAATTATCAGTAAATGGGAAAGGCTGATCAAACCTCCTGAGTTCTTTTATCTCAATCCTGGTTTTATTTAGACCTTCCAGTATCATTCAGTACAAAGGGAAATCTCCTCAACACAAGCATAAGGAATAATAGTATTTAACACAGAAAAAAATTGTACATGCTCTTCTATGTCATTTAAGTTACTAAAATATAGCAAGGGATAATTCTTCTAATATGGAAGAGGATGAATGGAACCGATAAGGTTACTTTATTTGTCTACCTCTCCCCATACAGATACAGCTATATACGATTCCCTATATAACACTTTTGGCATCAGCACCACCTGAGAGCTCTTTGCAGCTGCAGCCTGTGCATTTTGCAGTAAAATTCTCTCCTCTTCTCTTTTCCCCCAGCTTCCCCCGCCCCCAGAGAACTGACACGCTTTCCACTGACAAATGTTGAGTGTAGCTCCTGAGGATTTAGCATGTCAGGCAGTGTCTACACAGCTTAGGTTTCTATTATTACGCAATGGCTTAGGAGGCAGTACTTTGCCACATAATTACAGAGCCGATCTGTATTAGAACCAGGAGTTTGGATGCCTCTTTCCCAGCCAACTATTTGTCTCCCACCCACTCAAGACTCCTCCCTGATACTCTTGTTTAATACCTTCTTTTGGTACCCTTCTTTCTTCTGCTTTCTGATTTTCTTCCCTTTCCTACACCATATATTTGCTTATTTCAGAAGTGAGGGATCTGACAGAGTTGTGCCTGCCCAGATTCGTATCCAGCACTAATACAGCACTAAGCACTTGCTGTATGTTGCATCGTCAGAAGGGGTAAGAAGAAATTCCTGAAGCTGCCTGCTAGTTCTTTCCTGTTTTCTTTCTCTCTCTCTCTCTCTTTTTTTTTTTTTTTTTTTTTTTTGGTGTGTGCACATTGCTTGTCTTACAAGCCGTGCAGGCTCTGCCATCTAGAGCACTTTGTGAGATCACTCCAGTTTGCTGTTTTTCCTTTTTTTCCATCTCTGCGTGAGTGTGTGTGTGTTTCTCCCCGTCTCTCCTCTCCCCCTCACCGTAAAACTCGACCCCCTCCCCAACACACACGCACATACACAGAAGCTGGGCTTGCTAGTATGAGCTTGAAGACTTGCAGTACCAAAATGCATGTGTTACCTTGGGATGCACTAAGATCAGGATGCTTGAAAAGCCTGCAGGCTGCTTAGTCCTCCAGGACTGGGTTTTTTAAACCAAACAGGAAAAGAACAAGTTATTCACTTTTATTTTTTTCCTCTTTCTTTCTTTTTTATTTCCCTTTTTTTGTGCTTTGGATATTACTGAATAAGGAGTCTCAGGGATTCACACACTTGGACTTTACTTGGCTGCATCTGCCAAACAATCTAGTCTGCATTTTGGTTAGCTGGAGACCAACCAGGATTTTTCTGATTATATCTTCTTCTGAAAAAAGGATGCATGACATAGAAAGAAGGTCTAAGTGCCTGTCTGAGACTATTTTACCAAACCTGGGATAAATGTTATTTCTCAAAGGTAAGTGTTATTTTCTTCTTATGTGTTTATATAAATTACGTAGCTATAATACAAACTATATATAGATACACACACGGAACATTTTTATATAGTTAACTCCCTGATTGCAAGAAAATATGTTGCTATACATTTTAAAAGCATTGGAGAAATGCATAAGTTTAACTTGCTGTTAATGTTAGCCTCGATAAGAATGTTCCTGTAGAGACATGAATCTCAGTTCAAATTCTGCTTCTGTCTTGACATGAAAAGGCAGTTCAAAAAGAATATTTTTTTAAGTGCCAATAGGGATTTTTTTCACGACGGTGTTGAAACAATGATGGAAAGACCTTTGAAAGAAAGGATAATAATTTGTTTTCTAATACAGGAAAACCTGAGAGATAGGAGAAAGCTGCAAAAGTTATTTCAGCTTTCTGTTGGAATTTGTATAGCCGGTAAAGCTAAGCAAGAACTTTGCTGGACAGGTCAACTCCGCTGTATATAAAAACATACAGTAGAAGAGTGGGGACCTTGTCAAATGTCATCTGAAGAAATGGAAGGCACAGAGAAAGCTAGGGAAGGGAAGGGAGTGAGGGGGATGGAGGGGCAGCAGGCAGCCACTTCTGTGCTCGCTGTCACAGAGGTTGCTGTTTTTGGTAAGGTGATGACACTGATAATGGACATCCAAAATTGGCAAGGTGGACATGTGGATGATGGAGTACACAAACAGGTATATGCTATGTCATGTCTGTCTGACGTCATCAGACATATAGGCTCTCTGCACTGAGAATCTGGGTGGGGGGAAGCATTTAAATGGCACCACAGGACAAGAAGTAGCAAAATTGAAACTGAGTCTCTCTCTGACTTGCGTGGACACATGCACACCTTGGCATTACAGAACAAGTGCATGACTGAATAAAAGAGTAGAAATAAGTGATTAAGTCAACAAGTGCCAGTATGATGGATTAGTTAACTGGAAATGTGTAGTGGTCAGTTATGGTAGTGTATGCAAGGAAGGGATCGTAAACTGAGTAACTCTTTCCTACCCAAAGGAGACAAATAGCATTGATTTAAAGCAAGATTATTTTGTTGTATATATATATATATATATATATATTTAGGTTTTTTTTGTTTTTGGGTTTGTTTTTTTTTTAGTTTAGTTTTAGGACAGTATCGTGGCAATATTTAGAGTGGGGTTTATTTTACCTATTCCATCTTTGGGAATAATAGGGCAGAATAACTCTTCTGATGAGAAGAAAGGCTTTGAAAGGCAAACAGTAAACATTACCTAAGTTTAATAAAGTCACAAATTATTAAATTGACACCTCTTAACTTTATTATAGAATGCTCACTGGATAAACTCAGCAGATGCCACACAATTGTCACTGGTATTTTCTGTTCCTCAGGAAGGAGGAAATACTGTCTTGCAGGGCATCTTTTTTCTATTGAACCCTGCCTTGGACATCCTCTGTACACAGAGGATGTTCTTAAGCAAATTCAAGCCTGTGGTGAGAGGGAAGAGCGACAGCTAATTACTTTTACTCTTGCTGTATTTCAGGCTGGTTAGGGTTTCATTGTTCACAGCTTGCCCTGGGTTGGTGGTTAGTTTGCATTGCCTACAGATTGCCACTTGAGCACAACAGAGTGCTTTCGGTGTGCGGTGTACACTGTTCGTTGCTGCCTTGTCGCAGCAATGCAAAGCAAAGCTCGAGACCTTCCCTGAAATTGCTGCTAATTTTCAGGGAGGGAGGGGATGCAATCAAAAATAAACAACAATGTGACAAAACAAAGAGAACTCATTATGTTCAACCAAGCTTTTTTTTTTATTATTTTTCTTTTAGCAATGAATCACAGCAAAGACCTCTACCATCTCTCTCTCTGAGTCTCAGAGGCAGTGTCTGTCCCCTCCTCTCCCCAGCACAGCTGTGCTGTCTTTTGGGCTAATCTGTGCCTGACATCCCCCGATGTCTGGTTGTGCTGGGCACTGGCAGAGACAAGCAGGCAGCCCTGGGTGCACTGTGCAAAGAGAGAAACGTGACCTGTGCCCAATAGGCACCATTGGTTGCTGCCCCCTCTGCCCAACGCCGCTCCTTACAGCATTAGTACTCCTTGTTTAAATTTACATTTGGAACGTGATTGCTGACTTTTCCCAATGGGAACGCCAAATGGCACACATAGCCTTGCCCCGCAGCCTCTGCCTGCCTGCTGCACAGCCGGACCCCAGCTGCCAGCTCCCTGCCAGTCCCTGTCAACGTGCTACCGTTCCCTCTCTTTGCAGGGGACTCTCCGGCCACTGACTGAACCTTGAAATGCAATCGTGTTAGATTCATCTGATTGTTTCATTGTGTTTTGTTTTAATTATTATTATTTTTCTCCCTGTGGGGGAAAAACAAAGAAACAAACAAACAAACAAAATAACAGGAGGCTGTTTCAAAATCATCAAAGTTTAACTGGTAGTAGTCAAAGGTGGGAATATACTTCAGGTGACTTAAATTTAATTTCACTCCCTGGGGAGGGGTTGCAGCCTGACAACCCTCAAAGCTGTGTTTGCTTTCCACCCGTATGGAGGGAAGGGAGGAGGTGGTGGCAGTGTCTGCTTACCACCACACCCAGGCAAATACCGATCTTTGAATTGCTGAAACATTACAGCCTTGATCATCTGTAGGAGCAAAAGGGTAGTTTGTTCCAAGTTTGCAATCTTCCTTCTGGCCTGAGCATTCGGCCATGCTTGCTTTGGGTTCACTGTGGTATACTGTCATATGTTTATTTTTATGGAGAGAGTGACTGTCCTCTAGGTGCTGGACTGAAAAACAGTAACGCTATTTGTGAAAGGTGTAAAGAAGCCATCCATGGTTCCTTCCAGCTAGTCCTGATTGCCATGAAATCCATTACCCAACACCAAATGGGCCATTACTGTTTCCCTTATTTCTTCTATTTACATTAACCATTTATCCACTTGGTTATCCATGTCTCCAAATACTGTGACTAAGGATCTCATGAAAATGCTGGGATTTACTCTAGCAGTGTCCAGCTGTGCACGTGCTAAATAGCTTCCAGCCATCAGTGGAACTTGTGACAACAGATGGGGTAGTGTCCAGGTGTGATGCACCCAGCATGATACAGCACCTCAGCAAAGGGTCTGCTGCCACTTTACTACCCAGCCCACCTCCACCCAGGGTGCACAGGAGGGAGGGGAACTGGTAAGCGGTACTTCTGCTTCTAGGAACTCAAATTACCTTCTCTGTGGGAGGCTGCCAGAATTTCACAAGAAATTAACAGATGTAAACATGTCATTAAAAGGCACACAGTGATGCTTCATGGAAAACTGGGAAAAAGGCATGTAATTTATAAGTTTTTCTGGCTCCCTAGGAGCAGCAATTGTCTCCACACTTTGGAATATTTGCATGACAGTGTTTCCGATTTTTCTTTCTTCCTGCTGTTTTCTCTGTCCTGCCCATGATCTAGGTCTCTGATGATACCCTCATCTTCATGCAATAACATTTGTGAAAAAAACGGGATGCCAGCTTCAGAATATGAAATGAGCAGCAGCAGCAGCAAGTGAAATTCTCAGAAGTCAGAAAATATATTTTAATTAAAAAATGCTGATTTGAAAACTTGGGGGAAAAGGAAGAGATGTGCTGTTAGGTTCTGGTCCTATGCAGAATCTCTGTTGACCCAGATAGAAGAGAGCTGAGTGGGATTTTTTAAGTGAAAAAATGCTCATTAAAATATAGATTTATCAGAATGAGGTATGTTTGGAAAATGGTCAGGCTTATGAATTCCCTGGTTGAAAAAAAAAAAAAACTGTAGGGAGAATATTGTCATAACACCCCATCTTACTTTTTTATGGAAGAGAAATTGAATAATTTCTTTCCAGTTTGTGCATTTTGTATCAAAACAGAAAACAATTCATACAAAACCCGATCGTAAAAGAGGCTGTGTTCAGATCCCATTTTGCTAAATTACAAATAAACCTGTCAGTCAAACTGGAACTAAATATTCCTAGTTTATCAAAAGGCTTGCATACTTTTTTTTTTTTTTCTTTCTTTCCTCAGTTTGGGCTAAGGCAATTGTTAGTACTTTCATTCCCATTCATGGGTCCAGACAACTTTTGCCTGCCAACCCCTACCTGGAAGTCAATTTACTCACTCAAGTGGGATCGTGCCAGGAGTGTCTTGTCAATGTTTGCTCTGGGGTTTCAAGGCCTCTGAGTGTCTGCTCTTGAAACCAGTCCTCCAGATACAGAAAATTTATGTGCTGAGAGATTATGCTATCTAAATAAGAGTAGTCATGAAAGGATGGCTGCAGTGATAGTACGTGCAGTACAAGGGAGCATTTAGGATGTTTCTGCTAATTGCTCCTCAGGACGGAGCTGGTTTCTAATTCTCCAGCAGATGTTCTGCTATCAACATGGTGTGATGAAAAGAGGTGAGATAAGGAGAGGGCCCTGGAATAGCAGTAAATCCAAGGCCCTGGACCCTGGTTGGTCAGAAGGTGAGAGGCAAAGCTGGTGCATCCCAGTGCATACCAACGTAGGTGCTGAGCTGAGCAGAAAGCTGGATTAAGGATGAAATCAATGGAAAGCACATGATGGTTGAAAACACCTTGTCTAATTTAATAGTACTCAAGTTGCACTGAAAATCCCTGGAAAACCCATGTATGGCACTGGTGCGGAAAGTTATCGGTATGACTCTTTTTCCCTGAAGCTAGAGAAGGCAGGTCAGGGCTGAGCAAAAGTCTCTGTGCAGGTCTGAGACAAACTGCCACAACAGTCTAGTTAAGACTGTAGAGTTCAAGTTGACTTTGCTGGGAGAAAAACAGATTTTGAGAGACCTCAGTATGGTCAAGTCCACTGGACTACAGGGATCAGACACATATTATGTTGGAAGTAATACATATACTGGAGAGAAAGTAAAAAAATTTCCTTTTCTGCCTTTAGAGTTGCATTTTGCTTTGACAGCCTCAAGAGCAAGGGAGCTCGGAATGGCACCAGGTGCAAACTGTCCCTAGCCATTCTCTAGTCATGTCTAAGCTTGTCAGAAAAGCTTTGGTCTACATTCCAGTCAGAATGAGTAATCCTTCTTTTGTTGCTGTCTAAAGATAAAAATTAAAATGGGAAAGGAAAAGAGGATGTCTTAAACTTGTCTCATCCTCTGCTGCACTGGAAGGACGAGTGGACTGTGATATCAGTGAAAGGGCAGCACCTGTACATACGCTAGAAAGGAAAAACTGACTGTACCAGAATTTATATTGGATCCTTCTGTTAACAGCCTTAAAAAATGTATTTGCCCTTTCAGTACAGAATGAAAACAATGAGCAGTCAAATGGCAAAAGGAAGTCAAGAGAAAAAAAAAAAAAAAAAGCCTGTCATGGCTCGCTCAGCAGTCTCTGTCTGGTTTGAAAGTGGCCAACAAGAAGAGTCTGTCTCCTCAGAAATAAAAATCAAAACCTTCTCAGTCATTTCTGTAGTCATATGATCTCCTTCCTTTTATGAATATTCCTGTTCCTAGGTAAATACATGTGATACTTAGAAAAAACTGCATGGTGTATGTGAAACAAATGTACTGAGCTGAAAAATGAAAAGAAGCCAAAGAGTATTGTTAGAACATAAGTTATCTGGACTGACACCATTTTGTTGGTTTCTTAAACTGATGGCTAGTTGGCATTTTGTATCAGTTATCTCCAGTGTAAGTGAATGTTATTACTGTTACTGGCAGATATTTACTGTATATTGGTTTTTAAATAAGGGTACAACATTGATTCCTTGCTCTCCAAACTATTGACTGCACTTTCTCTCTGTCATGAGGTCAGGTAACTTATCTCCTCTGGCAATGTTTGGTAGAAAAATGTGTTTAAGTCCCAGAAACTTTTATGAAAGGGAGAGGACCATAGGTTTTCACGGGCTAAAATATCTTGCAGATAGCTCTGAAAAATCTCAGTTTGTTTGAGAAACACCACTGTGAGATACAGAAGTATTTTCTAATCCCATTTTACACAAATATGTAGCAGACCAAGCCATGAGCACCTCAGTTCACATACACTTTGCAATGACAGTGTGACCTCTCCTTGTCACCATAGTCACAATGTTTGTGTTCAGCTACCCAAATGCATTTTGAATGATGTCTTCTCAGGGTGAGGGAGAAGGTTATTGAGGAGCTTCACAATTATGTAATGACCCAGGAGTCTCACAGAAGGTGAATTTTCACTTGTCTGTGGTCTCCTGGCACCATACCCTTTTGCTTCTCCAGACAGTGGGAGAAAATGAAGTTTCAGGTGTCTCAGTAAAAGACATATTCCCCTACAGATCTAGGGGTGAGTATCAGTAGTTTTATGTGAACTGGACAGAACTGGCTTTACTGTCAGATGGTCAGAGCAGAGGAGGTAAGGAGCAGCCCAATGGATATTCCTGAAAGGGAAAGCACTGTGGGCAAAGAGGGTCATGTCTGAAGAAAGACTGGAGAAAATTTGGTAGGGTGAAGGGGAAGAGGGAAAGAAGAATCAGCAGTGATACAGCCAAGGAGATGTCTCTGTCACTTCAGATATTTGTATGACCCTTCTCGCTGCAGAGTCAGAGTGCCTGATTAAGGTAAAGAAGGGCTTATGACATGTCTCTTTAGTCACACTGTGCATAGATGATCCCTTCTTGAGCCACTGTGGGGTGCTTTATTTGTCACATCTAACCTGTTTTAGTCTTTTGATGAACATGGAAAATTTACTCAAGCCTTTGTGCATTCATTTCCATTTCTCCATCTTCCTTTCGTCTCCCTGAATAAGTGATTGGAAAGAGAATGTTATTTTTTATTTTTTATTTTTCCCTTGCATCAAATACAAAGAGTTTCTTCTCACTGAGCAGATGAATCACTCATTAATAGTTATAACCCCTCCCCTCAACTCTTCATAGAACATAGCAACAAGCTTTCAAATTAATGTGCAAGATCCTCTAAAATGTAACAGGCCTATCTTCATAGGGTATCTTTTCCAGAGTGCAACTGATGGGCTGAGACCCATCTCTTCTCTGCTGGGCATCAAATGGCTGCAGTTCGTGACCACCTTAATGTTTTGTTTTCCTCTTTCACAGTTTTCACCAGCTTAATTCTGTGAACCACATATCAAAGGTCTGTGTCAACCCTGTGGACTTGTGGGTCAGAAAACTTTCCTGTGTTTAAGATTGTGCTATGAAAAGGAAGAAATTCATTCTCCTGCAAGAAGGCTGACATAGGATGTGGTGAATTTCTGTGCACTGGTCACTTCTACCTTACATTAGTGTCCTACCACAGAATGGAAAAATCAAAGTTACACGACATCTTATCTCAACTATAGGATTTACATTTAAAAAATAAATAATGCCCTCAGGCCAAGGAACAGCTACTGCAGTTCTTTCCAGCGCGGCTCATTGATCTGGTCTCTTATTTGACACATCCTGCTACTTCTGTGTTGCTGTAGTTAGTGTTAAATCACAGGCAGATCAAGCAGTGACCTAACTGAAACTGAGACCTAGTAGGGATAGATGTTACACAGATGGGACGTCATATATGGTCCGCACACCATCATCTTGCCAGAGAGTGGAGAAAAAAATAAGAGTTAGAGAATTAGATTTTTGTTAGGCTGTGCTGTCTCTATTACCTCCAGAGCTTTATACTCAGTTTATGTTAGTCTAATTGTGTTTCTTTTAAGGAATTGCTTTCAATTTTATTTTTATTTTTCCCCAATAGTATATGTTGTTTTATCATGGAACTGTGATGAGCTTACTGTATATATTTAAAGTGCAGTTCTTCCTCAAAAGTCTGACTATGGAACTCAATAATATTTTGGGAAAAACTAAATGAAAAGCCTCCCAGGTTTATTGTGTGATGTAGCTGCACTCGCATGCTCTCACTATCATTCTCTCTTTTCCTCTCGTACTAACAAGTATATAGAGGACAAAAATGAATACTGCAGCCAGCTGTTTTTGAATATGTCTTGTCTTGTTGGCTTGGGTAAAAGGCAAATGGTAGCTTGAGACTTCAGTTCTGCAGCAAATCAGGTCTGTCTTCATAGGCCTGTTTCTTCAGTCAAGGTATTTTGAGATGGTAGGCCAATGTCTGTTCACTCCCAAAGCTGATTATTCCATGTTCACAGCATCTTTAGTTACAGGTGGCAAAGACATTTAAGAATAAAAGAGCAGTTTGGGACCTCTGTTTCTCTTCCATCCATTCCTGACTGAATTTGTGAAGCTTTTCTGATATTTAAACAAAACATCATCTGAGAGCTATTTGGGAAGAATTAATATGGGATCTTAGATTGTCATCCCTTTGCTTCAAAACAATATTTCATGTAGCTATAAATTATTTAATACCATATATTAGGGTCCTTCTATTGTTCAATCTTTTTTTTTTTTTTCCTTTTGTTTTGTTGTTGTTTTCTTTATTTCTATAATCTTTTCAGGAACAAGATAAAACCATTTACCTTGCCAACACATAGTTCCTTTATGATAATTTTGCAGTAGAGTAACAGATATTGCTGAATCCCTATGGGGCATCAAGTGATACAATCATGCTAATCTCAGATAAAGGAAGGACATTTGAGCTTGCCTCTGGGCATTTGAAAATTGATACTTAGGAGGAAGATGGCTGTCTGTACTTTTGTTGACATGCTAGGCTTTGGCTGACATTAAGTGATATTGGTCACTTGGATTATAGTGATTCCCATTAATTTTACTGATATTTGTATGACTAATGAGATATTCAAATGTTCATGTTTTTGAGTGTTTTAATCATTCAAAGAAGCAGCAGCAACTGTACCATATATGATTTGGATTACCAGTAATCTGAAAACAATATGAACTATGATTAAGCAAACCATGAATATTAGTAAGCTGGAAAATAACACGGCTGGAATACAAGGCAATTGTTTGCCAAATATGCCTGAAACAATTGGTGTAAAATAAAAAAATAAAGTAAGGATTAAATCATAATGAATTTTCTTGAAAGCAATAATTCTAACAGTCATTAAAAATTAATTAAACTAGAATGTAGACTGTAAGTGCATTTTAATATTGATACCCATTAAATCCTGGAATCTCAAAAGGAAAAGGAATGGCAGTACTAGTCCCTATGGCATATATATTTATAAATATATCTTCACTTATTTTTGGACAAAACCAGACTAAATAGTTAGGTGGGGAGGAAACACTTTTATAATGAAGTTTTTGTCCTTAGTGTCAAAGTAGGTTTGCAAGAAACAGTTTATGCAGGACTTAATAAAACTTACTAAAACACACATTTCATCGCAAAGAATATAAGAGGACAACCTTCAAGATTACAATTTGAATAATTTTAGGAACATTTCCCCTTTTTATATATTAGAAGTTAAGTCAATTCTGAAATGGAAATGGTAATATCAAATGAAATGCTCTGATAATTCACAATTATATTTCCACTTCAGAATCAATAAATATTTTTGGAAAGGCTAAATGAGTCCAACTGAAACAAAGTATTTTCTTCCTGTTTGAATAAAACATTACAAATCAGCTCTGAAAGAAAGAAAAAAATCCTTGCTATACCTTTTAATTCTTTTTTTTTTTTTCCCAAATCATTATTTATATGTCTATAAACACACATTGTGTACGTATGTTCATATACTAGCCATATACTATGGCTAGATCCATTCTTGGTCATAAGCACAAATTTTGCTTTTCACTTTTGCAATGGAAGATAATAATAATGTATGTCATACACCTGTCTTAAGACTAAGTGTACCGATGTTTATTATGTTCTTATAAAGGATAGGCAGATAAAGTATATGACTGGGATTCCCCAAGTCTATTTTGTTAAAAGAGAGACACAGCTTAATGGAAACTGATGAAGAATTTCCAATCAGCTTTTTCATTAGTGGATAGTTTTGTGTCTGAAAAAAAAATGGCTACATGTTCCTATTTTATTTTTATTTTTATTTTATTTTATTTTATTATCATTTTTATTTTATTTTATTTTATTTTATTTTATTATTTTATATTTTCATCTTGAATGTTTGTGTATTTTATCCACAAACAAACAAAAAAAACCTGAACTTTTTAATTGTGAAAAACTTTAACATGCCATTATCTCCTGCTTTTACAGAAAACAAGCTTTTGCATTTTTTAGAGAACATAAACTCTCCTTTCTAAATTGTAATGAAGTTAGTCTAATTTAAATAAGTGAAACTTGTCTCTCAGTTTCTAACAAAGTTTGACTCCCTTAACGTTTTTAGGACCACTGGTAGGCATACGAATGGTACCATTTCTTTTTGTAGAATTTCTCTTTCTTCCTTTCTCATTTCATGTTTTCTTGCCCTGGTAGGTCTCTTTGTTGTGGCTGGTTATACATAAAGGGAGCAGATAGTTCAACTACTTCACCAAGTAAAATAGGCTATAAAAATACTGAATTTGCTTTAAGGTTCACAGAGTTGTTAATAAGAAGGTAAAATGGCAGTGAACACATGGTACTGTAGTGGGAGATTTGGGCTGTGGCAAAGCAGGCCACTACAGTTGCTCATCTCTGGAGACAATTAAACACTGCATTCTAGCTATACTGCAAGGTGCTTGGGGGGATGACTGATCAGCAAGGAATTGAAAAGGATTGGCACAAGACTTCACTGCCAATGCTTTTGTAAGCTGAAAGATAAGCCAGCTAAATAAGTGAGAGAAAAAAAGTTTCCAG
Organism: Anser brachyrhynchus; assembly: GCF_964034855.1. Taxonomy (NCBI): domain Eukaryota; kingdom Metazoa; phylum Chordata; class Aves; order Anseriformes; family Anatidae; genus Anser; species Anser brachyrhynchus. The sequence continues at coordinate 35,307,696 of NC_137696.1, forward strand.
TAGAGTAGAGCAGCCTCATGCAGCCGTTCAGTGCTGTTTGTGCTAGAAAGGCCTTTGGCTGGTGAACGGTTCATGTTATTTTATGATTTAACATGAAATTTATAACGATTCCACTTTTAAATGTGTTAACGATTATGCTTAATAGGGGGCTCATCTCTCAGACATGGGAAAGGGGAATAAAGAGCTCCTGATGATTTAAGTCAAAATCTTCCTAAAGTGCAGAGCTTTGGGGGACTGTATGCTGACACTGCAGAATAATCTCAGTGTGCTTTTACTGCATCTTTGATTAAGGACTCTGAGAAATATGAATAAATTGATCGTTGGCACTTTCCATGTGCATTGGGTTACTGTTACTATTTTTTAAGAGAAAAAAAAAAAAAGGCATAGATTTTGTATTAAACTAGTCTATGATCACATGTAATATCTACAGCAGAGCTGTTGATCAGGTTGCCCATTACACAGGCTTCCTGTGCAATGAGGCTTATACAATGGTGAGGTAGTGCCAAAGTGGTGAAATGGAAACCAGGTCCAAACCCAGAACTGTGCAGTTACAGTAATGTCAGCTACTGGTAAGCCCGCTGGAGAGCTTCATTTAGGCTTTTCATTTCAGTGAGACTATTACAAAAACAATATTTAAATAGCAAACATCAGCTGAAGTAGAAGGCACCAAACCCTTTTGTGCAATTGCTTATATGCTTTAGCATAGTTGAAAAAGATAGTTTTCATTATCTTCCTGTTTATTGTTGCTGGATTTGTTTAATAGTTATTTGAGAGGGAAATTGATATACTGGAATCTGGAATTATCCAAAGGATGTGGTAGTAGTTATACTTAGCTACCTATCTTGGGATACTAAAATTCTTCCAAGTATATATCCAGTCAAACCCAAAGTTCTTCATATATTTTCTGCTTATTACTGTGAATTGTCAGACTGAATTACTGTCAGACCTAAGAAATACATAATAGAAGAAATTCTACTGATATCAGTATTTTACTCCAATGATGGAATAAAATCATATAACATATGCAACATTTGTGTATTTATTATGCCTCACCTAAGATTTATCTGGCCACTTAATTTTTGGGGCTTCTTATTTCAGCTGAAGTTCTAGAGGGTGTAATTTATATCAGCTCATAGCTGACTTATTCCTTCAGATTTTAGATGAAGAGCCCAGGGATTTCACATCTCTCTGTACTTGCTGTGCAGGTAAACATAACCTCAGGCTCTGGTAGTGGAAATGGTCAACCTAGCAAAATCAGAAAGCTCAGCTGGCCTCAAATCGCTAGCACAGTTATTCATTGAGAAAAACACAAACTGCTCATAGATGGCTCATTTAAGAGAAGAAAAAAATATATATATTAAATTTCATCCTCTACAAGATTTTTAATTACTTGTGTAAACCCAGAAAAAAGTTTCTTATCTCCTTTGATTGCAGTTTTTTGTTATTTTTTTTGCATAGGACTGCCTTTAAGTCTGCACTGACAAACAACAAATAGAAAAATGCCAGCAAACCCAAGAAGGTTCTGCAGTGCAACTGTCAGTCAGTATTTCACATTTGGCATCATTTGGCTGAATCGAAACTTTTCCATCATTCTGTAGACTACTATCCGGTCTTAACTTGTCTTAACCTCAGTTACCCAAAACATGCTCATAGACCTCTACGTCTGTTAGTTGAACTGATAATTCCTTTAATTACTCACGCACACTCTGTCTTCCTAACATCCAGTCGGGAATGCATGAAGATGCACTGCCTGTTAAAAACTGTTACTGTTAAGGTCTCACTCTCACTCCCCTCATCATGCAGTCAGCAGCAGCATGTTAACATGTTTCTTCTTGATGGGAAGGCTGTTAATGTGTGGTTACAGCAGCAGTGAAATGTGACAATAAATCAAAGACAATCATCGTGATTAGCACATGTAGTCCACAAGAGAAGTAAGAAAATAGTAGTCATTAAATATAGATAGTTTACTCCCTGTGCTGTCAATAAGCTGATGATTTATGAATGTCTGAGATCTTTCAGGTGATGATTCATTCATGATTTCATTTACTTTTCTGTATAACTGAACTAGAATGGTAAAAGGAAGAGGTTTTGACTAATGTCATGAACATCTGATTTGCTGATATATCTTCCTGTACTCCCCCAGCTCAGGAAATAAACCTCAAGGGTATACAGTCAGTATACCACTACTGGACATCCCTGGAAAATGTTGTGTGAGCTTTTCTGGTTGGTACAAAGTAGTACTGCTTTGTTGGTGCAGCAGATGGTGGTCCAGTGACAGTAAATCAGCTAAATCAGTAAACCCAGTGCAATATCCTGTTTGTCCACAGCAGCCCTTATCAATGATGTTACACTGTTCTGGTTCTGGAAAAAGGACTGGAAAAACTTCAAAGAGGGGCAGCCAGGGTGTGTGTATGGAGCAGTTTTTGCACAAGGGATGATTGAATAGCCTTTTTACTCCACAGCCAGGAAGGGATTTACTCTAACTTGAAAACATAAAGATAACTAAAGAGTATGAATTATACTTTTGTTCCTTGTCTCTTCTAATACAAGCCTTAAAGGACAACAGGTGAAACTGGCAAGTGACAGGTCCAGAACAAATAAACATCTCAAGTTGGAATTGTGAAAAGCTTGAAACCTTTTCCTCTAGGATGCAGATATGCTAAATGTTTTCATTGATTTATAGATCAACTGGAGAAGTAAATGAAAGAAAGGCCTTTTTTTTTTCTTTTCTTTTCTTTTTTTTTTTTATGTGCAAAGACAGTATCTGCAGCTAACAATGTTAGCTAGACCACAAGCAGATAAGAGGCAGAGAAAGAGAGTATTCTGGGAAATTATCATTGTACTCTTGCTGTGCTTTTAAGTTTTTTGTTTTCCCTTATTGACTACCAGTACAGACAAGATCCTAGGCTGGATATAGCTCTGGAATGACATATTTCAGACATCAGATTTGACTCCAGATACTCTGATTTCTGTGGTCCCCATGGCACAGCCTCTTGCAGTGCTTGGTTGAGCCCACAGCTGTACGTACCCTGTCTGTGTTTCAGCAGGGTGAAAAGAGGTGTTAATTACTTGTTGCTTGCAAGTGTGGGCAGAAACAGTGATCTTCTATCTGGATATTGAGACAGAGCTTCAATGCAGAATTCACTGAATTATTAGCACCACTGATTTGGTAGCAAGGCAGATATAATCACAGTCTCTGGCTGGAGTAATTGAGACACCTTTTATAGAGCTTCACACCTTGTTAAGCAAAAATTGTTCTATCTCCATTTTGGGCTTCGTGACTGTTTCAGTGGTTGGTTGTTTAGGTAGGAGTGCCAGGAGGTTTGTTGTGAAGCTCTGGTAACTGGAGTAGGTACTCTTTTACCTACTTCTTGGAAAGAAAAGGTTGAGTTGTGTTATAGGTCTCTTTAAGATGAAGAGAGGAGAAAAAATATTTTGCCTTTTCCCTTGAAGAACTGTTGACCTGACAGGCTAGCAGTGATAACATGAATATACAGATGAAGGGGGGCCTTAGCGTGGCCAGAATGGAGGTCTACTGGAAGGCTACGATTCCTGATAGCTGGGCTCCCACATACAGGGCTCTATCCCTGTAACAGATTAGGATATAATAGTATGGCAGGGCAAAATCCTTCAGGTAGACAACTGATCTATTGACAGATATTTTAGCAATATCCTGTGCTGTTTCAATATGTGAAATTTATTGTGCATTTATTCTCTGACTGACCTAAATTTTATATGGGCTGAGTAATTCACTGGCACCTGCCTTGCATCTCCAGAGAAGTTTTCCCAGATCTTCCTAAAATCTTGGTCTAGTGTTTCATGTAAGATGCTCATGGTTGATCCTTCTTGGGGTAGACTTCTTGGACAGTAAAGAATAAGGGAAGGATCCAAACCAAGCTAAAAAAGACTGATAAAAAGGCAACTGTTTTCAGGAGCTGGAGTTTGCTCGTTTCTTGAGGCTGAAACATCTTGTTTTGTTAAACTCCTTTAGTTATGAGCTATAAATAGGCTTCTCAAGATTCAGTACATAAGAATATCAGAAGACTAGCAAGTGTATATAAAAAGTAATGGAAGCACTGTATTAAGCGTTGTAGAAGTAATATACTGAAATGTCTTTATTTCAAATAATCCCATTGAACACTTATGTCCTTAGGCTAAGATTTAAACAGTTTTTGGGTGTTGTTGAGCTACTCTGAAAGCCTAAGGAAATTCTAAGTTATTTTATGAAGTAGCTGGGCCCCAGAAAGGGATTCTTTCATCGAAGTTCTCCAGCCTCTTCTGTGGGCTTTGAATACTAGTGAAATAAAGGAAGTTGAGTCAAAAGACTGTGTACTTGTACAGACATTGACCATTGGATTTTCACCTGGAATATGAGAGTGACTGATTGTACTGCCCCTTTTCCTGGGATCACCGCATTCATTTCTAACACATTGCACTCTCTCTCCTCTCCTCTCCTCTCTTCTTCTCTCTCTTTCTTTTTTTATTATTATGATTTTCTTAATGATCAGAAACTTTAGAGTTATACAGTGTGGCAGGGTAAATCCAAACAAGTTCCAAAGAGAAAATTTTCACTGATTCTTTTTCTAATGTGGCTATTTACGGAATTGTTAACATGTCCAAAGAAACATGAAGGCTCAGATCTGTATTTAGAAATTGTTCTATAGAATTATCAGATCTGATTTTATTTTATTTTTTTTCCCTCTTGTGTTTGTCTGCTCAATTTTTCAAGAGCTAGCTTTAGGCTGAACATACAGAAAAGATTTCCTGACAGCAAGATTCATTAGGCTGTGGAGTAGTCTCCCAAAGGAGCTGATGGAAACTTTGTCACTTGGGATTTTAAAAGTAGCTAGGAAAAAAAATGTTTTTAAAATGTACCATGTAACACATTTTTTCCTTTGTAGAAAGAGAGAGTGGAACTGGCTTGATAAGGCTATCTTTTTATATCTAGTTTCTATAGATATTTGCACAGAAACACGAGCATTGCTAATTAACTGCTCATCTGTTTCATGTGCTTATGGCTTACCAGCTATAGTCAAATCCCATCTGTCACTTGAGGACAATTAAGTGGGCTGAGAAGCATTATTTTATGACTGCACCTGGCCATGAGGAGGTATTCCAGATGGACAGCATGGGAAGCAGGAGACACCTAGGAGAGAAAGGGGGAGGACTGTCTCTTCAATAATTACAAGTTGTTGTAAATCTATTCATGTAAGAAGCCAAAAATTTGTTCTGGGGTTGAGCTTGTGGAAGGACATGAACTTCATATGTATTGTTTCTGTGTCAGTACAAGAGCTGTGCAATTTGCATCAAACTAAGGTGTTGTGTTTTTTTTTTTTTTTTGTCTATAGATTTGTATCAAGTTTGTCACTAGAAACAAGCAAAGAGAGTTTGAAACTGCAACAGCTGACTGAAAGAAAACAAATGGTATGAAGGAGGTTAGAGAGGACGAAGAGAGAATCTGTGTCTGTATTATCAAATGAGGTCCAAAGCATCAGCTGCTACAGGAATTAGTGGCACCACAGCATATGTATATGATACTATGTTTTGGGTCTTTTTGGGTCCCAGTCCTGGGGCCACATCTGCATTATAAAATAATCAGGCTCACTTGTCTGTGTTGCTTTCTTAGCTCTCATTTTGTTGCTTTATCATTCAGGGAGTTCTTGCTGTGTGCTGCCTGTGGCTTAAATGCGAAGGTTCTTTCATTTTAGTCAGAAAATATGTGATGAATAATTAAATTTTTCCTGAAATACAGTGTTTTCTCAAAACTCTTCAAGCGGTGTCAGTGGCTCTTTAGAGGCCATTTCCAAGGCTTACAGCAGTATCCTCTGGTAATGAGGTAATGATATTGCCTCAGTTATGTGCTGCAAGGGAAGATGAAGACTTAAACTACCATTCAGCTTTAGCTTTTTTTTTTTTTTTTTTTAATTACTGCTGTAATTTTAAAAGTATCTGCCCTCCCTTTCTGTTTAAGAAAAATCATCCCATCCCATTTGTTAAGATGATGCCATCCATAGCCAAGAACTTTTCCTTGCAAAGACAGCTTCCTTCAGGGGAATGATGGTATTGGCCTTGTTTTGTGACACCCGGATCCAGGTAGTTTAGTTCATCTGAATTCTACTTTTTGGCTGTTATGCAACATATCCGTACAGTATTCATGACGTGAAAGAACAGCCGCCAACCTTTGTGTTGATACTTCCCAGAGAAATTTGTATATATACAAACCTATAAGTATATGCATATATATGTGTATATGGAAGAGCAACTTGATTACTAGTATACCAAGAAAAGGCCTTCAACTTGTCCTCAAGACAGAGATCTCAAACACTTTGTTCTGATATGGCTACAAATTGCTGTGGGCTCTGGGGTGCAGCCTCCCTGATGCTAAGGCAAGGAGCATCTGTACAGCTCAGTGGTGTATGTAGCCTGCTCCCCCTGTATCTGTGAGGAAAAAGATGTGTGTCTGTTTTCTCTGTTCTTCCTTGCACAGTCTCACATAGGGAAAAGTTTCAAACAAATCCCCCTCTACTTTGTAGATGCAGGAGCAGGGGGGTTATAAGATGCTTGTGAGAAACAGTAGGAAATACTAAGTCTTGTTAACCCAAAGCAATCAAAAATCTTCAGACAAACCTCTGAACATCAAATGAGTTAAGTTTACATAGAGTAATCTTCCTTCTGCAGAGATGTATATTTTTAGGTTCCTTCCTGTTCCAATCTCTGGACTATTGTGGGTCATGTTTAAAAATATTCTTCCTTTATTGCTGAGATATGATGGAAATCTTAACTAAGGGGGAGTGGGGAAAAGAAGAAAAAGAGTGAGTCTTCCCTAACCGTTATGACTTCAGGAACCGGCAACTTAAAAATAATAAAATAAAAATCCTATTTTGAATCTCACAGCAAAAGCAGAAGTTAGCAACCTGAATCTTTACTATCAATGTTCCCTATACAGCTGTACTATGGCTATTTTAGAAACTAACTTGTCTAACCCTGCTGACCAAAGCAAGAAAGACAAAATAAAAGCCATCAACATAAAAGCTGGAGAAATTTTTTTTTTTTTTTTTTCAGTGCTTTCATTCTTCCCTATGAGACAGGATTGCTCTAAGAAATAAATGAGAAGATTCTAGACAGGCTTATTTAATTTGGGCTCTTCTCCTTTTAAAAGACTTGACTAAACAAATTATCAACCAGAAAAGTCATTCAAAATTAAAACATAGATGTTTACATCTGCTCCTTTTAACTAATACATTGCTTCTGTTTTAGAATTAGTATGAATACCAGTTCTTGGATTTTTGTGAAGGTTCGAAGCCTGCAAAAGCTCCAGAGAGTCCCTGTTAAAATGCTTAGTTGTTTAAGTCTTATCATATATATCCTCATAAGTTGCTGATACCTCATGAAGAATTTGGAAACCAGACATTTCTATGGCCACAAAGTAAACTTTTTTCTTCCCATCTTCCTCCCAAATTTGAATCAAGCTGTGAGGTCTTTCATAACCCAGAAGGAGAGATGATGAGTCATACATATTAAATATATATATATATATTAAAAATTCTGGTCTCCCTCTAACAGATTCTACGAAGACATAAATCACCCTTTGATGCCTCTATCTGGCATAAGTATAATCAACAGCCTGAAATACAGTAATAACAGGGAAGAATATTCAGGCACATTTTGGCAAACTAGACACCCAGTTTCAAATGACTGTGATTATGTTTTTCTTCCTCCTTCCTTTTCTCACCAACATGACAGCAAGCACATTTCCTTCAAAAAACACATTTTGAGCCTGTCAGAGATAATCATTTAAGGTCATTTTTTTCAAATGTGCTCAGCATACCGAATGCAGATGAGGTGCTAAGCTCTTTCATTTTTTCTGTCTGTCTGTCTGTCCTACAATAAGTCTTCTGAGTACAGAAGAACTTTGAAAATTCATCTTCTGTGTAAATGCCTCAGGTCTGTGATAGCTGGTTCTTAAGAACTTTTAAAATTATTTTGGAAAGAGCACCTTGGTTGTGGGATTTTTCCTGGCACTCTCACTGTTGGCCAAATTTTGTTCTCACTGATATCAGTGAAAATATTTCTAGCTTAAATCAATGTTATCTGTTGTGGATGTGAGCCAATTCGCATGTTTGGTCATACTTGCCATTCTTAGTGCTTGTTCATCTTTAGGAATAACCTTCACATGAGATTACAGAAAACCAAAGCTGTGTCTCAGCATGTGTCTAAGCTCTTTGCTTGTTTACTCTAGATAGACCAGATGTGTAGTTCCAAGCAAGTTACAACTTAACCTGACACAGGAATACTAATCGTGGCTTTTCCCTAAAGCTAGAGCAGAAGCGTGGGGTGGTTATATTCATGTATTAAGGCTTTCTACAAGTGATCCTTCAGGATTAGTGAGAAGAAATGCTTTCATTGTGGTTCAGCTCAGCTAAAGTAGATGAAGCACCTACTAAGGTAGATATCTGTAAGAAGCCTGATGATTTGTCCTAGAACTGCCTAGGTCTTCATATTAAACCACAGAGGTCACCAGATGATTAGCTCATGTGTGAATGAGCTATATTATGGACCTCAATGATGATGTCAAAACCACCACAAGACTCAGCTGTCCTTATGGATGGAAAACATAATAGTTATTTGATGTGCAAAAGTTCACCTTTATCTTAACTTTGCATCCTTACCTTGCCTTTGCCCCTCTCTCCTCACATGCATAAAAGTTTAATGTTAATTGTTTCTCAAATCTTTACCTGTAGGTCAGATGCTGTTTAGTTGTCTACTGGGGCCATTTCCCCTTAAAAATTGCTTGCTTTTTTTCATTGTGAGACAATTTGTCCCTAGCACAGTTTCAGTAACTCGGATGAAGAAATAGAACAGTGACTGACTTGCCCTCAAAGACATAGTGTATTTGATATTGCATCCATCTGTGATATGATGCTACCCTTCTTTATTTGATCATGTTCCCTGAGCTCTATAAACACTAATTTAGAGAATCCTTTGCTTAAATATTTTTTTTTGGTACGCTTTTCTGTTGTTGGTATCACTGTTATTCCCACAGACAATGAACAGAAGGAGATATTTGGTCTGTTAGTTTATTTATTTAATTTCTCTCTTTTTATGAAAATATCTTATTTCTAACAGATGAACCTAAGTCAAAAGAGACCAGATCCTTCAACATACGTGTTTTTTGTTTCTGTTGTTGTAAAATGAATACATTTTTCCTTTGACTTATCACAATGCGATATAAATCTGTGTGGTTTTCTTCCCCACCTCTCCCACCTCCTATTTTCTTAGAGCATATGCTGAGGATGCCACCCATAGCAGAGATAAGCGTGAAGCATCTGTTGCAAATTATCCAACTGAGATTGACTGATTGATGTTTTCATTTTATGCAATAAACTTGCTTGGTTAGGATTTCAACTTAGACCTCAAACTTCAATAATGATGTGTTCCAGGACTTATCTGTTACAGAGCTCCTGAAGCTCAATAAACCCAGCCTTGGTAATTAAGTGATATTTAGTCACTGGTTAACCTTACGCCATCCTAATAAACCCCCAGGATTTAGTAGGTTGACACACACACAAAAAAAAGGTCTTCCAACATGGTGCTAATGGAATAGGCTTCCAGGAGTGGCTATCACATAACCTGAATATTGGAGCCTTCCTACACTCCAGGGTGACTTGTTCTGCTGCTCCTTGTGCTTCTAAGGTTTGCAGCGATCCTTCCAGGATTGTTTAAATAGGATTTACAACCAAACAGTAAACCAAGCTAGCAGTAAAAATTCTCAAATTATGGCGCAAAACAATCTTCTAAACTGTACTGCAAATGTAATCGCTTTCACTTATGAGTCCTGATTTATTGTTTCTGAAAAACACCCTGTACGCTGGTGGTGTTTTAGTCAACTTATTTTGTTGTGGCAATAACTGTGATGTACCTAGTTGTTTTTTTTGTTGTTGTTTGTTTGTTTGTTTCTCTGTAACTCAGTATTTACTCCTATTAGAAGTGAATCTCATTCAGTTCAACAAGGTTGACAATTTAAGAGAGAGCAGAGAAATCCAACATATCTTTTGATGGAAGGGACAAATGGCCATTGTAAGCCAATGAAGTGAAATGGTTGGAGGTTTCCTGAATCCAATTGGAACATGAAATATCTGATCAAGATGTTTTGAGAGTTCAAAATCTGTTTAATGCTGGAAATCTTAAATGTATATAGTTTAATTTTATTATTTTATTGTTACTATTATTTTAAGGTAGCTCATTCTCTCTTGATTTGCTAATGATACATTGTTTTAGCTTGGTAAATCATTCAACAGATTGTTTTTGTTTCATAAGTGAACAGAAAAAGGAGTACAGGCTAGGAGGATATATAAAATGTTCTCACTCTTACTGTAAGCGTCATTCAGGGGAACCTAAACCTTCAATTATGGCTTAACAATGGTTGGATAAATATTTCCTTTCCCTGACTCCCAGCAGGTATCCTACTTGCTGACAGCAAGTCCTGAATCTCACTAGAGCAGATAATTTGAGCTAAAGTGTATATTGTCCCCTCATCTTGCATTCAGAAGGCAAGGAGGTGATAAGTGTTTTCTGAGGTGTTTCTGTTACACAGATTTCCTTGAGGTTGTAAACACTGATTACAGAAGCAAGTCAGAGTCCAGGGAAAAGGATTTTTCTGCTAGATAAACCCCTATGATGTGACTTCACTGCAAGTCAAAGATTGTGTTCTGTCAGAAAGAAGAAACTGTATTAGCCTTGCAAGGAGGTCATCAGAGCCAAGGGCCAGGGCAGTGTTTTTAGAAGTGGGCTAAAAGTTGTTTCACCCTGCAGAGTAAGTTCTGTGGTTTCAGACTGCTACCTGCCAATTCCATGGGGAAAGGCAGGATAACCAGTTTAGGGTGTTCAGTTAAGATGTAACAGCCCACACCCAAATCTGTTCTTCATATATGACAGCCCTTGGGTTACCTGCTAGTTCTGTGATTTTCGAGTAGAATGAGGGTTGGTATCTCCTACTCTGCTTTATGACTAACGTCTCCCAAAAGAAAAAAAAGTCTTTCCAGCTAGATCCTCATCAGGTATTTAGAGGAAACTTAGCTCATCTGGATGGCATACAGAGCTTTCAGCTGTCCATGTACCATGTGAGAAGTTAGAGAAAAAAGTTTTTGTATCATCTGTTTGAAGTGGCACCTGCCATTTTAAAAAATATTATTAATAATAATAATAATAATGACATGTTTGCAAAGAGAATTAAATGAACCCAGGAATTTTTTTTAGGAAAAAAAAAAAAGTCAGATTTAGTGCTATCTCCTCCACCTTCTCTTTCTTTTTTTTTTTTTGTTTGTTTGTTTTGCTTTGTTTTGTCATTTTGTTGGAATCTCTCTACCTTAAAAACTCTTTCAGCTTAAAAATGTCATTCCACACATGAAATGCTTTGGGGAAAAAAGAATTATTAGAGGGGAAGTTAAAATATCAAAGCCAGAAGCCTATTGTCTACTTGGTTGTAGCTCTGCTTTCATACTATAGGTATTTGAGTGTTATTTCCATGTCACTATAGCAAGAATCATTTTATTTTTTATTTTTTCATAACTAAAAATGAAACTAATGCTATCAGAAGTTCCAGATTTTATAAATCTGGAGTCTAAATTTCTCTTGTAGAAGAGCACTGTAGATCAGATCTGAAAAGATATGTCCTTACATAAGACAAATGTTTACTTGGGAGTCATAACCATATCAATTTGGTTTTCTGCTGCAGTGCAGTGCTAGCTGGAACAGACAAGAATTTTTGTTGCATAAACTTTTGTTCACCATGAACCATAAGGATTTATTTTTGATACCTTCTTGTGTCTTGTTTCTCTAATATCTAAAACATTTTCCATGCTTCTCTGGGTTTGTTTAGCCCAGTCACTAATAGACATCATGGAATCCTTGGCTCATCTCTCTTGCCTGATGAGCAGAGGGAAATGGATGAGAAAATGAGCTAGAATAATTTTTTTCTGAGTGCTACAAAGCACACAATTTACTCTAATTAGCTGGAAGGTGTTTGCAGGAGTGAAGGTGCCATATTGGGGGTAATTAATTTTGGCTGCCTAGAGCCTCTCTGGAGGGAGGAAAAAAAAACAAAACACCAACACTTAAAAATGTTTCTTGCTCTGATCTTGTCTTGGAAAACCATTCTGCTATTAACTAAAGCAAATGCTGCACAAAATTTCAGTGACTAGGGTTTTTATTGTTATTTGACAGATGGATGTGCTTGTTTTTAATGGTCCTGTTTTGCCTTGATTATCTGCATCGTGTCACTTCTGGCTGAGCGTGATGAAGCAAGTGAATACATTGGCACATTTCAATGTGGACTACCTGTCGGTAGGAATATGCTTACAAACAATAACATTACAACCAGAGTTAGCTTTTTTTTTTTTTTTTTTTTTTTTTTTTTGGTAATGACTTGACTGAAGCATAGCTTTGCTTTCTGGGCCCTGCGAGCTCACTAGTTTTTGCAGTCATCATCCTGGCAAGACAGGACCTCCTTGCTCCTAGTATCCTCTTAGGGACAAGTGGTATGAGGTCCTACAGTAGTCAAATGCCACCCTCCTGTGATGAATATGTCCCTTCTACTTGTCACAGACACTTACTCAGCTAAAAGCTGAGCTAAAAGCTGTTTGTTTGTTTGTTTGTTTTGTGTGTGTGTGTGTGGTGTTATTGTTTGTTTGTTTGTATCTCTAAAAGAGCTGACAGCAGCGCTAGGTTCCTGGACATGGTTTCTTTGCTCGGAAACATGGAACCTCCTTATGTCCATGTACTATACTTTGTGCCGTAGGTTGCTGTGCTGGCTAGCAGGAAATCAGTGCTGGCTTTAGGCATTTTTAAGTAAAGTAAACAAGTACTTTAGCTGGTACAGCATTTTTAGGCATTTTTAAGTAAAGTAAGCAAGTACTTTGGCTGGTACTTGCCAGAGAAGCCAGCGCCTGGGGGGCAACAATGCAGTTTGTGACTCTTCATGATGTTTTACCTGTGTTTAGGAGCCTGGAAAACTGAGCCTGAGAGAGTGGCTTTGGAGAAGAGGTAGTAACTGCACAGCCACCATCCTTGTCTCTGGCAGACAGCAATTTTAATGCTCTAGAGCTCTCCTTTATTTCTGTGCCTTATCTTGTTTATTTCCATAGCTGGAGTTATGTATCCATGTTATAGACCTAACTTTTCATCCCCAGGGAAGTGAAATTCTTCCCCTGCATTTCTGTAAAGCCCTGAGGTAGCCTCATCTGTCACTGTGTGCAGGGATTACTCTACCCAGCTTATATAGTCATGCTGTTTCTGAGTTATGGGTGCAATGGAGCAAATCACTTGCTCCCCTGCATCCACACACAGAAAACTCTCTGCACAGAAACACAGAAAGAGCTCCATATTATGTGGGAGAGACATGGGTTTTACATCTACTTCACAAATGCTGCCCGTCCCATGCACAATGCAGCTTTCACATCCAGAGAGTACACGGGAGGACTCCACACTGAGTACAGGAAGAGACACAGCTGGCTCCATGACAAAACTGCCCCTCTGCAGGAGCGAGCACAGCGTGTCTGAACATCAAGGAGGGAAAGATGACAGCAGGAAGGACCCCAGGGCCCTGCACAGGTGGTTTTTAGAGCACTGTGGGAGCCCCTCCAACCCGGAGCAGAGCAGCTGCTTGACAGTGTCCAAGCAGCACTGGACTGAACAGAAGAAGGGACTGTCTCATGGAAACCTTGGGGTAAAATTGGCCAGCATTTAGTGATGAATGCTTTGGCACTCAGTAGGGAGCTGTTACTGATGTGCTGCTGGTTTCGGCCTGCTCCCTGAGGAAGCAGTTGATAGCTCAGTAGCCCCTCTCATCACATTAGCACCCAGGCAATGCACGGCCACAGCTGCTGAGTTGGCTGGGCCTGGCTGCCTGCCATGCACCTGCAGGCTGGGCTCTGGGTATGAGGGATCAACTCCAGTGTGTGTTTTTCCTTCTTGTTTTGGAGCCTGTTGATTTTGCATCCTGCCGCGCTTCTGACCAGTAGCTCTGCGGCTGTGCTTCTGTGGGGCCTGTCAGAGAACCACCTCAGAACACCTCCATGTGGGTGTCTCCGGACAAATTGTCTTTCACTTTCAAATGCTGCAAGCGTGTCTGAAACAAGCTGTACAGTGAATGATTGTCACCATTAGCTACAGGAGTGGGCTGTGCTGAGTCCCAAATGAGCACGTGTCAACACCATGTAGTCTATCACCGCACAGAGTAGACTGGCATTCTTCCAGACAGCTCAGTGTGGGGGTCACAGATCAAATGGCTCTCCTTAGTCTCTGAAGAAAGCTCAGTGTTAACTGGACCTCTTTAGGGTATTCCTTCCATCAGGATTCCAGTGCCCAACCTTTATTTATTTATTTATTTATTTATTCCTCAAAGCTGCCATGATTGGTGTTGGTGGAATATTATTTATTTTTCAATTGCTGGCAAGAAAAGTAGAGTGAATTAGAGACTCGAGTTCCAGAAGCATGATAGCATGCTTCACTTTGAGTTGCTGCAGTTGTGTGCGTATACATAGAGGCCCATGCAGCTGCTCTATCTAATGTAAATGTGACCACAAACATTACTGGAGTTATTTTTCTGAAGGAGATGTAAGTAGCCTGGAGCAATAAATTTACCTTTAATTCAGATTTTATTCCTGACTTCATGTCTGTTGCCCACAACCAATACCATAGTTTTAAATATGTCATATATACAATTGTACAGTGTTTCCATGCATGAAAAAAAGTTATGGATATGCTCATGCTAGTAAATACTGAACTAGGCTCAGCTGCTCAAAACCAACTGTCTTTGAGAAAACTGGAAAATAGAAAGAGACAGAGAACAAAATCCCAAACTTCTGTTTAGTGTAGTCTTAACATCAATCACACCTCCTGTTGTTTATTAATTAAACAGTAAGGTGATAGTATTCACTGCTGGCTTCCTCTACAGCAACACCATGTTCTTTTCAGTGGTGCCCAGTGACAGGACAGGAGTCAATGGCGCAGACTGAAACATAGTAGTTACCATTTGAACATCAGGAAAGATGTTTTTATTTTTTACTGTGAAGATGACCAAGCATTGGTGAGAGCTTCAAGGTTTAAGTTGTGTGGAACCTTTTGAGGAAACTATCTTCAAATAAATTTTGTTGATTTGGTCTTATCAAAAGAGCAACCTCTCTAACAGGCATAGAAATTGACTCGTACCAATAGGAAAAGAGAGAAACAGCTTCCACCAAGCTCTGCATAGTATTTCAGATCAGTTTCAAAAAGTCCTTCCAGAGACACCTACCGGAAGGGGCTGTTTCAGAAGGCCTCACATCATGAGCTATCACTGCCATCAGCAGGAGAGGTTAGTAGGCTTAATGTATAGACAGAAGAGGGTTTTATTGCGTTTGGTTTCTCTTCTCAAGATCCATACGTATGTCTGGTGGAAGAAGCACTAAAATGCTTGACATGAATAGAAGAGTGGATGAGTTGTGCAAAGAACTCTGATGGTAAACCCTGTCCTCTTTCCTTGTGGTCTTTGTCGTGCCTCTTGTGGTTTTGTCCATGATAGCTGTACCTGAATATAGGCCAGTATAGCTTAATCCTGAGCTGCAATCCCACCTGCTGTTTTTACTCCATTCTCCCAGTATTTGTAATGCACATCTCACCCACACTGCAGAAACACTTTGGTCTTTCCTGTTGCAGTAGCTGCAATTGTGTCTTCCATTACGTCACAGATTCTTGAAACTAAATCTTCCCTGGATGATTCTCCATGTCTCCTTTTTTTTCACTGTGATTCTAACCCTAAACTTGGTCTGTACCACTTAGTCTAAACCTGAAGTATCCCATGATATTTACCTTCTCTTGTAATAATCTCACTTCAGCAAATGAAAGTTAAAAAATAAAAAAAGGCAGACGTTAGTCATTTAATAACTTTTCTACTTTCTGTTTGCTCAGATTACTATGTGACTAAGATCTGTTTAAAAAAATGTAAATACATTTATAAACAAAAAGGTAATCAGTCTGGGAGAGGAAGGACAGAGTAGGAATGTGCTCAAAATAAGAGAAAAATGATGAACCTGAGAACTGAATTCATAAAATTTTAACCACCCCCAATTTTGTATGAAAACAGTGCATGTACTGGCTTCTTAATAACTGAAATTCTCACTTTCTTGTCAAGTGTTAACACTTTTTTTTTTTTTGGCTGACATCAAGTGAGAGAAGTTTAATATCTGACTTATCTCATATTAAGCACTTTATTCTCACTTATTGGAAAGATGGTCTCTTTGACCATCTAAGATGACTGATGATCTAAGATCTAGCCCTTTACTGCAGATTATGGTTAGTTTTCAGAAGTGGTGAAATATAACCCAGTTGCAGAAGCAGAATTAAAGAAAATCTGTCTAATTCAGGCAGGGGAAGGGCATCAGTTTGCATTTCAGTTTGAGCATTTAGCTCTGAGTCAGTGCACATTTCATGAGGATATGAATCTGTACGTTACTAGCAGAAGTATCCTGGTATACATGTCAGAGTACCTGATAAAGGCCTAGTGATTTGATCAGCCTGTAAGAGACATCATTTCCCCACCCTCTCCCCATGAAGAAGAAAATGTAAGACATAATTTCACCCATCCTGAAGTAATTAGAGATGCTGTCAGTGGAGATAGGTGGTGGTGGTGGTCGTCAGGGGAATTCAGCACCTGGGAAAAAATTCTTGCAACTTTGAGTCCAACATAACCTTCAGCTTTATTTATTTATTTTTAATGCAGGAGATGTACAAGCATGCCAGAAGTGAGCGATAATTGCATTTCTCTTCCCTTCTGGGGTGATTAATTGTATGTAGGTCAGTTAGTCACAGTCTCCATTGCACAGGGCTGTTCTCTTGTAGCTGTTTTCAAAAGATCTATAAATCCACAGACTTTTCCTTTTGACATTCAGATCTAGATGACTGTCCTGCCTTTATGGGTTCAACCAGCTTTACCCAGCTTCTGCTTACAGAAGTCTGTAAATCAATGAGTAAGGCAGACTTTAAAAAGGAGGACATGATTTCTCCCATCCCCTAGCTATCTCCTCCCTCCCTCCCTGCTAGGGCACTCGGTACAAATTTTATTGGAAATTGCTCCTGGCAGTATGTGCCACTTATTTTCCTTTAATCCTGTTTTCATCTCACCTCATAATGATTTCAGGAATGTTTTTAGTTTCCGAAGCCAAGGAAGCAGTTTCTTCTAGGCAGCAATTGCATTTGCTGTTAAATAAAAAGAAATGCGTTCTTCTGACTAAGCTCTATAAAGACGACTGTACAATCTGTACTGTACACTTGGAAATTGCCTCAATGAGACATACCATATGGTGCATGTGGTGTCCCCTTACCTCAAGTGTTTCCTTAGTCAGGCTGGCATGGTTGATAATGAGTTCATTTTTGAGTAAGGAAAAATATGTGTAATAATGTGATGGTGGGTGGGTATGGAGGGGGGGGGGATTGTACATGCAAGAACAATAAGGAGAAGAGGTGTTAGTCTTCCTTATCTCAGCTAGTTCCCTCATCAGGTTTAAGTATACAAAAATCAGGAACTTTATTAGGAGAGGAGAGTTTGTTAACCGGAGGAGTAAGTTTAACATGGTTCTATGACAGGGAAAAAAAAAAGTAACAATGTGTTTTAGCTCTCCTTCCTTCTCGCATAGTTTATAAATATGATGGAAACAGACATAATAGAGTGGTGAAATGCAATGATCAGCTGACTTTTACCAATTAAAAAGAGAATAGGAGGTTCTAGTGTCCTTGGAAAATGATTCTGAATATTATATTCTTTTTTCTCTTGGAAGCTGTCTTAGGGTAGAATTAAAACAGCGTGATTAAAAGGAGGTCAAAATTTAAAATTCCATGTACCTGTGTGCTCCTGAAAACCAGAGGCTGAGAGGGAAATTCACTTAAACCATCACTGCTCTTAGGCAAAGTGCTTTCAGCATGTTGGACTACTTGCCTGATCTATCCCAAGCAGAAATAGCTAGTTATGTGAAATTGTTGACTTGTATGGGCAAGCCAACACAAAACACCATTCTAGACTTCTGGCTACCAGATCTACTGCTCATGGTGTGTGTTCTGATATATGTTTTCTGAAATAAATAAATAGTAGAAGACCTAAGCTGAGGGAAGCTTGAGCTGTTTGCCCTCTCCCCCAACCTCCCCACCCTCCCTTTACCTCCTCCCATATCTCTCACTGAGATAATTTATTCTACATGTATTAGAGACATAGTCTATCAAAAATAATGTGTTCTACCACTTATAAGAGTGGAAAAATCAGCATGAATATTGTGCAGTGCATTCATAATAAGGAATGGCATTGATCATCCCTCTAAACTAAAAGGTATGAAGTGTTAATGCTCTGCAAACATTTTGATATTGCTCTAGATTTTCTTCTCATAATGAAAATAACACTGTATTCTATGCCTGCATCAATACGTAGCTCTACAGGGAGTCCCTCTGGGCTATATTATCCTTTCTGATTTCCTTGGTGGACAAGTGTTTATTCCAATCTTTTTGCAAACAGATTGTCAAAGAAAATAAAAAATGAAATGAGGAACAAACACAGTCTTTTGCACAAACCCTTGTCCCCTTCTTTCTCCTATTTATAGCTGCGGTTGTCAGGTACGTAGACTGAGGCATATTCCAGCCAAGAATACTGCTCTGCTGCTTGTTCTCAAAATGACACTTGTTTGCTATTGTCAAGTCCATTGTCAAAGCTAATTTAAGAAGCCCAAAGCTCCTTTGAAATGTCTGTTTTGGCTTTGGCTCTGGAAAGAGATATGGGATTTATGTGCTGGAAGCTGGTTTGCTAAAATATGCCACTGGTAGAGGTTCAGATTGGAGAATCTCCAAAGTCTTAGAGATTTAATTTGGAGAAGCATCTGCTGATTTCAATTTTCAAGACTTGTGGTTGACAGCAACTGCTATCACAGCACAGTCTCACATATTAGGAATGAATGTCCGTGGCACATTGTGTCAAAAGAGGAGTTTAGAACTTGGGGAGAAGGTTATCGAGCACATTTTCAACCTTACATTTGTATATAGTCTGTTCTGATGTCCTAACACAAGATGAATCATGAGACCAAGAGGAATATCTTGATTTTAAAGAAAGGGAGCATTCTTTGTTGAGAGCCAAAACTTTATCTTCTCCTGGCTAAGTGTTCCAAATCCTATGTGGAAATTCCCATGAAGAACCATACAGTAACCTGTGAAGAAGGTGGGTAGAAGTGGAGAGATACAGGGGTCTGGAATTGCAACTGTATATAGGGTGAGCTACGTGAAAAGAAAGAGGAAACAGCAGCACCTGCTTATTTATGTAGTGAGCTAAACTAGCCTGGAGTCCTATTGTAGTTACACCATGACTAATGCCACTGCTACCATCCCAAGAGCTGGCCACTGAGGGGACTCCCAGCAGAACTGCTTCTACTAGTAGAGTTGTGATAAGAAAGTGAATTCAAGCAAGGGACTTCCCTGCTGATAATTCTTCCTGTAAGGTGATTCAAAGCCCCAGACTCCCTCCCTATTGCTCCCTGAATTTTAGATATCCTTTATGTTGAATATAAGAGATTTAGTTTCTCTACTCAGGGACAAAGCATGCACAGGAAATGGGAGGAAAAAGGATAGCATATTTCTTCTGGTCCTCTCCTGTTGTTTTAGCTAAAGTTGTGAGGATTCATGCTAAGATAAATGTGTATTGTATTGTATTAAAGGGCAAAGAGCACCATCATTGCTAATTTTATGAGGTTTCATCTATGCATCAAGAACAGAGCGTTTTATTACTAGACAAACAAAAGCTGAATTTTGTATGCTTAAATTGACATTTTTTCATGAAAAATAGACTTATTGCAACAACTGCTAAGAAATAGGCAATTACCTGTGAGTATCAGCAGTCTTATTAAAATGCAGGCAAACACAAATCTTTAAATTGTCATTCTGAAGTCTCCAGAATTTACAAGGGTTTTTAACTGTGTTTGTGTGGTAGACTGGGGAAGGAAAACATGCCTGAGCCAATTAAATATTTTTGCATTTCATCACAGGAAAAAAAAAAAGTGTACATACACAATCAGGTTAATAGTCAGTAGTCACCCATATCTGTGTATAGAACCAGGCTTTAATTCTCCACATTTTTCCTTCTTATCGTTTATGAATCTGCAAAACAAAATTTAAAATGCTCTGATGTTGATTTGGCAACAGTCCTTCTGCATTAATTTGCACTGGTAGTGTTAAGCAGAGGAGAATTGGAACCTGAAATTTGTGTGTGTGTTAGTTGAGAAAATTGTCTGACAGGAGTATGTGTTCTGCTCCCATGTAGAGTGGGCTTGAATTACATATTGCAAGCTGTATTTACACTGTGAGTTACTATCCTGTTTCCTGGGATGCACAAACCCAGTTCAAGGTCAAGGATCATTTCACTCTTAAGAATGAATGAAAGCAAATTTTCCAATACTAAAATAGTTGGTTAGGGGCCACCAGAGAGATGTTTGAATCAAACCTCATGTTTCTTTAAGGATACTGAATGATGGCTTACAAGACAGACAAAAGACTATAATAAATCTTTAAGGTTTTATGCCATGATCTCCTTGTCCAAGAATTTCAGAATGTGCTTGTTTCTTGTTATACAGCATGCTACATATCACAACTCCTGGGGACAGGGCTTTCAAAGAAATTATCAAATATTGAGAATACGAGACTGATCCCAAAGACTCTTCATGATAATTAATTTCTAGTAGAAGCTTCAATGTAAATAAGACATTGTTCTGAACACCACCAAATACCACACTGAAACTAGATTGGAGCTTTTCCTTGTAAAATTCAAAACAGGGACAAAACTCAGTTTCCATAGAGTTTACCCTGTTGGGTTTCAAACCATGGTAGCTTTGAGGGTTTTGTGTTATGAAAAATACCCATTTTTGAGAATGGATAAGTATGTACAAGTTCTTTTTATGTTTGGGGTAAAGAGAAGGGAATTTTCATCTGAATATGAAAGGGCACCTTTTTACTGTGAGGGTGACAGAGCAGTGGAACAGGTTGCCCAGAGAGGTTGTGGAGTCTCTGGAGATATTCAAAACCTGCCTGGATGCCATCCTGCACAATGTGCTGTAGGTGATTTTGCTTGGCAAAGGGGTTGGACTAGATGATCTGCAGAGGTCCCTTCCAACCTTGGTGATTCTGTGAGAAGTGTTGGCTTCATACCTTTTTCCAAAATTGGTTTGACCATGCTGTATTCCAAGGTCTATGCTTTTGTGTAGTACATTGCAAGAATTCTTGTAATTGACTTATAATATCTCTTGGAATTAGCCGTATATATGTAAATCTAAATCTTCACTGGGGTTCTGAGTTGTAGTGCATGGAAATCTCCCCTGTTACATGGACATGGATTTAGCTGGAAAAATGATGGATGTACCAGGAAATCTGTTTAGCGTGATGTGTTTCTCTGGGCAGCTGCTCGACCTGATCATACCCACTTCTACTCATGGTGTGTTATATCAGGAAAGGATGAGCTTGAAAGCAATGTCTTAGCTGGTACCTCCAAAACTGTGAGGAAACAAGGGATGAGGCCCTGGTGATGGTGGGAATGAATGTACCTCCTCTCACAGAATCACAGAATCGTCTAGGTTGGAAGAGACCTCCAAGATCACCCAGTCCACCCTCTAACCTAATACTAACAAGTTCTCCACTAAACCATATCACTAAGCTCAACATCTAATAGTCTCTTAAAGACCTCCAGGGATGGTGACTCAACCACTTCCCTGGGCAGCCTATTCCAATGCCTAACAACCCTTTCAGTAAAGAAGTTCTTCCTAATATCCAACCTAAACCTCCCCTGGCACAACTTTAGCCCATTCCCCCTCGTCCTGTCACCAGGCACGTGGGAGAATAGACCAACCCCCACCTCTCTACGGCCTCCTTTAAGGTACCTATAGAGAGCGATGAGGTCTCCCCTGAGCCTCCTCTTCTCCAGGCTGAACAATCCCAGCTCCCTCAGCCGCTCCTCATAAGACTTGTTCTCCAGACCCCTCACCAGCTTCGTTGCCCTTCTCTGGACTCTCTCGAGCACCTTGACGTCCTTCTTGTAGCAAGGGGCCCAAAACTGAACACAGTACTCGAGGTGCGGCCTCACCAGAGCCGAGTTGTTGTGGTTTAACCCGGCCGGCAGCTAAACACCACACAGCCGTTCGCTCACCCTCCCCCAAATTAACTCTGTCCTAACTGGAACCAGGACACGAGTACAGGGGGACAATCACCTCCCTAGACCTGCTGGCCACGCTGCTTCTTATACAAGCCAGGATGCTGTTGGCCTTCTTGGCCACCTGAGCACACTGCTGGCTCATATTCAGCCGACTATCAACCAGTAATCCCAGGTCCTTCTCTGCCAGACAGCTTTCCAACCACTCATCTCCCAGGTAAGGATCAGTGAGGATTATTATTGTTACCTTGTTGCTGTTACATCCTCTTAAAACAGTGCTTTGTACATAAATATTTACGTATTTTATTAATTGGTCACTCCATCTCATAGCTCTAAGAGCCTATGGGTTTTTCCTGCCCCATCATAATCTGCATCTGCATCTTTTCATTTTCAGTGATATGTTTTCAACCTGTGTGCTGATTTATGCCTCCATCCAAACACTGAATGCTTTCTGGACTGTAATTGACCATTAGAAGTATATGTCAGGCTATTTACTCCCTTTCCCCATGACTCAAAAAAAAAAAAAAAAGTGGGGTGAGGAGAAATAAAATAGCACTTTGGCATGACATTTTGAATTTCTCGTTTTTCTGTGGCTTTTTTTTTTTTTTTCCTCCCCACAGTTAGGTTGACATTCAGATCCCTGAAGTACAAACTTCTTCTTTCAGACTTCTTGAAATTCCATAATAGCTGGTGTAGGTTTTTTTTTGAGTACAAAATCAGAGTTCCCTTCATTACAGTTGTAGTCCCAACATTTTATCACCACCTTTGAGCAGAGATTAACTGAACTTTAAAGTCTGATGACAGCCCTGTGCCTGAGTCAGGACATCAGGATCCGACCCTTTATGATTTTCCATTGGGATCAGGGAATGTGAACCCACGGTATAATCCAAATTTGGTTAACATTCAGACCCCTGAAGTACAGACCATTTTTTTTCAGACTTCTTGAAATTCCATAATAGCTGGTGGAGGTTTTTATGATCAGCGTGACAATGCTCAACCCCCTTTGAAGCCATCAAAAGTTGATGCATCAGTGCTAATCCAGAGCAAGGATACAGGCTGTGATACTCTAAAAATCATGTGAAAGCTGAGTGCTATAATTCTGGACTTCTTCAGCATTCCTGTGAACTCTTATTTCTCTTTCTCACCTAACCCCTCTTCATCCAAAAACCTCCACCCCTGGTGGCTCGTCCAGTCAGTGTCTGGAGAGGGGAATGGAGTAGATGCATCCATTCCCACCATCACAGGGCCTCATCCCTGGCTGCAAGCCCCAGGTGCCACCTTCCCACAAATAACAACTACCACAAGTTCCCTGGGCAGGCTGGAGCCTTAACACCATATGGTTGTCAGTGTTTACAAATGAGGTGTTAATAAGTTGTCAGTTACTTAAACAAATGAAGGGGAATGGACTGGATAAGGTGGGAGGAGTGACCTTCAGTTAATGGAGGCTATCGCGATGCATTATGCACTGAATAATCCCTTAGTTAATAACTAGCTTGTTCTCATCCATGTCCCTTTTCATGTGCACCTTCTTTTATTGCATCAATGATAAAGTAGTCACTGCATATGACTGGAGGCAAGGAATTAAAAGGTATAAATAACACATTTTAATTGAAATCCAACTGTGGATGCCTGGCCTCTGTGATTAAAGCTTTTATCACATGGATTGTCCCATTATAAGTGCATTCATACTACTCAGAAAACTACTTAGCTTTAAAACAACAAAACAAAACCAAAACAAACAAACAACAAAAAAAACACCCCAGCACATTTTTTTTCAGTTGTCCAAACTGAATCCTCAGAGAATTTCTTTGACAGCAACAGGATAAGCACCGTGGATTTGACGAACACTTTCACGCATGTATGCAAAATCCTCCTCTAGTCTTTTTCTCTCAGATGCTGGTGGCAAACATGTTCAATATATCAACACTGCAAAGAAGAGGAGTGAGCATGAAAGCTGGCATTCAGTAACATGTAGGATCAGCTGCTTTGGGAGTTTTCATCCCTATTACAGCTCATTATTCTTGTTCCTAGAACTTAAAAAATAAAAAATAAAAATCTATTAGATTGGGCTAGAGATGACTTGGATCAGTTTATATTCTCCCTGCCTGGGTTGCCTAAGTACACAAGCATGATGCTATATTTCTCCAGGCTCTCTGCCTCCAGCAAGCTTCAGTGCACAGGCTTGAAGAGCAGGCTTGAAGTACTGAGATAGCAGTGTGACTCCTGGGTGGATTTAGCTATGAGAATAGAATAGCATTTGTCTGACAATATGGGCACTGCTTGTGTCATCCTTTACATGATGTACAGTGGAGTGTGGCATTGATAACTGTGATAGAAATAGGAATGAAATTGATGGTATTTATTATAGATCCCTTGATGGGTAGACTGCCAGCAATGACAATAAGTGAATGCTTTTGCTGGGGGGGACCAGAATTAAACTGACTGTTGGTCATACTCAAATTTAGGAATATGGTTTATTTATGACCCCATCCAGAAATAATTTTTTCTAGCCATTATCCAAGATTTGCACCTCTGTGATGCAATAAGCAGACCAAAAAGTACTGTTCTTGACAACAGTACCCAAGTATTTTCCCTATTAAGGTGGTTCACATTTGCAATGTGATGAGCTTTGTTCAAAAAGTGAGTGCTGATATGGAGTAGATGTTTGCTATTCCCTAAAGAAACCATGGAGGAAAATCTTTGTCCAAGCTGCACAAGCTGATTGCTGCTGAGTACAGGTAAACAACCCTAAACTGAGCTTACACTCCAGCGTTAGCAATGAATAACCCACATAATGTATTTTAAATTACTCAGTGAAGGATATTTGGCTTTTCTCAAGGAGATTTATCAGGTAAGACAAGCCTTTGTGGAATGTTTTTGAACCTGAACTACATAACAGAGGCCAGTAAATACAACCCACCTAAAGAAGAGAAGGGCTCTGGGAGCCATTAGTTATATAAATTATTTGGTTTTACTGCAGTATTCAGCTGGCAGGCTTTTCCTTGATTTAAAAAGATGCTTTGTTTTCCCCCATGCTGTCCACCATGTTTACACTTGTTCTGCCAAATGTCAGGAAGCAGTTAAGCTAGGTAAATCAACTGATTGGTTTGTACTGCTCTTAACCAATCTTGCTGTATTTTTAGCACTGCACTAAATATACCAAATAAATATGACACCATGTAGAATTCTGGACTGGAAATCTAGCTTTGAAATCTTGCTCAAAGACAGCAAATGCTGCTAAGTGGCAAAGTTTGAAAGTGGTAGTAATAGTTTTCCATCTACGGGAACTGCCAAGTGGCACAAAAGTCATGCTATCCTCTGTACAGGACCTGAGGTTTTGAGCCTAGGCCATTAGGGCTTTCTAAAGTCTTACATTTATTTATTTATTCATTTGTTTATTTTAACCACATTGAAGCTGTTATAAAGGAGTATGTATCCCAAGAAGGATGTCCTTGGCATTCAAAAATAGAGTATTCAATAGGCTAAATTCAAGAATGATTAGGTTTTCACACCATGTCCTTCTTGCAGAAAGGATCTCCCAAAGTCCTTTTAAAATGGGCAAGCTCTATAGCAGGGGAGGAAAGAATGAGGGCTCAGCTTGTTGCAGCTTACACCAGGTTTGTCTGTCGTGTGTCTGTCAGCTTCTCTGAGATTGCTATTGCTTTGAAATGAGGTAGGAGAAAGCAGAGTACCGCAGGGACTGTGCAAAAAAGCAACTCTTCTGATGTACTCTACAGTAGTTCATATGCAGCTGGGGATGTGTAAAAGCCATTTTATTGACAAGGGAGATGTTGGCCAAGGCACCATGGTTGTACAGTAGTACCATGGGACCATTAGGTTCCACAAGAGCAGCCACTGTGCAATTTGAATTACCGTTGCCTCTAAAGTGTAATGCTGCCAGCAGTGCTGTACCTCCTTGCAGTGGTTGTCATTCAGCACTCAGGCTCTGCCAGCCATTACTTGTGCCTGATGCTGCCACATGAATGTTGGTACCTCTTAAGGCTATTCAGACATCTTTGAAAATGATCCAGCCATGTTCTCTCTCCTTTTGTAGAGGAGACCAACATCTTGTGACACTGTACAACTCCATTCTCATGCTACCCCATGGAAAATTTATTTTACTTGGGTACAAATTAGTGCCAAACTGTCTGAATTTAGAGTGACAGTCATGTCAAGAAAAAAAGAGAGAAAACATGATTTCAAGCACATTCCAGCTGTAGCCTTTCATTATTTTTGTTTTACTTTTTTTAAAACTGCAAACAAATTCTAGGTGAATTTGATGTTAAACTCAGTGTTGTCAGTAAAAATTTGATGTAACCTCAGTTGAACTTATTGTCTGGGGTGAGGCCAATGGGAAAAATAGAAGAAAAAGAGGGAGTGGACTATCTGTATAAATTACTGTTATTTTCAGCATAACAAATTACTTGATCCAGTTTTCTGTTGAAATTTTACCTTACATATATTGGTTAGGTCTTGTCAACACCAGGAAGATTTTTTTTTTTAACCTCTGCTGATACATTAAACTGGTAAAGAAACATAGCATAAATATAGTTATTACCAAAGTAAAAGTGCTTATGCCAGTATACTTTATTCCAGTTCAGCAGGAGAAATAAGTTACACCCTCATTAATCACCATTTGTTATTCAGGCTGTATCTTCATTAGGGCTTTTATTGCAGCACTTCTCTGGCAGTCAGGCTTACAACCCCCCTTTCTACCCTGACACTGACTCAGGATGAGCACACTGACTCAGGCACAACATTACCCTCGCTTGTGTTTCAGTTTTCCCTGAGCAAGCAAAAGAACAACATCTTGTTAGAAAAGGGTAGGATTTTTCTCCTCTCATAATATATAAAATCCTTTCCACCTCAAAAAGTAAACGTGCAAAATGTCATCTGAAGAGCTGCATCTGAAAACCACGTTTTAATTCTGAATTCTTCCTCTCTGCTTCTTCAGAGATGCTTCAGAGATGCTTAGGTTGTTCATGTTGCCAACCTTGTCTGTGCTCTTAACGCCCCCTGAGAGACTCATCTTCTAAGTACCAGTCCTTTGTCTTGTGGACATGTTATAGCTCATCACTGATGTCCTTGTCAAAGGGCAGAGGAACCAGGTGGTGAATGCAGTTCATAAGGGAGGACTTTTGCTGCCTGAAGAGCCATGGTAGTACTTACAGGTAAAAAAACGGCAGAGAAAAAGATATTGGCCATTTGTTATTTTTTATGAAAACATTAGGTGCTTGTTCTTAACCAAAATCTTCACAAGAAAAGGACAGCTGAAGATCTTATTTCCCTTTCTTTTTCTACAAAAAGAAGAACAGATTATGGGAGTAAAGGCACTGATAAACCTGATTTCCTTCTTTTGTTGAGAAGGGTGAAATTAAAAACACCATTTAGGTGTTAAGTAATGTTTCATGAGCACTGACCGAGACCATTCCCATCTTACAGCTGAACATCTATGCACTTTCTTTACAGTGCTTTTGACAATGATAGTTAATTTTGACATGATATGAACATGCAAAGACTGAGATCTAGGAAGCTACTAAAGAAGCTGCTGAAGCATCTGTTTTAAAAGAAAAGCTTTTTAAAATTACTCGAAATGAAGACATTATGCCAGAGTATAAATCTGGATGACTTTGTTTCCACTTGCATGGATTTTGATATTTTACATTGTTAATAACAGAACCAATTTTGTTGCAAGGGACTGACTGATGAGACAACAGAAAGGGAAGGCTGTATTTCTCTGCCCCAAAGTAGAAGTTCAGATTTTATGCCACACCAGAGTGTTTTTACACTCTTCTGCAATGTTGTTGTTAGTGTTCAGGAATCTGTGTACAGAGCCTGCTCTCTTCTGCTTTGAAATATGTTTACAGTAGTATTTTGAAAGTTAAAAGTTAATGTTCAAAGCATCCAAAACACATGGTGCACTGGATTCATTGCAATTAGAGTTCACTGAGTCAAATTACTGCCAAGCAATTCCTCTGAAATTTAAAGATGCATATAGGCTAGAGACCCAGACTGAAATGCTCACTAACTTTCTGAGAATTTAAATACGAACTCAGACATTTTATTGACATGTTTATATGATGTGATTTAAACAACAATAACTACAAAAATAGTACTTGTTCCTTTAGTTGTGATTCTGGATTCTAATGCAATATTAGGAGAAAATGAAGTACCTGCAACATTCACAATCCGAGTAGAAAGAACGTTCTAAAAACCATTAAGAAGCCTTTTCTGTTTTTGTAGGATTCTTATTTGCATTTTGTTTTCCCAAGATACTGGGACAAAAGTCTGAGGTTTGCATGCTTACATGAAGAGACCACCCACACATTTTGAAGTTGAGACCTTCCCAGTCATAATCTCATCAAATTACAGATGGACTGAAAGTTGATTAATCCAAACCTTGGGCTTTTTATTTGCATCATGAAGTGTCGTTGTAGTGCTATCATACTCAATACTTTGGAAAGTCAGGATGTGATTGCCTTCATTTTCAAGCAGCTCTGCCTTGGCAATCAAGCACCCATGAGTGGTTTGACTGCAGTCAGGTTTCTCAGAGGCGGTGCCCCCAGTTACTCCAGGTCGCCGGTCTGGCCTCTGAGTCTCAGCAGTAGGGAGGGGAATCCCACCTGATGTCTTTATCCATACAGCCTACGTCTCTGGTCCTGTTTCCAACTTTCTAGCCATGATTGTCTCTCCTGAGTGTTCCACCCTTGCCCGTTGTTCATTGCATGTTCACAATTATGCCTACGTAGTGCTAGCTCATGGCATTCCCCCTGTCCTGTTCAACCTTACTCTCAGTATTTATCTCCAAATCCCTGCACAGATTTGTGTAGTTCATACACTGGCCTTGCTCCAACCCTGCAAATTTATTGCTGTCACTTTTAAAGAGAATCTTAGGATCCTTATTTTTTTGACACTGGTTCCATTTTAACTTTCAAACTAGAATTTTCTTTGTTTCTTTAGTTTCCTGATTGAGAAGTTTTTATGCCAAGCATGGTAGTACACTATATCTTTTGGCTTCTCTACGTTCCTCTTCTGTGCTTTGTTCTACTTTAATATGTAGATCTGCCTTATTTTTACACTAAGTGATCCTGATTTAGGATTACAATTCTCCACATCCTCATGAAGACTCTCTGAAAAAATCTACTGTGCCAAAGTCGAAGCATTCACCTCCATTACCCTTGATCAGAAAAGCATTTGAGCTACAAAGAGCTAGCCTTCCATTTTCTCACCACTGACCCCCACAGTTAGGCTAAAGGATTTTCTGCTCCCTCTCTGGTTCAGCTATTGGGCATTTGGTTGCCCACCCCCGTACTTCACTTTTATGTCCTTATATGACATGTGGAATGATCCTGCAGGCAGGCAATCTATGACAAAGGATCTCACAGTGCATTTCAAATTGTTACTGTCCCCAAGATACATTTTCCAGACAGCTGGTTCAGCATGCAGAGGCTCATAATTCAGTATCTTCCATCAATGCCTTATGCACATTAGGATTGTCAAGGGGATTATTCTGTCAGGACCATTTGCAGAAGGCGTGGGCTAATAGAGAGATGTTCAATTCAGTTTGCAAAGAGTTTGCCAGGCAATACCTATTAATAATAATGGTGATGATCATTGTTATTGTTTGTTTCTCTGGGATGTATGTCATTCAGATGTAGATTTTGGTCTGTTGTGACAGTTTTGTTTGCGATCAGATTTTCCCAGGGGTGTGAATGAATTGCTGTTCATACAATGCAGCTGTGTTTTGTGTAGTCTGGTATAAAAGCTATGGACATGATTCTTCTCTGGGAGGCTCTAATATTATTTCCATGTGACAATAGTAATATGCTGTTTTTACAATTGATATGAATGATGGATTTTCTGCAAACTCATCAGACAATTGCAAGACTTGGTATTTTTAAGCAATTGTAATTATTGTATTGTAATATATTATTATATATATATTATATAAATATATTATATATATTATATATAATAAAATTTTATATATATAAATATATTATACAATATATTGTACATATATATAATATATATAGTATACATATATTGTATATATGTATATGTATAATATATATATATTGTACGTATATATATATAATATATATATAATATATATATATAATATAATATATTATACAATATATATTGTAACTAATCATAAAGCTCCTGTAATTATGAAGTTGGGGGTGGGGGTCGGAAAGGAATATCAATGTTCAATTAAAACAAACAAACTTCAGGATTGGGCCTTTCCTTCAAAGCAGATCACTACGGTAAACAATATAAGAGAACTGGCTGCATATATGGCATTAAATTCTGCATGGGGAATTCTTTGGAATACTATCATTAAGGTAAAAACAGGAAAGAGAAATAAAGAAATAAAGAAACTTTGTAAGATGAGGCAGGCATATTTTAAAAAAACATAGGATATATTACATTGGATCAACAGGTACTTCCACCAAAGCTGATATCATGCTTCAGCAGCAGTTAAGACCTCCATCTGGAAAATAAATTGAAATCCATCTGGAATGTATTTGGGTAGTTGTGGTTGTCTGTTATAGAATGGGAACTGAAGGCAGTGTTGAGATGGGTTGATAGGAATGGACATGAGAATTCATGCTATCCCTGGAAAAACTACAGCTCTAAACTTTCACTCTCTGTAAAGACAGAAGGATTTGCCTAGGGAATGCTGGTACTTACATCATCTCCTCAAAGGGAAAATAATTTAAAATCATTACTCAGCACCAACGTATCCCTTAAGAGAGGTCCAAAAAAAAAAATGTCTGGATGTGCAAGAAGGCAAGCAAGCCATGGGTGTTGTCAGAGATAACACCCTCTGAAACAGAAAAAGCAGACACCAGTTCTTCCTGCTGTTGGGTTTAGGATGGTCTAGGAATTAATAAGAAATGTATACAGAGCTAACTTCGTGGTGCTTACAGGCCATCTACAATCAGTATTTTCAGGGGAAAAAACAAATAAATAAACAAACAAAAAATAATAAAATACCATACTATACGCTGATCTCTGGGGCATTACAAGTGTTGACAAAACTTAGGTTGGCTTGTGGACCAGGAATCTTGGATCCGAGCAGAAGTCTAAATGTCTTTGTATTGGGAACACTCACCTTCTTTGAAAGAGCAGCTTTTAATGTATCACCATTTGTTTTTAGACATGAATCATGAGCACGTCCTTAGCTACTAGTCACTCTCAATATCCCATGGCCTTCTGTTACGATTTTCGCCTCAACCTCTGCATTTATGGGAATGCACGCATCAGTATTCCACAGACATCAACAAACAGTCACCACTTCTGTTCTAGCTGAGCACAACAGATGGGAGTCAAAAATGAAAACGTTCACATAATGCCCAGCAATAGTTATCTTGTTTGTTTCTTTGTGGCTCTGAAGCTACATTGGAGGAGCTGAAGTAAAAAGGCAGGAGGGGAAAGGGTCAAAGATTTGAAATGAGTCAAAGAAACAGAAAAGTAAACATGGGAAATGGTTTATGACTGCATCCCTGATATTATGCCAGTGAGATAACAGGAATGCTATCAGGAGGTAGAATGCTACATGGTTGCTGAGTCCTAACTCTTACCAAAATAATGGGCTCTTGCTTTAAGGTAGTTATCAGTGTACCATCAAAAAACCTGAAGTGTTGCCCTTTTATTTCTATTTCATTTTCTCTCTGTCTCCGTTCTTTTTCGAGGGCCCTTCACACCTCTGCATTATACAACATTATAGCAGGGCTCTGTGTGTGCTTTCATGTGTTTGTGTTTTCACACACACATACGTAGATGCTGTAATACTTGAAGGATACTTGAGATGAAATAGGTAAATACATACCTATACAGTTATGAAGCCAGTGGAGACTCTTCCTCTAAAGAGAGAATATATTTTTATTATAGGAACTCAATTTATAAAGCAGATCAGACTAGAATGTCAATCCTATAAATCTGTATGTTCCCCTTGGGGATCAGGGCCCTTGCTAAGCTACAGATAGGATAGGAAGGATTTACCAGCACGGGCTTGGAATGATTGCATTACTTACAGGTAAATAAACTGAGTTGTTGGAGTGTCTAAGATCAAAAAGAATCAAGAGGGGCTTAGCAACAGGCATGGTTCAGTCACCAAGAAGCCATTCAGCCTAAAAATGCATAGTTGCATTCATGCTAATGAGTGGGGAGAGGAAGTTTTCAGGCCAACTGATGCAGCAGTGGCACCTTTCCATATGCACCATGAGTAAAGTTACACCTCCTACAGAGTTTGGACATGTTTCCTGAGATGCAAGTTGTAGGTTTTTTTAGTTCCTTATTGTTGCTATTTTTACTGCTGGACACGCACTCAAGACATACCTTCATGCAGCCAGTAGTTCTCTCACCTGGGCAGCATCTGCAGTGTCACCTCCTGTGGTGTTTGGCTGCTGGGCAGACCAAGTGTTCTGCAGGAGGCATGGGGCTCTAGGCACACTTTTCTGTTGCACGTCCATTTCTTTTCCCTGATTTGCACTATCCTGCCAGTCCTAATCTGCAGCTGCAGACGTAAAAGCTTTATCCTCTGCTGCATTGTGCTCAGTGGTTCATCTCAGACTAATCCAGTGTCAGCATAAAAACAGCTTTCTCACTTTGCAGAGAGGTTTTCAGCAGCCTCTTACTGGATCCAGACAGCTGGGTCCCCTGGCAGCAGGGACTGCATGGTGCCAGAAGTGTGGCTCTGCATGGGCCTTTGACTCTTGAGAAAGTAAGCAAATTGATAAAGCCTTTCATGGCCTCTAGCATTTTCTACTTGAGCATTGTTTCTGGAATATGAATAAGCTCAGCCACACCATGTCATGAGGTGAGGAAGGAAGTCTTTTCTGATTTTTGCTCAAGAGGCAAATGAGTTTAAGATCACATCAAGATGTATATACATATATATATATATGTATATACATAAAATAAAGTCTGAATTTTGATAACTTTTCTTTTTTTTTTTTTGATAGTCCAGGTGAGTTAGAAAGGATCTATACTTTTGAGATATTTTGAAATCTCATTAACTTCAATCTGATCTGAAAAGACTCAGCATGTTTGAGACCTTAAGCACTACAGCATAGGTCAAGGCCATCATCTAAAACCAGCCAAAAATCAGGAGGGAAAATGATAACTGGGGTTTGTTATAGATCATGTGGTTCTCAGGCCAGAGAATAAACCAGGAATCCTGACTCCAACTCCTTAAAGCCTTTTCAGCTGCTTTCTACTCCTATATATGACAATGGAAAAGAGACATCTGTGTCCAAACCACAGAAGAGTAATTGCTCAAATCATCGGAGGGATGTGGTGTGTCTGTGGGCTCTCTTCAGCTGGGTCACAGGCTGCTTCATGTGGTTAACAGCTTGGCAGAAGAACACTTGATTAGGATGAGCAGCTTGTGAATCTCATAGCAGTTGAGTTTTCTATTTAGATAAGTAGCAGAAAGGTCAGGTGCTTCTAAGGATCTCCTCTGGTTTCTTAGCTGGAGAAATCAAATTAACTGGTGTGTTACCTAAAGATCTATATTGTAAATTGTATCAGAAGTGCCAGGAGGTGCCATCTTTGTGTGTAGATAAGGGACCTACTCTGATTATTTGAAGGTATGACATTTTTCCTGATTTGTTGAGAGAGACGTAAAAGATTTGATGGAGAAGTGGAGGGAAACAACCCTGGCTATAAGTGTGTATACGTTGCCCTCATCTTCAAAGCATGCAAAATTCTTTACCTATTGATGACATATTTTCTACCCCTTATTTAAATGAAAAGGCGAGAAAGAGACTTGACATTTCTTCTACAGTATTAAGGGGTGGGAAGCTGTTCAGAGCCTGAGATGGGAAACAGTGCTTTCTAGGATGTTTAACCTGTATCTAGACTAGTACACAAAACATGCTCAGGACTGTCCTCTTTCACTGAGGCTAGCAGACATAGAATGACCCATGTATTAATATTAAGTTTACTTATCCTCTGAAACAAAGGGGAATGTTATTTAGCACAGGTCGAAGCTATGATAAACATCACTGTAATACCATACCGGGCTAGACAGAGGACACTACTTATTTGGAACAACAGATATGGTTTAATTTGGTAGTATAAATACTTTATAGTAAGACTGACCAGGAGAGGTGAGTAGGCAGCAGCTTTGGTAAACCAAGGTAAACCAAGGTTTCTGCATGTACCATTGCCCTGAGGGCTGTGGAAAGTTTATGTTGTGTTTCTTGAGGCTGATCCTTGAGTGCAGCATGTCCTTGCTCAACATAACTCCTCCCTACAATATAACTCTTCCATTGCAAGTCCACATTCCAAAGAGTTTGCTCAGAAATTATCTTATTCTTAAAGAAAGCCTAATATCTTTTTGAAAGCCTCTGGAGTTCAGCAAGAGCACTTGACAACCCGTACATCTTTAGTAGATCTCTAGTAGATATTAGCTAGACAAAAGGAAAAAGGAGAGGACGTCTTAAATAATGTTTTTTTTTTGTTTGTTTACATTTTCTTTGCCATTCCACAGCTCTGATTCAGTCAAAAGTTGATTCTTCACTAGTGACTATATATGAAGTATGGAGTTAATAAATCTGTTATTTATTTTCTTGGAATTTTGAGATGTGGGAATGCTGTTTTTTTTGTTTGTTTGTTTGTTTTTGTTTTTGTTTGTTTGTTTCTCCCAGATATAGAAGGTAAAATGGAATTGTGGAAGAGGTGGTGATTAGTTTTATTTTATTCTGATATATTTTTGAAAGATTATATATTTGTTCCATAAGACAGAAAAACTCTCCTCTCCCCAGATATGTCCCCCTTTAACTCACTTCAAAACTTAACATTCCTAGACTATACCAGAAATTTCCTAAATTCCTCAAATCACTGCAGAAATTGCAGTAACCACTATTTTCATAGTTATAGCTTATACTCTAGATCTTTATGAAATGAAAGCATCTGTAAAGATGGAAGATTTTATTCAATAACATGAGGATAAGATTGATGGAAAACCATGAAACTGAATGATTTATCTTTTCCAGCCCAACCTTGTAAACAAGGAGTACCTTGAGTCACTCAAGTGTGCTTTTTAAGTGGTATTTTCCAGGTTTTGTTCAGTATGTGTTCACATAACTCAAAAGACAAGTCTTACTCTGTGAAGTAAGCCTATCACCAGGAGATTTCTGCTCCCCCAAATCCTTCTACCTAACTATGATTGCAGTTTCCATACTCCTTTGTTTTGTCACTTTAAGTAATTCTTTTGGATTTTCCACTGTAATTAATACCTTAGAGTAATAACTTTTTCCTGTGGTCTAATTCTGGCAGGCAGCTAGGTACCACCCAGCCACTTCCTCACGCTTCCTAGGTGGGATGAGGGAGAGAATCGGAAAGGTAAAGGTAAGAGAACTCATGGGTTGAGATTAGGTAAAGCAAAAGCCATGGGAACAAGCAAAGCAAAATAGGCAGTCCATTCGCTACTTCCCATCAGCAGGCAGGTGTTCAGCCATGTCTAGGACAGCAGGGATCAGCACACATTATGGTTTCTTAGGAAGACAAACACCATCACTCTAAACATCTCCCCCTTCCTCCTCCTTTCCCCCAGATTTTATTGCTGAGCACAACTCCACGTGGTGTGGGACATCCCTTTGGTTGGTTGGGGCCAGCTGTCCTGGCTGTATCCCCTCCCAGCACCTGGTGCACCCCCAGCCTGCCTGCTGTCAGGGCAGCATGAGGAGCAGAGACATCCTTGGCTCTGTGCAGGTACTGCTCTGCAACAGCTAAAACATCGGTGTGGTATCACCACTGTTCTTGTCAAAAATCCAAAACAGATTCACGTGAGCCTCTATGAAGAAAATTAACTCCATCCCAGACAAAGCCATAACACTTTTGAATATGATACTAATTCTAGCTTAGCAGCTGTATTATGGCAGCTGAGTCTTCTTAAACTTTCTTATAAATCTATCAGCTTTTGGAACCATGAAAGCGTCCAAGCAATAAATGGTTCAGAGGAAAGTCCTATCAGGTTCCAAAACTTTAGTAACAGTTTCTCTGTTCTTCCTGACCATGTAAATAGCACTGTTAGTGGTATTGACTTATGAAAGGCTCCTGAAAAGTTTTTATCTCTGTCAAAAGTCTGATACTGTAATGTGATGGTATTATCTTCTCTGGCTGCCTCACAGTCTGAAGTGTTTCTGGCTTGATCTTCCTGAAGGGGCTACAAAAAAAGGCTAGACATTAAAATTAATCTAAAACTTGACAGTTTCAGTAAGAGTATTTTTAACCTCTCTGATCCTCTTCTTTCTTAATTTTTAAAAAAGATGGGAAAGGTGGTTGTCAAAAAATGCTATATATATGGCTGACTCCAATGCTATATACATGTGAATCCCCAAACTACTTAAGTCTAAGGGGGGAAGACAATTCAGATAAAATTATGATAGTAAGTTTATTTCAGCCACCAAAAGCATCAGAAGTGTCCTTGCGCTGATACTCGGAACAAATGCACCAAAAAGTTAAGAGAAGCAGATAGTGTATTAATGAGGGAGAAAATAAGTAGAAATACTGCCAAATGGTTAATTTATTTATTCTCAATAAGCAGTTTCCAAATGTCTCTCACATTTGATGTCAGGCTTTTGGTTAAATCCAGAAGCATCTGGAAATTGGGGAATTTGAGCATTTTGAGGAGAATTCATCAGGAACGCCAGCAGAGATCAAAAGGCCTAACCAAGCAACAGCTAAGGCATTTCTCAGCATCACCCTGTAATTCTCTTGCAGTCAGGCTTGCTGATGAACAAGGGCAAGTTTCACATCTCTAGGAAGTAATCAGAGAGAAAGCAGGAGTGGACTTTGCTCCACTCTCAAAGTGACCCTTCCTCCCTACAGGCAATTCCCAAGGGGATTGGTGGGTGAAAGGGTTTCTCTTCACCCTCAGTCCTGTCTGTGTGCATATAGACCTCTCCTGTTCTTCACCTACATGAAATAATCTTTTTGTCTAATAATAATGCTTTCTAGCTGAACACTTATTTTGCCAATAGGAAAATGAGACCCTTATGCAAATTTACCTGGAATATATATTCATTTCCAGAAGTGCTTAAATGTGTTTAATTGGCACCCTGAGATGAAGTTAATAATGCTATGGACTTCCACAGAACTGTGAGTTTGGTTGGAGAAAGAGAGAGGCAGGGGAAATGAAAACAAGAATATCTAACAGGGTTCAGGGTTGACTTTTTTTTTTCTTTTTTTTTTTTTTTTTTTTGGTGAATTTGGGCTACCTCCTCCAGAAAGGCAGGAAAAGCAGTGTAAAGACTTCCATTTTTTTACTTTGTTCACTGTTTAGACCAAATGGCTGAGCTTCATTTAATATTGTTCGCGTTCATTTCACGTTGATATTCATGTTATTAGTTTTTTTCCACAGTTGTTGATGATCTCTGAAAATTGCACAAGTTGATAGGGTACTGAGAACTTGTGAATGACCTGAAGTAGAGATTATTGTTTTATTTTGGGCTGTATACTGTGACATCAGTAAGAATGGTGATAGGGCCCTGGCACTACGTGAAGGGCTTTATGCCAGTCTATGGGGAAGGTGAACAACGACCATGTTCTCTCTGTACAGATTTCAGTCTGCTGGCTCCAACGTTCAAATGGTTATCAGTAGGCTGGGAAAAAAAAATGCAAAAAGGGAAATGTACTTACAGACTCTGTGAATCACATCCCAGGGGCTGCTAATGATCACCCTTCAGCTGCTAGCACAATGCCTGTAAATGCCTATTTAGAAAAAAGAGCAACATGAATTCTAATGCCAGTGATCAGCACTCTTATGGTTAGTAGTTACATGTGTGGTGTTATTTTATGAGGTTAAATCATATCTCTTCTTTCCCAACCAAGTGTTTAAAATGATTTATATATATATATATATATTTTTTTTTTACAGCTTATTAAAGAAATTGGAAGTGGGGAAAAGCCACTATGCCTGATGTGTTTCCACCCTCTGATACTAGGAAAGATAGCCAACGTTTTTTTTTTTTTTTTTTTTTTCTGGGATGAATGTTCTCTCTTACGCAGAAAGCAATAGGACTGAGAGCAGAAGCACAGAGTAGGGTTCACTCCAGCCTCTGCTCAGTTTGGGTACATGGTCATAATGATTTCTTACTACCTTATCTTTTAGTTCAGTAATTGTCTTTCCCAGCTCTGCACACAGTGCAGTGTCAAGTGAGTCAAGTCAAAACTGTTCCTGTCTTCCTTTTCTATGAGCTACTTTGCTGCTTCTTCTTTCTTCTCAGTGTTATGCTATTCCTTCTGTTAATTATGTATTTAACTGCATTTGAATTAATGCCAATCCCATAACACCATCCCTTATCCCCCCAAAATAGCCTTGCAGCTATATTTTAATTTTTTAATCTGTCTGTAGGCATATTTTATACTGTATGTCTTATCTCTCCCTATTTCCAATGTACAGTGGAACTCTTCAGAAAGGCCAGACACAAGGTCTAGGCAGTCCATAAATCCCACTTAATTTCTGGAAAAAAAAAATAAAAAAGAATCCCCACTTTTGCTCCTGCATTGTTTCTTTTTTCTCCTGCATTTTCCACGGGGACCTTTCCTCAGATGTCAGTTATACTTTCTGACAATTTTTCATTCAGCTGTATATTTTTAACCAAATCCATTCATGATTTTTATGGGTATCAAATTAAATACCAAATTTCCATACCAAATTTCAACCTGGAGCACAGTTTCTCAAACCATGTCTTGTGTATTAGAGCTGGGTAGATCTGTTTCAGTATGTCAGCAAGAATTAGAGCTTTGGGTTTATGTTCAACCTCATCACTATGGTTTGAAAGGCTTGGTGTTTCCTGTGAAATTGTCTGGGATGGAAGACTCAGAATTACCTGAACCACTTACATTTTTCTAATGACACAACACTGAGGGAGGAAACCTCAGTTCCCACATGTAAACCCATTAATAAGTCTCTGAAAGGTGAAAAGAGATCTGAAGGGGGGCAGTTTAGACTTTCTGTTACCTTGTTCTTGATAAATATGCCAGTTTTGATATGTTTATCAATTCATTGTTTATTATTTATATATTTAAAAAATAAAACACAAGTAAGGAGTTACTTCAGGGACAGCAGCTGGAAAAGTATCACCTGAATGAGTTTATAATCAAAAATAATTCAGGAAAGGTTATGTTTTATTTTATATGAAACTAAAGCCATATGCAATCCTAAGGTCTTCCCCTTCACCAGCTCTATTCCTCAGTGTACATCTTTGTCTCTATGGTAGTAATAAACTCTCTAGCCAGAGAGCTCCTAAAACCAGGTATAACCTTCTCTCTGTCTACTAACGTTCCTATTGGACACTCTGGTTTCACAGCAGGGCATCCCAGTGAGGTGGATCACAGGATAACTTCCATAACCAAGTGTGTCTTTTAGAGAAAACCTATCTCCATGAATACTATTATCTCATCTACTATACGCAATTGACAGATGTCCCATCTTTATAACATACTCCTCCACCTCAGTTTATCGCCAGTCACACTCAGACTTCATTCTGGTTCTTAACCAGAAAAGGACCTGGAAGACACACTTGCAGGTCAAATGCTATGCCCCTCAGTGCCAGAAAAGGAAAGGAAAAGGAAAGGAAAAGGAAAAGGAAAAGGAAAAGGAAAAGGAAAGGAAAGGAAAGGAAAGGAAAGGAAAGGAAAGGAAAGGAAAGGAAAGGAAAGGAAAGGAAAGGAAAGGAAAGGAAAGGAAAGGAAAGGAAAGGAAAGGAAAGGAAAGGAAAGAAGGAAAGGAAAGGAAAGGAAAGGAAAGGAAAGGAAAGGAAAGGAAAGGAAAGGAAAGGAAAGGAAAGGAAAGGAAAGGAAAGGAAAGGAAAGGAAAGGAAAGGAAAGGAAAGGAAAGGAAAGGCGAAAAAAGAAAAAAGAAATCCACACTATTTCCTTCTGAGTTTAATTCTCTCTCTTTTCACTTGAGGAAAAATTTTGGGTCTGCCTATTCTCACTGACCACGTAGTCAGGCAGCAAGATCTGCAGTGTCCTACCAAACCACCTGCCTTAGGAGGTAGAAGAGCAGGCAATGGGAAAACTCTTCCTTACCAATAAGCTTTAACATGCTACTGCAGATTTCAGATACATTAAATGGGTGTTTTTCAGGATAAAATAATTCCCTGGACACTTCCTTGCAGCTGCTGTTCTGACAACTGATTGACAGAAACAGTCTGGGAAACACTCTTAGAGCTCAAAAGAAAGGCTGAGGAAGGCAAAGAGAGTGGCGGTGGGGGTGGGGGAAGGGCCTGTGTTGAGCAGGAATCTGTGAGGAGGCTTCTCTCTATTTCTGATGTTTTTCCACCATGCTTTTCACTATGCCAAGACTCACTTTTTTCTTATTAATATAGAAATTCAAGATTTTGTTTGTTTCCTTTTTTTTTTTTTTCTTTTTCTCCTGTCCTTCCACATTTTTTCATATTGTGATCTCTTGGTTAAATAAATGCTCTTTATTACGAGCTGTGAAAGACTATGATACCTTGCTGCTAAACAGACTGATGAGGATTTTAAAAGCAAATCACATGCTGTTTTTGCATTACTAGTGATATTGTCACATGTAAAGAGTTATCCCTGATCGTGACTGTCAACAGATAAATGTGCACGTTGTCTTTCTACTTAAGGGATTCTTTTGTGGCACTGAGAAATCAGTGAAAGTACCTGACTGATAAGAGATGCACCAAACTTACAGATGGAAGTCAGTGAGGATGTTGGTTTCATTTCTTTGACATTACAAATTTCCTTATCAGAAAATGCAAACATCTCATCAGTATTTTGATAAATCTGATAAGTTAATTTGTGGGAAGAAGCTTTTGTAAGCTTGCTGAAGCCAACGGAAGGTGTTCCATTGATGTGGAAAAGTTGTGAAGCAGGTTGTCAGTGTGTTTTGAATGGAATCCAGGATGGGTATATACACTCCTTCTCAAATATGTCATTTTCTTCCAAATTAGTAAGATCACTGTGTTCTCAAAAATTGCATTCCCCACATTTGGAGTGGCCTTTTTCATATTCTCCAACTTCTGGCTTCACAGAAGTTCTGGATGTCATCTAAGACTGTGGCATAATTGCTGTCTGATGTTTGCAGAATACAGCATTGCCCAGTAGGGTCTCCCTGTTCTTAATGCATTATTTTCACAACCTTCTCTGGGAAGTCAGGGGTCTAGGTTAGTATCCAGTGCTGAGGTCATGTGCCATTTACTCACCCTGTGTCACTTTGTATTACAGTAGGTTGTGATAAGCTACATACAAACTCCTTTTCCTAGGGTTTGGTTGCATCTCACTCAGGAGCCAAGAGTATGAAATCAAAGAGGAACTTTCTTGGCTCTTAATATAAATAGCTTATACAGAGCACACCATCCTACTTTGCTGTATAGGATTGCAACAGAGTAATATAGCTCTAGAATTTTAAAGCTTGAACTGTGCAGAACACAAAGGTGAGAAGCTAGATTATCAGAGGTCATTCATAATCTGTTATTAAGACATGAAAGGTTTCCTCCAAATAATATTATAATCAGTCATTTTATTCATAGATAATTTCTGAATGATGTTTGCTGTAAATTTAGGCTTTTAAAATTAATTCAAGTGACATTTAGCCCTATGAAGTGGGTGGCAGAATTTTGTGATTTAACATGACATAAGCAGTGCCTCCTGATGAATCCTTACTTACAGTGCCTAAAATTCATCATTGTCACATTCTTGACAAAATCCTGATGGTCTTACAAGATGTTGGCTCCCCAGAGT
Source organism: Anser brachyrhynchus (assembly GCF_964034855.1). NCBI lineage: Eukaryota > Metazoa > Chordata > Aves > Anseriformes > Anatidae > Anser > Anser brachyrhynchus. Next base: position 35,349,634 of record NC_137696.1, read on the forward strand.
GTTTCTCTGAAAAATTTTGAGGATCAACTTTCAGCTTCTGTTTTATCTTATGTCTCTTTAGGTATTTGTAATGCTTTATTTGTGCAAATGGTCACCTCATTTCCTCTTCTGACCACCAGAAACAGGAGGATGACAAGAGCAAGCGTTATTCAGCTTTTCTTGACATTGTGGAACCTTGCATTATGAGTGGAAAAACTTGTAACCAGTCAAAAAGTTGCTGCTAATAACTGAGCTGTCATGCAGTATTGGTGAATGAATTATGGATCTAGGTATGTTGTTTTTTTTGTTGCCCCCTTACCCCACCTACACCACCACCTCTTTTGGGTTCACCCTATTCCCAATGAAAATTATGCTATGTGGCTGTTTAGGTTACTAACTACTACTATATATCAACAAAATGATTAGATTTTGTGGTTCAGAAAAAATATTTTCCTGGACTTTTTTGACATCATAAATATTTTGGAGATGCATTCTGATTATCTATTAATGACAGGGTCTCCAAGGAAGATATAATTTGAGGCATTGCACTGAATTTTTGAAAATAAAAATAAAAATCCTTGCAATCAGAGGAAAGAAAATCAACCCTCCATAACATGTAGTGGTGCATTTGTGGCTTATCTGGCTGTGTCTGCACCATGGAATATCTCTCTACATCCCCCATCCTTTATTTATTTTTTCGAGTTCACATTTACAACCTAATTTATTTTCTTACCTGATGGTCTCTCTCCTCTTTTTCCTGTCGAGTCAGAGTATTAATGGGAAATTTCCTTAATTTTTAATTCAAGTGATAATACACCTTAGAACCTTAGTTAACATGTTGCAAATCTCCAATTATTCTACAAACTGTTTTGAGGTTGATATGGACTGATATCTTTATATAAAGCACTACAAACCTTTTCTGAAATTCACAGCAAATTAAAGCCTACAAAATTAACTAGGGTCTCATGTCAGTGTGATTTAATTATGATGAAAATTCCTAGCATGTTAACTAGTATTTTAACATCAAAGCACTGGACTCTAACATAGGGAAGTACTGCTATAATTATTGGTAGGTACCCTAACTTTCCTGAAAAACTTGGTAAAAGTCTATAAGTCTGGTAAGCACATGGATAACTAAGGAGGCAATATGATTGAGAGGTCTGAAAAACACTCAAAATTAGGACATATGCACTATACAGCAGAATTATCTTCTTTGTATATTATATACTTTTTGTTGTTGTTAAATCAAAGCATCATAATTTCAACAATCTACGCAGCTAGATTTGCAAAGAAAATAGGTGCATTCCTGTTGTGTTGCTTTAATTCAGTATCATAATCCTTAAGAATTCAGACAGCACAAAAAACAAAAACAAAAACCAACAGTGTAGCTACAAAAGAAAAATTGCTGTGATGTTTATGAATTAGAAGTGCTTTGTGCTTCACACAGCCCAAAAAAATGGAATAAGAAGCACTCAGTTTAGAGATGATTTCATGTTTTCACAGTTTTTGTCTGTTATTGTTTCAATACAACCCATATTTTCTCTGTTCTGTTCCTTCTAGTATGTGCAACAAAAACATTAGGTCACAAAAAATAATTTTATTTATTGCTGCTTGACTTGCCAAATCTCCCCAGACACTTACATTAATGGATTTATTATTAACCTTTCTCAAATAAAATCTAAGAAAAAATAAGCAAAAATTTTTTGGTCCCTTGAACATGAAGTTAAAATAACCATGGCTTGTGGTATATTGTTTTCAGTTTACTGTGAGTTACCTCCTGAATTCAACTTTTCCTGTGCAGTCAATATACTAGTGCTCAGCAGTCATCTACAGAACTGCTGTTTGATTTTACGTCAAGGTTTTTTGTAGTTATTCTTTCTTGTCTTTCCATAGCCTCAGTGAAGCACTTTTTCCTTTCAATTCTTTCCTTTTCTTAGCATTTCAAAAGATTCCCATCCATTTTTTACCAGGCAGCAAAGGTGAAAGCATCTCTGTAATGAAAATATGTATGAAGAGAGCAGATCAATTTGCAGTGTCACAACATTATGACACTCGCATCACAACACAAAGCACAAAGGCTGTGCTCCCAGGCAAGGAGCATGCCACACAATCACTCTAGGCAGGGTGTCAGAGCTGTTCCTGATTTTGCTTGTCCCCTGCTGAAAAGGAGATAAAAACCTTCAATCCTTACTATCCAGCACTGTTAGAACACAGTGCAGCAAAAAGCAAGGGGGAACGGACAAGGTTATCTTTAGGCTTTTGAGGAGAATTAACTGTGTCACTGAGCATTTTCTGCTTTTAGTTAAGGGCTCCAAAGAAGTGCTCTTTCTGCAGCTTAACATTCATGATGCAGTTTATTCTGTGCATAGTAGCAATTGATAGCTGATGATAGGGTCAAATCTGCTTTCGGCAGATCAGGATCCAAATTTGGTCCAGCAAACCAGGCAGTGGCAACAGTGTAGCAGACCTCTGCAAGGAGCACAACCCTGTGAGCTGCTTGGCAGCATGCACCAAGCCCTAAGGTGTGCTGCAGCATTTAGAATGACCTCTGTGTTGTGATTCATGGGTTTACCACTGAATTTCATCCAGCCATGTGTTGCTTGCTCTGCTTCCACAAGCCAGAGGAGCTGCAAAAATATTTGAAGTAGCAGGTGGAAAACAGATGTGAGCTCCTTTTCTGTCCCCAAAGTTACACCTTTTCTATTCATAGCAAACATGCAGCCTGATGTCTCACTAGGACAGCCCCATTTTCCTGCTAACACCACTCTACGTGTGTGTGCGAGGAATGCTTTCCAGGTAGCACTACAAAACAGGCTGATCTCTAGTGGGAGTGGCAGCCACAGGCTGCAGAGATGTGTGAATTACCTGGTGATCGTGAAGCAAAACTGTACCCTGGCCATTATCCATGCTCTATCAAAGGAGTGGCTACCAGTGGTCACCTGGGCAGGGAATTTGCCAGCCTGGTTGTCCAGCACAGTCACATTCATGCTTCCACCCTAGATGGCCCCACACTTCAAATTTGCTACCATAGGGAGTGAAGATGGAGTGAAGAGAGAGAAAGTGAAGGTGGTGTAGATCTTCCAGTGTTATAAATCAGCCCCATTACACTGAACTCCATGGGGCTGGCCAACTGCAGGTCTACAGGCAGCATGGAGTAGTCCTTCCAAAAACTGGCATTGTAAAGTTCCTGGAAGTGAGGGGGAAGCCTTAGCATTCACCTTGATTTCATGTCACAGAAAATTTTGTAGTCCTTTATAAAATGTGGCTAGTGTGCTACTGCTTGTTCAGGTATGTGAAGTAGAAAGAGACAACAAGGTACTTGCTTGTTTTGATCAGTGGGAAAAAAAAATAAAAATCCCTTCTAGTAGAAACATATCGAAACCCTGCAGCCATCACATAAAATATATCTATGGAAAGCTGATTCTTGTTAATCCCAGTTGTTTCCCAGTTGTTGATTAGAAAACTAGCTTAGGGCTATTGAAACTCTTCCCATTAAGTAACTCTGTAGAAACCAAGGAACATCCAACCTTGTCCAGCTTAGAGAAGGGCTAGTTTGAATACCTAGTGTCCATCACCTTCTTCTCCAAAGGTAGATCAGTCAACTTCTCCCGCATTAGAGATGAGCTGGTTGAGCTTAGCTGGCCAATTGTGAGCGTCAGATATAATTTGTTGTTCAGAGACAGATCTCAACAGCATTTTTTCTCTAGGGTATGTTATGAATACCTACAGACCTCAGTAACCCCTTGATCTGTACAGCTGCTTACCCTCTCCAAAACAGGTAAGGGTTAAGTGCTGCAATCAAGCCTTCTGTCAGAAACTGAGACTCATTAGCAGGAAAACACAATCCTAAGCAGTTTGCAGTACTGTGTGTTTGTGCAGGAAATGAAAGAGCCTGTCTGCTGTTTCAAAAACTGAGGGGATAGTTCCTCTCGCAGTCATTAAACCTCAGTAAGGATATTTTAAAAATAATCAATTGTTCTAGTCTGGGTGAAACAAAATGTCTTGTTGACTCTATATTATAAGAATGCATTTGAGATCCACCTTCTCCTTTTAGACATTTGGGCTAATTTGATTTAACAGAGTATCTTCAATATCTTGCTATGAGAAAAGAGAGAAGTGGTATGTGGCTGAGTTACACCATGTGCCAGGATGCTGAGGCTCAGCAAAGATAAAATAACCTCATAAATAAACAACAGATGGCCAATGGCCTAATGCTTTGCTTTGGGTGAACACGACAGGGATTTATTCTTTCAACCTGGAGAAGGAGCCTCAGAAAGGCTGAAACTGCAGAAATGTATGACATGCGGGCGGACACAGTTTGTTATGGGGATTCGGTCTAAGCAGATGGTATTAGAATAGAGAGCTATTATTAGGCATCTGCTTCCCATCTCAGTTATATGATGTGTAAGGTTTAGATTAAATTCCCCAAGGAATGCCTGGATCACTTACTAATTTGTACATGCACATCTCTGTGTGTCTTACTTTGAATTCAGATGATGGGCTGCATCCTGAACTAGGTTATAGAGACATATATTTGTAGTAACTTCACAGATTTAGTAAAGCGATGCCAATGTAACTGGAGGCAACATCTGTGTTCTCACTGCACAGAGAGCTCCTCAGTGCTAAAGTATTAGCTAAGGACTGATACCTGAAACAGGCAGAAACTCTGTGTTGTCTGGATAAACATGAGTGGAATCACACACTTGTGATGGCAACAAGGTGTAAATGTTCTATGAGACCTGCAATTAGGTATAAGCATGATAGATCAAGATTTCTTTCTGCTTTATCTCTGTTTTGCCTAGTAATTGGGCGTATCACAGGCTCAGTGCTATGGACATCTTCATGTCAGCCAGTGCTGGACTTAAGGCAGGAACAGTCCCAGGCCCTCCGGGGAGGCTTTCAAAGCACCTGTAGTGATGAGAATGTCATGTCTTACAACAAATTAAATTCTTAAGGCACTTTTGAACACTGCTTTTTGTGCTTTCCATGTGAACAAAGTAAAACTGGTCAGCTGGGTCTGCAGAAGACAAGGGTTTCTCAGCTTGAAGGCCAATCTCCAGCAGCAGATTTTAATAGCACAACTGCACAGTTGCCCCTGGGGCAGGTAACCAGTCATGGTTGCATGTGCTAGCAGCAAGGAGCAATACCCCTTGGCACCTTCCCAGCTCCGTAACCTGCCTTGTACCAGAGAGAAGGAGCCACTGATGGCTGCCTTGCTAAGAAGTGCCCTGGTGGGGCAATGATCTGGCTGTTCTCACCTTTTTTTTTTTTTTTTCCTCAATCCCTTCTTTTCTATTATTAAGTAACAAGTATGTTGCTGTGCAGGAAGGTGTTGCTGCAGGTGTATTGCAGGGGTAGCTGAGGCTGGTATAGTATCTACTTGATTCCAGTGGAGAGGAGAGCTGGAGACTGAACTTCAGCATCAGCAAGTGATACAACCTCTGTATAAATATGTATAACAAAATTCTGATCAGATCAAAGAAAATAATGTAGTTGATAAGTTGTACTCTAAAACACTTTCAGGCTAGCATAAATTGCTCTATTAATAAATAAACATAAAGATGTAACAAGCAGTTCTTCCTTCTTATGCAGAGAATCTAAGGAATAAAACCTAACCACTGAGGTCATTTTTCAGTCTTTGAATTTCCACCATCTTCTGCAAAGCAAAAAGTACATTAATTTGATGTTCTTGTCAGGTTCTATACCATGTCATTTATGGTTCAAGTTACTGTATTTAGAAATGGGTCTGTATTACCAAAGTTATTAGTGCTTGAATATGAGCAAACTAACATCTGTTCTACCTAGAGCAAGAGAGAAGGTGTCGACTGATGTCCATCAGATTTTTGAGACCTACAGCAACATAAAAATCCAAATAACTCTTTTACCATTCTGACAAATTTCCCAGCTACTACAGACAATGCTTATGGGTAGAGGGAAAATGGGATACTTCTCATCCATCCTTTCTATAACTATAAATCACTGGCTTAATTAAACCTAGTTCGTACGATTGCGTGAGAGCAGCCATACCTCTCTCAGCCGTAGTGTGTCTACAGTCTTATTTAATCACATTATACTTCATTTCTGCTGAGTACTGAGCCAATCTCTCAAAAGGTTACAAGGCAGATAAGGCATGATTAGTAACAAAGTAAGTTTTCAGAGGAAAGTTTTCTCTCTAAGGACAGAGTGGAAAGGGATGGGTGGAAGCTAAGATCCCATTAAGCCTTTGCAGGTGAGGAAGGAAGATAAAGGGGTGGGTTACTAGTCAATCTGTCTCAGTCCTGTAAAAAAGCAGTGTCAAAGACCATTCCACTGACTGAAAAAAAAAATAATGTTTTGGATTGTTAAGTTTTACATTTTCATTTTCAGTACTGAAAATCATTCTAAGTGGAGAGAGAAAAAAATAAATACCAAAATGAGAATAAAGTCCCTTTCATGAAAAGAGATGTAATGAGCAGAGAAAATTGCCTCTTTTCATTACAGCCTTAAGCTTGACCTCATGCTCTGTCTCACAAGCTGTATTTTTCATTATTATCCTCAGAAATATTTTATATTCCATGTGCTTTTTCTTCCTATTGAAGAAATTCAGACAACGATGGTGATGAGGATCCCTATTTTATGGGAGCTAACCTGTGTCAGTCGTTCATCCACTCAAGGCTTCTAAAAATCCCCAAAGTGTTTCTCTCTCAACATTTGTAGTCAATTAACACTTCTCACCTTCAGCAGATGATATTTCATATTGGGTAAACTGTATCTATCACAAAGAAAAAAAAAAGAAAAAAAAGGGGGGGGGGGGTAAGTTTTATAGATAGTTAAAGCAAGTAGGAGTCTACCCTAGCATAAATTGCAGATGGCGTAAAATGCAAATGTCAATCTTCTATTAATCACCAGCAGCAATATTTTCATGTTAAACTTAAAACTTAGGAAGAACATTGCATCTAGTTCTCTCAGTATCTTATTGAGAAGGTAGAAGATTATAGGAAAGAGTGGCAAAAAGTATTTATTCCTCCTTTAGAAAGTAAGGTACAATCAATCCTGACTTCAGCATTAGACCTGACTGAAAACAGAGGCTTTTGAAGCATAAAAATTCTTGACGTATCTAAAATATCCAGCTAAGGAAATCTACAATGTGAAAGTGTCTAGAAATAGGCAATGAAATGATTGTGAACCTGGATGAAATAAAACAGGTAACAAGGAGAAACACATTAAATATATATATATATTTATTATGCCACCATTTTTCTTTAGCAATGGGATCAAGTCCAACTACCCATTAATCTGCACCTATATGCATTATTCAGGGAACTCAAATCCAAGTTGCTTATCATTTGAAGCCTGCAGGGTTAATTTTCCAAGATAGGTGTATTGTTTTTTTGTTTGGTTTGTTTGTTTGCTTGCTAGTTATTTTATTTTTAGTTATTCTGTAAGTGCATGTCCTATATTCCTGAGTGTATTTCTGTGCATTTGGTATTATATTACTAGCTCATCCCGTCATCCTTCGTATTCTTTCTTGTACTTATTTTCTTCCCATTCTTTCTTCACATAAGACTTTCCAGGTTCTTAACCACCCAGCCTGGTTTTATCTGAAGTTTTGCTTAGTCGTAATTTTGTCTTTTAATTTGGAGATGTGTGTTCACAATATTCCATTATTCCAGATTAAATAGTTATAATTGCATGAATAAAAACCAAGTTCATAGTTGGATAGAAATTGTATTGAAAGTATTTTCTTTCTTTTAAACTACTGCAATTTTATTTTCTTTTGTCAGAAAAAGCAGACTTAAAATATAATCGTTTTTGGAGAATAAAGTGAATGTTTTTCCATCCGCTTTTTGCTGAAAAATTATTGATAATCAAATGTAAAGGAAGAAAAAAAGTAATTTCTAGATCTAATTTTTTTCTTCCCAAAAGCTGAAAGTTGTACTCATTTACTGTGTAACCAGCATGTTCAACATTAATTCTGCTAGTTTATGCCATTTGGGAATCTGAAACAATATGTCACAGACCAAACTTCTTTTTTTGGTGCTGATCCTGTACAGGTGTGTATTCCTTAACTATGGATTCTCAAATCTCTTCTAAGATGGGCAGATCACTTTCACAGAAGTTGACTAATTTAAGAATTTAAGATACTCCTAAGAAACAGAGTTTAGTGGAGCTGACATATTTTCAAAGTTGGTTGACAACCTACATCCTTAACAGAAGTTGACAAGGCACAGCTACTGCTCTTCCAAGTCTTTTCATGTAGTCTTTAAAAAGCAAAATCAGTTTCCCTTCTCCTGCATCTGTCAGGATCATATATTCATCATTAGATGGATGCCATATCCATTATTTTATGATTTAAAAAAAATAGTGGTGATAAATCCCACAAGAGATTAACACATCTGAAGAGCCTAGTGAGGTTAATTCTCTGCCCGTGCACCACTGCTTCCCAATGAAAGCTTTGCAGCTGAAAAGGAAAGACCTTCTCCAGCACGTGTTTTTTGTATTGAAGCGATCTTTTATTGTTTATTCATGCTTAGTATAGCAAGGAAGACCTATTTTCCTCCAAAGAGCCTGTTTATACTGCTTTCTAATTTTCCATTTCAGTGGCTTTATGTCTTGTCCTTCAGCTTTGCACAGTTTTCTCTGCTAGTGGAGTTTTCCTCTTCTTGCAAGCTGAGAGGCACAACTTGGGAAAATAGTCTTTTTTTTTTTTTTTTCTTTTTTCAATTAAACCTATTTAAAACAAAACGAGGTACGAACATGTCTGACGCACTTCCTGCATATGTCCTGCTGGCTCAGCCAAGTGATTTAAGCCTCAGTTTGAAACCCCATGATGAAACAAGGAGTACGAATGCAAAGCCATCTCTAGAGTACAATGGATTCAGTGCTCTCTGCAGCTGTTTTGCAGATACAAGAGAGGTATGTCCATGCCTATTTGGACTTGGCAAGAGTGAAAAACCCTAGGGACTCAAGCTCAGTGACACCATTGTTGAGTGTCAGCTTCATATTGAATGCTGACATGGCTTGTTCAACTTGTTCAGCCAAGTGGTTCCTGTGATTTGTCTTGAAAGCAAAGCAATACACTACAAGAAAAATAGATTACTTTCTTCCTTTTTGGAACTCCTGTGAGTTAGAAACACCCAAATGAGACCTTAGGTGATTCCTGGAGCTCACAATACCTGCTGAATCCCAAAGGATTTCCATTCTGGTTGTTAAGGGAATTCCCAACTGATTTTATTTATTTATTTATTTATTTATTTATTTAAGATATTCTACCTAAGGCATTGTTCTCTGCAAGGAAAGTAGTTCTTTTCTTGAGAGCACTTTGCAAAAGTGATTGTATTGTCTTTCAAAACATAGATAACCCCACTGCCAGCTTTCTTTGTGAGAGGTAAATGACAGATCCTTGTGATGCAAACTGTGTTGACTGCAACTTAGGGTCAAAAGTCATGGCCGCTACCTTCCTCACCACACCAGCCATGTCTTTGGTCTTTCATGTGCTGCAAAGATTTGTCAAGCTATTTTTAATTAGTCTGGCTGCTCAAAGTTTCAGGCTGCTTAAGGGACTAGAGATTGCAAAACATAATGCTGAATTCATACAGCTTTATCATACAATATAAGAAAAATATACTTTGGAAGGGATCTCAGGAGGTCTCCAGTCCAATGTACTGACCAAATCAGGTCCAGCTGTGAGGTCAGACCAGGCAGATCAAAGCTTTATTCAGTCAGGTCTTGAAAACCTTCAAAAATGGAGACGATTCCGGTGCTTGATTGTCCTTACAGACAAAAAGTTTCCTCTTATATATAGCCTGAACATTTCCTGCTTCAGTTTTTGAGTATCGTTTTTTGTTGTCTTATTACACTCCCCAGTAAAGAGCCTAATTTTGTCTTCTCAATGTCTTTCTTGTAGGTATTGAAAAGCTAACGATAGCCCCCCCAACATTTACTTCTCCATCCTCAAGTTGTTTGTAGGCAATTTTCCCTCTCTAATCACTAGTCTAAGCATCCACCAATACCAAGCTTTTGCTTGTTGTTGTCGTGTCTATTTATTCCATAACTTGTTATGTTGTATAAGTAAAATAAATTCCTCTCTCATCTGCCTCATAATAAGCACTAGTATAGTGACCATAAGTCTATAGGCACTCATCAGTTTAGCCCCATTCCCCTGTTTAGTCAGATGGAAATTCTCTGTGATTCAGGCTTGCCTTTTTAATGTGCAACCTTTTTCTACTGTGGCATTGGATGCAATGCTCCTCTGCCTCAGCAATGCATTGCAGGGCCTGTTGTTTCTTTGAAAATGTGGTGGGAGCTGACACAGAATTACCCATCCACTCATGGGACACAACATTTGAGAAGGCAATTTCCCTAACAGCACTATATTTTTGAAGATTTTTCTTATTATTTCAGGAATAATGGCTGGTTCTTAGCATGGGTCACCAACCAAGAAATCTGTGTATGAATTAAGATATATGGTTTAAATCCCTATTCTACTATGGATTTCTGTTCAGACTGCATGTGTTTAAATAATAAGGCATTTATCTAATCATTTATTATAGACAAATAAGGAAAGTAGGCACTGCCAGGGAATGATTAATTCCCTCCTAAACCAGACACTTAGGACAGTTCAGCCCCGCAAGCATCTCTTTTTGTCTAATGACTCTAAGGAAAAACCTAGTTTCCTAGCTTCACTGCAGACATCTACACTTAGACTTCTAAAGTTAGCTGACGTGAATCCTCTTGGTTTCTCTCAGCCTCAGTTCTTGCACCTTAAAATTGTCGGTTCTACCTCAGAAAGTATTAATGGAAGAATAACCCTTAAGGATTTCAAGTCATCCAGGTAACATATAATAGCATGGACTGTTGTTTAGGTTTTTTGTTTGTTTGTTTGTTTTTCATCTAGTGAAGCATAGATAGTGTAGTTGTGTTGGGTTGAAGCAGTACAAAGCATGAGATGGAAGATCTGTGGCTGAGCTCTTCTCAGAACAGGCACAACACACCTCCCAGCTGCTTCCTCCAGGGCAGCATTGCATCCACTGTCCTGGCCAGCCTAGGTCACAAGACACAGAGGTGGTGATACTGCTTCTCCATGCAGGTGAATCTGCCTTTCATCCTCTATACTGTGTTGAAGAGGAGGAACCAAATTAATGAAACTCAGAAATTCACCTCAGCTTCCTCAGTTACAAATCGTGCTTTAAATTTTTATGTGGATTGGTGTGATGGGTATAATGTATGATTCCATTTCAGGTAATTACATTCTGCCTGCTTAAAATTCTCCCTGTGGTTTCCACTGGGAAAACGATTCTTCATTCCTCTCCCCTGCATCCTGCTGGGTAGGTAATATTGCTGTCAGAGTGGCTGCTGTGTGCCACCCCCATGCCCCCCACGTACGTTCATACACAAATTGTGGTGATGTTAGACTGAGCCCTGCATATGCAGATTTTTGTCCTGCGCGCAACTGAAATTGGCTGAAATTGCCTGGGTGTAGCTGAGAGCAAGGTTTGACCTGCAGCTTTCAAACCACAGGGGATGAAAGGAGGCTGTGAAAATGCAGCGTTATAGTCAGTTTTTGTGCCAGGAGAAAGCCTTTTTATCAAGGATCCAGAACCATATAACTCTTCCACATCCCCTGCTGAAGCAGGTGAATATTGTCTGATGGGTTGTGACACCAGGTTATCTGAGGCAGGGAGAGGGGAAGCAATCTGCCTGCTACCACGCAGTGTGAACAGAGTCAGACAAGTGCTGGAAACCTAGCTGGAGCTGCTTTGGAAGGTAACAGCTTCCCAGCTAGATGACACAGTCCTACAAAAGGTGTTTTAAGTTGGCCTTTTTACTGGGCAAGCAGCCTAGGAGCACCTATGTGATCACTGCCTGTTGAAAGAGGCGGCAAATAGAAACAGAGGAGGGATAGCTTGTCTTAGAGCTCCAACCAACTACGAGCACTTTTTAACTAGGCACTGACTTGGTGGGAAAGCCATGGCTGAAAGGCAGGTGGGTACCAGCTTTTGTCTCTTCTGCCAAACCCCCACACAGAGCAGACCTTATTTTGTGGCCCTCGAGGCTAGTCTCACAATTCATTTGGGTTCAAAACTCCCTAGCCATACATACTTTTCTTTTTCCTGGGCTGCTGTCTCTCATCTCCCAGGCAGCTGCAGCACTGTGGTGTGTGCTGGCAGCCCTAGAGCCTGCTTCCTGGTGGCATGAAATGAGGCAAGAAGCCCCAGGTGTTTGCTCTGCAGACTGTGTTTCTTCGTTCTTTTCCTACATCCCTACAATTGATCTTTTTTTTTTTTTTTAAAGTTATTTTTTTTTTAATTCCCTTGCAAATGTTTCCTTCTCAAGATATATTTACATTTTATTCATGACTCTGTCAGGATTAATTTCAGCGCTTCACGCTGCCTGTGACTCCTCATGTATAATGAATGAAGCAGCAGCTGCTGCAGCTGACAGCCTGGGCACTCCAAGGGCATATACGCACCAGCATCATTGGCAACTTCTTACCAGAAAGGATTTAATAACCCTGCGGTCTGGACAGCACTTCTGGCCAGGGCACGCTTTAGCAGCTCTAAGCAGAAGTAAGGTACTTTTCAAATGACTGTCTTGCTCTTTGACTACATGCATTGATAATAGCAAAGGCTTTGGGTTCATCAGTGTCTAAAGGCTTTAAGGTGCCTGGACTTTTAAGTGTCTGGACTTGATTGCATTGGTGACATCCTGGGGGAATTACTTAGCCATCTCATTACTGTAAGAAACTAATCCTGGATCTAGAGTAGCACATGGACAGAGCCTCACATTTTTCCTTTTTCATCAAACAAAATAAATTATTTATAACATAACTCTCTAGAGTTTCTCACCCAATATAGTCTCGGGGTTGAGAATGATACCTGGCTCTGCCACTGACTTCTTGAATGACCACTGGCATGTCACTTTATCTTGGAGTGACATAGCCTTCAGTTTCACAATGGAGGGCTAATAATAGTTATTTTTTTTTCCTCCCAGCTTTTTGTTTATTTAGCATAGAAGCTTATTGAGAGGAGCATATTTAATATTTGGATTCACCCTACCAATCTGGCACCTTGGTCTTCCTGGAGATTCTTAGGCTGAGCCATAACAGGAGCAATTACATTAATAAACCAATGGTTTCGTGATCTCTAATTGAAATGCCACCTCAGCCTTATGCATCAAATTCCACCATCCATTTACCATCAAGACAAAAAAAAAAAAAAAGTGGAAATTATTCCAAAAGATAGTGTTTTGTCTCTCTCTCTTTTTTTTTTTTTTAATGAGGGAAAAATCAATTGTGAGGTAATTTGGGGGAAAAATATATTTCAGATTAACATTTAAAGAGATCAAAATATCAACATTTCTAGATTATCATGTTTGCTTAAGCAGAAAATATTATTATTTTAAGTTTCAACATCTCTAATTATTATGGACTTCTTTAATTTTGATTCTATAAATACTTTTAATATTTTGGCTTCTTTGCCATCTTTAGGTTGTACAGGAAATTTCACCTACTAGATTGTCATGTCAGACTTAAACTCTGTTTTCAAACCATCCCAGTTATAACCTCAGATGACAAAACATTTTTTTTTAAATTTTTTTCATCTTCACATTCCCTTTTGAACACAACTCACAAGATTCTGTATCCCACAAGACTGGGATATAGAATCCCCCCTAAAGTCATCAGTAACTATTATGGCATTACTCTATATATATGTCTTGTGGCTCATAAGTGACATGTTTCTTTAAATATATATATATATAATAAAATAGTAGAGATAATCAGTGATGAATCTTAAAAGGATGGTGTCATTAAAACTTCTTCCAAAATGCTGTGTAAATATTGTAGTCTTAGAGAATAATTAAATGTCCAATTTGAGTGAAATTGGACAGATTAGCTAGGTGAAAAACTATTCATCCAGGGAGTAAGGTTTGGTGTGCTGATTCTCACTAACTAATTTTAATAGTGTCAATTTGACAAATGAAAGAGTTTGTTAATTTTTCACAGGTGGGAAAAATGAGGCCTGTGATGTGCAGATGGTTTGTCAGTCACTGGGAAAATCAGGATCATCACTTGGAGGGATTCTTAGCCTACAGTGTAGCATGCAATCAAAAACACCTGCTTGGCATCAGCAACCTGAAATAGTGAGGCACCACCCAGAGTAGAGCACCTATTTAATGACGGATTTTGCAGACAAAATGGCTCTGGCCGTTCATTCTGTCCACTCCTATGGGGGAATGCAGGACCATTATTCTCTACAATGTCTCAGCAAAGGGATTTTTCCCAGATCATTTGTCCAGTGCTTTGTTAAAGCAGTTATACCCAATTACTGCAATTACTGTGACTTCCACTAATTTTCCTTTCCCACAGTTATTCTGTACTTGAATCTTTTTTTTTTTTTTAATTTATTATTATTAGTAATTTTTCTTTCCACTAGCTGAAGAGAATGCCAGGCAATTTGTCCCTTTCATAAACTAGAAATCTCTCCAGTCAAGAGGTTCAGGTTCATTCAGATAAGCTGTCACATAAGTAGTTCTTCTTTACTCTTCTGTTGTACCCTTGCAAATTTTGTAACCAAAACAGACCTTAGAACATTTATTAAACAGGAAAATCCAGGTGCTGGCAGTTCAGAAGATGCCACTTTCCTCTTTTCAAGTGCTAATATTTTTTGATCCAGAATGGTTATGAGCAGGACACTAACCAAATAACATCCCACACACACAAGCCATTCATCCTTAAGATTATCAACTGCCTGCTAACTCTTCTCTTGTGAGATTTAACATCCTGGCCATGGTCCAAGCTGTACTGTTAATACATTCAACATACACATCCTAAAATGTACCCTGCATTTTCATCAGGGCACTGTATTCTTTATCAGCTCCCGTAATGGTAAGTGTTGTTGCTATGCACAGTTAAACACTGAGAGACTGCTCTGTGCTCCTGCGGGTAGTGCTAACATTTGTTGTGCTGTATTTTCTGGTATAGAAACATCTAGGTTCATAATTCCCAAACTTGTGAAAGCCAAGACTTTATTGTATTTTAAGGAAATAAAACCAGTCATACCCATCCTGACTCCCACAAGATGCTAAAGAAAAAAAAAAAGACACACACACACACACACACACAAAAGACCCATTAGTGCATAATCTGATGCTTGAACCTTTGCATCCTCCAGATCAGGAAATGAAGTTTTTGATTTTCTTGTATCTGGAATCTGTCAATAACCTGTCTTTATACCAAACCATGAGGTCCCCAGCAGGGAATGTAAAATATTCTTAAAAGTTGAGAGGGCTTGTGTGTAACTTAATTCTTCTAAGTTTCATACTCTTACATGGAAAGGTTGCCCTGGTGCAGAGTGCCTCTGAGAAGAGGGCGTTCTTTGTGCTGAATGTCTCTCTTCTCTCTCTTTAATTTATTCAGATGTATTTATATCATAATGCCACAGGCTGTTTGGCTGTTTGATCCCAGATGCATAGATAGGAATCAAATTGTTCATTGTTCCATCATGGAAAAATAATTGAAAATCCTGGGGCTTTTCATTATTGTCAATAAACAAAACTGCTTGGCAAGAGCACAGTAGATGTCTGTCTCTGGACACTGCTTCCAGCACCTCCCTGAGCTGACTCTTGCTCCCTGATGTATGGCTCAACTTCTTATGGCTTGCTTCAGCCAGGATCATTTGAAAGGCTTTCAGGAATAAGTAAAACTTAGGAGAAGTAACAGAGTCCAAAAGTGGATATTGGGTGGATTTTAAAAGGGGTGACCAAACCCATGAGTGCAGTGGGTACTCTGGTCTCAGAGATCTTCCACCACTGTTGGGTTTAACTCAAAGTGTCTCTGGGCTGGACTAAGCATTGCTCTTATCAAGGGGAGGGCAGGCAGGCATAGCTGATGGCTTCACTTCTGACTCTGCTCCATTTGCCTAGTTTACTCTAGCATTTAATGGAGAGCAGCTTATTATTTTCTACCTCCTAAACCAGCAACTACAGTTACAAATAACTTGTTCACAAGTGGCAAGACTCTGTATTTTAAAACTGAACTAGATAGGCAGAGCAAGCCTTGCTTGTTACTGTCAGGGAACCAGGCAGACTAACCTTGTATAGTCTAATAGGTTAAAAAGTGGTGTATTGTGCTTGGTGTATTTTGCTTTAGTTAGTGTGGACAAGCTCAGTGGTTTTTTTTTTTTTTTTTTTTTTAATCTAAGACTTTTGTTACAAACAGCTTCAACTGCCCCCAGAGAAATTGGGCTATGGCATTTTCTCAGCCTAAGTGTCACTGAGGAATTCACAGTAAGATTCCTCATTAATCAATTAAGTGGGAAGGTGTGTGAGTGTATAAATAGATAGATGTTACATTTATATATATATATATATATATAGACCTTAATTTTCAGCTCACTAGCAATCCCTACTCCAAAACACAGCAACACTGAACCTATTGTAGGATTTCAAAAATTGTTGGAAAATGTTCCTGGGCACCTGAATCTATTTTCCCATATTGTTGCATGGCTAGAATGGTCCCCAGAGGGAATTTGGCCCATGTACCCTCCCAAACAACCACTCATGGTTTAGCAAGCCTCTCTTAGCAGGCAGATGAAACTACCCTGTTGGAAGGATGAAGAAATTCAGTGGTACAGATGTATGCTAGTCTCTAGCTGTTCTCTTGCTAAAGAGAGTACTGCTGTAATTAATTTATGAGTCTGAGAGGCAAAATCAGAGCATCTCTATACCTACACACAGAGATTTCTTTTTTTTTCCTCCCTTTTATTTATTTTTTTTTAATAGAATAGATAAGGTCATCGCTGCATACAGGCTTGATTTGCTCTAACATACAAGAATCTAAATTCAGAATAACAAGACAGAAATCAATATAAGTAATCCTGATGGACCAGCGGCAACAGAGATCAGAGACATAAGAAAAATCGTGTTTCAGTTTTCTTAATCTAGGGTCTAAAAACATAATTATTAAGCAGCAGTTGGCAAACAAATTCTAAACATGGGACCAGTCCCCTCAAATCATCCAACTCCTATGGAGTGCTTTTCTATCCAGACCCCTAGTTTTAGTAGCAGTCCTTATTAAGTAAAAGGAGTCGGCAGGCAGTATTTCTATTTAGACTGTGCTTGATTGCATTAATACTTGTATACGGTGTGTTACATAAGGAGAAATTGATTAAGACACCTTTGTTGCACTGTAACAACTGTTGCTCTTACCAATAATAACAGCCACCATTATGCATTCAAGACGCAATCAAATCCTGTGCTTCAGGATGTCAGCTGATTGCTTCTGTTGCTGAAGGTATGCAAAGGAGGGTCAGGAAGCAATTTCTCCTCCTTGTGCATTGACATAATTTAAGGGGTGAAGGAAGGCAGACATGATGAACTGTTGATCTTATCGTAAATACCACATCCTACTAAGCTCCAGCCTAGATTTGCTTTGGTACCTTGTCTGGGTGAGTAGCACGTAATCACGATTCCATTTTATCTTTCTTTTTGCTGTGCCAAGGAGGATCTTTAAGAAAAATGGGCTTGCCTCCAAAAGGCAACCAGACCTTGTGCTGCAAGGGTACCCTGCAAAGGTCAGTGGATGAGTAAGAAAGGGTAACTCCACTGCTGGGGCAGAGTAATGGAAGAAATTATAGGGAAATGAATGGCAATATGACCTTCAGGTAGCAGTTTCCCTGAGCTGTCAGGGATTAACCATTTCCTTCCAAATCACCCACTGGGAATATCCCAGTTGTGTACTGTCTCTTCCTTTAAGGGTAAACTGTATGATACCATGCAGGTCCACATGCCCACCCTGTTACTCAGCTGCTTCTCCAGCACTTGTCCAAGGCAGCCATTAAGACAGGTCAGCATTTGTATTTCTCTGTGGACCATAAATGCAGGCACAGAGCTTACGCCCACGTTCACCAGCACCATGATAGCTTTTGCAGCCTAACTGCAGCTTTGTACCAACAAAAGAAGGAGCAGATTCAGGCCAAACAACTGTTTGTGAGTGATTAGAGGCTAATGGGATTTGGCAAATATCAAGTTGGCAGGAGACATTAGAGGGAAGTTCTTCATCAGTGGGTTCCCCATGGTGCTTTGAAGGGTCATTGTGTGTACTGGTGGGATTTTCATATTTTCTTCCTTCCTCCTTCCCAGAGGCATGTTGAGGAGGAAGATAGCTCTTCCGCCACATAATCACTTCTTTTGTCCCTCTCCCCATAGCACACCCTTCCTTCACATTCTTGTTTATGACGCTGAGCCGTGATGCAGGGATTTTACTCTTCTGCTTCTCCCCTGCCCCCCTCTCGCTCCTTACATAAATCTTTGCTGCAGAAGCAGAGCCTCAAGAGATTTTTGATCAGTGAAATACTAACAGCTTTATGAATTGCTTCTGAGTCTAAGCAAACTCTGCATTTAATAGGATGCTAGCAAGGAACTGAGTGAATGCTAATGGTGTGCTGAAGGAGGAGGTCCTGTTTCAGGTTTATCCTTACAGATGTATTAGATACAGACAGAAAAAATCTTTGACTACAGTTTCAGAGACAGTCTTCTGAATGAAAGATAATAGGAAATGTTCAAGAATCTATGGAATCCGGGGTGGTCCAACCTTTTCTAGGCATTTTCTTCACCCTGAAACTGGTTTAAGGAAACTTCCCTTGCTGTCTAGGCAAGGGCATTAATCCTTTCAGGCAGTGGGGTGCATCAGATCAGACAGGTAACCAGAGATTTAAGCTCCACGTAAGTTGCTATAATACACGTGTCTGAGGGATTCAAAATGTCTGAAGGTTTAAACTCAGCCAGAGGAAAATATTAGTAAGGGGACTTGGGTGAAATGTGTGTCATTTGTTTCTGGATTTTGTTGAATTATTGACTTGAATTGTTGAAATATTGTTGAATCATTGGTTGTGGCTATTTTGTGACATTAGGAGAGAAGGCTAATTGTGGAGAGTGAGATAAGGGTCTAAGAGAGGAATTATGTGGATGGGGGGAAAATAACAACAAACAACATTCAGGCTTCAGGATGGATATTCTGAAGGCTAGAGTGAAGAGGAAGAAGGGGGCAATATAAAAGGAAATTTGACTTCAAAAGGCTGAGATAGCTTCAGGAAAGCAACAGGTTTTTGCTGCAGTCGGGGACATGGGTTCCTCCATAGAGGTTCCTTTTGCACAGGCCATCACAGAGCCAAGGGGCTGAGTATCCCAGTGTCTGCAAGACCACACAGATGTGGTGCAGACCCTGTAGGAATTAACAGGAAGATTTCCATGGCAGTGATGGGGTTCCCCAGGGTCCACCTCAATCCCATGAAGTCTGGTTTCCACTGGATTTGCTGGCTGAGGCTGTCCCAGGTCAGGATCTGGGAGGTGGAGTTGTCCACACCTGCCCATTGCAGCTAAATGCGGTTGTATTTCAGAGCCTCTGTGCTGGAAGTGGATAAGTCATCCATGGGTGTGGGTGTGAGCGTGCATTTATCTCTACTAACAAAATCCCAGGGTTTATAAATCAATGTTTGAGAAGTTTATCTTGTTCATACACTAAACTCTCAGGTGGTTTATCTGAGTCCAGTTTTGCATGCTTCGGCTGCAGACAGCAAACATATTGAGCAAATTCCTAATGAAGTGATTACTCAGCTTAGCATTTAAACTGCCACATTTAACATCCTCTCATTCTCATAAACATATTGAACTACTAAAGGGATTAAGGATGACAGGTTTGCTGTGTCATTACTAAAAAATTAACCTAGACTTTTAATCAGAGACATCATCAGAAACAAGAATAACTGAAGAAGGTGCTGAAGTTTTGAGAAGTATTTGACTCAAAAGATTTTTATTTTTTTTTGCACTGACTTCATTTTCAGAAAGACTTGTCAAAAGCAGGTGTAAAGGGCACAGGCATTGTATTTAACCTCAATGCATGTGCAAAGATATATACTATAACCCTCACTTTTTAACAAATATTTTCACATTCTCAATGGTTTTATTATTTTCTTTTCTTTTCTTTTCTTTTCTTTTCTTTTCTTTTATTTTATTTTATTTATTTTTTATTTGGTGGTGGTGGTTTTTGTTTGTTTGTTATTTCATTTCTTTTATTGCAGGTAGGACTTAATTTTCCAACATATTCTTCCAAAATCAGGAATACAGAGGAAAACTGACAGACTCTTTTAAATAAATAGTAACATTTTCATGGACCCTGGGCACTTCATAACTAAGCATTGGCATTTATGCCTATAGAAAGAAAAAACAAAACCAAAAAAAAAAAAACCTGATCCATTTCCATACATTAAAATTTTCATTGACTCCTACACAAATCCCAAACTACTCTATATCTATAGAGGCTGTAACTTGCACGAGTGGTTAAGTTTTCAGAGGAATTGAGGACACAATGTTACCCCTTTTTCATGAGATCATGAAGCCATGATCATGAGATTTGAATCATGAGATTTCCCTTTCTTGCGACAGGGGATCCCTGCCTTCAGTGCTTTCATGACATGACGGCACTCTGCTCCTGCAGCAAATCAACATGAACTCTGTCTGCTGAAAGCAAGGCCCAAAGTGATTAAGCTATGTTGTATATGTAGATATATGTATAGGCGTGGCACATTTCTACTTTACAGGGTGCTGAGGACCACAGGCTGGATCACAATGGCCAAAGAATAGCAATTGGAAGATGCAGAAGTTCAGGAAAAAAAATAATCCAAGGGTTACTTGGGAGATGACTTGATTTGCTGATTTATAAGAACAGTTGTATTTCATCAAACTTACAGATGTTTCTTGGTATCTAGGGAGAGGAAAAAAGCAAAGTAGTCCTTTCATTTGGGAGGAAGACACATTCATCAGTGGAAAGACATTAATCCAAACTGTCTGCAAGATGGGATGGTTATATGAAATAAGTCCTCATTTGTCAATTGCTTAGGAAGATACTTTGCAGCAACTGCATATAATGTTCAGTGGGTAACAAGCTTTCAGCAGTAATCAAGACTACTAACACCTGATTCAGAGGTCCAGAAAAAGCCATAGAAAGATTTCTGTAGACCCTAGTGAGCTTAAGTGAAAACTGCTGTTTCTGTTTTAGAGCATGTTGACACCACAAGGACACAAGCACACACTGGTGAAATTGCTCTTTCTTTCTCTTCCTTGCAAGTAATTCCAAGTTATAATAATTGCAAGTGGAAATACTTGCAAGTAATTACAAGTAATTCTGTGTTTGACAAAAGCAAGATGTTTTTGTTACCCTTCTTTTTAGTTCATGGCTATTAATGAGTCTCTCTTTACACTCTGGATATCAAGTCTGTGATTAGAGATGAAAAGCTGTTCAACTATGTTTCCTGATCTCTCAAATGTCATGGCTGTACCTTCACCACCTACTTATTTAGCACAATAAAGGTGGAGTAAATCACTCTCTTCTTCCTGGATACCTACTCGCTTCCATCTTCCATGATACATCTCTAGATTTTGCCAAAGAGAGGGATAGGAGATTAAGTGTATAGAAAAGGGCAGAACTGGGCCCTTTTACATGGGTGGTGTAAATGTATGACCCACACCTAATCAGCTTTATTGTCCTTTTATCCTTTAAGACCTGAGGTATGGCAATGACAGTAAAAAATTGTTACAGGCATCTCTTAACTTTTGGGACCTTTTGCCTTCAATTTTTCATCCCAGGGCATAGTTCCACAGTTGCAGACAGATGATCTCAGCGCTTTTAGAAACTGAATCATCAAATGTCTTGTTGAAAGACCAGAAAATGTTGAAACAATGGTGAGTTTCCATGCAAGTCTTTGTTAGGGAATTTGCTGAACATCCCCTCAGAACTCATTGTCAGAGGCATAGCTTGAACACAAGTGTCCAGGGCAGTCTTCAAATTCAGGCATCCATCCACTGTCCTTCTGCAGCTTATGTACTTTCACAGAAGGCTACTAGGAAAGATAAGTAATTCATAACACAGTTGTCCACTTAATTAGTAGCTCTTTTGTAAGGAGATTACATAATGGCAAATCCCACTGATAAATCTGTTTTCCCACTAGGATATAATGTAGTGACTTGTATTTTACATACACTTTTTTATACTTATCTTCTTCATTGCCTTTGCAGTTACACCTCCCTTCCTAACGTCTCTGTCTCCATGCTAGATGTATATCTCTGTGAGCAAATGCTTTTTAGACATTGAAACTCCAGAACAAATCCGTATAACTACATCTATTCCACAAGGGCCAGTGAACTGAATCTTAGCCAAGGCAACAAAGTTTTGTCTCTGAAAGGTTTTGCCTGTGAAAATGTTAATTTTAAGGGTGAGTTATTTATTTTTTCCATTTGTGTCAGTTAGCACTGATCTGAATGTTAATGAACATTAGACAGTTAACAGGTGTTTTATTGGTATTTATTGTACCTGTTCCTTTCGATTCCTAACATATAAATTGTAGAAAAAGAACGTAAATGAAACAAAGTAGAAATCTGGCTCTGCAAAATAAGTCATGTTGCTTGGTAACAAGGACCCTTTGCCTGCCAAATGTTGATTATGATCCCCCTGCTTTGTGAGGCATTTGAGTCAGAAGATAACTATAATCACGGGACTGCATGAAGTTAGTCATGCAATCACAGAAGCTGGCTAAATGGCTAGTTACAGATGTTAGTGGCTCCTACAGCATCTCTCAAACCGTTTTATTCTAGAAAGCTCCTTTCTGAAAAGTATAATCCCTTCTTGTATCTGTTGTGTTATGCACGCCATTAATCTTCCTTTCCTTCCTAGTTCTTGCTGTCACCTCCTTTTGTAGCTGGAAGGCGCTGCCTAACAAGAAACGTTCTGTCCTGTAATCTGGTGACAGCACAGGATTTCTGTTCCTAGCAGGGCAGCTTTAGGGTCTGTGTTCCCTGATGAACATCAATCGAGGAAGAAGATTAAGAAATTCCCCCCTAACCCATCAGACAAGAATATGTCTGTAGTAGAAGTAGTTCCTTGCAGGTTGAGTTGTTGAGTACATTTTTAGCCTTGCCTTCTGGATTCAGAGATTTATTTGAAGTGCCCGAGAGATGTCAAGAACAGAGCCAAAAGTTATGAGAGATTGGGGTAGGTGACAGAAGGTGGGAAGTTTCACCCAACTTCCAATATTTTTACTTTTTCCAAATACTCCTAACAGAGGGAGAATATATCACGTGTGAAAAGAAAGAATCAATTGTCATTTGGGAGATGGGAAGTTCAAAATAATACTATGTCGTATGGCATAAAAGGATGGCTAAAAGTAGGTACCAGATTAATGTAAAGTATTCTAAGGCTAGGAAGGAAAGAATAGGGTGAGACAGCTGTTAAAGGAAGCAGAAAATAAGTTGCACCTTGTTCAATATATCCCAGAAAAGAGTACAGAGGTCAACACATTCACAGCAAGGCCTGTCAAGGGGAAGCTGTCAAAGCAATCTAGAGCAAAAAAGTAGTGTTTCAGTGTACTTAAACTGAAAGGGAATTTCTCTGCTCTTGGCATGGATTAGTTCAGTATCCAATGTCCCTTGTGTGTGCTTGTATTGATCCAACTTCTTCTGAAATTTGCATCAGCTTCCAGGGGTTTAGATGTAGCAGTTACTGATATTATGTGCTACTGACTGATTTAGGCTGGCCTGAGTAGGTGCAGTACACTCCTATAGGTTCCCAGGGTTTCGGTAGAGAAGGCACAGGAATGAAATCAACATTTTGGTAGCCGTTATGTTGATCTGTGTTCTCTTGAAGAAACCACACAATTTAGCTTGCTGGCTGCTCGCTTTATCACAGACAAAATGCAACATCACAGCAACAATAATCCTGCGATTAATTTTAGATAACATATCTGTAATTATTTTTTAAGTGTTTTTCATCTCTCCCTCTTTTTTTCTGGGTTCCTGTGTATGCACTATCTCTCTCACATCTGAGTGCATAACTGATGACAGCTCACTGATACCACACCGGTGTACTAGGAAGTGTCATTGTTGTCAAGGCAGAATGTATTCTTCTTTTGGTTGGTTGAAGAACACTCTGTACTGTACACATTTCCTATGCTTAAAACACCTACCTCTTGTCGAAAGCTAGCAAAAGGTAGAAATATGCTTGGTCTCTACAAAAGCGGATGTTTTGCTTGGATGAATGCTAATCAAATGATTACATTCAGGCCAAGCTTTTCTTCAGTACTTCAGTACAGAGTTATGGCTCAGCTACAGGGGATTACTAATCAACAGGTTTTGGATGAAAATCAGGTAGTTCAAGACCTCTTTTGGCTAATGATCATTAGGCATTATATTGCTAATTATAACCAATGGGAATGTATACTTAGAAATCCTTCCCATTATTTTGGCACTTCAATGGATACAGTCAAACAGAGGCATTAAAAATCTGCATGTGCTCCAAAAAAACAAGTTCCACTTTTAATCTAGATGAAAACTTAGTTAGGCAGTGATAGATAAATCAATATATCAAAGGCCTCAGTATGTTCATGTTGCTCTGTACTAGGAAATGCCCTGCAGAGATGGTCAGGGTAACTCTGACCACAGACTGGAAACAGGCTGGCTGGGCTAGCATGATGTTTTATTTGTTCACTTATGTTACCCTTGTTCTTGAACCTGAGCTTGTTTATTTCTGAATGTCATTGCACAGTGGGGGCACAGTTGCATAGACTGGAGTAGACCTTGATCCCAGACTCTTTCCTTTTTTAATAAAAGGTCTTCTGTTTAAAGTGTACTACTACATTGCTATTGTCTTGCTTAAGGCTAAAATCCACCTTTCCCTCCAAATATTGGTCTTATGTGCTTCATTCTAGCAGCAATTTCAAAGCCCAATTAATCTGGGTAATGAAGAGGTAGCTGGATATATTTGTTTGGAGTTTGGATTTTGTTTTTGAATCGTGTACTTTTGGTTGGATACGGTCTGCCTTTTCTTATGAGCACAGAATGAAGAACTTGAGATCCCACAGCCTCATCTACAGACATAGCATAAAGGAGTTATATTCAGTTGTTGTGACATATGTGTAAAGGCCCTCATGGGCCAACTGACAACCTTTTGTGAAAGACATATGCAAAGTAAGTAACCCACCTTCACCTCATGAAAATTTAAAGATCTGCAAAAAATTGGAGTTCTAGAATTATTTGGACAATGCTCTCAGATGTATAGTTTAATATCTAGATAGTCCTGTGTGAGTCAGAAACTGGACTTGATGACCCTTGTGGGTCCCTTTCTACTCAGGATCTTCCATGATTCTCTGATTCTCTGTTTTCTTGATGAAAATGGCAAACAGATCACATATGGAGCAGACAGATTGTTCAGTTCTTAGGTGTTGTCTACAGAAATGCTTGCAATTTGGGCCTGTCAATGAGACACAGAACACTGTATCTGTAGATCACCACTTCAAATTTTGTCTCATTGAAAGTCAGTTGAACTGAGTTAGTCTCTGTCAGGTGAATTGATGGGATCACATATTTCTAATAATTGCTATCCACACTGATACTGACACCAGAAAGAAGCTATGCTGGCAACATCAGAGAAAATAAAAATTAAACAGGCAGCGATACTGCAGTATTCTTCCCTACTTTAGATATCAAAGAGTTAGTTCTTTTAAAAACACTGCTTATGTCAGTCAATCCAAGAAGTAACATTTCCAAGCAAGGTAAATGGAGAAAAGCCCTGTAATATGTGTTGAACCTCTGAGGCATAGGGACCCTCCTTTCACAGGACTGTCCGTGGAACTCTCCCAACCCTAGCAACAGCCAGAACAGACCAAATTTACTTTCAGTGTCTCTACTTTGCATTTAACCTTGGGTGACAAAGGTCTAGAAAATTGAGAGCTTAACAGAGAGGGTGAATGGGAAATTGTTTGTGTTTCTTCTTATACAAGTATTATGAGGCATCAAGTGTCACTTGTTAGTTATATGTTCAGAATAAAGTAATGGAGATCTTCAGCTTTCAGGTTAGCTCTGACGCTCCTTGCCATTGGGCTGTTAAATTCAAACCACATCTTTTGTCTCAGAAAGTTCCTCATCTGCAATTTTTTGGAGCTTCTGAGAATATTCTAGAGAAATGTTAATAAATCTTTGCCCAGCTCTTCCCTAAAAAATTGCTTTTGGCCACTGTTAGAGACAGAAAATGGATGAGATTGCTCTTTCATCTGGACCTTTCATTTCAGGCAGGATGCAAAGTCTAGCACTCATATGTCCATTAGCTCCAAAGGTATTTAGTTTGCCATTTGATGTAGTACTATTCAGAGAAAATCTTTGTCTGCCCAGAACGCTCAGTTTTTAACAGTCAGTCTCCTATTGTTTGCTTATACAGGTGATGTAAACTGTGCTGCTTGTGCTATGACAAAGCTTTTTATCCATGTTCTTGTATCGCTAGGGTGACATAGCAGTTAGAGCATTAGACTAGGAGGTTGGAAAGCTAGGTATTAGTTTCAGATATGTTACTAGTTTCTAATAAATCCCCAGGCAAAATACTTCTCTGTACTTTTTCATCTGTAAAATGATGATGATGATGACAGAGCTCTGTGAAATCATTTGGCAATATTAAAATGGATAGCTCTGTTTGATAGCGCTGTTTGATAGCTTAGTGGTTATTATTATCACCATGCATAATACAGGCCCTGCAAAATCAGAGCATCAATGAAATGCCTGCTGTCCTCACTTATATCATTTACTCCATGAACTCTAGAACATTTCCATCTGATGGAAATCTACATCAGATAGAAACAAGTTATGGAAAATGAAGCCTCTGTATCTGTTTGAGGTTCAGGATCAAACCACCAACTGGATAGCAGTCTCAGGAAATTAGAGCAAGGCTTGTCGATCTCCTGCAGGAGACTAGCATAATTCAGCCAGTGCCACCCAACACCAACAGTATGTAAGCTAACTTGCCTGACCAGTGGAAAGGGGAAGGCTGATCATCACCTCAGAAACTCCTTGCCAACCCCACTTCCTCTGCCCATACAGGCAACACTGCTACTGTGAGTTCCCAAAGCTTTCCTTTGCCTAACTCACTGCAGCAAGTGTGTTGTCTCTATTGTATTTTCTGTAACTTCCAGGCATCTCTGCTCCATTCTTTTCATAATATTATTTCTATTTGTAGTGTGATGTTGCTATTGGTCCAATGAGGCTATTTAATGAGAAGCTAATCTCATTCCTTCATAAGGAAAAATTACTCAGCATTACAGTTTATCCACAGAGCAAACAGATTGTCAAATAAAATAGCATATTATGCCCTAAATAATTAAATAACCACAGAGATATTTGTCATTCTGCTATTCAGCAAACTGGTGTCAGCTGAGAAAGCAGATATCTTATTCCAAATGATGTTGGCTTCCCTTTTAAAGTGCACTTACAGAAGGAAAGCAATTGTCAAAACGACAGTGTGGGATTCCATATTTTTTCTCTCTGTTACTTCCTGAGAAAATTCATTCAGTTTATATATCACACAATGATTTTAAAAAATTGCACCAGGATTATTCCTCTGTTTCTCTCATCCCACTACCAGAGAAGATACTACAATCACCATTTAGCTGTTAGGTTTGATGATGAACAAAGCAGAAAAGGATTCTGCTTACTGTCTTACAAAGAAAGTGGCTCAGCTAGCTGAGCAGACTGGGTTTTTTGTTTGTTTTGTTTTTCTTTTGTTTTGTTTTTTTTGTAATTTGTATGTCAGCAGTGGTGGAAAATAGGAGTGGTAGAAGGAATATAGTACTTTTTCCCAGTTACTGGTTTAATCAATAAAAAGCAAATTTTCAACTGGAACTGCAGCGATATTTATTTGGCTTATTGTATGGTAAACAGGTAAATGGGACAACAGTGCATATCTTGAATATGATGCAAGATGTTGTTCCAAATACACAGTGCAATATGCAATTGCAATATGCAAATAATGATAATAATGCTAAGAAAGTATCTGTTGTCTCACACTTAGATTTCAAAAGATCCCAAACTACATGTGTGTGCTTCTTTCTTCTGTGCTCCTGGCAGATTTTCCTTCCCAATCTTTTGCTTACAGTAACAGGCTTCAGTTCAGTCCCAGGCTGTTTAGATTTGTTGTCTTGCAAGTCATCAGAGCCAGTAACACCTGCTGTGTCCCATTGGAAGGAGGGAATGTGAGGCTGTGATCTACCCAGCATGTGTTTTTTTTATTCGTGTTGAGTTGTGAGCTATATGACCTTAAAACTGCACCCCCTTGATTTGTAGGCACTCCAGCTTAACTAATTTAGAGGTATACAAAATGCATAAGTACTGACTTTCTATCACTCCCAGAACTGTGGGCATAACTAAATCAACCAGCTTCACAGGCATAAGAGATACAAAAAGTGTAGCAATAAAGATTTTATTACTCTAAAGTATTTCTAAAATAACCTTTTCCCCTCTCTCTTAAATGGAGAGTAAATGGAATACATGATAGTGTGGCAAGAATGTTTTATTGGCACGCTTGAGTAAGGCAGCCATTTCAAACTCATGCTAGTAAAAGGCCAGCTCCTGCTGCCATTACTCATTTGTACAGTCCTAATGACTTCAATGTGATGACATGCTCGAGCTATTTGAGCAGGATTCAGTACAAAATCTTCATCTCGTGACTGTTTATTGGAAATTAAAAAATTTTATCGATGCTATAAATAATACTTTGGACTGTGAAAAATCAATTGACATTTTAACATCTAACTCACATTACTAAAATAATGGCAACCTTTCAGGTTATTTGTTTACTTTTGCCCTCCTGTCTACTGGGGCTGAAAGTGGACTGCTCTGCTTCACTTTGGATTTCCAGTCAATCTCACTTTCCTGTTCTCAGTTTAATGACAGGTGCTTCAAAGCCAGGGCAGTTACTTTTATCATCTTCCCTTCATGACTTTTTTGCTCCTCGTCTTGAAACTGAGTCAATTGCTAGTAAACTCCAGCCATGGGACTTCTGTTTCAAACAGACTTTTCAATCGGGGCCTGTTGGAGTCCTTTCTCAAAAGCCTATGGTTGGCCCCTGATTCACCCCTTTGATGCCACCACCAGTGGCATAAGGACTTGTGGAGAACACATTGTGTATTTCCAGCTCCAAGGCTGTTGAGATCTGATTTGGCCCTCACAGGTGCTAAACTGTCTCAGGAATCCCAAAAACACCAAACCTCAAGATCATTCCAGCCATGCTCATTCTCACCACCAGCCATGCTTCAAAGCATCTCCTGTTTTGGGTCTAGCAGCGACAGCTCAAACAGAGCCAGCAGAGCTGACGTGGGGCTTTCCAAACCCCCCTGCTGTGTACAGAGCTTCCTAAGAAGAACTGCTAATCTGCATTGCTTTGGTGAAAAGGTGATTTCAGGCAGCTGAGAACAGGCTTATGGGGTTGCTTCTCTGTTCTTCATTCACCCAGCAAGAAGCAGGTTTGTGATTAGGGCTCAGAACAGCTATGGCAATGCAAACACTGATAGTAATAACAGTTGGTACTTAACGGTTCCTGTAGCCAAGCCCTTCTGACAGCTGTAAAGCTGACATTCCTCAGTCAGTACACACATGCCTTTATATGAAAGAATTAGTTATCCTGCATTGCTCTTAACCCATCGAGCTCCTGCCATGCCACTGTTTCCTGTTATCAGATACTTGTCAGTCATAAGCAATCAGTCAGCTCCTTGACAATTAGCAGGGGGGAAAAAAAAATTTCTCTGTGTCAATCCCAGATGTTTAAACCAGGAGCAGGATAAGCCACAAAATGTTCCACACTCAGAGCTCTGCAGTTCACTCTGTAGCCTGGCTTAGTGTTTCCTTGGCTATGCCTTGTAATTTTTAGTAATAACACAAGCACAGGATGTCCTTGATATAATTCCTTTGATAGCATGAGTTTTTGTTATTATTGTCGTTGGCTGTCTTTGCACAAACCTTGATTATTCTATGTATTGAGAATGTTTACAAGGAACTGGCATTGAGATTCTTCAAAACAAGCATATTAGAAAAGCAAAAAAATAATGACCGAAGGACTTTCTTTCACAAGGTAAAATCACCAGCATAAGGAAGAAAAGGGTTAGGTCCAGAACCAGCTGCACTGGCAATTAACACCCTCCAATGTAATTATTGGACAGAGTAGTTGCTTCTAGTTTATCAGGCTGACACAGGAGGTTTTCTTTTGAGTGATTTTGCATCTGTGTGAGTGGGTTACCAAGATTAGAATAAGTGTTTTGTCTGTGTAATTGAATCTCAGCTACATATCAGCAGCACTGAGAGCTCCCTATTGGAACTGAGAGCCTGCGTTCTGGTTTCTGTGTAGTAAGAGAGCTCTGGCTGAAAAGTTTTCAGTCTATTACCCGAGGTAAACTAGGGGTGGCAGGAAAGGTAATAGCCCAGAGCAACAAATGAGCATACTGAGTAGATGAATGGCAAAGGTAAGAGACCCAAATCTCATGAGAGTTATGCTGACTTCACATTAGACCGTGCCATATTTTGTGGTTTGGTGGCGTCTAGCACTGTGAGTCATGCTGTTCACAATGAAACTCCAAACCATGAAGAACTTGAGAGCTGTCATCCATTCACCCAGATGAAATACACCAGGAGATCTGTGGTGGAAAAGCAGAATATTAGCATCTCCTGTCATGTAAAATGAAGCCTATTTCCATGTGTTTGGAACCGCTACATCTTAACTGGAGAAAACTGAAAGTTTATTGAAGCTGAAGCAAATGTGATCTGTGCCTGTTTTGGAAAGTCATTATTGCCCTGATCATCTGGCCCTTTTTTAGTTTTAGTTTTGGCACTGTGGAAAGAGTAAATAAGATCAAAATATTCACAGTTTGTTGAGAAATTGTATGTACTGCACAGTAGTAAATAACATCTTGTGGTTTGTGTGATAAATTAAACATAATTGTTTTTCTCAAGGTTGAAATGAATTATTTCTGTCCCCCTAGATGTGAAACATTTTGCTTTGATATTTAACTTTGTCATTTTCCCCAGAAATCTTTTGTAAACATTTTCTTTTGCAAGAAATCAGGGATGCTTAAAGAGAAAAGAGAAGAAAACTTGTTCTTTGTGTTGGCAGGTTGCTGTTTTTAATTTAAAATACATGTGTTCAATTGTTCAAAAGTGTCTCTGAGAGTCTGGGTAAGGGAGCATCATTGTCTGAGGGAAAACATCAAGTGAAAACTGTGCTCCTGCAAGAGAATTTGTCCTGTAGTATATCCCAAAACATGTTCCAAACTCTAGACATATTAACAGATCCTACAGCCATGTTAAATGAGGATGGGGAAACTACTTGTATTATTTTCCCTTTGAGTAATGTTGCACAGGTTTTAACATTTTCACATCTTGAACCCGTGTCAGATCTAAGTTTCTTTGGAACAGTTGTACCAGCAATGCCTCCCAAAAGGAAGCTGCATTGAGGAGAGTGTTGGTCTCTTTTCTCAGATGACAAGTGATAGGACACACAAAAAAAGTCTCAAGTTGTGCCAGGGGAAGTTTAGATTGGACATTAGGAAGAATTTCTTCACGAAAAGGGTGGTCAAGCATCAGAATGGGCTGCCCAGGGAAGTGGTGGAGTTCCCATCCCTGGAAGTATTTAAGAGATGTGTGGATGTTGCACTAAGAGATACAGTTTAGTGATGGGATTCAGTAGATCAGGATGATGGTTGCACTTGATGATCTTGAAGGTCTTTTCCAACCTAAATGATTATATGAGTATACAATATTATGAATTGTTGCTAAATGGTGTAGGTGATGCATTGCAAGACAGAAATAAGAGGAAGAGGTAGGGGAAAGAGTGAACTTTGGTGATATTAATAGCTTCAGGAAGGGCTCTCACCTGAAGTATCACTCTATGAAATGGGACCTTGCTTATCCAACACGCTGGGTCTTTAACATTCTTTGTAGCAGTAAAAACACATGCTGCCGTAGACTGTTGAACCTTTCTCATTAATAATAGACATTTTCACTAAGATAATATAATTAATAAATGTACTCAACTTAAAAATTCTTACACTGACAATGACAATGATAATAGGTTAGTGTCTTGTTCATGCATTCATATTCATTCATTTTGTAATAGGGGATTTCCACCTTTGTAGGTGTATTGCTTTGGTAAATGTTGTTGGTTTGGTGGTTCAGCAAGAGACCTGGCAATGAGTATTCCGGAAAAGTACAACTTTCTGTCTTTACTGGGAGGAATATGCAACAAACAAGAAAGCAGAGCAATGGATAAGCTTGAAAGAAAAGTGATATATGACTATCTTAAGCATCTGCTCGTGACAGCAAGCATGCTCTTAAGCATGCTCTATGACGTTATTATAGAGGATGGACTAGACAGACATATGGTAGGAACCAGCAGAGCTTATCCTAAGACATCAGTGGTCATAGTAGAAAAAAGTCATCTCCCCCTGCAGTGCCTTTTATTTCTAACACTCAAAATAATTTTGTAATCATTTTTTTTGACATTCAGAACAAATTATACCTACTACCACCAATCACCCCAATATCTCTAGTTACAGCTGCACACTGCATCAATGTGTATCTGAGGCCAGTGTACCAGACTATACTCTTGGGCACTGCTGAGAGTAAGAGGCACTTTGAAGTCCCAGGAAAACACTGTTCACAGGAGATGTTGAGTTTATTTTTAAAGAGCTTAGCTGTGAAAATGCAATGCAAATGATTTAAATAGTTTGCGATAAATGCTGACAGGAAAAGATTTGTTTGTGTAAAGCCAGGAACTTTCTGCTAAGGGAAAGCTACTATGACTTTGGCGTTTTTAATCTGTCTCTCTTGGCACACTACCAGGGGTTGGCATTTTTGTTCACAGGTTTCAGTTCTCTTAGCAAACACTGATCAGCTAAAAACGATGTTGCCACTTAAAGGTGGATATGACAGACAGTCCTACTACTTTTTTTTTTTTTTTTTAATTATTATTTTTAAGAAAAATGGTGCTAAGAATATTAAATCGTTTCATTATAGTTAGGGTTAAAGGCGGGAGAAAATGCAAGAATCCCAACCAGAATTTAATTCTGAATCTGCTTCCAGAAGGTCAGTCTGGGTTTCTCCTTCTCTTTCCTCATAACTGACCAGTGACTCCCGGGCCTCAGAAATCTGCCAGCCAAGATTTTCCCTGTCATCATATGTTTCCACCAGGGATTTCAGCTATGATAAAGCAGTGTACTCTGAAGACGCAACATTTAGTCAAAACACCTCTTAAAGGCATTGAGCTAGTTTATTTGCACAGTGCTTTCATCATGAGTCTCAGTCCTCATTCTCAGAGCAAACGCAAGAGCTCTCTTCAAGACCTTGAGAAAGCATCTTCTCCACCTTCCATTAGCAACGTGTTAACAAGGATTGACAATATCCATATAGATCAAACTCAAGGTCAGTAACAGCAAGTGGGTGATCGCTGTGGACTGTCTTGAAGAACCGTAAAGAAGCTTTTTCCTAGCTGGCAAGCTGAGCAAACTGCCTCTTACAACGTTATTGGTGATGATATTGGCATTTTATGTAGTACCCAAGACTCCAGACAGGAAACAGACAGCAGTGTGAATGGGCAGCCAAGTGATGCTGGTATGCCCTGGAGGAGGAGTAATAATGCTGCAGGTCAGATTTTAATCATTTATGATAACACATTAACGGAAGATAGTTGAGCTGTGAAGCTAGAAATCACCAGCTCTTTTGTTTCTTGGAGAGAGTTTTAGTCTTGGTGAAAAGTGGCAGATTGGCCTCCCTGGAGTCTGGAGTCCTTTTGTTTGTCAAAGAGCAAGTACCATATGAACAGCAACGATATGCTCTTACTCTCCCTGCCAAATACCAGTGAGATGTCACTGCTTTCTCACAGTCTTTTTCTTCCTATTATTATTATTTTCTTTGCTATTGAGACTGTGTTCATGGTAGTCAATTTTATTGGTGATTCTTGTGTGTGCATTGAGTACATAAATTGAATTCAGGGCCTACTCCAAATCCCACTGGTGTGGATGGACTTTTATCTCTTTATTGGCATGAAAGAAACTTGTATGGAGTTCTGTGAATGAAGATGTGGTTGCTGTCACCTGAAAGACCGATAACCTAAGCTTCCTGATGGCCTCCTATCAAGTTTGTCAGACTTATTACCTCTTCAAATTGTGAATGTTCACATCATATGCCTTCTAATATCCATCAAGCAATTGCAACTCATATGCAATTCATATGTTATGTATCTGCATACTGCTAAGTAACAAAGATTATACTAAACAAGTAATACCAACAAATAAAAAGCTAATTCCTGAAAATCTTGACCTTTCTGTAATTGCAGATAATAATTTCCAAGTGCCCTGAGCATGTTTTTTGCCATCAGTTATTTCCTCATGTATACATAAGGTACTCAGGTTCTGTAGTGGTCTAGCCCAGAAATGTCCTTTTTATCAAGTCAAATAACATAGTAATAACAGTCATAACTATGTAGTACTTTACTAGACACTATTATTTTTCCTCTAGTAGTCTATGTAAAGAGGTGAGGGATGTACTCAGAATAATTTGTTTTCTGCCTTTCCAGACTAAGTATTTATAATTTTTTATTTTTTATTTTTTTTTACTTCTTTCCAAGGGACAGAAGGAGTTAGGGTATAAGTCCCACATCTTAGACTGGAAACACAATAAATTTACCTAGAAAATCTAAATTGAATAGGTTGATGGATAAATATCACTTAATATATTACAATAGATTTATTTTTCTATTTCTTTCAATGCTATTTCTTTTTACCTGCCATTAAAAAAAAAAAGAAAAAGAAAAAAAGAAAAAAAAAAGACAGTTCTTGTCTCTGGCTAGTTTCATGTTTGTTTGTTTTTGTTTGTTTGTTTTTGTTTTGTTTTGTTTTTTCCTACTGTTGATTTTTTATTTTTTATTTTTTATTTTTTATTTTTTATTTTTTTATTTTTTATTTTTTACTTAAAAAACAACTTTTAGCCTTATAAAAAGTGTACGCTTCAAAGTTTGCTTTAAAATTCAAAGGGTTGTTCAGGTGCGCTAGAACCATACAGCCAATGAGCCAGTGTTCTGTTCCCTTGCTTTACATTGGTCCTTCCTGTTTGAATTAGGAAGCTTAGATCTTCTATAGCCTGCTGAGAGTGAATGTTTAGGTATTCAGACAAATCAAAGTTTAAAGGATTCCCAGGGATTTTAAGAATTCACTTTTCCTGAAATAAAAAAGTCCTGAAGCCACTGGTTGGAATTAGAAGCTAAAAAGCAAAGGGTGGCTGAGCATAAAATGAAAGAGCAAAAATAAAGAACAAAAGAAGTTTATACAATTCTGAAAAAAAAACGTTAATGGTCAAAACTCATCTGTTTCCTCCACCAGCTTATTCTTAATAATAACAATAATAACAACAACAAACACACAATTTATATATATTATATATATTATATATCATAGCAGAAATCCCACTACACTGATTTATGGGGAGTTAAGAATAGTTTTAGTCCTTAATCCACTTGTCTGTGCATGAGACTTAACATAATATTTGCTTTATGGGATTCCTCATGTCCAAAATCTAATCAAGTACCTGGGCAGCCAAATCACAGAAGCTGAAAAATGTGTTACCAGTCATCTTCTCCACCTCTTGTTAGAGCAGTACGTCTTCTATCTAGTCAGTGATAGCCTATTTTTATCTGCTACATATGACAGACATCTTCCTTTTTCCTGAGAAGATTTCCACAATTCATAATTTCATTTTAGGCTTTTAATTTTTTTTTTTTCATCTTATTCTGTTCACTTTCTTGGGCCTCTGATTAACAGGTTCTCTTGCTCTTACTCTTTAAGTCCTTGTAGACAGCTGCGATATTCTTTCATTAGATTGATGGATTTAAAAAAAAAGACGGTAATTCTTTTATTTGTTTGTTTGTTCTGTCTTGTTTTGTTTTACTTAGTATGATTATTTGTAAGGTGCCTGTGTGCTAACTCTAGAAAATATAAATCCTACTTTGGCTTATAGATAATGATATGAAATACGGTATGTGGGAAAGAAAAAGTGTTCCCTTCACTTTCTAAGACCTATAGTGTATTTCCTCAGCCTCAAAACTCTATTCCACTTTGATGCAGGCTACACAATAAACAGTATGTGGAAAGAATCTAGAGTAGGAAATTGAAGTCCCATGTGCATTGCACGTAGTTCTGTTTAAATGTTGAGACTCTAAATACTGGTGGATGCATTGGTCTATAACAGTGATGTAACGATGTCTGAAGTGGCTAGAAGCAAAGGTGAAGTAGAGGAGTCAGTACCACAGTAGAAGTAATGCTGCGCCATAATATAGTATGTTTGCAGAAAGGTGGAGGGTGCATCAATCCCGAGAAAATATTGCAGTTTTAAGTGGAAACATTGGCTGAGACAACTAGGAAAAAGCTGTAATACAACTGGCTTGTTTTAACAGGATTTGGGGTTAGCTATGGTTTTCTAGCAGGCAACTGGCTCGTCACTTGCAGATTCACCAAATTCATTGGAGAAGTTTTGTTTTGGAAATATAGTAGCAATTTTTTCCCTCACAATTAGAAATAATAGTAGGACTTACTTTAGCTTCAGAAAAAAAAAAAAAAGGCATACCAATTTATAGCTTGATGAATATAGCTTTAGGCCGCACCTCGAGTACTGTGTTCAGTTTTGGGCCCCTCGCTACAGGAAGGACATGGACGTGCTCGAGCGAGTCCAGAGAAGGGCGACCAAGCTGGTGAGGGGTCTGGAGAACAAGTCTTACGAGGAGCGGCTGAGGGAGCTGGGCTTGTTCAGCCTGGAGAAGAGGAGGCTCAGGGGCGACCTTATCGCTCTCTACAGTTACCTTAAAGGAGGCTGTAGAGAGGTGGGGGTTGGTCTATTCTCCCACGTGCCTGGTGACAGGACGAGGGGGAATGGGCGTAAGTTGCGACAGGGGAGTTTTAGGTTGGATGTTAGGAAGTACTTCTTTACCGAAAGGGTTATTAAGCATTGGAACGGGCTGCCCAGGGAGGTGGTGGAGTCACCATCCCTGGAGGTCTTTAAAAGATGTTTAGATGTAGCCCTTAGCGATATGGTTTAGTGGAGTACTTAGTGTTAGTTCGGAGGTTGGACTCAATGATCTTGAGGTCTCTTCCAACCTAGAAATCTGTGATACTGTGATACTGTGATACTGTGATACTGTGATACTGTGAATAGTCTTTTTCCACCTGATTGCTGCAGGTGCAGCTCCAGTATAAAGACAGGAAACAAAGTGAAGAAGAGTGGAAGAGTGAGCATATATATTTTTCTCTTTGCTTTTTCCTTAAGTACTTTAAAGAAGGATTTAATGCCAAGTTGTAGTATAAAGGTCTCATCAAAATAGCATAAACTGTCAGCTTTTCCAAAATAAATCCACCAGTTCAGCCATCATTTCTATAAGGTGTTGACAGCACTACACTGAAATTAAATAGCAAATGATGGTTCTGTTCACCTGACTTAATTTCTAGGACTGTCACTAAGAAAGTCCTAGAGATCTTAAACTCACTGGTGAGCAGCATGTTGAGCTCCCGGGTCTTACGGCTCAAATTGAGCTGTGTGGGGCAAAGTTTGTACAGTAGACAATCTGTCTTTTGTTTTCAAGCTGAGTGACATCTCTGAAAGCAAACTAAGGAATAAGGTTTTGTTTTTGAAATCTTTTTTTTGTCTAACATAAAGCACCAGTCAGGCACCAGTCTTGTTCCCTCTAAAATTCTGCACATGTTTTAAAGAGCTCTGGCTTATGGTTGCACTGGAAATCAACCTTTGACATGTCTTTACTTCAGTATGCTGCACAAAACTATGTTTCTATAATGCTGTTGGGAGAGGAGCAAAATCATCTTGTGAAAAGTAGCATCACGAGGAAAAAATGAAAATGCAATCTCTTTCATTTCCTG
This sequence comes from Anser brachyrhynchus, assembly GCF_964034855.1. Taxonomy (NCBI): domain Eukaryota; kingdom Metazoa; phylum Chordata; class Aves; order Anseriformes; family Anatidae; genus Anser; species Anser brachyrhynchus. The sequence goes on from NC_137696.1 coordinate 35,387,364, forward strand.
TGGCTTGTTGAGTGTTGTCATTAGAGCTCTCCTGGCCTCTCTCATCCTGTGGGTAATGAACTGAATCCAGACCTTAGAATTCAGAATTTTTGTACTGCATCACATTAACAGGCTACCAGATCACTTATTTGGACCCGAATAGTTCTGTTCAACACAAGTTTTCTTTGGATTGCCCAGATGCAGTATTAGAATATGTAGGGAGGCAATCAGGGAGGTGGTATTTTCTCTTGCAATGTTGCCAGCTGAAAGCAACCTTGATAGAGTCTTCCAAGACGAAGTTTCCTCATGATCCAAATTTCTACTGTTTATGAACAAACATAGTCAATTCTTTGTATGCTTCATATTCAACCAAAGAAGTCACCTGCAGTCTCTGCTCCTGTATCTGCAACCTCAAAACTTTGGTGTGGCTAGAAGTGAAGAATACCCAAAATGAGCAGGAAATTTATTGAGTCAACAATTCCCAAAGGTTTTTTGAAGTGCTGTTCAGATTTCCAAGTTTTGCCTAGCAAAACATTTGCTACAGAAAAATTGATGTGCTTCTTGCTGGTATGTCCCTGGAATGAGATCCCTTCATAAGGCGTATAGCTTTCTGAAGATCAGTGACACAGGTAATTTGAGACATCCAGTGCCATTTGAATGAATCTAGCCCAAAGATTAAAACCTCGTTGCTGGAGCAGACTGTGTGTCTCATCCCATACTGACCTAAACGATAATTTACTAACATTTATTCTAATGGATAAAGATTGTACTTCAGGGCAGCTGGCTGACATTTGCTCATCCTCTTGAGGAGAGTAGTCATTTATGAAGGATTTTGACTTTTCTCTTTTTTTTTTTTATGTCCCAGCAGGGGACAGATGATCCCTTTGCATTTGAAGTGGACAGTACTGTTGACTAACATTATAAAGGAACCATAGTTCTTTTCCCTAGCAACTTCAGGAGACTTAACTATAAAGGTCAGAAGTTTCCTTTTATGTTGAATTTCTGTTGCTTTTCAATGGACGCTTGAAGGTTTGACTGGCCAGTTCCTATCTGTTAATACTTAAGTCAAACACATCTCCTGCTTATTTTCTTAAGGTCGGGAAGTTACATTCTGGGAGCCACACAAGGAACTTCCACAAAGCCTATTTGTATATTTGAAGACTGTCCTGCAGCTGCTCACTGTGTTTCCTAAGCTCTCTGAAGCAGAAAGCCACTTCTAGGAAAGTTGTGTGCGATTGTATAAACCCATTAAATTCATTTCCACTTCTTCAATGAAAAATGGCACATGGAGTTGCAAATTTTTTAATATAGAAGGTGGGGTAGTTAGAAAGCCAATATTAGTGTTGATGCTGTAAGAATAAAATTAAAAATGCATGTACTGGGGAAATTCATTCTTACTTTTTATTTCCCCTTCCTAGGACAAAATATTCAGGTCTGGATTCATCCTGTCTTACTAGAGACGAGTCTACACCTGTTGCAAAATGTTGGACATAAACACCTCTAGATGATAATTCAGGTTTGAGGGATGATGAAAAGCCCATCTCACTCCACTAACCACTGAGAGTGACCTTATAATATCATACTCTCAACCTGACTTCCTTATGCAAGTTCCAAGAGTTAGATGGAGTTACATAGGCTGAAGGCAACCGAAGATTCACCTGGTGATAAAAATAAAACAGATTGCTTTGTTTCTAGATATGAAATTGCTTTCAGAAAATGAGCAGGGGGAAAGACAAGAGAATATTTTTGTTCTGAATATGAATTTGTCTTCCTTCTGCCTTAGAGGTGCTCTCTGTTTTCTTCACTGAAGAAAAAAATGGAATGAATGGGGAAAAAAGAGAAAGAGATACCCAACTTTTAAACAAAAACAAGCAAAAAGTTTGACTTGGAATAAAATGGAATGGAAATCCTTTGTGAACTTTCAGTGAACTACTGAAAACTGATAAGGAAAATGTTACTTTCATTAAAAGCATCATGGTTCTTCACTTTAAATACCTATTTTCTGTTTAAAGTGGCAGGAACTGAAGTGGCCAAACCTTTAAAAAGGTAAAGACCCATAAAATAAAGAACTAATAATAATAAAGACTTGAACAAAGGTCTGCATGGTTTTTGGTAATCTGAAATCACAACACAAATATTAACTTCTGAGAGTTTCCAATATATCAGTCAGTCCAAATGAATACTCATAGCAGAAGAGAACAAAATGAAACACAGCTGCAGATCCCTCACAAAAGCAATGAAGAAATGGTTTGCAATATCAGGATATCAGGAAATTAAGGAGGTGATGAGCTTTAGGCAGACATCTGATGCCCTGGATACTAGGGTGAAAGAGAGATTGCAGCTACTGGGAGACACTGCTGCAGGGCTGGTGTCTGTGTCTTCTGGCAGACACAGAGATAACATGGAGAGGTGTCAGTCCTAGTGCTCTAATAACCAGTGATAGCATCCAGTCTTTCTGGGGAGGTAACAAGGTGCTTCTCCTGTCCTTCTGCCCCCACCAGGGCCAGCATGGATTAGAGACTGCTGCCAGACCCTGAAGTTAAACAGAAAAGCCCTCACGGTGACTGCAAGCTTAAGAGGACTCAGTTACAGCTTACACCTCTGCATGTACCATGTCCTCCTTTCTTTTAAAAGCTATAAAGTCATATCCAAGATGATGTACTTTCATGCTAGGTGGATTGTGGATTTGAAAGCCCATATCAAATAGAATTGATCAAAGTAACTGTAGAAACCAAATCTGGCAGCAGCTTGTCTCTTGGGTGCATTTTTGTCAAGTGCTCGCAGAAAGCTACAGACTTAGACTGGCCCCACCTAAGAGAGAGGCTTTGCAAGGGATTCTGCTGTGCGATGATAGAAACGGTGGTAAATAACATTAATGGTGAGTGACAGTTGTGCCCTATTTTTCCGTATCACCCAGCTGTGAGTTGGTTACCTTCCTTAGATGAAAGTTTCTTTGGCCCTTGCATCAGGCTGAATTTCGGATGGAAGTGCTGGGTCAGAGGGCAGAGAGCTATGCATGTTGAGGCAAATGGACTGAAAAGTGGGAAAGAACAGAAAGAAAATGAATGAGCATCTGTGAAATCTGGCATACACAGGATTCATACAACTAGACATAATCCACGAGTGAGGGGAAGGGTATACTTCAATAAATAAGCTACTTTATTAAAAATGTAAATGACACTAGAGCTATAGAACGCTTGCCAGCATTCCAGCTCACTCTGAAAAATGACAGGAAAGTATGATTGACAATTTTTAATGCAGCTTAATTTTTTGATTTTATTTTTTTTCAGAATCCAAAATATAAAGCTATGGGTTGTAGGAAGTGTTTATTAAACCTAAAAATGAGCAATAAATGAGCAATTCAAACACTTGCATGAGCCATAGTATAGTGATGAATGAGGAAGAAGAGAAATAAAAACAGTACCAGTGGTGGTAGTATTATTTTCAGAAAGGCTAAAAAAGAACATTGCTTCTGTGATCTTAAACATAAGAATTTCTAGAATAGAGAAACACCTGAAAAATTATAGCATGAAAGTGTAGGTGGTAGAGCAGCATTAAATCAGTATTTGATCCTGGACCTGAGAAATGTAAAATAGAAGGGCAAGATAACAGATCTGATTCTTCCATGTGTATACATGGTAGTGGATGCAATTCCCTGTGCAAATTGCTTAAAATACGTTGAGATATTCTATGATTACTGCCACTAAATAATGTGAGATGTGATCATTATTAATCATTATTTTATTACTGTTGTAATAAAGCTCTAGAAATAGACATAGGTGTAAATCAGCATTGCTCCATTGCTCTGTTGACTTTCAGTTTAGTGATGCTGATGTGCATCATCGAGGAGTAGTTCAGAATCTGGACATAGATATAAGGACATCTTCTTACACACAGAGAAAATATGTTTCTCTTTTACTGGAACTGCACTCGTTTTTTTTGTTTGTTTGTTTGTTTTTTTGTATGTGTGTGTGTTAAACATGTACAACAATATAGATATTTACCTGTAACGTACCAAGCATTAAGTTCTTGTATACTCAAAAGTTAACAGGTGTTAAAAATGCTTTCAGAGTAATCCTGGTGTTTTATTGTTAGATTTCATCGTATCAGCATTTCCTGCCTGATGAGCTGGTGCTCTGTAAAGGAAAGGTAATGGAAGCACGAGCTTCTTCTTCAGTATTAGGAAAAGCTGCTTTGGTTTCCCACGTAAATTATGAGGCTTGTGCTGTGGTTCTTCGGGTCTTGAGATTACTGATCAGATCAGGTTAGGGACTTGCTCCTCTGCATATGGGAAGCCTTGCAGGGAGTGGGAGGCTGTGCTGGGCTGTCAGCTGGGAGCCCTGCAAGCACCAGGGCTGAACTGGAGCCTCCGAAGGGCTACAAGGCACCTCCTGCAGCAGCCTGGTTCTGTGGAGCGTCTCAAGTGATCCTAAGGCACCTTCTGCAAGGGTAGGGCTGACGGCTTCCATTTTCTAGCAAATTCCAGCTTGTCTGCTTGCCTTTTGCTCTACTGTTTTTTTGTTTTGTTTTGTTTTGTTTTTCCATGCAGTTTCCATAACAGAGGGAGCTCCTCAAGCTCCAAAGATAAGTGGCGTTTGTGGGGCTGGGAGTTGAGGCCACGTATTTCCCTGCAGGAACAGCCACATGTCAGTAAGGGGGCTCAAAATTATTATTCCTGCATACACAGTATCTGCATTGCCTGGGGATCCACTTCTTCTGGATGAAAAGAGTTATAAATGTAAGGTATTATTAGCACATGGCTTTGTAGTGAGCCACCCTCAGGCCACATTAAGGTTTTTGATGTTTCTCAGTTGCAGCCTCTAAAGGGACCTTCACATGATTTCAGAAAAAAAAATAAATAAATAAAAATAAAGAAAAAAAAGAAAGAAAAGAACCTTCTTAAAGAAAAAAAAAAAAACTAAAAATGAAAGTGCTTGTATTTTGATTTTAATTTCTGTTTGTAGCTGATGTTTTGTTAAGATGCAGGCTGAGTATCTTGATTATTCCCTTTTAAAAGTGACCTTGATCATTTAAACATGTAAATTAAAATGAAAGATCTGATGACCTTTTCATTGAGGTCTCTGAATTGCGGCAAGTAGCCATCCCTGTCTCCTAGCGTTGCAGGAATACCTCCTGCTAGGGAACGCAGTATCAGGCTGTGTTAAAAACACCCGGAGGGCCTTATTGATGAGGGGAAACTCACTCTCCACGGCCTTTTTAACATTCAACAACAGTGTAACTTGTTTGTTTCCTCTGTGTTGGAAATGTCAACAAATGTCACCCAAGTTCTTTGCTTTCCTTTCTTATCTTTTGACGTATTATTTGATATGTGTGTGAGAGTGTAGGGTACATTAATAAAGGAGATTTATTCTCCAGAAAATTAAGAGTTAGACTGCACTGAAGAAAGGTTTCTTCTGTTAGTTTTGCCATTAGAAAAACAAAACAAAACAAAACAAAACAATGCTCTAGAAAGGTCTTACTGAAAAGAGAGATGGAAAGAAGACCTATTAGTTCTTAGTGGTCTGTCCTTCTGTTAGCATGGGTCACTGTTAATTACTCTAGGATTATCCTTCTGTTGAAGTGTGAGTGTGCTTTGCCCAGCCCGTTTAAAAATGCTTTTTAGCAATGTGATTCACATTACTTTTCTGGGAAACCGTTTCACAGTCACGACATCTTGGATCAAAATTTCAGAAGAGATATAACTGTCTCACATAGCTAACTAAAGATTTCATAAATGACTTAGTTCCCCAAAGGTGGTTGATGACAATTGGAGCCTTAGTTGCTTTTTGAAACTAGTCTGCAGTTCCTAAACCACTACAAGCTTTTTTATTCTATTTTTTTATATATTTTTTTAATAGTAGCCTTTGCCTTTAATGAAGCTGCTGGTATTCAGATTAAGTTATCCTTCAAAAATGTGAATATATTATACATTGTAGTAGTAGGTGCATAATATAATTATAAAAAGTAGAATATGAAATTTAACATCTATAAGGCACTTTTTGTGTTAGTATAATGACTTAATTATGGCAGTGCTGAAAAGCCCCTAAATCAATTGGGATTATACTTTGCACATACTATGTCAATGCATAGAGAGAAACATTTTCAGCCCAAACTGCTTTCAAATATGTTGACAGGACAAAGAAACAGTGAAGGGTGAAAGTTTTTGTTTTCATAATAAGTACAGAGAACTTGCATAGAAGAATATTAGGAGACTTTCCAAAGGACAAACACCAGTAGTCTGTGGCAGATCTGTGAAAAGAAGTCCCTGTGCATGACACCACCTTCCTTCCTTTTCATCTTCAGCTGTTTTATACACACTAAATTTTGATGATTTATATACCTCTGCAATTTGATAAACAATTCTTTTTCATCTCTAAGTCAATGTTTAAGCTATTTGTAGACAGTTAGTCATTGCTATATATATATATTTCTTTTTTGTTATCATTATTATATATTTTTTTTTATTCCAATCTGTCCTCTGGGGAAAAAAAAAATAGTTCTGCTAAAATATGCCTGGATCCATCTGTGAAATTATGCCCTGTAAAACATTTATAAGACTATGCACCAACGATGTGCTGTCTCCTTAGTGCAATGTGCTTTGCAGTTTTCAGCAGCCAGGGCGGGATGTGATGGTGAGGTGAAGATGTAGGCATGCAGCCATGCCACTGGCAGCAGCCCTATCTCTAGCCTCTCTTCCAAATTACAGACCCATGGAAAACTCACAAAAGCATGGTTATGAAAGGCAAAATGCACACCTCATCACTCTAAGATTCCTAATATCAGTTGTCAGGAAGCTTGTGAAATAAATAAATTCTTAAAGTAGTATAATTTCTAACAATTACTGTTATGAGTGTGTAAATAAAAAATAAAGCCTATAGGAAAAATAGCAAGTCTTGTATAATATTTTATGTTCTATTAATTTGTGACCACCTAAAACACCCTCCTAAACCCACACAGTTAACTTTCGCCATGCTTTTGGCACTATTGGAAGGAAAACTTGCTTAAAACTTTATATATGATTGGGAGATTCAAATGGGGAATCTCATCTGAGTTTAATTCCAATGGCCAAATTTGTTAAAGTGGAGGAACCAGTGTACCTTCTTTTGCACTGATGCTTTCAGGTGAGGAGTGATAGGTAAAGGTTTAAATGCTGAAGTCTTTTTCTGACCCCAGTTACAGCACAGCTGCAGCTGAGGTATAACTTATGTAACGGAGTCCTCAGTCCTCTGTATTCTTCTTCCATGTTTGCTCTGTCAAACCTCTCATTCACCTTTTCATCTGAAGAGACTGTGGGACAGCTCACTAAGATCAGTCCTGACATTAATGCATATTCTCCCCATGCCAGCAATCTCTTAGAGCAACAACAACTTCTTGAAAGGAACCAATAAGAACAGAGTGGTCTAGAAATGCTGGAAAATAGTCAGTTAGGCATCTTTTGCATTTTTCTCCCAGCTTTGTCCTTTGATTAATGATTTGCTTGCATCTTGATTAGCAGTTGTCTGCACACTGTGAGTATATCTGAACCTTGAATTATTTGATATTGATTCAGTACCTTGAGGGAAGCAGTTTTTCCAGATGCTTTCTGACTCATTGATAGAGAAGTGATGCTTTTGCTGGATATTAAGGATGGTAAATTCCTAGAAACTGAAGGCTCCTAAGCAATAGACAACTTATTAAGAGAAGTTAGATTTCTTTTGTGCTTCAACAAAACAGCTGTTGTTGTCAGGTTATGAACAGTATTGCAAAGGAATTATTTTCGCTGTAAGATGGCTTTGACACAGAGACACAAGTAATCTGTATGTGAGCAGAAACATGATGTAAATACTTTGGGCTTGTATGTCACTTCAGCAATGAAATACTCAATTCCACAGGTAGCCACAAAGCTTGTTTTGTTCTCAGGACCTCATGCACGGAAGAGTGGTGACACAGTTTACAGATGCTCCTGAAAGCTCCATCATTGATGCAGGGTGTTCCCTTCTGCTTGCAGGTTTCCCTGTGGCTCTCATCTAAACTATTGCAATGCACTGCCTGCCTTTGTTCTTCAGCTGTGGTGAAATGTGAGATATGAAAATTCAGGGAGATATTTCCATATATCTGGTTAGGTTCACACTGTTTTCTGAACATGCTTGTGTCATCCCGTCATCCCTGCATTCTGTGGCTCTTTACATTGTGCCAGACATACATTAAGATCTCAGGAGATGGAGCCTTTATTTTTATTTTTTTTTTCTTTCCAATTTTTGAGTTCTTCAGATTGCATTTTCAAGCATTTTATGTTACGTTTTTTGATTGTTTTGTTTTGTTTTGTTTTTTTTCTGGAAAGGTATTAATATGTGCTACTTGAGGTCTTTCAGCTTTTGCCAGTGACAATTTCCATGTTCAGGCAAAAGGCACTGCTGCAATGAACCAAATGCACTGAACCATCAAGCCAGGAAAGATGGGAATCTGGGATAAGTCAGAGAGACTGAATTGCCTACTGTTCATTTGTCTTCTTGTAAAGCCTATTTCATCATTGGTTTCACGTTTCCTCCTTACAGGGGTGAGCACAAATCTCCATTCCTCACCCTACTGCACACCCACTCCTTTGACAGGCTTAAGAAAAAGTGAGATGATGGCTTCATTTGCTACCACAATTGTCCTAAATTGAAAAAAAAATATATATATAAAAAGTTGAAAAAAAAAAAAAAGCAATTTAAATTGATTTCCAAAGAGGGCAATAAGCTCAAAAGAGGGCCTCTAGAACCCTTGCTACCCTGGCCATCATTTGGTTGTAATCATTCTCAGTCATTTTGACAAAGGATTGATTTCTAGCAATAGCTTTACCATAATTTATCAACCAGTGCAATCTGACCTCCCCTTTGTGTCTGGAATATTGATCCATGAAAGATGACTCTTCTTGGCTCTGCCTAATACCTGAGCCAGGGCTACAAAGTGTGATGGATGGGGGAAATTGTTAGTTTATGTTCTGGAGAGAGGTACTTGTTATAATAAATGCCGGTTTGATAGGATCATCTTCACTAGAAATGAATTTCCTTATGAATAAAGTTCATTATTATAGAATCCACTAGTCTAGTTACTCATCTCCATTATGTTTAAAGTTGTGTGTGAAAGAGGTAATATTGCAGACAGCACAAGGGCAGAAGCTGTTCTGGCTATGCACTAGGATCAGGACTGCCTTTTAAATTTGTGATATAAAAATATGCAACTAGTTTACACTGCAGAATCAAAGAATAGTTAAGGTTGGAAAGCAGCTGTGGAAATCATTTAGATCATGTGCCTGCTCAAAACAGAGCCACCAAGGACAGGTTGACCATAACTATGTTCAGTCGTGTTTTGAACATCTCCCAGGATGGAGACTTCTCAACCTCACTGGGCAGTCCGTGCAGATGTTCAACTGCTCTTAAGGTAAAAAGTATTTCATGCATTTAAATGAAATTCCCTCTATTTCAATTTGTACCCATTTCCTTTTGTCCTGTCACTGGATATCACTGAGAAGAGTCTGGCTCCATCTTCTTTATTTCCCCCAACTAGGTGTTTATATACATGGATAAGATCCCCTTGAGCCTTTTCTTCTCCAGGATGAATGGTCTCAACTCTCTCAGCCTTTCTTGTGTATGTTTCCTGTGTATGTGTATATTTTATATATATATATATATATATACACATAGATATTTGTCCCATACAGCCTGTTGGGCAGCACAATTTGCCTATTCAGTTGTTGGAGAAAATAAAGTAGAGGGGAATAGCAGCCACACAGAGCTTACAAACTAAATTATTGGCCTTACCCTTTGCTCAGTTGTCTGCATTTTGTTTCCTTTCTATTTGCTCCAATTTAAAATTGTTTGCTATTACCAAAGGAAATGAGAGACTCCTTGGCATCTAGAACACCCACGGTGCAATCCTTACTACTGATGAATAAGAAAGAGCACATGAGTATACTCCAGTGCATGTCGAGACCCAAGACAAAATAAGTTATTGAAAAGAGAAAAAGCAAAGATTATTTGTATGAAATCAAGAATAACCTTCTGGACAGGTTTCACTGTTGTGATCATTTAGTACTCTTTGGGCAGCTCAGACATGTATGATGATTCTTTGAACAAATAAGTATCAAATACCCCCTGATGTCCCAGTAGTAACACCCTGCAGAGGACTTGTCACAGATGATATATTCACCATTCTTATTATCATTGTCAGCAAGGGCCACTGTGTCCCTCTGTATTCAGAGAACTGAGATGTTAGTTTGACATAGAATCATAGCATCATTAAGGTTGAAAAAGACCTCCAAGATCATCTGGTCCAACTGTCCCCCTACCGCCACTATCACCCACCAAACCATGTCCCTAAGCACCACGTCCAACCTTTCCTTGAACACCCCCAGGGACGGAGACGCCACCACCTCCCTGGACAACTTGTCCCAATGCCTGACTGCTCTTTCTGAGAAGAAATGTGTCCTAATTTCCAACCTGAACCTCCCCTGGCTAAACTTGAGGCCATTCCCTCTAGTCCTATCACTAGTGTGATAGTCCTATCACCTGTGAGAAGAGGCCGAGCCCCAGCTCCCCACACCTTCCTTTCAAGTAGTTGTAGAGAGCAATAAGGCCTCTCCTGAGCCTCCTCTTTTCCAGACTAAATAATCCCAGTTCCCTCAGCCGCTCCTCATAGGACTTGTGTCCCAGGCCCTTCACCAGCTTTGTAGTCTTTTTCTGGACATGTTCCAGGGCCTTGATGTCCTTCTTGTACTGAGGGGCCCAAAACTGAATGCAGTACTCGAGGTTCGGGCTCACCAGAGCTGAGTACATAGCTTCCATGCTAGCATGGTGGTGTATGTTTGACAGTGGTTTTTGCCCCCCCCCCCCCCCCCCCCCCGCCTTTTGTGTGCGTGTGTGTTTTTTTCAATAAATCTGTGACTCAGAGACCCATGTCTTGAAATTCTTACTCACATTTTACTCATGCAAACCTCCCACAGAATTCGTGAATGGAGACTTAGTCCAGAAAAAGGAGGGGACAGATGAGTAACATCCTCCATGAGCCAACTGGCATGGCTGAGTGAGGAAATATCAGTCAGGAGAAAAAGCAGGACGTTCCCTGAAGGACAGATGCTTCACCACTTCTTCTCCACTTTTCATGTCACCATTACAGGGATACACGTTTGTAGACATCGTTGCAAATGACCTCAGAAGTGGGAAAATGAGTTGGGTGTGTGTTGGGGAGATAACTTTCATCAGGAGTCTGGGTTGGGCTGGGGTGTTATAAAATACTTCTGAGACTGAAAGGTGTTAGGCTATGGAGTTGCTTGCTTAAGGTAAGCGATGTGCTTCTTGGATCATTAAACATCAGTGGGAACTGTGGGACAGTAAGCTAAATAATCCAAGTGTTATTCTGTATTTATTTATTTGTGAATTATGGTTTTCTGATTGTCTTTATCTCTTCTTTTATATGATTTCTCATACCATGTGGTCTTAAATAGCATAAGGGAGGTAAAAGTAATTTTCTCCTGTTTTTAAAACCTCAACACAAACAAAAATCTTCCATCAACATGAAAGACAATGTCTAAGAGTGATCATTGTGAAAAAACATGGAACATCAAGATCCATCTGTATATCAGCCCCTCTCATTAAAGTCCAGGAAGCCAGCATCTCTTCTCTCATGGTAGCAGATAAACCATCCCAGTTTAACTTTCCATTTTGGGGAAAGAACACCGTGGTCGTGAAGCAGCTCCAGTTTTATCCAGAGGGCTCAGTTTCCTTGACCCTTTTCAGTCAGGGTCAGGCAGGCTGGTTGTGCTGATCTTATTCAGTTGTTAGCTTTTGGCAACAGGCAAGGATAATGTGTTCATGCCGGTTTACTTAGATTCGACATCATCCTTGAGTAGAACTGGACAAAGTGGATTGAGGCATCTGCAGATCCTGTCAAGCACAGAGCTGTATTTAATTAGCTCAAACTAATTCAAAGAGACCTTTGCCACACCTCGTGCTCAGTGAACATGCACAGCTCAGTGGCACCGTGCCGTTTCTGTGCTGTTGTCACTGAGCTCTGCATCCTCCTGGATCTACACTAACTGCAGACCCTGTGGAAACAGCAATCACCATGGACATATTTTTCCCCTTTCTTGGCTGCAATACTGCAGTTTTCCCTTCCTGGGTTAAAAAAGTTGTATTTCAGTTTCCCTTGACTTTTTCTGCTGAAGATAGGAAGCTTGTACTGATCTACTGAAGAGTTAGTTCTTCTGTCTGCTTGCTTATATAGGGGCGTTTATCATGTATGTCAGGCTGGTAATTTATAAACAGAGCTATCTTCTATCTACTCTGTGTGTCATCAACACAGCATATTTGGCTTTGCAAATGTTCTACAGGGCTTTTGATCTTTCTTGAAACCACACGTTTGCCTTTCTACTTCAAAATTGAAACATCTTGCTGGTTATTTCCAGAACGGTAGATGATAGGAGCAGAATTTAAGAAAGAAAATTCCCATAGCATTGGACTTTGTTTTCATAATAGCCCAAGAGAAATTAAATATACAGATCTTTAGGGTGTCTTGTAATTTCTGTAAAATGTGATCTATTCTTTGAGGATGCTTATGAATGGTAAAGCAAGTGCTCCTGTTGTAGTATGAAAATCCCTCTAATTGTTTCCCCTTGATTTTCTGTTAATATGTCTAGACCTAAGGGCAAGGAAGAGTGTATTGTATCCACCACAAATAAATCAGTGCAATTAACTGCTGATATATGCAAAATGACCTTCAGAGCTAGTACATGGCTGCTTCTAATATCAGGAATCTAGTTTAGAACAGGCAGTACAGGGATCTGGCCCCGGATCAATGAAGGAAATATCTTGAACAAATTGGGACCAGAGAGGTCAGTCTTGTAAAAAACATAATTAAATTGGGCCTGAACTGGAAGACTCACACATCAAAGAACCACAGTGATCAAACGATTAGGGGATGAAGGAACAGGGGTAACAGCAGAAAGGGAGAAGGCAACAGCCAAGAGTGTATGAAACAGCAGCTTTTGAGATGGTGTCTGAGAAGCTGAGTGTTTAGAGGCATAAAGAAGGACATTTAAAGGCAGATTAAGGAAAAAAAGAAAAAAAAGAAAAAGAATGAAAGAAAAAAAAATGTTTGAAATAAATACCAGGATGTGTTGGCACACACTAGAAAGCAAAGACTATGCAAGGAAATGAGGAACAATAAAGCATGCAGAAAGACAATATTAGGAATGCAACGAGAAAATCCTTGGGTAATGGAGCCTGTTGTTTGCAATATAAATTTAAATGCAGCGTGTAGCAGCTGGCCGCTCTTATCTGATAAGACTCATTCTGTGAGTAGTTGGTAAGCAGAAACTGCAAAGTGAAGCAGAATATACATTTGAAATATTTGGGGCTTGTATGTTTTATTTTATCACATCCTTTCCCTTCATTTTAATTTTAAGAGACTTGTTTTTTATTTTATTTTATTTTTTATTTTTTATTTTTTGTTGCTTTAGTGCCAGTGAAAGGTGCTGTGTGGAGAGCCCTGGGGATTGAAGGCTTTTGTTTCCTCATAAATAAACACAGCAAGAGTAGCAAAAAAAGCAGCTATTCTTATCTTGCTTTCCACTCACCTTCCTTTAGCCTCAGCTGGCAGACTTCCAACCTTTCCCAGGAAAAGGTCTCTGCAGACCAGACAGTGTTTGACAGAAAATTAGTAGTACCTTCTGTAGTTTTACATTCAAAGCCTTCAGCCAGGTCTCATCAATATGACTGAAATGCCATCATATGCTTGTGTTATTTTTATTTATTAAGTAATAGACTAGGCATGCTTTTTGTTTACATCTGTTTGCTTTCATGGTACTGTTTCCCAGTGTACCCATTCGCACTGGTCAAGAGAGTTAGAAATGTACTCTACTATTTATTTACTCGTCAGTGGTGAAAGTTGAGACTCTTGGCTATGGTTAAGTTACCAAAATAGAAAGATATCAGGAAAGCAGGCAGTGTTTCTTCCACAAGCTTCTGTGCTACTGGTATTTGGGGCCGTAGAGGGGGTGCTGGGGGTTGGAGTCCCTTCAGCATTGCACAGGCATCCATGGCTTCTGGCTCCCATTCACTGCTAACCTTCGATGACGATGAAGCAGTGACTAGCCAGCGAAAGGGCTGCAAAAGCTGTTTCTTGTCTTCTGTCTCTCTTTTTGTGTCATGACTTCCATGTTAAGAGCCTTTACACACACGCTGTCTCCAGGTACCTTGCAAACAACTGATTGTAGAAGTCAATAGATATAATTATCTTTATCTTACAGGGAAGAAAGAACATGTAAGTGAATCTTACCACTTACATTTCTTCCCCGGATATGTATGCCTCCCTGCCCATCTTTCCAATGCAATTGTGACAACACTATCCACGACACCAGATTTGTGTTAACAAATCTGTTAACATGTCTTACACATGGAAACATCACTGTGCAAGAAGAAGGTCTGAAAGGAAGTAGAGCTGGGTTTTCCAGGAAGGACTTGGCAAGTAATCTTGGGAGAGATGTTTGAGCCAGATTGTGCCTCTTCCTTACTCATCAGCAAAAATGAGGTAGTAAAGGTCTCTTCTGTAAAGTGCAATGAGATCCTGATATGAAAGAACAGGTATTACCTGCAAAAATCTAGACTTCCTTTCTCTTCCCTGTCTAGTGACACAGTGATTTGGAAATACAATGATAGAAGCAGATGCAACAACTTTAAAGTCTACAAGTTTAAGAAACTACCCTCCGCATGCTAGAGACAATGGGAATATAAAGCCCTCCAAAGGAACAATGAATTATCCTCCTGCATGGAATCAGTGAGTAGACTAGAAAGAGAAGGTTTAGCTGACAAATCTAGTTCCATCAAAAGTGAAAAGCAAGAAAATACAATAAAGTGATTGCCAGACTGAAGAAAGAACCTGGAGGCTGAGCAGGCCATGTTGAATCAAGTAATGGGACAGCAGTGGTCTTGTTTCCTTCTCAGACCTCTGCCAGTTTCTTACCAAACTGTGAGCCAATTACAACTGCAAACCACTTGGGTGTATTCCCTGAATCAGCAGACTTCTGCTACTGAATGCTCTTGCTAACATACTTAGTAATCCTAACTTGTGGCATTCATCAAAAATGAATTCAGTATCTTTTGAGTGTGGACTTTACGTGATATCCTTCAATTTGTCTTGCTTATATTTCATAGCGTCTCCAAATCTTCACATGTAATTTTCTGCACCCAATTAAATTTATGAGAAAAAACAGAAAATGGTCTTTTTGTATGTATGACTTGTTTTTTCGTAACAGTGACTCTTTGAGTATACTTTATAAATAAAAGGCAAAATGCAGTATATATTGCAAATAAAGAATACTACCTAGGAGCTATTGGACAGAGTTTGTCTTTAGGGGAGAGAAAAGAAAAAAAAAAGAAGGCAACAAGCTCAGATTAAGGAAAGGATACCAATTTTAATTATCCTCCTTTTTCTTTGATGTGGATGGAAATAAGAGTATATAAAGGTTTTTATAAGAATTAGAATAAGCCAGGGATAAAGAGCTACCCTTGGAGTTGCTGTTATGGCTCAGAGTAGGGGGAATTTGGATTCAAATGATGAGAACAGATCTTGACTTGTAGACACAGAAAGCAACAGGGACTGTTGATGGACAACTGTGTCTCACACGATAGGCAGTATCTCTGAGAAGGTTGCTCCTTCGTACATTTGCAGCTTCCCTATGTGTTCAAAATGAGTAAGAGACAGAATAACTGATAACTTCTCTACTGTGCTGGTGAAGCAAAATGCAGGATTGCTCTAAGGAACCAGATAAATAAATGAACTGGATGGCTAAAAATAGAAAGGGGCTCAGCTTAGCTGACTCATGAGTTTTTGGATTGAATCTGATGGAGACTTGGCACACCACATTAAAAGCAGGAGATAAAGGTAAATGTTGGGGTACATTAAATGAACAGAAGAAAATGAATGGACCGGCAAAAGGTCTGGGGGAAAAAACAAAAACAAGAACAAACCAAGCCATTTCTAGTTAGTTCATTTGAAAACGGTACCCTGCACATCCTGTGCCCCTGTCATTGGGAAATCACTGTCCTCCACAGATGTGGCTGCACTGGAAAGCTCTAGGAAACCAGTTTGATCTGCTGTTGGTGCAATGCACCTCCACGACTGGGAAATTTATTATACTGTCCTCTAGCCAGCAGCCACCAGCTAACTTCTCCTCTACATCAGAGCTTCTCTTACTCCCCACACACAGCTTCTCATCAGATGGTTCAGGCAATTCAGGGTAAGTGTCTTGCCCTTGAAGAAAAGGGACACTGCATGTAGCTCATGTACATGCAGATACACAACCATGTATTAGGTGGTGCTACCTAGGTCTCTCTGTTTGCCAAATGTCTACACATGGATTTTCTAAATAGATGCTTTCTTTTCAATTTGTTTATTTTATTTCATTTTGTTATGCTTACAAATAACTGTCTACACATTTAAATGTTGTGCATATTCGAAAACCATCAGATAGCTAAGCATTTTTTTTTTGTCACAACAAATCAGTCAGTTAAAGCCTGTAATTTACAGTCACTGAAGGTTGAATAATGCCATTACAGTTATTTTCACAGGTAAAAATCATACTTCTGAAAAAGATCTGGCTACAGTCATTAAGGTTACAATGGGCCACTCATGAGTTCTGGCTAGAGCTAAGTAACTTTTCCATTTAGCCAGAAGTTTTACCACTGATATGTATTAGTCCATGTTGACCAAACCTATTTTTGTGCCAGTTCTGATTTCATGAGACTACTTTAGGAAAGGTATAAAATGAACCATTCAGAATATTTATTTCTAGTGTTTCTGGAATGTGACAGTTTCATTTTGAAATGATGTGTTTTGTGTAGGTATTTGCTTAAAGTAACATATTTTTAAATGAATGAGTAAATCGAGCATGCCTACTGAATTCACAATATAAGACTGAGTTAATTCAGTTACTATAATCAGCATTCAGAGATTAAAAATTGGACCCCAGGCTTCAGGACATATACAAATTAAACTGACCTTGGCATTGAAGGTAAACATCATTCTAGAAGATAAATTTCCATCTTCAGCAGCACAAGAGACTTAGGCTCATTAGTAGGTGTAATTTTAAGCCTGTACTGCTTTTGCTCTGTTTTCTGTATGTTCCCAGAATGAAAGTTTTCAGTCCAAGTTTCAAGTGGCGTGATGCCAGATCAGGCAAGGTCTAGAGATCAGGTATAATGGAATAGTAGTACCTGTAAACTTTGAGTAGAAACTCTCTTATTTTGTTAACTACATTATTAAATACATTATTAAATTACATTATTAAATAGTGCTCCTATTTGCGCAATGTGACTGCAGAAACAGCAGCCTTCACTATAACTTCAGTGTAGTTACAGAACGATGTTACTATTTAGTGCTAGATTTTTAAAAAACTCAGGAACATGGGCTTTCAGGGCCAATTGAAATGAATCGGACCAGGGCATCCAGGTTCTCTGAATGGTTTTCAAAGTCTGGATCCTCATCAGCATTTACCTCCCTGAGCTGTCTGGAACACACTTTTCTGTGGAGACAATGGAAACTCTGGCTTCCCAAGGATGTGTGTGCCTGACTGAGCAACTCTTTAACTGAATTGTACTGGGATCATAGAATGAGTTTGCCCCTTATGAGACACCAGAGAACCCATACAACTCAGACCACTGCAACAGCAGAATGGACTCTCTCTTCTCTAAAAAGGCTGAACTTTAATTAAAGACTTTTCAACAACAAAGACATTAACAATATCTCTCTTCCATGTGGATTCTTTAAGGCTCAAAAAGAGTTGGCCTCATGATGCATATTTCCTTTGCAAAACTCCAGTAAAGCTGGTAAAGTCTCCTCTGCTGTCTCGAAACTTACTCTGTATTCTTGAAATGCATGAGTAGTAAATATTTTGGAGGCCTCTGCACTTCAAATTTTATCTGAAGTGAAGAAAATGTCCCAAATGTATTGTGGGAAAGTGCCAGACAGGCAGATGCTCAAAAGTACACAGAATGTGTTCACCAAGTCTTATTTTCTCAGGAAATGAATCTCAAAAGCTTGATTAATTTTGCACATTTCTCAAAACCAAATGGCTTACAAGAATGTCTTAATTTCAGCAAAATGCTAGTGAAAGTGAGGTAGGATATAACAGAATGCATGTGGTTTCCTTTTGACTTAAGCTCCCTTGCTGAATTTCCTTGGAACTGGAGATGTACGTGCTCTAGTGTCACTAAGGCTGTTAAACAAACAGAATGTTTGGCAGCCAGAGGTCCAGATCTTTGGCAGAGAAGCTGCAAATATGTTTTTTCTTCATCAAACCCACTTAATAATAATAATAATAATTCCTCTTGTATGCACGTGTATGAGCACATACACATTTTCATTAGGGCTCAAAATGCCCTTTCCAGGTGATGCCTGTATCAGAAAGTGACTCTAGAACAGAAATTTGTACTATGTCTTTCAAGAGCTCACCTAAGCAGTATTCACTAGTAGCTTAACTATGTTAAATGGAGGGAAGGTGTTGGTATTTTTAACTGACTCTGAAATTTATTTAATAACAGTTGGTTTTGTTATCATCTGTCAAGTATTACAAATCATAAACCTTTGTAGAACTGTCCAAGGTTATTCTTTTTGGCCTAAGTAGCAAGAAAAGTGAAGAGTGACTTAATTGCAGAGTTCCACTGTGACAGAACAATAACAAGCGGATTTGTTCTTCTAGGGTGTTTGGAAAGTACTGCTTTCAGTGGGAGAAACACTATGCCTCAGTAGACTGGAAGACCTGTAATGATGAAAAAATTTATTTGTATTAAAGCTACAAGGTTCCTGTGCCAGATACCATCAAAGTTACAGTCCTGTATTTCAGCAGAAAAGCTGATGTGAGGTCTGAGCTTCTTTTACCAAAATCCTGCAGTGAATAGAGGTTTGTTGGGGTATAAAGTGTATTCTGCCAAGCTCACAACCTGGTGTTTCACGGATGCTCAGGTTATAGCTGAATCTGACCTATCTCTGCATCTGACCAGCTACATCGATTATTTGAGCCTTTGATAAATGCACTGCTTCGGTCTTTGGAATGGTAAAGGAATTAGGTAAAAGTAGTGCTTAAAACAAACAAACAAACAAACCAAACAGCCATGAACAGAGGCAGGGGAAAGATAAGGAATGCACACAAATAGACACAAGTTTTGCCAACAAAAGACTGAAAGAGACCAATATCTTTCTGTGTGAGACAGCCCTGACTAAGAAAATACTGGGTTATTTCCTTGGGGAACTTTTGGATGGATTAAATCAAGCTTCATAGAGTGAGCCCTCTTGAAAATTGCTTTCTATGGATTATCCTTACCTCTGTTCTGGATCCAGTTACCTGTTATCCAGCAATAACAGAAATATTCTTACATTTAAACCATTCTGTGAGTTAATTTCATTTGGAGGCATTCACCTCTTTAGCATAGCTCTTCCTAAATGCAGCCAAGCAAAGACTGCTTCCAGCCCTGGGGAGGACAGAGGAGGTAGGATGGACCCCCAGCAGCTTGGAAAGGACAGCACTCACATGAAGTAAAGTGCATAAATGAACCTTGTAGTGGTACTGGGATAGTAAAATATTTTGGTTGCAATCTTGCTACTGCTGCACTATTCAAGAACAAGTTGTACAGAGGGAAAAAAAAAAAGTTAAAATCCAGAGTTCCTTTTTTTTCTTTGCTACTGTGGAAGCAATATTTGTCAAATTAATATGGGAAGAGCTTAATAAAGACAGCCACAAATACCTGAAACAGCATGTGTTTGTAAATGTTTCCTCCCTATGATTTACAAAATGTAGAGTGGCTGGAGAAAGCAAGCACACCACGTGCTAATGCTACTAATTCTTTTCAAAAAACCAGCTCCTAAAAAGGCATAGCTAAAATCTAAGTTGCACTGTACATATGCACATCTGATGATAAGCAGCTTTACCCGAGAGGAATGCAGAAACCTAGGTGAACACAGAAGTCCTGATTTTGAGCCTGTGAGCGTCTAGATACATGACTGACTTTCAACAACTGAACAGTCTTGGAGATGCTCATAAAACTAGCAGTGAACCCATGTCTCAGTGCACTCATTTCTGAGGACAGATTCAGATGCAGAGACGTTTACTTTCCTTACTGCCATAATCATCACTAGGTGAATCATAATCTACCTGTATGGATCAGGGCATACTGGGACCTACCTTTCCCACATGGATTTTGGCAATGGAAAGGATTAAGGAATAATTTTTGTCCTGACATGGTTCCATTCCCTTTTACATGCCGTAGATTAAATTGCTTCAGAGACTACCCGTGAAACTTCACCCATTGCTGCAGTCCTTCAGGCTTTGCAGCTGTGGGATAGACTTTTTAGTCACTGAGATTCAGTGAAAACAGAGAGAAGATATGAGAAGGTTAAGAAAGAGGAAAGGGTAGCTCCTAGGAGAAATATATATATATATATATATAATATATATATATATATATATATATATATATATATATGTTGTGGTTTAACCCGGCCAGCAGCTAAACACCACACAGCTGTTCACTCACCCTCCCCCCTCCCTCTCTGGGATGGGGGAGAGAAACGGGAAAGTGAAGCCAGTGAGTTGAGATAAAGACAGTTTATTAAGACAGGAATATAATAATAACAATAATAATAATAATAGTGATAATGATAATAGTATTAATAATAATAAAGTGTACGAAACAAGTGATGCACAATGCAATTGCTCACCACCCGCTGACCGATGCCCAGCCTATCCCCGAGCAGCCGGCCCCCCACCCCGGCCAGCCACCCCTATATATTGTTTAGCATGACGTCAGATGGTATGGAATACCCCTTTGGCCAGTTTGGGTCAGCTGTCCTGGGTCTGTCCCCTCCCAGCTCCTGCTGCACCCCTAGCCTGCTCGCTGGCAGGACAGAGAGAGAAGCCGAAAAGTCCTTGGCCTGGTGTAAGCACTGCTCTGCAACAATTAAAACATCAGCATGTTATCAGCGCTCTTCTCATCCTAATCCAAAACATAGCACCCTACCAGCTACTATGAGGAAAAATTAACTCTGTCCTAACTGGAACCAGGACAATGTATAAATCTAATTCTTTGAACAGCACCTACAAACCTGAAAAAGAAAAAAAAAAAGTGTAAGAACACATCCATACAGTCCCTGGAAGCTGCGTCCCCGTACAGTAGGAGACAGTAGAATGAGAGCCACCTCTTTGTTTATTTATTTTTTTCTCCCAGCCTGTGTGCTGCGGCTATACCTTACTTGTCTGACAGTTAACTTGTACTTGGTGCTGTGGTACGCAAAGGTTATCGGAATTTATATGCAAAGCTCAATGAATATAGAATTAAAAAATGCCTCAGAGACAACCCTGAAATGAGATGCCAAATCACAGAAGTTGTATCTTTATGAGGAAAATTTGAATACAAAACACCAAGGTTTATGACTCTTGCACATATTAATTCATACCAATCCATGTTATAAGAGGACTAAAGAGACTATTTTTCATCTTGAGCTGAGGCAGAAACCCTGCCAGATTTACTGACTTGCTGTGAGAAATCTACTTTAGCTTGCTGATAGATACCTTTTAAATGTAAATCAGAATGGTGAGCTTCTCACAGGGCTACCACCAACAGCCTGTAAAATGCTCGATGTTGCAGGTCACAGGAGATTTGGGAATAAGGTGAGCAAACTACTCAGCAAAAACAGACCCTAAACTTGACAATTTATTTTCTCTCTAATACGAAAGTTACCAGAACTGAAATCAAAACATTTTTTATTATACATCCATCTCCTTGGCAGCTACCAATTACCTTGACATTGTGGGAGACTAGATTTTAGAAGATTCTATTATAATTGTGCAGACTCCTGAATTCTTACCATATCTGTGGCCTAGGTATTTTTTCTTTCTGGAGGGAAAAGAGAAAAACAGCTGCCCTATGAAAACCCCAGGTGTTCTCCTTAAGGAGTCCTGCATACCTCTCTTCTCCCCAGTCTCTTCTTTGTAACCCATTGGGTTTGTGTACTATTTGCTGTGTCATGAACTTGACACTTCAGGACAATGTTGTTGAGAAACCTATGGTGCCAGGCTCAGAAGCTTGAAGTATTGATGCTGGCAACAGATTACTAAGCCTAGAAATATCCTCTGCAGACAAACAATATTTACATTAATACTTTCAAATGGATTCAACAACCGGAATGACAGCAGCCATGATATTTTCATCCTGGTATAGATGTTACTGATTTGTTCTCCTGCTGGTAAAAGCACATATCGTGCTCTCTGCATTTTTTTCATGCACGCATGCAAGTACACACAGGCAGATGATGAGCTTTCAATCCATCCACAGATGGTTTCCCCATCAGGGTTTACTTTGCCATTTAGATCTCCTGCTTCACAGCCTCCTCTCGGTGTCACAGTCCCTATTTTCTGTAATTAAATTCTGTTCCTCCCCCCAGTTTTTTTACAAATGTTTTTCACTCTGATGCTTAGAGTCAACTGTCTCCCCAGAGCTCTGTGATATTTAACGGCATCCGGAAAAAATGTGGTTAGAGAATTGGGACACTTAAAGGAGACACTGCTCTCCTAAGTGTGCATTCACATTTATGAATAGATATTCAGAGGGTGGGAATGTAGATGAGGGAGAAGCTATGAAAGGGCTTATTACTAATTAACTGTATCTATTTCTCCCTCTTTTAAACTGCTTTTTGTTTATCATTTCAGCTGGTAGGGTAATACACTAAATTAAAGCTGCAGAACACAATTATAATTAAGATTCTAAAGCCAATTGCCTGTTAGTAAACTACCAATTGATAATAACGTAAGGGATATTTATAACACTTTGCCAAGTATACTGCAGATTTTCATCAATAACTTAGTTGCTAATCTCCAAACATTTTTTTCAGTAGCCTTTTATTTACTATTGAAGGTAGGATTAGTCTTCTCAAGCCATCCTTTCTAAAAGTATCTTGCCTTCATCTTGTTTTCAGAGTTCAGCAAACACAGATGCTTCAATCCTTTCCTCTCCTATAGAATAGTAATAATGTTATATAATTGCCAACATCTCACCATGCAGAAAACTTTGCAATAACTGAACTACCATACATAGTTCAACCCTCACAACATCTTGCATTCCTACAGCTCCTTCCTTCTGAGTCATGTCACTCTAAATTCTAGGCAGGGGAAGCCAAACTACCTTAACCATGAAAGAAATCAGCCAATTTTGTGCACAGCCCCAAAACATAAAGCTCAAATTTTCATTTCTTTCACAGGGAGGGTAAAAAAGGATGGTTTAAAGAGTTAAAAAAAAAATACTGAGGTGATAGATTTTGTTCTGTGTTTGGTGTGTTACTAGTGGATTAATTATTAACCTCCATAACTTCTTTTAATTTTTATGAAACATCTGCATAACTGTCATTTCAGCTGTGAAATGAAGTGTAAATCATTGCACTGTGACTTTTTTTTTTTTGTGAAATACGTTTCTTGCGTCATATGTTTGCTAAAGTTTGAGTGGCCTCATAGTACAAATTATTGGAGCTATTATGAGACATTACACGCTATCCCATCATGTGTACAGCAGTAACAGAACTAGCTCAGGCACAGGTGACTGTCTACCACCTACAACATGCAGGAACAGCATGATTTTATTGAAACCTCATGTCTGCATGGGGATCACATCACTAGCTCTTCCACAGCAGGTAGCATAACAGACGGATAGCTGTTATTCAGCAGAAGTGGTAGTGAGCTGAAGGGGCACAGAGATCTGCTGCACATGTGTAGTGTCAGCAGCCATTTGTACCGTGCCTTTGGGAGACCCAGAGGTGGCATCTTGGAAGGTCAGCACTGGAGAGGCAACTGATGAAGCAAGAGGGTGTCTCATGTGTTATTGTGCAGTGACTGACCCTGAAACAGAGCTGCAGCTCCTCCCAGCCACGGCTGGCCCTCCAAGTCAGCCTATAAATACTTTTTGTTTATTCTTCAAAGACAAATACTTTACAGCTCAAGCTAGAAAAGCAAGTGAGAGCTGAAAAAAAAAGGGGAGGGGGGGGGATGCAGAGTGGTGGTGGTGGACGGGAGATAATGTTATGAAGAGAAATGTGTGGGATGCAAGGGACAGCAGTGAATACCAAGGAGAGCTCTGATGTCACTGCAACAGGAAGGATTGCAGCATGAGAACATGCAAGAATCAGTAAGCTTCCCAAGGTAGCACATGTTTTTCCCTGCATCTCTTCTCTTTGGAGCTAGACAACATCATCTTTCCTATAGGTTGGCTGAGCGCAGGGTGAATCCAGGTGATGATTATGCAAGCAATTTCTGCTTCCTAAGCTGCCTATCATGAATTTTATTAAGGGTGGGCAAGTGAACTGACTCGCCCCAGGACTGGCCAGATAATTACATGGTCATTACCAACCACATTACTGAAGGGTAAATATGTAGTTATTTTTATCCATAAAATCAGCTCTTTCAACCCTAAGATTAATTCCACATTATTATGCAGCAGTATGTAATTACTATAAGACAGCTTCTACCCTCAAAGAAGCAGGCATTATTCCAAGTGAAATCTTTCAGAGTTTTAAGTAAGCCATGCAATCTGACAGCAGGATTTGTCCTCTACCAGCTACGCAATAAAAATTATAAAGCTGTAACTAGAGAATAGGCAGTTACAATGATCTGTTACCAGACATAAACTCTAAGAATTTCTATTCCATTCAGTTTTGGAGCCAAGCCCACTTTTTTTTTCTTTTTTTTTTCTTTTTTAAATTTTTTTTTTTAAAGAAACAAATGCATTATGTGGGGAAACTTTGTTGTAACACTTAACCTTCCCATCACAGAATGTTGATCACTGTGAGTGTTATTTCTGAGAGGAGGCACTGGCAAGTCTCTCTGGAAGTAGATGTCAGATAAAACATAGATGAAAGGTAACACTGTCATAACTACCGATGTTCCCTGTAACTCTTTTCCTTTCTTGCAGGTACTGTTGCGTGATTTACCATGGAAAAATTGCTCTGCAGCATCCTGGTGTTTGGAATGGCTGTCATGGTCAACGCTTGTCCCAAATATTGTGTCTGTCAGAACCTGTCTGAGTCACTGGGGACTTTGTGTCCCTCCAAAGGTCTTCTGTTTGTACCACTAGACATAGATCGAAGGACTGTTGAACTTCGACTCGGGGGCAACTTTATAATTAATATCAGCAGACAGGATTTTGCCAATATGTCTGGGCTTGTTGACCTCACCTTATCCAGAAACACAATCAGTTACATACAGCCCTACTCTTTCACTGACTTGGAGAGCCTTCGGTCTTTACATCTGGACAGCAACAGGCTGCCTGACATTGGAGAGGATATTTTGAGAGGCTTAATTAACCTTCAGCACTTGATTTTAAACAACAACCAGCTAAGCAGCATCTCTGATGAAGCCTTTGAGGATTTTTTGCTGACATTGGAAGACTTAGACCTTTCCTACAATAACCTCCGAAGCATTCCCTGGGAATCTATAAGAAAGATGATAAACTTGCACCAGCTCAGTTTGGATCATAACCTGATAGATTATATTACAGAGGGGACGTTTGCAGATCTTCAGAAATTGGCCAGGTTGGATCTAACATCCAACAGACTTCAGAAGCTTCCCCCTGATCCTATCTTTGCCAGATCTCAAGTAATTCCATTAGCTGTTACCCCATTTTCTCCACCTTTATCTCTCAGTTTCGGGGGTAACCCCCTGCACTGCAACTGTGAGCTGCTGTGGTTAAGGCGACTTGACAGAGATGATGATATGGAAACTTGTGCTTCTCCTCCAGGTCTAAAGGGAAGGTACTTCTGGTATGTACGAGAGGAAGAATTTGTCTGTGAGCCTCCTCTTATCACACAACATACTCACAAGTTGCTCGTTTTAGAAGGGCAAACTGCCACACTGAAATGCAAAGCCATTGGGGATCCCACCCCCATCATTCACTGGGTGGCCCCCGATGACCGCCTCATCGGGAACTCTTCGAGGACATCTGTCTATGACAACGGCACCTTAGATATTCTCATCACCACATCCAAGGATTACGGGACTTTCACATGTATAGCAGCCAATGCTGCCGGAGAGTCCACCGCAACGATCGAGCTCTCAATTGTTCAGCTCCCTCACCTCAGCAATGGCACAGGCCGAGCAGCCCCGCCGAAATCCAGGCTCTCAGACATCACCAGCTCCAGCAAGTCTAACCGAGGGGAAACAAAAGGCCCACCAGAAAGGGCTGTCCTGGTGTCAGAGGTGACCACTACCTCAGCTTTAGTGAAGTGGACAGTGAGCAAGTCAGCCCCTCGGGTAAAAATGTATCAGCTGCAGTATAATTGTTCGGATGATGAAGTTCTGATCTACAGGTAAATGCAATTGCTGTTCTGTTCTCCGATGATGGCAGTGGGAGGAAAACAGGATATGAAATCTTTTACTCTTAAGTCACTGATTCAAATCTGAGCTGATGTAGCAGTGCCACTGCCGCCGATAACGTTAGTGGTGTCTGATAAGTCTGTGCTGCTTTTGTCAGTCTGTCAGTTTATCTGTTGGTCTGTTCATCACTTTACTGTCTGTTTTGAGTCATACATTACAAATCTCTGTAGTATTCATTCTCTAACGACAACTGTTTTCAGTAACATTTCCAATTTATAAAAAAGCAATAGTACCACAGTTGGTACCCTCCTTACAAGGCTTAACAAAGAAAGCAAAACTTGACAGGCTGGAAGTTAGAAGTTTCCCTTTCCACCTCCTGTAGGTGGGATTGAAACATACTACTGAGAGAGGAAGCATTGTGGGAGTAAGTTTGTGCTGTCTACCCATAACACAGGCTCTAATTATTCTGTGATTCAAGATTCAGGGATGTTAGCAAGAGATTTTTCACCCATTTGAAAGAGCTTGTTTCTTACTTCACTAACATCCATTTTACACAACTGTAATTGCTTACAACTTTGGAACATTTAATGTTTTATACCATATTAAATGCAAGAAGAGATAGAGATAATTTTGAAAGCAAGCCCTGAATGTTCATTAAGCTCCTTGAGTTCTACAACTTCTCTGACATTTAATGATATCAAAAAAAAGAGTTGCTCTTGTGGTGAACCTATGAAAAAGAAAGAAAATTTATTAAATTTTGGGGATTAAAAATAGGTAGGAAATTGCTTAATAGAACAGGAAAGTAGTGCTACTGCTTTCTCCTTCTGTTTTAAAATAACGATTGTGTTGATCTTTGGAGCTGTGAGCTACCAACAGAAGTCAGACTCAAAAGGCAAAATAGAACCAAACACAAATTCCCATAACTTTGCAAACAGCCTGAATCCAGTGAAGAAAAATTGAATCTGGCAAAGGAATACTGGTGTTTGTGTTTTGACACTAATTTGAGAAGAAACTCTGCCCCACAAAAACCAGTCAAAGCCATTGATTTTCTTGGTAGGCTTTTGGTTACTGTCTGCTGACCTGCAAACCACTCTGTCTTTCCCAACCTGCCTGCAGTGAGAGGTGAGGCACTTGTCAAGTTATGGTACTCAGACTCCAGACCCCAGAACAGACCTTGCTATTTTCTTTTTTATTATATAGTATTTTTGTTGTTCTTGTTTACCATGTAAAACGAAGAAGTAGTAAATGTTCATATAATGTTTTTCACTAACCCTTCTCCTACAATGATTTGTAATTCTAATGTTGTTTACAGAACTGAAGTTTTTATGACTGAAATTTTGTTCAAGAAATAGTTTTGTAACAAACACGTGATGAGCGGAATTCACAAAGTGATTTACTTAGCTACTCTAAACTTAGTCAGTCTTTGCCAAAAGTAGGAATATTGATAAGGAAGTCCAAGGAGTATTTTTAAAGGATATTTACTCAAATACTGAAGAAATATGAGGAAACTCAGTTCTGTTCATTTCCATTCCTCAATTATAAAAGTATGTTGAAATAATCAAATCATTTAGAAGATGGAAATTATCTGCCTACTCTGGATAATGTACCGTGGAAGTGGTATGTCAGCCTTGGGACTTGCAGCTATGTAGAGTTAAGGAAAATGAAAGCCTAAGATAAAACTAAGTAATGGTAGAGTATTAGGGATGGAATAAAAGAAAATGTGCCAGTGCCAGTTTTTCTTTAGGCAAAACTTTTGGCAAGAACTCAACCAACGTTTAAGATCCTGGGCACAGCAATAGTTCGGAAAAAAATACTCTGAAGAATGTGCATAGTCATATGACACTGTACAGTCAATTTGTCACAGTGAACAGGAATATCCCTGCAACTGAAAAAAAATAAGTTTGTGGAGGTTGTCAGGTGTTAGAATTGATTAAATGTGTTGGTTTGCTGAGGAAGGGGATGGACAGGGTAAATAAAACGATGCAGAAGGGAAGTCACATAGTGTAGTAGCTGTAGAAATGAGAACCAGATGCCATAGGCAGAAATGAAAGAGAGATGCCGTCTTACCAGTCTGGTCTGGAGGAGCCAGGGACTGTCAGGCAACTCTTAATTCTTATCCTGTCCTCACTGCTGCTTCTCTGTGAGTTTTTGGCCCTGTTGCTTTACTCGGTTGTGGCTCAGTTTTCCAGAAGCACAGTGGTGAGGATAGTTCTACTTCCGTAAAACTCCCATTGGGACTTTTTGAGGATTCATTGATGATGTGTAGCTATTTTAATTCACAGCTCTCAAAAGCACGTCACCAAAGAAAACAAATTTTATTTCCCTACATTTTGCACCAGGGGAAAATAAAACATAGGAAGATGAAGTAAATTGTCCAGCACCTAAGAGTTAATCAGTGGCACTCATATATATCTAAAACAGCTCTAATGACCTGCAGTCAGGGAACCACTCAGTCCCTTAGAGTTAATTAACTAAAGTTGTTTTGCTTTAATTGGTCAGATGCATGTCACTGCAATGAGTGTGTAGAAAAACCTAAGGGAAAAGGATTTTTACAGCGCTCTGCTCTATAAAATGCTGTGTATGTGCTAAATGGGATGTGATACTGCTTAGCTACTGAAATGATGGGCACTTAATATACATTCAGATACAGCAGTGTGCCAGGACTGAGGCCCACTGGCTGTGCTCAGCTTGAAGGAATCGTGCCTTACTAATAAGAAATGTTGTATGCACAAGACAAAAGTTTGCTTTATTCTCTGCTCAGCATTTTTCGTGTACATTGTACTCATAGTGAAAGAATGAAAACAGCAGTTCTTCCCCCCTGTTGGTATTAAGCTGCTTCTTGATCATTATGTAAGATACCAGTCCCATTTCTGCTTCTGTCCCAGCTATGGTTTTCCATCTGCAGGAGATACAAATGATGCAAATGGAACCACAATGGCATGTAATCAAGTGTTTACTGTTGGGTCTCCTGATTTCAGTGAGCTGAACTGGTGTCAAAATCTGAAGTTTACGTCTTGATAGACCAATATCATTGTACTGAGAATTAATGGAAGGAACACTGCTTCCCAATCTGACTTCCCTTTTATTTGCTGTCTTAGGACCACGACTGAAAGTAGCAGCAGGATTATTTTTTTTTTCTCATCAGTGGATGCAGAATGCATGTTTCTAATACTGATCTAATGAACACAGGTCTTGATCAGCTCTCTGTTCCACATGGCTTCCCAGTGAGAAGAAGAAACCAGAGAGAAGGGAGCAGTAGCTTGTGCAAAGGTCTCAAAGAGGCAGTTTGGTCAATATCAACTTACAATGACAACCTCTGTCACAAAATAAATAACCTAGGGTGCTATATATTATCTTTGCCTTATTACTGCCAAAAGGGAATGCTCCTTCTTTTATGAAACATGCACTTAGCAGCTTGTGGAAACTTAGAGCTTCTCTTTTGTGCCCTGACCTGTGGTCATGTGGGAAAAGATCCTACAAGAGAGTCCTGTGCTGGAGTTGTGTGTTACACACAGGTGAACACCATTGCTTTACAGATCTATGCGTGGTCCCAGTGAGCTCTTTATCTTTCTCTAGCTTGTCCTTGCACTGGTTTTAGTAATCCTGCAGTCAAGATAATTAATTAGTTCCACCTGGAACTGAACCAGGATTCCTCTCTCTAGGCAGAGTGAGAGAAAAGGAAAGCTTGTTTTGCCTTTTTTTTTCTTTTTTTTGCATTTTTTCCCTTTTCTGATTTGTTGCATATTAACTCCAACTTTTCTTTCCTCTTCACTTTCCTTACACTGATAATAACAGTCTTGTTCATCTTTGTGCCCTTCAAACCAAGGTTACCCTGAATGGAGAAGCCGAGGCCACATCTTGGCTAACAGGTGCAAGCCTTGCTATCTATGTCTTTTGTTCATATTGATAGTGTGTTTTTTTTTTTTTCTTTTTTCCCCCACTGGTGAAGGTTATTCAAGCATGCCCTTTTAAAGTGGAAATTATTTATTTTTTTATTTATTTTTTATTTTTGTTAAGAACTGCAGGTACATTTTTTAAACTACTAATAAAGTCCCTTGGCTGGCACATGTAGCTGTGGTCCATGCTGCTCCAGTCCAGCAAACTGGGCGTACATGGGCCCTGATGGAATGGACCCATGAGTGCTGAGAGAGCTGTCTTGATGTCATTGTAAGGCCATTCTCAATTATCTTTGAAGTGGCACTTGGGAAAGATGTCTGAGGCCTGGAAGAAAGCATATATGTCACTCATCTTCAAAAAGAGGAAGGACCCAGGGAAGTACAGCTTGATCAGCCTCACATCAATCCATGGAAAAGTGATGGAGCAACTAATTCTAAGAACCATTTAAAGGAACACGAAGGACAAGAAGGTGGTTAGGAGTACTCAGCATGGGATCACAAAGTCATGCTTGAACAGGCTGATAAACTTTTATGAAAAAATAACTAGGTTGGTAGACAAGACAAGACAAGAGTGGTGGATATTGTCTACTTTGGCTTCAGTAAGGCTTTTGACACAGTCTTATAAAATCCTCATTAATCTTCACTAATCATCTGAATGGTGGGGCAGAGTGTGCCCTCAGCAAGTTTGCCGAAGACACAAAACTGAGATGAATGGGTGATATGACAGAGGGTCATGCTGCCATCCAGAAGGACCTCAACAAGATGCAGAAATGGGCTGACAGGACCCTCATGAAGTTCAACAAAGGGAAACCCAAAGTCATGCCCATGGGTAAAAACTGACCCCATGCACCAGTATATGCTGGGGGTCACCTGGCTCGAAAGTAACTTTGCAGAAAAGGTCCTGGGAGTCCTGGTGGACACCAAGTTGACCACAAACCAGAAGTGTGTCCTTGCCCAAAGAAGGCTAATGGCATCCTGCACTAGGAGGAGTATTGCCAGAAGATCAAAGGAGGTGATCCTTTCCCTCTACTCAGCATTGGTGACACAACACCTGAAGTGCTGGGTCCAGGCCTGGGCTCTGCAGGGCAAAAGACACATGGACAGACTGGAGTGGGTCCAGCAAAAGGCCATGAGGATGACTGATGTCCTGGAGCATCTGACATCTGAGGGCAGGCTGAGAGAGCTGGGGCTGTTCAGTCTGAAGAAAAGAAAGCTCAGGGGTTATATCATTAATGTATATAAATACCTGAAGTGCAAGAAAGACAAAGCCAGGCTCTTCTCAGTGTTGTCCAGTAACAGGATAAGAGGCAATGGACACAAACTGAAGCAGAGGAGGCTCCATCTGAACATCTGGAAACCCTTTTTTACTGTGAGGGTGACCAAATATTGACATAGGTTGTTCAGAGAGCCTGTGGAGTGTCCTTCCCTGGAGATACTTAAAACCTGTCCTGGACAGCCTGCTGATGGTAAACCTGCTTGATCAGGGGGGTTGGACCAGATGACCTTCAGAGGTTCCTTCTAACCTTAGCCATTCTGTGATTCTGTGAACAACTGTAAGATTAATTGCACTTCTCCTTTTCTTTTCTTTTTTTTTTTTTTTTTTTCAAAATTTTCCCTGCCCATACCAGTACCTCCTGTTAGAAATCTTAAAGACTGACACTTGCTAAGAGGATGTGAAGTGGAAACAACAGATGGTTCAGTGATCTTCCAGCCTCCCCTACTAGTGAGTAGGAAGGTGTTCACACAGTAGCCAACCACGTGCTACAACACAACAGGTAGAGCTGCTATTTCCTTTGACACTGTAATCTAATCACTGAAGAAAAGATTTTTGTAACTGTACCTCCAGAAGAGTACAGTGCAATTTGCAAAGGCCGGAGCCAAGTGAGTATAGGTATGCTTGGAGAGTTATGTGGGTTTTTAATGCTGCAGCTTTTCCATCCTTCATCCTTTTTTCTAATATAAATCACCCCTAAACAGACATTGCTAACAGTAAATGTGTATTGTGCCCATCACTTTTAGCCAAGACAAGGAGCCTTTTACAAAATGCATGACTTTAAATCACTTCTTATTTGAAGGAAACAAAACAAAAACAAAAAAGCACTGTGAATACAGGAAGAGTAACCAATGTCCAACAGAGAAACGGATGAGAGAAGACCAGGGGCCTGCAAAGCAATGTCTGTCCTTAGACTCAGGTGTACAGGAGCAAACACTGGGACACTTGCTCTGTCACAGAAATCCTACCTGTTCTGGGAAAGTTAAGAATACATTTTTCTCCGTCTATACTCCTTCCGAAATTATTGTAGAAGTTTAAGATCATCAGACTTATTATCGGTACAACTCAGGCACCTGTAGACTTAATTTATTTTGAATATGGAATTGAACTAAAATATGAAAATTTGGAAAGTAGTCTCTTTGGCCCTTAGTTTCCCACCTCTAAATGAGATGACAGCACTACCTTGCCACATAAGGATGAACACTTCAGAAAATATTGTGGAAACAGTAACTCACATAAATGAAAACTGCTGCTTTGAAGTCATTGTGTGTCAGCAACAGGGATAGTCATGAATGATTAAGATGGAGCATTACATAACCATAACACCTGCATTTAACTAAGGCATTTGGGGGTGGAGATTGTCTATTTTATGTGGAGTGCACCCTACATGATGTGGAACCACATCTCAGTTTTGGCCATTGGGCATTGATGTAATATATAAAATCACCACAATTTCAAAAGATGAATAAGTCTGCAAATGTTCTGTAGAACTTCCCAGGTTATACCGAGCCTGCTGGCTGTGTTTTGAATTAAAGCACTGATGCAGCCACTTAAAAATGTGTATCTGAAATGTGACATAGTCATTAGATTTATGAGATATTTAGGTCTGTTTCATTTTGTGGTATTTCATACTAAAAGTGATAAAAACTTCTGCACAAATTGAGAATTACTATAGTATTACATTTCCCCTAGCTTATAAATTCACCACTGAGAAGAAAAAAAAAAAATAAAAGAACACCACCACCACCACCAAATTTTATATATTTCTGAAAGCTTATTTTTTCCATATATATTTTATGTTGCAGACAGTTTAAGCATTACAATATGAATAAATGTCTCCACATCTACAGCCTATTTAAACAATAGTGCCATGTGTTTTATTATTTAAACAACAGAATAATGATTTACATTTACACAGAATCTTTCACTGCAAGTGTTTTACAGACTGGCTGAACTGAGATCACTCCACTGACCACTACTATATCACCTCTCAGTTTGGCAGTCAGGTGATAGTGCAACTGCATTTTATGAACAAAGAATAACTTCAGCATTTGCACTTATGGATACTTTTACTTAGGTAGGAAGTAATTAAATTAATTTGAATTTCTCACAGCTTAGTGGAATAAATGTACCTATCCACTCTTCTATTCCATTGCATGTCAGTTTGAAATGTTTTATGGCTAAGGTGCTGCAAACTTCAGAAATATCTCAGGTGTGTTAGGGGCTTATCTCCAACAGCAGTGCCACACTGAAAACCAGATCATGTATCAGAGGAGGTGCCACTGTCTAGATCACTGATATTTCAGGCAATGAAAGTCTACTGTATGGAGGTCTACCAGCTAATGGCTGAAAACACAGGAAGTCCTGCCTTGTTGCTTAGTTAGAGCAAATAATCTCGACAGCCTGATGCTATAGTAAAACATGATTACATTATTTTTGCTCTGTAGAAAGTCAAAAATACATAGTTCTGGCAATTTTAGAGAAAGTAGAGGTTTATCTTCTTCTGAAAGTCCTGAACATATATCTTTACTTGTGACTTGGACATGGGGTTCATATAGGTGAAGACCTAGGTGTAAATGCCTTTCACTCTTTACCCCCTTTCTCAGTCCCATCCTTGTCTCAAACTTGTCTAGGCATTGAACTGTCCTCTAAGGCTCAGAGGTGGTAAAAAAACTACTCAGCCTCAGCATGTGAGCTGAGCTATTGCAGTTCCATTGTATCCAGGATACAGGCCTTTATTTGGTCAAAGCATTTATATATTTAAACATTGGATAAAACAACTATTGGTATAAAGAATATCACACAGAGACATTAATCATCACGTATTAATCATTTATATTTGACAGGCTGAGATAGCAACTGTGTAAAAATAAAAAATGTGAAGTCACAGTCCCAAAGGGAAGCAAAATTCCTATAAGCAGAGCAGGGAAAAGCCTAACATGGATGTTTGGTACTTAAGGTCATTTGAGAGGGGTTTGCAGCAGCAGTGTGCATTGACTTCTAGAGGGTCCTCGGCATGTGCAGGCTTCCTGAAAGGCTTCAGACATAATGAAGAAGCTGTTTCACAGAAGTATGTGTTTTGGGACTGTGGGGTTTTGTTCGATTCTGCTGAAAAATTTTCATCTACCCTTTTTATTTTTTCTATTGCTAGGAGAAGTACAGTGACAGAGTTCATCTGTCCTCCCTCCCTCCCTCCCTCCCTCCCTTCCTTCCTTCCTTCCGCTTGCTTGTTTTTTGTTATTTGTTTTGAATTTTTTTCCTTGCAATATTTTTTCCTTGCAATTTTTTTTCCTTCCAACTTTTTAGTCTTTGAGAAACAAAAAAAGGAAATTCAGTGAAAATAGAAAAAAATAATACATTTATTGCCTGGAAATGAAGTGGGAAATAAAAATATAAAATATTAATAAATATATTAGTATAATGCAAATGCACAATATAAAAATTAGCAAGAATGAAAGGAAAATAGATGAATAGCTTGGTATTTTCACTAAAGTTTTCCTAGACTGTTGTGGTAAACTATCATCCATCTGATACAGCAACTGATAAGAAAACCATAGGTTATTGGCAGTTCAGTCTGTCATGAGCAGAAGCAGATCATGCAAACACTACCCAGACTGATATTTTCTTGCTTGATAACTGACACAGAAAGACAAAATGCTAAATGGTCACTTTTCCATGCAGGAGATATGTTCCTTTGTGTGAACGTGAGAAGTATGTGAAGGCATGTAAGAAGAGGCTTGTGACTCCAGGCCACAGGGACTGGCAGTCCAGCACCTTGCAGCAGTTTCGAGGCATTCCCATTTCTTTCAAAGTTTAACAACTGTCACATAATGTTTAGTGAGGTATATGGAGAATTTGTATGTTACTACTCTAGCCCCAAGCTCTGCCTCAGGAGCTGAAAACAAAGGCAAAGAGCCTGATTCTCATCTCAGCCCCTGTTGTGCTGCTGGGAAGTATCTCCACCACAGCTAGGGGTGTAGCACAGGGTAGGAATGAATTCAGAATCCGTTTTCAGCATAAGACAGCCGTACTCTTGTTTTATCTCTGCTGCTAATTATTTATTAGAACTCATCAAAGGCTCAGCATTTTTTCTTGAGGGGAATTCACGATGAGCTAATGCTTGCCCATAACATCTGCCACATCCCCTCTCTTAGCTGCTCCAAACCCAAATGCCAGGAGCTGTCCCCACCCGTCATTGTGGTAGCAAGCTACACATTTGATGCCAAAATGAACTATTGAAATAAGATTTTGATTAAGCTTCAGGTGAGTCAACATTTTGATGTCTAAATGAAAAGTTTTAATGTATTCAGATTCATACCGTTCATGAATATTAACAAGCCAGCATACAGCTGCTCAGCTACAACTATCTTTGCTATTTTAAATCTAGGACAGATTTACAGCAGTTCATGTGCTGCTCTGTGCAGAAAAAATGTTGTCAGCTTCTGACTGCTTAACAGTAACAACCTCCCATGTCATTCATAGTCATGAAAAGTAATAACATGTAGTACTGATAGTTAAAAATATTAACTACTTAAATATTTGACTGAAAGCTTGACTCAAAGTCCTCAGAAATGAGTAACCACCACTGACTGTGCTAGGCTTTGGTTCAGCCTGAAAATCTTGTGGTTTAGGATTAGCTTTGTTTTCTAGAGAGGTAGAGGTAGAAAGAAGGAGGTTAAATAGCTTACTCAAGGTAATTTGGTAAGGTAGTGGAAGAAACAACATCTCTCCAGAAACACAGCTGGGAGTAGTCCTGATTTAGCTTTCAATGCATTCCTAATAAAGTCCTTCCTTGCATTTCAAATGACAATTTCCCCTCTTAATGTCACAATTTGGGAAAGTACCACATT
This sequence comes from Anser brachyrhynchus, assembly GCF_964034855.1. Lineage (NCBI taxonomy): Eukaryota > Metazoa > Chordata > Aves > Anseriformes > Anatidae > Anser > Anser brachyrhynchus. Next base: position 35,423,727 of record NC_137696.1, read on the forward strand.
CTTAATGTTGTTACTGTTGCTAAATATATGTTATAAGTCTGACTTGGGAAAAACAACTTCAGTAGTATCAGTCTTAGATCAAGGCTCTAACAGTAGAGCATGTAAGTGCGCAACAGAGGGGTCTCCTCTCCTTAAAGGAATAGTGCAAACAATGAGGCTTCATTTCCTCCATAGTTTGTATATATAATGCATGCTTAAGTATGCAAAATGCTCCATCTGATGTCTGAGTTTAACTTCTACAGGTGATGCCTGCAGCAGGTTCACAATGCTCCTGTCTTTCCAGTGCTGATCCACTGAGTTCCAGGTGTGGCCACAGAACGAACCACCACTCTAACTGCTTCCTCAGCTTGGGTTAAAACTATAGATATCTGAAAAGGAGATCTTGAAAAAAATAGAAATGATCATAGAGTGTAACAACTACTTCCAGCCTTTCTAAATCTATATCTGAAAACTTGTTCTCTCACCTCACTATCCAGGATTCTTAAGGATAGTACAGACATTTCCTTTATTCTTCACATTTTCTACCTCAAAACAGAAAAGATTCCATGAAAACAATGGAGTCTGATGACAACATGGGGTTCTCAACTTTCCATGAAGCTCACAAAGGGATAATGAAAATGGAGCTCTGAGAGGGTTTGGACTATACAGCCACTCTGTAAATAAAATTTAAAAGCATTTTTACTGCCACTGTGGCAATGAGAAAGTGGCCCAAATGTCACCATTATGTTATTGAATTGTATTCAGAAATACTTCTTTCTAAGAATATGAAACCCCTAGAATAATATGTGACCATCTTTCACCAAATACTTTCCAGATTTGTGCTCTCCTCACTGAGAGCACTGTGGCAGACAAGATCTTGCCCGCCACCCTCTGCCTGCCCCAGGGAAGAGGTTCGATTTGGGCTGGTGAGTGCAGGGTGGTTGCACTTGCTGCCTTGCCATCCTGTTCTCATTAAGTACTCCCTGAGAGGAAGACTGACCCTCCAGGACAGTCTTTCAAGAAAACAAGAAGTCAGCTTTGAAAATTTTGTTTCAGTTAAGTTTGTCTTTGAAGAAGAGAAAAATAAGACCGGTGCCTTACTGTTTACTTTTTTTTTTTTTTTTTTTTTACCATCATTAATTGATAGAAATGCCACTTCCAGTAAGGATATATTTTTTTCTTTGAAGAGAGGAACACAATGAACATAAATGTACAGATTTCATTAAAAAACAAAAACGAGAGAAAATGCTTTGGGTAGACCTAGTATTCTCCACACAAATCAGAACACTAAATGGCATCTGTAAGCCAGCACACAGGATGCTTCTTAGCCAAGGGGTATCAAGGTTGTCTTGGGTATCATGACCCATAATTAATTATAGGATTGTGTAAAGATCAGATGCTTATGGCAGTAGACACCAGACAAACCTAAATAAAAGGCGTCTTTCCTCAGGGATCTTATAGCCTTCAGAGGTGAGAGGAATTTCATGTAACATCATCCGATGTCTACCTGACCAGATAGCTTCAGAGTATATTGACATAAAATGTTGTGCACGTGCATTATAGAGCAGCCTAGCTTTATCTCATTGATTTAGCTGTAGACTCAGCTATCTAATTTTTTCTTCTGAATTTCCTGTTATACCCTCTCTCTTACACACCAGGCTTTCGGCTTGCATGCCCAGGTTATTTTCAGAAAAACTGTAGCTTTTTGTATGAATGCACTAATTAACCTTAACTTATGATAACAATGATTCAGCTTACTTCCTTAGAGAAATGACTTAAGAGTTATCTTTTGAGAAGTCTAGAACTCAATGAGATACACCACTAGAAAAAAATAAAGAAAAATAGGAATACACTAGACTGTGTATGTTATATATTAAGTCTTCATTACCTTTAGTTCTTACAAGTCTGGTTGTTTTTGGATTTGCCTCTAGTAGACAAATTTTCTGGGCAAAATATATGTACTCAGAGTGAAGAAAAATCTCTCTGTTCAGGCCATCCAGTACAAAGTGAATGCAACATTTGTTTCTCATTTAAAATTATTTTGAAGCTTTAAGTGACATGCTTGCAGTTAGTAGTCTTTGTGGTAATGCTCTGGTCAGGAAAGGATGAAAGAGACGGATTTCAGACAAGCTGAGAATCTTAAGACTTGAGGCAGAAATCAGGTTCATATTCCAAGTAACGTTTTGAGTGTTCTACTTGTAGATTTTCAATGAAGGCTTGTACTACAAGGGAATCATTTATTCTTTTTTGTTCTTAAAAGCGCACAGCAAGAAGGTAACTCAAATTTTTGATGGTGAAAGAAAATGTGAAGTAATGGATGTCTTTGAAAACATGATATGGGTTATTTCGTTGTCATATTACTCTTTTCCCCCAAACGTGTCTTGTTTCACAGTCTAATAAGAGGGCAGTACAGGCATGTACCCTGTAATCTTAATGATCTGTAACACTGCCAAGCACAAAGGTACTCTGGTCGTGGCTGAGGATAACAGGCTGGTGCTGCAATCTAAAGAAACCTTCAAACTATCATGCAATCAAGATATTTTTATGTTTAAAATGAAATGTTCTGATTTTCATAGCTAGAGAAAAAGTCCAGAGAGCAGGCTGATCTGCCCCATTGTCACAGCCCTGCTGATGTCTCAGAGCCACAGGATGACTATATTAGGTCCCAGAGCACTTGACAAGAATCACACAAAGCAATGCTGCCTGGAAAGGACATCAGAATTAGCTTCAGCCTTTGGCAGAGCTTGTTGCGGAGTAAAAGCAAGATCAGCTGTGTGCCAACGACAATGAAGTGGACTACGTGGATGCTGGGCAAGACAGAGGGAGGCATACCAAGCCTGGCACCCTAGGATGGGAAAGAGTTTACTCACATCTCTGCTTTGGAGTGGTTGCAAAGACCCTGTAGACAGTACTGTAAGGCTATGTCAGAAGTCCCCTTTGCTCAGCTGCCCCTGGTTTACAGATTAGTTTATTTGCAGAGATGAACAGTTTGAGTCAGCCAGCACAAGGTGTGAATTTGTACTGAATCTGCCCATCTGTTCTCCCTCCCTTCCCCTTGCATCACTTTGAATTTGCCCAGGCTTAAATTTTGTAATATATTTATTACCTCATAATTTACTTAATTTTGACAAGAAAATAAATAAATGAGCTGTTTGCTCAACCCAAAACTTTTTTTTTTTTTTTTTAATTATCCATTTGTTTATTTAACCGTCTTGGATTATGGAATCAGTTTGTATATAGACATCCCAAACCATGCTCTGAATTTTTCTCAGAGTGGGGTTTGCACAAGCAGTAGCTGCCCAATAGACATATGGGTAGATGACAGCATCAAGGCACCCCACCAGCAGCTCTGTCGTCTGGCAGATTGCCTCAGAGAGTTGAGCTTGATGAATCAGTCCTTCTGCCAGTGCTGGGGGGGTGGGGGATGTCTGTGTCTCTTTTCCAGAAGGCTGCTGCAGAAAGAAAAGGATGCACGGCAGTGATTGCTATGATCTGAACTATGTTGTACTGCAAGCAGGGTTGAGACAGGAGTGTCCAAGCAAGCTTGAATCCTGCTAATTTGAATATGTCGAGACAGAATGTCAGCTTGGTTACTCCATGGCAAGGATGGGTCACTAGCTTAGTGCCAACTCTTCTCTCCCTTGGGGGCACAGATTCATGGCCTAGGAGAACCACAGGGAGGATGTAGGCACTGCTGTCAATGTTTGGCAATGGCAGAGGTGAGGAGGAATGAAGATAATAGGCTTCAAATAAGCCCTTCTGTTTGTGCCTCTTCCCTTTCACCTTTAAAAGAGGGCCAGCTGTTTACCTGAGCTGATCAGGAATGGGAGCTGATGAGGCCACTGCTTCTGTCTTCTATGTCTTGATCCTTGCAGCCTCCTCTGGTTGCTGTTTTGGGCACCAGCATGACAGTGCCCTGCTCTCTGAGCTAGAGGAAGGAGCAATGGCCACCATGGAAAAAGTCTCCATCAGACCCTGGCTTCTCCTGTCCAAGGCCTTATAGTGGCTAGAATGGCTGCTGTTACTGGGCTGCTGGCCAAGCAAAGGGCAGTGGCAGCCTCATCTCCTCTGGGTAGTATGAGGCAACCCTCTGGCATCCTCAGTGGCACTAGCAAAGCCACAATCTATCAATCTATCTGCTAGAAAAAAAAAATGGTGCAAAAGCACTTCATACACACTCTTGGTACTTGTGTGATTTGCTTAGGGAGATGAACCACATCCTGGACACGAGGCTATATGTATGTCTAGTAGTTTAAATTATATTTTCATTCTCTCAGGTTACTAACACCTTAAGAGGTGAAAGACTGCTTGCAAGGGGAAGGACGGAATAAACACTGGGAGCAGGATACATGCCTATGAAAAGTGCCAACAAAAGGGACAGTCAGTCCTATTTCAGGGCTCGGTATTGTGTCTTTGAACAACACCAGGATGGAGTGGGATGAAGAGGTGGCTAGACCTTGCGCTATACAAACTCTGCCTAATGGAAGCATTTTAGTGTTGTTTTTGTTTTGTTTTCACCACTGAAACACAATATTGTTGTTTGTTTCACCTTTCTGCTTTGTTTTCCCCATCCAGGCTCTCTCATAGTAGATAATTATACTGGCTGTGGATTAATTAGCTAATTATGCCAGAGCTGGAGTATGTTTCAGAGCAAATCCTTTTATTTGTTTGTTCTTAAGCAGGTTCCATTTGGGCTTTCTCCTAGAATTTTCCTCATATTTCATTGTGTGGCAGCACAGGTGTTTATAACTGGTTTCATTGGGGTTTATGAATATGATGGTTATCCAAGTGGAATAAAAGGAATAGCACTTTGGAGGGCAAAGGTGGCATTCTTCTGGGAGTAACACAAAGGCAGAAAACTTCCTGCAAATGTTAGTTGATATTTTGGCTTTAAAGTAGAAAATAAAATCTATGATAAAGTTTTCTTCCGCCAGAAAACTGATTTTAACCTTCATATTAACATCTTTAAAGTCTATCTAGTGAGTATAAAGCTTGTTGAATTTGTTTTTACAGTTCAAAACAAACAAACAAAAGTTTTCCTTTTTCTCAGCAGGGTTTGTTTATCAGTATGTACATATTGGTTCTGTTGCTGGCTGTAGTGTAGGCAAAGATTAGGTCCTGAAGTGCTGAGCTGGAGGTGAATGGAATTAAAGCTGTGTTTATATACTAGGTCTTTCTTGGAAAACCCAAAGAATACAAAGAATAGCTCAGAGAAGCAGGCAAAAAGAGTTGCTCCTTGGCCTGGTTAACACACAGGGCACTTGTTTCTGTTGCTGTAACATGTGAGATCGTAAACTGTTTTGGTTTTGTGGTTTGGTTAGTTTGTGGTATTTGTTATTTTTCTCCATTTCCCTTCCCTTCCCTTCCCTTCCCTTCCCTTCCCTTCCCTTCCCTTCCCTTCCCTTCCCTTCCCTTCCCTTCCCTTCCCTTCCCTTCCCTTCCCTTCCCTTCCCTTCCCTTCCCTTCCCTTCCCTTCCCTTCCCTTCCCTTCCCTTCCCTTCCCTTCCCTTCCCTTCCCTTCCCTTCCCTTCCCTTCCCTTCCCTTCCCTTCCCTTCCCTTCCCTTCCCTTCCCTTCCCTTCCCTTCCCTTCCCTTCCCTTCCCTTCCCTTCCCTTCCCTTCCCCCTCCAGCAAAGTCTTGCAACCTCCTGACAAAAAACATGTAACCCTGTAGTGGTGATGCCTGGTCATAAATCTCTATTCCTAATTATTGTCAATTTAGACACACTAGATGTTGTTCAACTATCAATGATGGTACTGAGCAATATCTTAGTAAGACTTTTTGCTGCCTCACTGCTTTCATTGTGTATATTTGGGATTGTGTTGTAGACAAATTTCTTCCTTCTTTCCTGGCACCCCTCAATGTGTCTGGTCACAGTAACAATGTCAGGGCTGAGATGAAACTTTCGATAACTTGCATTTGCTAGGAACCTAGTCAGGTTGTCAGCTGTGACCTTATGGCTGCATGGCACTGAGGAGATTCCAGCTTTGGTAGACACCTCCTGACAATATCCTAGCCCTCCTGTTTCACCAATTAAAAGTGGATTAACATGTTTGCCAGGCTTTGTGTTCATCAGTTAGTGAAACACTGTATGCCTATGCAAGGTTAAAATCTCTTTTCTACCCCTCTTTAAGCGATTTCAGTTTTGAAGCTAGTGCCTGAGTTTACCCAAAGCAAACCTTAATCGGCTGTATGATAGGAAAGAACCACGAAGTAATAGATTGTTCAATACACTGAACGAGGAGCAGATTTAAAAAATAATTTGAAAAAAAATCCACACTAGTTAGTCTCACAGTTACTGCAGCAGTGTGCAACATCTGTCTAGCACACCCTCTAAACACCTGCCTCTGCAACAGCTATGAAGAAGCAAACCATATATCAACTCGGTTTTATTTTCTCGTCCTGTTTAAAATTGAACAAGCCCTGGAATATCTGTCCCATGGGAAATTCCAATATTGCAACATCTGTTTCTGTCAAGAATCGGGCTGAAAATTCTCCATAACACTTGTTTTGTTTGCTTATGGGGGAAACAAACAAAGAAACAAACAAACAAAAAAAAAAACTTTAAAAATATTTCATTCAGAAATGTGAAAACGTGGCTATCAATCTCTTTGCGGCTTTGAAAGCAATAACCCCATCGCCAACATCTGTCATGCCCACAGGGGGTTGCTCTCCTCCTGGAAGCAGAATTTCCTAAATGGATCACATCCACTTTGCTCTCCATCACCTGACTGCAGGGCTCTTCCCTTCCTACATATTCTCCTTCCTTTCAGCCCCTGCTGTGGCAAAGGGCTGGTCAGGATGTGCAAGAAAGAAGGACAGGTGTCTGTGGGGGAATGGCAAAGGGGCGGAGGATGTGGTGAAGGAGCAGAACAAGGGCTGGAAGAAGAGCACCCCTCACAGGTGCCAGGGAGAAGAGCACTGGGGCTCCCCACAGCTGTAGCTTTGATTTTAATTTTCCTGGCAGGAGACAAGAAAAACCTGGATTTAGCAGAAACACCTATTTTAACACTAAAAATGTATTTCATTCGAGGTATTTGACCAGCTTTGCCCTCAGAGTACCAAGGTTTTGAAAGATGCATTTAATGTCAGTGTCTGTAGGAGCTGTGAACACATGGTCCAAGAGACATCAAACTCTTGCAAGATACCTGTGCAGTTTCCACAATCTCCCTTAGTGACAGGGTGATTTGGTGTGAGTAATGAATCCCTCTGCTGGACAGAAACCGAATGTCTCTGCCTTATGCAGCTCCAGCTACGGGAGCCGAAAATCTCCCACTGCAATTCGTGTTCAGGGATCTGTCATATTTTTCAACTATTCTCTAACAAAAGCAATAGATCCTGTGCTTGTCCCGTCCTGTCAGCACCCTCCCAGCTAAGGTTTGAGCATAGGTGACACAATAAACCCCTCGCACATTTTCACATTTGGCTGTATTTTGAGCACACGTTTTGTCTTTTTCCCTTGCAGTGCCAGCATAAGTTACGAGCTGACATGCATTGCTGTTTATCAGCAGTGCTGTCTCTTACATGTTGTTCTTGTGACAGCTCAAAAAGGCACAGAGCTACACAACATTTAGCAATGTTTAGGAATGAAGATAGAAGATAAAATATGAAAAGGGTGATATATGTGAGCACATTAAAAGGTACAGTAAGGCAGAGAGATATATTTGAGGGGAAAAAAAATCTTTATGTTTTTCTCTTCTGCTGCTTCCCAAATATGAATTAAATGTAACTTTGATTAAAGCAGTCGAAATTTCTTTTCATTTTGTTCCCCCATGGATTTTAGCTACCAAGGAAGAATTGAGTAGAGCTAAGCTAATAAGTCACAATAGACCATTTGTCAGGACTGGATCTTCTTCTCCCACTTGCAGTTTAATCCATGAACAGACTGAGATTTCTTCAGCTTTGTTTTGTGTTTAGAATTACCAAGATGGAGATTTTGTGAGACTTTTTACTAATCTGTGTAATTATGGAAGCTATGACTTTTGGCATTTCTGTGCAGAGCTTTTTTTTTTTTTTTTTTTTGTTTGTTTGTTTAAGTTTCTGTTAGATATATCGTTTGGGATTGTGTTTTATGATCTGACTGGCTGCTTATTTTTATGATCTCTGTTCTCACCCCATTATTTTGAGATACTCTTTATGCTAACCATTATTTTACCGAGCACAGGTAGCTGAATATATGCTTAGGACACAGTTTTGTCAGCCGTTGTGGGATGATGGTCCTGATATATATATCTATCACCTACGGAATGACAACTACACTTGAGATTATCAAGAAGTGGAGGCAACATGCCATGAGGACACAGAGATAAGAAATGCAATATTACTTCTAAGAACAGGTCAACACAGTTCTCTAAGAATTCGGTATTTTCTGTGTTCCAGCACAGGAATAGTATGAGGTTCTTTCATTTGCTGTAGAGCAGGCCAGGAAAGGAAGCAGAAGAACAGCCTTTTTGGTGGGTTCCAGTCCTATTTTACATCCTCATAAGCTCTGGAAATTTCACTGCTCTTCAGTCAGATTTGGATAAGCACCAAAACTTTGCAGAGTCTGACTGTTCAAAGAAATATTCAAGCTTTTCTTCATTAGGCCCATTGCTAATCTTAAGTATCTGTAGGTAGAATGACTCAAAAAATTATAAATATTTTCAGCGCAAACTGTAAGTGGGATTATACAACATGAAGAAAAAATACATAGGATATAATATTATATTACAAAAAAAAAAAAAAAAAGATTTTTCACTAAAAAACAAGTAGTTAAGAAAAAAATACCTAAGATTTGCTTTTGGAAATGGATAGATGAAAATGCTGAATTTTTGTTTCTTGAACTAATGAATTTTCTTATTAAGAATAAAAGATGCAAATAAAACTACTTGACTTCTTCTCCTTCTCCTTCTCCTTCTCCTTCTCCTTCTCCTTCTCCTTCTCCTTCTCCTTCTCCTTCTCCTTCTCCTTCTCCTTCTCCTTCTCCTCCTCCTCCTCCTCCTCCTCCTCCTCCTCCTCCTCCTCCTCCTCCTCCTCCTCCTCCTCCTCCTCCTTCTCCTTCTCCTTCTCCTTCTCCTTCTTCTCCTTCTCCTTCTCCTTCTCCTTCTCCTTCTCCTTCTCCTTCTCGTTCTCCTTCTTCTTCTTCTTCTTTCTTCTTCTTCTTTCTTCTTCTTCTTTTTCTTCTTCATGTGTATTCTATCTAAATAGATCACAGCTTCTGAGAACTCCAGGATATTTGTCTATTATGAGTCATTATAAACCAAGAGAGGTTTCCATATCACTTAGCTTCAGCATCTAGTTTAGGTGGTGATTATGGAGGTCACTCCAGGAGGGCTGCCCTCTCTTCCCTCAGACCGTCCTTTCCTTGTCAGCTGGACTTACCACAGCCATGGGCAGCAGGGCTGACCCCTGGTGAGGCCAGGACTGGGGCAAGACTCTTCTTAGTAGAGGTGTATTTTGGCGGCTAAAGTCAACAGATAACTCTGAATTATGTGATTGGTACAATACTCCCATGGGCAGCTTCTGAAGGCTGGTTTGTGATATTATTATACAGATGTTTTTGGGATAAGCCATGTGCTTCGGAAGATGCTTCCCTGCACAACTGGAAATGAAAAGACTGTAGGAGATGCAGATACTGTGGACAGAAAATGATGTCTGCTTGTCTCACGTCTTCTTCCTGCAAAGTGAACAGAGTATAGAAAGTAACAATAACCAGCCTACCAGCCTTAAATTACTTCTCTCTCTTTTTTAATTACTTCTCTCTCTCTCTTTTTTTTTTCCTACTGGTGATCTCTTTTCACACTCTTGTGTTATGTGCATATATTACTCTGAAAACTACAGACTGACTGATGAAGGAACTCCTAGAGAATTAGCATTTTTTTGTTGGTTTGGAAGGATTTATGGATTTATCAGTTTCATGGATGTTCCATCATTCTCAAATGCTGAAGCTCTGAGTGAGTTATGGCCCTGAGGAGAGTGAAATGCAACTATTAATCACTGATAGCAATGGGATATCCCTTCCTCCATGGGCAGCATGTGCCATTATCAATATATCACAGAACTTCTGTTGACCTTGAATGGAAGAAAGTAAAAGATAAAGGTCATCTTTATCTGATCTACATGACCAAAGCTTTGAAAATGCTTTATCATGAAAACATCAAAGGTGTAATGAACAAAACCATGGGGGTGAATAATAATGGCTTACCCCACAGATTTTGTGATGATCAAAGTGACAGTAGAGGCATGTCAGCATTGAACATTACTGTAGAAACTGTAACTAACATGCTATATTGCAGAGACACACTTTTTATGTTGTTGTGTTCATGTGATCCTGTGGCCTTCAGCTAAAGCTTCTAAATGTTTTTTTGTTTGTTTGTTTGTTTGTTTTTTTCTATGTCTCTTTTAATAGTGATAATAACACACAGAAATAGTTCACAGTCACAGGCATGTATCAAGTATTTGGATCCAACACAAATGACCTATCTCTGGACTGTCCAGAGATGTCTGTAGATAACTGTAACTACCTTCTTTTTTCTCTTACATGTAGAATGTCTTAGTCTTCCTTTTACAGTGGTGTCTTTGCATTTCTCCCTTCAATATCAACCAATCTAGCTTTTTCCCATAGATAAATTCTGGATTTTCATCTTCATTTTTATTGCATCTTTGGGCAGTTTGCTTGTGTCCAACTGGACTTTCTTAAGCCTATGACTGATCCAGCTTATGAGGAACCATCGGCCACTCATCTTGGCCATTAACAGAACATCAACACCCATGGCATTATTCTTTATATTACAAATTCCAGCTACCCCTGCCTCCCTCCCCCAGGTACAGAAACCCATACCATCCTCTCATGCTTCCAAAAGCAAAAATTGAAACTTTTCAGCTTTAAATAGACTTTGTCCTCATACTACCTCAAAGTTTTTTGCTTATTGATTTGGCTTTATATGCAGATGTCTAAACCACTCTTTACATTTCTCAGGTTGAAGCTAAGACCGATATATACAAATTGGAAATGAGCTGTGACATTTTAACCTCATGGTATGACCTGAAGGAGATGGGGTTGCCAACTCCTTATCCCCCAAGAAAGCCTTAAGACTATGTGTCTATTAAACCACTGTACTCTGGTTCTTTGTAAGAATCCCTCAATAAACTCCACAGCCTATGTCCAGAGGGTCAGACTAGATGTTTACAACTACCTATAATGTTCTTAACATTTGTAAAACAGCCACTTATAAAGCCAAGAATGTAAAAGTAACCAAATTGTCAAAGTCTTCTGGTAAAGTCAGCTGGTTCAATAAAACTGAATGTCTCTATGTACACTAATACTACAACTGTATACATCAAAATTTCAATTGCCTTAACTTTTGTGAGTATGAATAGTCATTACTTTAACTGACAATTATGTCACAGCAGTCAAACACTGAATGGATCTTGCAAGCCTTGTCAAAAAATGGGTATTACATGGCTTCGCCTTCCTTGAGAACCAGGCAGACTGTTTTTAACTGACATGGTAGAAGGCTGTCAAGCTTTCAGTCAGTGCATGTGTTCCAGTACTAACCTCCCCTTACAGTTCTGAAAGTAAGGCTAATGAAAACAACATGTATCAATAATTACAGAAACTCTTGTTCTAGGACTCCAGTCGGAAATATCCTACCAAATGTTAAGAGGTCCACAAGTGCAGAACACATATGTCAGGATCAAAATCTCTCTCTATGTTATTTATTCACTGTGTAAGCAATTAAGTTGTGATCCATTAAGTCTCTTCTAGTCTGTTCCTCTGGATTCTTTTCAATGGATTTTGTCTCAAGAAGAGCCAACTTGCATGGAATATTTGTGCTTGTGAATAAATGAGAAAAAGCAATTATGATCCTTTGCTTTGGACTGTAACTGAAAGGGAAAAAATATGAAAACGTCTCCTTCTTACTTATGTGAGTCTAGTGATGCTCTTAGTTAACCAGTACGTTGGACAAATGCATCCAAAGATCTTTTGAGCACTGTAGACACATCTCCATGCCTCTCAGCCTGCCTTCTGTGCTGTTAGTCATTGTGGAAGGGATATGTACTAGATCTATTTTGGCTTATCGTTGTCTGGTTAGTGGGTATTGGAGTCATTAACTCATGTCTTCCTCTTTGCTGCTTTTGCCGGTGTTATTGATATGTCAATGTCAAGGTCCCAAGTACCGCAATGCCAGCATGACTGTCACTGACATATTTCTCTTAAGAAGTAACCACAGACTCAGTCCAGTGGCACAGGTTTGCCTGGGTTATGTGAGTACAAACACAGTCCTAAACCACTTCTGCTGATATGCACTGAAGGAAGTGTTAAGTCATCATGTGCTGCTGGCTAGGTGAACCATCTCAGTACCAAAAGGCTCCTTAAGTCCATTCTGCTTATCCCCATGCCTCTGCTCTGATTTATAGCATGATGAAGAGAGCTGATGCATTTGTATTTTTGCTGTGTTATCTTTGATTGCCATGCTGTTCTACATACTTCCAATTCACCCTTATCTGAGTCACCGTGCGTCCATGGTACACTTCATTTCTTCCCATCCAGAAAGGGTGCATGTCTGGTGGAAGCTACAACCAAGCTCACAGTTTCCACTTCCACTTTGGTAAGGAGTTTGTGTTTCAGCCAGGTTTGCTAGATAGATACTCTCTGGTTATGCCTTAGTAAGCTTCTGAGTGGGCAACTGCAGTATCCATTGCTCTATCAAGCCAGAAATCTACTTTAGCCAATGCGCAGAAGCATCCTAGGAGCTGAATATACTTGTCTAGGATTGTCTCATTGACTAGAATAGAGCCAGGTGTTCCCTCAATTCACAGTAGCTATCTCTTGATTATTTTTTTTTTAATTTTTTTTTTTTAACTAGACACTTTTGAATATTGGTTAAAACATTCATAAGACCTCAAAGTATGTGCCTAAAACTGAAGTGAAGTCCTGTGAAATAATGACCCTTTGCTTTCATCACACAGGTCTCTCTGAAAATGTTTATAGGCACTTGAGGAAGCCAAACCTTATAATCTTGAGAAGACTGTTGTGGGATAAAACATCATGTTAACATCTCTCAGTCTGAGAGCAGTATAGAAAATTGTGACTGAAAATCTCTTTTTAAGTGTTTACAAGTTGCTCTCTTCAGAGGCAAAAAATTATGGCATAATTTTACTAAATACTCTAGAATCTGAAATTCATTCTTATGGGGAAAGAATCTAGATAACTCTATGACAATTAATTCAGAAAGGAAAACAACTTTTTGTATGTTTGCTTTTAAAGTTTATGCAATGAGCTGCTGGCAGTAGGAAGGATCCAAGCTTGCTGAGCAATACATAAAAGGCCAGCTGTAATGAGAGTGGGCTTTCCTCTCTCGAGGAATCATGAGCATGATGGAAAGCAGTAGACAAAAAAAATTGTTGAACATGAGCAGTTTGAGAAAGAAAAAGAAATGCTATCTCCTAAATCCTCCCTTGGGGACTGTGTGATGTGGGATCCATACAGACACACTCCTACAAGATAACCCTTTTTTAGGCTACACCATATGCTCAGGAGCAGCAGACACATTTGTCTTCGTGCAAGAGGGAGGGTGGAATGATTCACTCCAGAGAAAGGTAAAAAATATATGTGTATATATATATATATATATTTCCATATAACAGTGGATTCAGAAATACGTCTGTGAATGTTCTGGGACACTTGAGAGAATAAAGTGGCAAATATCTGTGGACAAACCCAGGGTGCACAAGAGCAAATAAGTCCTAGGGGAGCATTGTGGCACCTTGTTCTATGGTGTATTTACACTATGGAATGAGAAACTACACTGGTGGTTAGAAAAACATTTCCATCCATTCCCCTTTTCCATGGCACTGCAAAAAGTCACCAGTACGGTCATTAAAAAGCAACTAATTTTCTGAAGCATAGTTATGAATTTTATTCATGACAGAATAAATTCTTTTATACTGCTGAGGTGCTAAAACCAATTAAGCATCCTTTAATATTTCACTGAAGTTTAATCACCGTAAGTCAGAATTATGTCTTCATTAGGTGTATAGCCGCGTGAATTTGAGACCAGACTCTATCTTTGGCTTGTTGCTTATAGTCATTTTGTCTTTCTCTGTGGTTTCTGTTGTCTGAGATAAATTAATATTAATCTACCCATGAGATGCATTAGATAGTAACTTCTCCAGGTTATGTGCAAGTCAGTGGCTTGTAGGTTTACTGCCATGACACAGCTATCTTCATTTCATCCCTGAACGTAGCACTTTCCAACCACCAAATTTGTGTCAGTGTCACAGCAGGGCCAGTATTTCCCAGGACAGGTCTAGGAAAAACTTTCTCACTGAATGGAAGGATAGCAAAAATACACACCTGCAAAGACAACACACACATGTCCAGGAAAGGGTGGCACCATAAATCTCTCTTACAAAAACAAGCCCCAAAATGAATACAAAAGCTTTGTGGTGTTTGAACACAGGATTTTTCTCACCTGTACAAACTGAGGGGGATGGCATCAGGAACAAAACAGGCCTGTGTTCTGTTTCAGCTGTCTCCCAAGACTGTGGGAACAAAAGCTGCTCCCAAGCAGACTTAGAGGAGACAAGATGGGTCTTGTTAGACCATTGTCATTTTGCTTATTTTGTTACATCTTTTGGTGGAAACATGGGTATTCCTTTCACAGACACCTAGGGACAGGCCATGTCTTCCCCTCTTGTTTAACCAGAGCTGCTGTTCAGCAGGTTTGTAGCTTCGTTTCTTCTGCTGGTAACTCTTCCTCCTTCTGGCATTTAGGTCAAACAGAGAAATAAGAAAGGAAATTAAACTTTTCAAAAAATACCTCACCACACTGTAAGCTGGAGGACTTCCCCAGCAAGAAAGTAGGAAAGGTCATCTTACTGGTCACAGTGAGAGGCTCTGCTCAAGTTTAGCCCTAGTTCTCTCTTTAAGCAAAAAGACATACACTGTGCCTTGGTGAAGTTCTGCCACAAGCGGAGGGCAGTGCCTTCACACGTTACATGGACAGCACTTTCTTGGTGCAACCTAGAAAGAGGGCTCAGTAGTGATTTAGAGAAGAGAACTCAGAGCCAAGAAGTTGTGTATCAAGAGGTGCAGAGGCAAGTTTGGGACTTCTCCCAGCGCAGCCCACTGCAGGGAAGCTAAAATCAGCAAATCTGCTATGTGGAGCACAGCTTCATAGGGCTTCACAAGAGAATAAAGTTCCTGCCTACTTTATTCCCTTGCTCATACATTCTGAGCCGCACTCCAATATTTCTGCTGTGATTGTTTATTGAGAAAAAAAAAAAAAAAAAAGCTTCTGTAAGGGCTACAGAAGTAGGTTCTTTCTTGACTGCAGAGGTAAGAAACCCTCTCAGCCCCTCTAGTTGTTAAAGAATAATGTGCTTCAGTTTCTTCTGAAGGATTACATTAGCTGCTAAAAATGATGAGTCAAATGCACATACTGATAACATTCATGACAAGTATACGCATGGGAAATCAGTAATAGAACTAAAGTACCCTAAAACACAGTTCTGGCTGTACTCTCCAAGAAGCTGTGAATCTTATATTTTTATGTAATTATTTTTTTGGAGTACTTATTTTGTCTTCCTTTCTAGGAATGATTTTGGAGGGGTTGCATGGAGGTTTTGATGCTGCTTAATGTTTTGAATCAAGGTTCAATCCATCTTTTTTACTCCTAAGAAAATTTGGCAAATTTCTACCACTGCTCATTTTGACAGGATGGGGACAGTGTTCCCATGTTTGATAGTGGAAGTGATAAATGACTTCTTATTCTCCAAGTGGGCAAAAATTGTGAGTTTACTACCATAGTGTATTTGATTTACATTTCATTTCATCCTCTCATTTTTAGCTTTCAGGGTCATTTTTGCACATCCTACTTACTTATGCTGTCTGGAGTTACAGCAGGAGTGTTACAGAGTTTTACAGCTGAAGAGCTCAGAGAAGATTTTACAGAGTGAAGAAGAGAGACTTTTGCAGGCTTTACACTTGAAACTCTGCAGAGCAGACAAATCTGCCAGTCCCTTCATTACTGTCTGCTTTGAAAGTTTTTCAAACAAAGATTAAAAACAATCCCACCAAAAAAATCCATTATTTTATTTCAATTTCAACAGTACAAGGAGCTCTTACACGTTTGATTTCACAGTATTTAAATATACTTTAAATATACTTTTTTTTTTTAAGTGAAATTATTCAAAAGCTGTTTTCTGTTATCTGCAATGATTCAAAAGCATGCCTGTAACGTGTAGAAGCTTCTTTAACTTTCATTTTGTTGGTGGACAATGAAATATTTGTGACTGCCAAAACCTTCAGATATGATGAGTAATAATTAGTCACTGGAAACAAGTAATAATCATTTCAGATCTGGATGTAGCTATATAGAAAGACCAATGACATACTTAGCCTTTGTTCTAGTTGGTTTTCATGCAAAAGCTTATTAACTTGCTGATCAACAGCTTATTGTCTGGGTTCAGTCGATCCTAAAACCATATTGAGCAAAACTGCACAACTTAATCTGTAAATTTCTAAATCTCAGGACCTGTCAAACTTTGGGTAGTTGGAGAAGCTGAATCATGAAATGAAGTTCTGGTCTCTTCTTAACATTACACCATCAAACATAAACACATCAGTTTTGGTCCTCTGAAATAAAAGGGAGACACCAAATTTGAGCATTCTTTTATTTGTAACCTTCTCTTTTAATAGACTACCTTGCTTAAAAGTAGGATTGAATTATTCCCCAAGTAATTCCAAACCCTCTGTGTAGTTTCTGTGAAGGAGAAGTAACATGAGGAGGGTCAAATATTTATTTGCAGAAGTTTATGACTAGTACCTGGGAGAAGAAAATCCAATAACCACTGCTTATGCTTACCTCTTTGCAATGGATTCACAATTGAGATGTGCAACCTATGGCTCTGGACTGCTTACATTTGGTTTTGGATCCTACCATTGGCCTATCAGATGACCCCTGTCATCTTCGTTCAGTTTTCTGTGTCTCATTTGTAGCATCTAAGCAATGTCAGTACACTGCTTTTTAGTACACTTTGTTCATGTACTGTGACACTTACCTAAGACCCCTAAGTGGAGAAACTTATTTCTAGGCTAGAATATGATGTTACTATTGGAATCTGTCATTGACTTCTCCTTTTCATCCTACTGGGGTCATTATAAATGAAAACTTGCTTTCTGAATGGATGGATTTTACTTCCCATTTCAGAAATGTATTTGTCACTCTTCACAGAGTATTATTGTACAGTTTTGGTCCAGGCTCAGTTTTGAAAGAAGCAGGATGTCTCTTGTTGCAGAGAAATGCTTTTATCTAATTTTGGCATCACAAACTCAAAGGATGTAACTGTGTTCTTGTCTTTTGTAGACAATTCCTAAATTTAATGTCATCATGTTTCTATAGTTTATCTTGTCTTTCTAGCCTTCCTTTTCCTTTGCTTTACATGTAATACCCAGGAAGTGGCACAATGTCAAACCTCTGCTTCAGGAATGTTTTTATTATGTAGTTATGCTTTTTATTTTGTTTTATTTTATTTTATTTTATTTTATTTTATTTTATTTTTCACATAGGAGACAATGCTTTTGACCATCAGTGACTTTTTTACTCCACGTTCTCATTTTACAATTGGAAAACAACACATATCTTCTCTAATGTTATTGCAAAAGTCACTCTGAATCATCTTGGTTCTTTTTACCTTGTGTGTTGTTGTACAAGTTTCATAGGGATTTTTGTCACAAAAGATTTTCTCCCTGTTCTGACTCAGAAACTAAAATCTTGATGGTTGTCACAAAAACATTTTGTTCAAACTTTCCTTTTTTGTTTTTCAATTATTACTTTTTTTTGTTGTTGTTGTTAATTTACAGGAAGCAAGCAATTCTAGTGTATCCATTTTCTGTTGCAAAAGTTGTTTCTCTTGTTTCCTGAGAGGCTAGATGGTTGCATCTGGGGTCTTTCAGTTTTACCACAATCTTTGCTTGCTTTTAAAGCAGCCTGTGATTATTAAAATTTCTTCAAATAACCCTCTTTTCATGTTTCTATATTGTGCCAATGTTCTTCTCTGGATATATGTAAACTCTGACTGTATCTTGGTGAGCTGATATTTATTTGGCTCATATTTGGAGAATTAGCAAATGTAATTCTCACATTCTGTCAACTAACAAAGACGTTTTTTCAACTTCCTAATGAGAGGGATGCTCAAGATTCTGGGAGATGACCATTCCCAATATCTTGAATTTAACCACAAGTTCAGTCACTGGAACATTAGCAGGGCCCAAAGGAATTTGGGGGAACTCTTAAATGATATGTGATTAAACTTTTTAATAGCATGTAATCTGTGTCTTAAACGTATGTTGAAACACTTCTTTATATAAAGCAGTATGTCAGTTTGTACACTTATTCTATGGGTACTGAGAGCTCTAATTCTCTTCTCTGACCAGGGCACAAAGCTTTTGTGACAGAACAGCCTGAAACAGCATGCTGGAGTTTGCTTTGACCAGGCAATTACAAAACATGCAAGAGCATGACTTTGAGCAATGTTTGGTGTTCTTGTCACTCCAGCACAACCCTCCAGAAATAAAATTATCCCGTGCTGTAGGACACAGAGTTTCTGCAGGACATATGAGTTGCAACTTAGCATAAGTGCTCTGCATAGTAAGCATGAAAGAAGTCACTGAAAATCCTTCTCCTCCTCTTCACCTCATCTCACATGAAATCTTACAGAAAAAGGGGAAGGACAGCTGTCAACCAAATTATTATCATTTGCACAGATTTCACTGCCTGTAAATAAGTGGAAAACTCCACTTGTAACTCACAAGAAAGGGTAGCATGTGACTGAATTGCACAGCTCTGTGATGCCAGGAAAATAGCAGAATCCCTACTGCAAATGAATTTCCTCTTAGCTTCTAAATGTATTCATTATTTATAATGTTGTTTCTCTTCTGGGAACCTTTGCTGGTATGGTAGGATGACCTTTTCTGTTGTAAATGTCCAATTCTGTACAAACAAGTTCAAAACTGAGTCAGATAAAATAAACATGACACCTCAGCCAAGTGGAGGGGCTATACAAATCTGTCTATACAAATCTGGAAGAGTGTCCCAGGTCCCACACTCTACTTGAAGATTTGAGCACACCTTCCACGGATAACTTTTACCTCTTCCCAACCTTAGAAATGTGATAGCTGTAATGTGTTGTTGTGACTATCAGTAGAACACCCTAGTAACTTTAGATATTTTTTGGTTAATCTCGGATTTACAGACTAGCTTTCTGAAACATTGCTGTGAATTATGGTAGCTCACTAACTCAGCTTTAACATGATACAAAGTGAATTTATGACTGTGGCTATTCATTGTTTCCATAAATACTTCAGCTTCACATTTACTAACAGAAATATTGTGTGGGTTTTCAATTACTCTGCTAATGAGCTTAAATATGTTTTAGTTGGATTTGAATTAGTGTGAGGATTTTTTTTTTTCTGAGGCAATTACTGTTCCAGATAGTTTGAGGTGAAAGGTGCTTTATGTGCTGATGAATAATGGGTGTGACTAGATTTATCTTTTGTGCTGTCAAATGTTCCTGGGGTATGTCTGTAGTCCCTTAAAAGATAAAAGTTAATGATAAGGGCACTAAATGCCTGCTGCTGTCACGTTCTTTTGAAATAAATGATAGTATAGAATAGGCAGCTTGAAAGTCTCATTTTGTTCTGTTATACGAACATTAGGCATAACAAGTTTGTTCCAGTGCAGTAACATGTACCTGGAGAACTGAACTGAACACCTTCATTGATTCAGGGCATTACAGGTGGATTCTGTAGAATCATAGAATATCTGGAGTTGGAAGGAACCCACAAGGATCATTGAGTCCAACTCCTGGCTCCACACAGGAATACCTAAATATTAAACCACATGTGTGAGAGCACTGTCCAAATGCTTCTTGAACTCTCACAGGCTCAGTGCTGTGACCACTGTCCTGGGGAGCCTGTCCCAGTGCCCGACCATTCTCTGGGTTCAGAACCTTTTCCTAACACCCAGCCTGACCCTCCCCTGTCCCCGCTCCATGCTGTTCCCTCAGGTCCTGTCGTTGCACCCAGAAAGCAGAGCTCAGCACCTGCCCCTCCACTCCCCTCGTGAGGAATCTGTTAGACCATGACTGGTGGTCTTGTGGCCTTTATTCATCCAGAAGTGCCTCATGAATTCTGCTTGCTTGTGGATCCCTATTATAAGCAAGAATTCGTCTGGGAATAATAGGGAGAGAAGCATTTCCTCCTGGACTAATGGCTAGAAGAGGGGATCAGAATACCTTGTACCACAGTGTTCCCTCCTCAGCCTTGTGCAGTAATTTCCCCTAGAAGCCTATGTTTTGTTCTGTTGCCTGTTGAATTACTTCAGTGCATCCCCAGGGGAAACTCTTCAGCAACCTATTGGATCTCACCAGAAATATATATTCTCTGAGCTCGTAGTTTAACGTTTTTTGTTTGTTTGTTTTGTTTGGTTTGGTTGGTTTGGTTTTTTGTTTTGTTTTGTTTTGCTGTTTGTTTTTCCCTGTAGCACAGAGGATATATTCATTATCAGTATCTCCCTAGCTCACCATCTCATGTCACACTTATGTAATCCTTTTGGCTCTGTCTTCTCTTCTTCACCACCACCCCACTTTTCCAAATGGGCAGAAAAGAGCATAAGCAAATTAGGAAATAATAATGAAAAGATATGTACTTTTTATTTCAATTGACAAGACAGATTCTCTGAAGGGTGGCTGGATGCATGAGTGATGAGGAGACAAGATTCATACAAGCAGGAAGGGATTTGTGTTTAATAATAGACGTTCCATCTGAAGGCAAAATTATGACTGTATGTCATAAAAAAGAAAAAACACTAAAAACAAATAAAATAAAAAATGCAGGAAATTATTCATGCTGGGTTGAGTTAGTGTTTACTGAATATGTCTGGCTACCTCCTGGAATTATCTGACATTTCCTTATGTTGACATGACTGACAGCAGAATTATATACCTAATACTAACAACTATCTTTTCCCTAGGACACAAGAAGTAAGCAAATGCAACATATTTTTTTTTTTGAGATGCAGGTCACAGTAGACCTCTGTCTTTCTCAGATTATTAGATTCAAAAACCTTGAATCAGGTGCCAAATGACTGTGAGAATTTCACACAGCAAAATACTTGGTACTTTTCCTTTGTTTCTTGATTCCTGAGGCTTTAGGATGATCTGAAGGTATATATTCAAGGCCTTATTTTTATTTATTTTTTTCTTTTTAAAGGATTGGAAATTAATCTTCAGTATTGGCTTGCTTAATTTTTTATAGCATTTCAGATTCTTCTTTCATTCCATGCCTCCAGAAGCAGCGGTTTTCAGGTGGGAAAAAAACACAGCAAAAAAATGACAATGGCATACACCATAAAACTTTCAAGAAAATCACAAAAGTTGGCAGCACAAAAGAGTGCCAACTATGCAGTCCAAATTTGTTAAGTACTTGCTCTTGCTTCCAGACATTAAATCAAGCATGAAATTTTCAGAGATATTTAAATCCTTCTAGTCTTCCTTTGATCTTTTTTTGGCCTTTTCTCCAGCCTTCTCAATATCTGTCCACCATATGATCTTTTTCCACTGCCCTGATTCACTTCACTGTCTTTCTAATTGTCTTGGTTTTGCTGAAAGATCTTCATCTCTGTTTGATAGCACTCAACTGTACATTGATCTGTTTCTTTGATCTTAGACCCAATTCAGTGGTCAACTGATCTACTTCCATCATTTTTATAGCAACCACATGCCTACACCCTTGCCAGTTAGTGCCCCACCAATGACTGTTTTGGACCTGTTAGTCTTTCTGCCAGTTTTTGCTGCTCTGACACTGCCAGAGTCACCAACTGTCATCTTCATCTTTGCTTCTTGCATTCTTTCTCACTTTTCCTCTCTTCATTCTTTCCTTGTCTGTCCTCAACACCTCCTTGCTTCTCTTGTCTGCTAAAGAGCAAGGTCTGTGTACCATTAAGCTACAACCGCTAGGCTTTAAAGGACATTTTACATTGTGCTGCAGGTAATGAATTCCATTCTATGATTACCAACTCTTTTTCCACATTCTTTAGCCAGTCATTCTCCAGTATGTCACCACTGAACATTCCCCTCTTCCGTTTCTCTATCGTCCTACTTTAATCCCACTGGCAGTGAAAGTGGACACTCCATCTGAAAGGTAGGACTCTACCAGACTCTTCTACAGTGCTTTGAAAGAAGACTAGCTGGAATCATAATTTTATTTTTATTTTTTAAGAATTACCTGATAATCTGGAACAACAGAAAAAACAACAACAACAACAACAAAAAGCAAAACAGCCAAAAACAACTGATTTTAAAATAGCAGATGAAGCTTTTGGTGAAGTAAATGAATATTTTTGGCTTGATATTTTCACTAAAAAATGAAAATTAGATTTCAACATCAACATTTTCTGGATCAATTTCTAGTTCTGAGATTGTCAGTATTTTGCACTTCTTATGTGAAGTCAGCTCAGTGTTTGGGGAATTTTAAGAATATGAAGGTACTGACTGATATTTTCACAATAAGGCATTTACAGACAGGAAAGTTAGCTTACTAACTAACTGGGATATGATTTTATAGGACCCTAGCTATTTCACCTTGCCACCTCTCTTACCTCTCTTCCTCTCCTTTTTCCCCTCTTCAATACAAATATTTAGTAAATGGTGACAATGCTGCATTGTAACATTAGTAACTGCTAAACAGTGCACTACTGAAGGGATTATGAATTACTTCATAATTAGTGTATGCATTACAGGTCTGTTGGTAAATTAATGATTGCCCAGAAACATCCCCATATACCCCAAACTCCTCATCTATATTGCCAAAGTCTTGATATGATTGCTGGAATTATTTTTGCATCATTGTTCAGGAGTTAAAATATTCCAAGGGCTATTCTATATGTACAGCTTTCTGGGGCCACTCTGTAGACAAAGAGAATTTACCAGCTGAACCGTTCCTTGACAGGCGTCTGTCTTGGGATAGATATATCATGTGCATGGAAATGGCTGAAGTAGAATCATGAAGAAAGCAAATCCATACCTGAGCAATTTGCCTTTATTTGTGTGTTTGTTTGTTTGTTTTTAGAGATACAAGCATTTAATAGAAAGTCATTATCATGCATGACTTTTTATTTCATATGCCTACCATTCAGTTAAAAAGGATAAATCATATTGCAGTGTAGATGATGTATAGCCCTGGACAATACAAAAGAAAGCACTGCAAGAAAAGCAACATGGTCTAACAGGTCAGTGTAAAACTGAGTCCTGGGAGTTGCAAGTGCCTCCTCAAAGGAGCTGTTGTGACAGCTCCCTGCAAGTTCTGTGATTAAGGCAGTTTCAGGCTAAAACTAGATGGTATCATACACCTCATAGTATGGAAAAAAAGGAATGGAATTGCCTAGCCAATTAGCCTAATCTGTTTTTTTCTCTAATTTGTCTGCTTTGCATAACCACAATATTAACCAGCAGTTTACTGCTAATCCCCAGCGCTACGAAGAAGAAAAGAATCCATTTGTGTATTACAGTGTAATCATAATATCTACTAATTTCCTCCCATACACTACAGGCCTCTTTTGAAAGCAGATTGCTGGCATTATCCCCATTTTATAAATGAGGAGACTTATAGTACAGCAAAATGATTTCTCAGGAACTGAAAGTTACTGATAAAGTAGAGCCTGATATCAGTGTAACTGATAAAGCAGAGAATAAAACACAAGTCTCCTAAATTCTCAGCCCAGTTCACTGCCTACAAGCTTCAGCGTTCACTTGCATCTGGGATTATGGGTGAAGTTTACTTCAACCCTTTTTCTCCTGTATTTCTAAGTCATTTATTTTTTGATTTTCTTAATATCACTGCATACTGAAGGGAATAATTACAAATTTGCTTTATGTATGTCATGTCTACAAGGACACATCAAGGACTTTTTAGCAATGATGGTAGAAAATAAAGTTGAAAAAAGGGTGCTAACACTTTTTTGAAAAGAAATAGTGTCATGGTCTCGTTTTGATGCTTTCAGAAGATGAGACAAATTTTCATGAATTGAAGGATATATATTGTTTGAATAAGCCTTGAAAACTTTCAGCTCACCTTCCTAGCTCTTCATCACACATAAACTCACATAAGAGCATGTGCTTATTAATATTACATTTCAGACATGTGCCATGCTCCAGTCCTGGCCACAGGTCCCCTCCTCTTCCAATAAGTGTTGCCATTGTGCTAAAAGGTGAGAGAAGAGGGCTTTTTTTGTTTCTTAAGGAGGTTGTAAGACCCCCTGGATCATTTCATTGCTTAGAGGGAAGATTTTTGCAGGGTTCCGAATCTTGTCCTTATAAAAGCAGTTTTCCTTGGAGTATTTTGATCTTCACTGATAGAATTCAGAAGCTATATTAAGAGACAAATAACAAATTCTGGTGCCAATGTGGAGGAGATTTGCCTGCTCCTCCTACCACAAAGAAACTAAACTGGAGGAGAAATACAGAAAGTACTGTTTTATGTATCTGGATTGTGAAATTTCAGTAAGGAGAAAACAAAAACTTGCAGATATTTTCAAATTTCTTGTTGTTCTAACTAGATTTTAAATGTCCTTTGTTAAGTGGATTCCCCATCCAAAGCTTTTTGATTTTAGATGCTCTTCTGAGAACTATGTCTCCACACTTACACCATTTACATATTTCTCTTTCACTTTCCCAGGCCTTAATATTCCTGGGCTCTTTAAACTGCACACATTAAAACCTATCACAACTTAGCATTAGTTTAAAATTAAGCAAGAGTTTTGCTAGTTGATTTTCTCTTGCAGTTAGTCAACTGTTACTTTTTTCCGTAAAGAAAGGCTAATATCAAATTTAGATCTTTACTCTCATTCTGTGATAAGAAGCAGCTCTTCAAGAGACCCACACAGCCCTGCAGAGCTCGTGGGCAATATCAGGCTCGTTGCGTCAAGAAGCAAAGCTGCTTTTTATGTCCTCTAGTGGTCTGGCCAATAGATTCTGGCTAACTGAACCAACTTTTTGTGTTTAGTTTTTCTGAGATGACTGAACAAAACTTTACAGGAGTTCTGCTTAGCCACAGTTTTAAAGAGCTCTTTTGTTTTTGTGGCAGCTCCTGGCTATTGAGTCTCAATGGCAGGGCACAGTCGCCCATGATTGATGTTGCTAAATGTGCACAGTGACCATGAAGTGACTGACTACCCAGGTGATACAGCAAAGCAGAGGCTGAAGTGGCATCTTGCAGCTACCTGTGCTGAGGACAATCAAAATGTCATCAATATCCCAGAGTGAAAATGTGTCTGAACCAATTTTAGGTGTGGGGAATGTTAAGACCTGTCATTCATCATAGCTGACTGGCATTGCATTTGGGGAGGGTGGGTTAAGGCATGGAAAGTGTACCAAAATACTCTTACTATTTGGCAGCTTCATGAAAACAAGATCTTCCCTACAAGCTTGAAAACCAAGTCTGAGATTAATTACTTAACTCTTAGTAGACTTGAACTTGGTGCTTACTCGTATGCTCAGCTGTTCTCCTACAATAACATTAATTTGAATATTTTACAAGAACATTTGACGTTTATTTATGGAAACATCCAGAATTCTTCATTTTAAATGTATATGGGGAGTTGATTGCTTTTTCCATAATTGGGATTGCAACTGTGTTCTTTTACAAAGCTATTATTAGTAGCAATATTATCACAGCTGTAGCTTCCAGGACTGACTGAGTTTAAAAATGACTCAGTTTCTTTGGAAGGCTAAGATGAGTTTTTATGATAAGTTTCAGCTTTAGGACTGATTTTGGCCTCACTGCCGTACTTTTAAAAATGGACTGGCATCATATTTTGTGCCACTATCAATAACTGCCAGCCCTTGAAATGTTCCAAGTAGCTACATTTCCTTGAAAGCTTATGCATAATCAGATATGAAGAAAGCAAGTTGTAAACAATTAAAGTTACCAGTGTTCATTCTATATAAATTGGCATGGAGTATTAAACTGAAATACTGCATTTCTTCTATTTGTATAAGATATGTGCAATGTTATATGCTATGTAAACTCATTTGTTTGCTGTCTGCGCAGATAGAATAAAAAGATCTCTCTGTGTTTCATCAGCGTAAAGCAAAAGGAACCACTCTAGCAGATGGTACTATAGCTCTGTTTTTCATGAGTTATGATCCAAGACGGATACTCGGTTTTGCAGGGCTGTCTATTCTGTTAACTATACTACTTGTTTGTAATGAGGTTTCATAGTGAAACAATTTCTGAAGGGCTCACACACCGCAGAATTTTTTAAGCATGAAGCTGAGAGTGATGGTGGAAAGTGGACACTAGGTGTTATAGAAGGAGGTATAAAGTGATGGGTGAAACTGTTCCTGAGTCTGAAGATTGTACGTTTGAAAACTGATAGGATTCTGTTATTCCATGTGTCATCCTTGGTGTGTGCATATGTCATTCCCTTGGCAGGATGGGGACTATATGAAGCCTATGCAAGATAAGTAAGAATTGAGACAAGGCTTCCCACTCCCTGGAGCAGAGTGAAGCGTGGGATGGGTGACATATCCCTGCAATCTCTGGGACCTGGGAGAGCTGAGGGAATTGGCTTGCTGAGGACGACCGAACTGACAATAAGTGCAATAGTATTTTGATCAGCACCAGGCCTTCCTTTAAGGCTGTCAGCATGTCCCTTCTTGCAGATCAACTGGAAAATGTGAGAATATGTGTCAGATAGAAATAGCTGTAACGGCTGGCCTGCTGGCCCACTTATTCACAGGCCTGAGAATACTATAGTGAACTACAATAACAACTGGTGGAAAAGAGAAATACAGTAATAGTCAACAGGAACAATCAGTACTGTGGTCTATGGGTTTTAGTTATGAAGACAATACAAAACTGTTCCTCGAACAATTCAACACTGAGCAAGCTTTGCCCCAGCTGCTGTTGTAGCCAGTGGTGTATTGTTGTCAGAGCCTCAGGAGACGAGAACAATTAGAAATAACTCAAGACCAACCATTGTGACTATCAATAACCATTTTAGCAACCGTACCTGGAGTTTTCCAGGAGGGCTGCTTTATGTCCTCTCAGCTCATTCTGAACAGCTCATCTATGTCTGCACAGAGAATCTCTATTAGGATGATAAATGTACCAAGGATCTCAAATATAATACTGAGTAAACTTGCCCGGTTATATTTATATTCCAGGTGTCTCTCACTGATATTATATTTACTTACAGATTTTTTTGTTTGTTTGATTGACTTTTAAAAAGGGGCCACATCCTCGCCTGTGGCCATAATGAAGGGCAGTGTAAGCGTGGAAGGGCATAAATGCAAAGATGATCAGATGTCCACCTTTGCAGTGCCCTGATGCTGCTCCTGTGTGCAGGTTTGCTCCCTCACACTGCACAGAAGGGTCCCTGGAGTGCTGTAATGTGTGCTAGCTGTGATGGCTATTTGGGGCTAGAAAAAAGCTTGGCACACCCACAGGCAGTATGCCTTTTCGTTTTGGCCTAGCCTTACTGTCCCAATTACACTCACACCAGCTTTGCTGTGTGGTGTACTTTGTTGCTTGTGCTGGAGATTAGTAGATCTAAATCAGAAAGGGCTGTTTCTAAGCTCAGCTACTTTGTCTCCCTCTAGCCAGTTATTATGTGGAAGTAAAGAGAAAAAAAGCATGGGATACCTCTTTGACTTTGTTCTTGTCTACCCACCAAGCACTGAATCTGAGGTTCTTCATTGCCTACCTCTAACATGCTGCAGTTTTTTCACCAGTTGAAATGGGTGTAGACCATTTTCATTCCAACAGCTAATTTTAAATGCCAGTGATGCTCTAATAATTTATGAGATCAAATGACTACTTAAGTTTTGTGGCAGCAAAGAACAATATCCATAAATAAAGTTGGAGTAAACTTACTTGCTGTAACTGGGGTTGGATTTGACTAGATTTTTTTTTTTATTTTAAAATAAATAAATACTTTTTTTCCATTTCCATATCTTCCTATCTCTCCACACTCATGCCTCCACAGCTCATACTGCAAATGCCAATACTTCTTTTTCACTGAAATAGGGAGAGCAGTTGCAAGAAGAAATGTCTGGCAAAGCAGAGAGCTGCATTCCTAGGAGCCATTTTTTCCACAGTAGGGAGTAGGAGGATAGGGAAAAGGGAGGGGAAGGAGGGGTATGGAATTGAAAAGAAAGAGAAGTGGCCGCCTGCCTCGTATTCTCAGAAAATGTGAAAATCAAATGTAGCTTCTTGTCTTCACAAGGTAAGCAACCTGCCAGTGTTACACAGTAAATGTTCAGACACCCGTAAAGCACTGTCATGACTGCCAGGTTCAGATTTAGCAAATGCAACAGTCATTTGCACACTCTGAAAGAACTGTTCTTTGTAGACATAATATATATATATTTATTTTATTTTATTTTATTTTATTTTATTTATTTTATTTTATTTTTATGAATTATCTGTTCAGGTTTGAATATATTTAAGATTAGGTCAGGCAGATGTGAACAAAGAAAAAGAACAGACTAGGGTTTTTTGTTGTTGTTGTTTTCTTTCTTATCCCATTTGTTGCGCATTGGGTAGATGGTCCTCAAACTTCTGCATTAGTGTGGGCATTTCTGCTAGGATGTTGGACCCACAGGAACTGGGAAGTTTGAATGCCTGTTTGAACTTTAAGTCTCTGACTCCTCTCTGCCAGTACCCAAACTGCTACTGTCATGACTGTTCTCTTCTCTTTTCTTCTTTTTCCTTCAGTGTCAAGAATAACCCATTTTTTCTTTTATCTTTCTCCCCCCCCCCCTTTTTTTTTTTTTTTTTTAAGGATGATTCCTGCTACAAACAAAGCCTTTGTCGTAAACAACCTTGTTTCTGGAACAGGCTATGACCTCTGTGTACTGGCAATGTGGGATGACACGGCTACAACCCTTACTGCCACCAATATTGTGGGATGCGCCCAATTCTTCACCAAAGAAGACTACCCTCAGTGTCAGTCGATGCACAGCCAGTTCCTGGGTGGTACCATGATTCTCATCATTGGAGGCATCATTGTGGCGACTCTGCTGGTGTTCATTGTAATACTCATGGTACGCTACAAGGTCTGCAACAATTCCCAGGGGAAGATGTCCAGTGTCAGCAATGTCTACTCGCAGACAAATGGAGCACAACCAGTTCAGAATGGAGTCCTGCCCCAAGTAAATCCCAAAGTGGTGGTGAGAAATGAACTTATGGAGTTTAACTGTGAGTCTGTGCGGAGCAGCATCTCCTCTTCTTCCAGCTCTCTGAATAGCCGTGACTGTGATAACTATAGCCTCCAAAGTGAACAGGGCACATTGTCCAGTAAGTGGAGGCCCCCCTCCAGGTCAAAACACAATATTGACCGGCTAATGGGAGCTTTTGCCTCCCTGGAACTGAAATGTCAGAAAAAGGAGGAGACGACAGACTCCAGAACTTCCACTGTGGCTCATCACTCGGACAAAGAGCCACTGCTGGGCCAGCCAGAGTCCAAATTTCGCAGCCTCCTCATGTTGCCTCTGGAGGGCAAAACTAAACGTAGCCATTCTTTTGACATGGGAGACTTTGCCACATCTCAGTGTTGCACCTACCCAAAAAAGATAACAAACATTTGGACAAAGAGGAGCCTCTCAGTGAATGGCATGCTTTTACAGTATGATGACAATGACCTAACAGGGGCGAAAGGGACTTATGGGAGTTCAGAGTGGGTAATGGAAAGCACGGTGTAAATATCAGTGTCTCCCCCCATCTTCTCCCCTCATGTGTGGTAAAGTGTGGTTTGCTGCAGAGCCATGCATTTGGAAGGAGAGGGGAGTAAATGTTTTCAGATGTACTGGCCAATAAATAAGAAAGGTAAAAAAAATAATAATAATAGGGACGCTAAAGGAGAAAGAAGGTCCTGAAATGTGAATAGGCACGCATGGCACCATTCTTGTCTGGACCCAACTGAACCATGTGTGATTGTTTCAAGGATTTTACTAGTTATATTTAGCATTGCTTTCCAAAAGTTTCTCAGACTCTTGGTGAACTGTCAAACAAGATTAAATAAGGAGGATGAAAAGGGGTTCGACAGCATAAATTTAATTTTAAATCTTTTTTGTTTGTTTGTTTGTTTTGATTTGGTTTGTTTTTGAGGGGTGGTCTTTTTTTTTTTTAAAGGGCACCTTTTCCTTTTCTTTCATTCACAGAAAGGGGCTTCTGTGGATGTAAGACTGGTGCTAGAATGCGTCTGTTTTTTACTGCAAGTGATTTTCTCAAACGTGCAGGCAGGGCATCCACAGGGACAGATCAGAGCAAATTGTTCATCTTAATCTCATAGTGTTAACTATGACAGCTGGGAAAATAACAGTACTTGTTGAGTGGGTTTTTGGTTGGGATTTAGTGTATTTTTTAAAATTTTGTTTTGTTTTGCCTTGTTACTGCTTTTGAGTTGGTTTAGTTTTGTTTAGTTCTGTTTTGTTTTCTTCCCTGACAGAAAGTGTTTTTCCCTGCATTTTTGTTTTTGTCTTCAGTCTTTTATCAAATCCCCTAGATGAGAAGGAGGATATGCACAGAGATCAAATTTCTGAAGTACTGTATAACCCACCTCCAATACCACCAAAAAAAAAAAAAAGTGGAAATCCAGAAATCCAGGAGCTAATAAATTTTAAAAAATCATCCTTTCTTCCATCTTCTTCATAGTCTCGGCTTCTCAGTGCTTAAAGCAGATTGCAACAGCTATTGATATTTGTGGGGATTTTGCTATTAAAGATGGGGAAAATAGATATGAAAATTTCATATTAAAGGAAAAAGAGAGGGAAAACCAAAGTGTCTCCCATGAACAGTCTACATTATGAATACAATGGCTTCTGGCAAAGGTCACACTGTCACTCTCTGCTCTACTGACAAAGAAAACACAAACTTTCACCCTGTTGTGACAAAAGCTCTTTTGTCTGTACAGTCACCGCAACACGGCTTGACTGTACCAGTAGCATCACATGAAATGTAAGTTTTTGTGTGTTTCAGTGGATTGGGTATGTTCCCAATTAGCCACATAAAATGAGTGAAATTTGGATGTCACAAGGCAGGGAGTCTCCCATGTGTCCCCTGCATTACATCCAGCCCTTCCCCAGTCTGCAGTGTCCTACAACGCCCTTATCCCTCACACTAAGCTATTTGCTAAGAACAGGAGCTCTTTAGGGCTTGTAAACTGATTCTCAGATTCCCTTTTGGGGAGCATTGCTGTGGTTTTGGGAATGCACATGGCCCATTGTCCTCAGTGACTTATTGTCCTCAGTGACTTTACTGTGATTTCCAGTATTTTGGTGGCTACTACAACTGTCTTTCTTGTTTATTTACTTGTTGGCTGCCAATGATTAGCTGCTGGGAACCATTCTGAAATTGCACATTGTTCCTATGATTTTGTAAAAGACATGTAGAAAGGGTGCAAGGCACAAAAAAAAAAAAACATGAAAAAAATCTATGTATATTTTTTTTAAAGGTGCAGAGATTTATTGTGACATGGCTGTGTACTTGATCTTGTATTCGTCATGTTTCCTACTTGGAGTTTTAGAAAATGACATCCCTGTGATCAGAATATTTTTTCCTTTTTCCTTTTTTCTTTCACTCTTTATTTATTTATTTTTTTCTACAAAATGTACAGTAAAAAAATTATTGGGGAAAAGAAATGTACCTGCTTTTCATTTATTTGCTGTTCTGTGATCATCTTTGAAACCTGTATAAGGAGCAGTGATTATTTAAAATATGATCTTGAAAACCTTTTTGGAATGCATGAGAAAAGATTTTGTTAAAGGACATCTCATTTTTTTTTTCCCTGTGGTTACAGTTGTAGAGGTCTATATCACTAATGTATTTTAACAGTGAACTATTCCCCTGATCAAAAAGGTGAAGAAATAAGAGGAAGCTTTTTTATTGGCTTTGTAGGTTTTTGCTCACAGCCAACATTAATATATTAAAAAGAGATACAGTCAAACTTTGTTTGCAATATCTTTCAAAATTTCTGATTTTCTCATGTTTTCCAAGAGAAATGACACCTCTAAGTGCCAGAATTTGCATCAACCAACTGTCCAGATGGCAGCTTCCTATTAACTATTAATGACATTTACATTTATGTTGCACTGAAGACTCCTAAAGAAGTTCATGTAATGATTTTTCTTTTCCTTGTTGCACTGTGGTGTGGTTCAACTATTTATTATTATGTTCCTGCTTTCCTTTGAGCATGATGTCTGGGTTGTTTTTAATTTAGCTGTTGAGTTCATCATCAATATTAGTAGCATATGCAGCTGTGAATTTTCAAAAGCAATATCTTACACTCTTTTCTT
This sequence comes from Anser brachyrhynchus, assembly GCF_964034855.1. Lineage (NCBI taxonomy): Eukaryota > Metazoa > Chordata > Aves > Anseriformes > Anatidae > Anser > Anser brachyrhynchus. Next base: position 35,456,046 of record NC_137696.1, read on the forward strand.
TATTAAAAAGCAAAACATCTATTTCACATTCTCATACAAGATTAGAGTAACTCAACAGATGCTGCTTTAAAATAATGGATAGTTGCCAAAGAGCCCAGGTAATAAAGTGCACAATCTAACAGCTGTATTTATTACTGTTAATCATGATTTCAATTCATTTAGCTTTAATGAATGAGGCTCAATCCGCATCAGCATATTTGCAAATAGTGAGTAAAATTAAATGAGCACCCAGCAATTGCCTTTGGTGTTCACGGCATTTGGGAGGAAGAAGACCAAGGGACTTGTAGGTGAGGCAGAGAGCCACATGGCAAATCGGCAAGTGACCAGCCTTGAGAGAAGGATGGAAAAACCTGGAGTGGTGGTGCCAGTGCCCAGGCAACAACTGGGTCAGGGTCATCCTTCAGGTGCCGCGAGCCACTGCCCTGCTCTCACAGATGCCAAGTAAGTCTCTGAAATTATCTTGCAACTTCCCCCATGTCACTTTGAGAGCTTCAGCACTGCCAAAGACAACACCACCTTTTGGGTTACAACATGCATCAATGCCCTAATTGATAACATGTGAGTGTGACCCCAGGATTCCCCCCCTTCACATCCTGACCAAGCTCTACCTGTCCATATATTTACCTCAGTTTTCACAGGTACGCCTCACTCAGCATCTTTGGGTATGATTATTTCTCTATACTGCTGTTGTATGGTACAGATTATTTCTTACTCCATTCCTGAGGGCAACTGCACATCAGTGGCTCGTGAAATTATATAGAGATATCCACTTACCTGAGTGTAATAAATATTTTCTATATGTTGTTGAGGAGCTGAGCTAACTCTAATGGCCTAATTCCCTGGTCCCACAACCCTACATGGCAAAATTCATGCAGGCCTCAAGTAACAGTGCTGTCACACAAATTAACATGCAGTAGTGTGGTATTTAGCTGCACCAACTGTGCTTCAGATGCAAATGGTCAGGGAGAGTAGATAGTAAAAAGGACAATGCAGAGCAGCCATAGCCACCTGAAAAAAAAAATAAAAAAATGAGCCCAGACAATTAAAAGTTCCACAGAATTTAATGTGAATCTTGTGAGAAAATTTAAAGACAATTGTGTATGCATATGTACCCCTGTAAGTTAATTTTTTGAATTCTTGTATAAGTGACATAAACTTTCATTCTAAAAATATGATGTCATTTATTGAAAGAACAGGCTATGACTCTGCTGTGAAAATCTGCACAAAGATTCCTCCTTAAAAAAAAAAAAAAAAAAAAAAAAAGAGTCCCCAAAATATCATCTGGATGGAGCCTATTAAACAAGATGACAAGATGGAAATTTCTGAAACTTGTGATGATGTGGAGTGCACATGATGTCTGCTAGGAACAAAAAGGTCATATATGAACATGAAAATGTGTGTGTTTGTGGAATGTCTGTGTATGTACATATATGTAGCAAAACAAACCCTATAATTTGCTTAAAATTTGTATCCTCCTCACAAATTTCATGACTTGGAATGTATTTCTGGTTTCAAATGTCTTTTCTGTCTTTACCAGCTCTAGAGGACGGCAACTGGTTTGCTTTCCACTTGCCTTTTGGGGAAGATAACCTTTTATATGTCTACAATCTTCAATCAATTCCTGGTTAAAATTTGGATTAATTCATTTAAAAATCAATGCATAACAACAAAGCAATGAAAAGCACCTCTGCCTTGTCTGATGCAAGATTGAAAGGCGGTAGCATTTCCTTCGCGAAACTTGTTTGTATCCCACACCATGTGATTGATTTGCTCTGGAAACAGAAGGAAATAGTATTCCAAGAGACTACTTGTTTCATTCTCACACTCGACCCAGCAAAGGGTTGCAGAGACAGATAACCAAAAAGAGCCCTTGGAGGCTCTGAGTGAGTGCAATAAATGCAGCAATGATTTAAGCACTTTTGAACCTGGAAGCCAATGAATAATTCCATCTGATAACCAAGAAAACATTTTAGCTCTTGAATAGCTTGAATGTCACATCTGTTTCCAGTGCTTTGTACCCGTTAACCCATAGGTAACACATAGCACACCATGTGGTTCATGCAGCACACCTCTCCTACGCCTTGCAGTCTATTTCTCTGGAAGCATTTCTCAATGAATCTCTCCCCTCTATGTTCAGTGCTTATAATTCACTACTTGGGCGTTTCTGAAGATGTAATAATAATCTGGATGTAAAATTAACAAGTAACATATCTTACATTTCACTTTTAAGTTGTTGTAAATATGATGAGGGCATCCCGCCCAAAAAATATTAGGTTTGATTTTAGGCTTTAAGCCAGATGAAAACTACATCAGAGTACCTTGAAACTCTTGCTTTCAATATAGGAATTTTGTGTTCTGCAGTATGCCTACCTAGTCCTAATTAATTACTCCTTAATCCTCAAAGGTACAGTATTCCCTAGAATCAGCTGTCAAAAGGCCCTTCTATATGAAACAGTGCCAGATGCTTCTTCCCAATATTACACTGCCAACAGATGGCAAATGCCACAGACATAAATACATATACATATATAGTTATATCAGCATGTGTGCATTTGTATTTACACATACCTGTTTACGTAAACATGTGAATGCACATATAGGTTGCGCTCTTTAACTTTATGGTTAGTTATACACAGACTTTCTGCTTTGGTAATGAAGGGACATTTATTTATTTATTTATTTATTTTTTAATGAAATACTAATGAGATGAAGAGAGAGACCAGAAACCTCATCTTTCTAGGAAGAAGATTAGTTGATAATCTTCATGTCAGCCCAGCTGGTAGAGTTCAGTGCTTCAAATGAGCTTAACTGAAGGTGAGGGGTTTCATATGACCACAGCAGAGGCTCAGCTCTTACATTAGGGCATTAGTACACCTGATTCCAAATCACATGCTATAGATTCATCTCCTGTCAGTGAGGACTTGTGTTTTGCAGGAAGGCAAGCAGACCACAAGGAGCTACTGTTCTGCATTCACTGTCCCTGCTTGTGCTGACAAACAGGTTCTTTTGTTTGTTGGTTTATTTGTGCTTTGGCAGGAGCAGTCAGCTGCATCAGATGTTACAGTCAGTCATATGAGGAGCCTGGACACAGCTGAGAGAAACTGGTGGGAAATAGAAATATTGATATTTCACAGCCTGTACTAGGAGAACTTAAATCCTGACTTTAAAATCCATGAACCTTAATTTGGAAATAGGAACGGAGTGCATTAATTACTTGTCAAATCGCAGGCATGGGCATCACAGTTTGATTGTGCTCAGTCATGTGCAAGTCTGTGACAAAGGAGCCAGACGCTGGCCACGCATGTACAGAGGCTGGCATCAGACAAGCTGCAGGGGAAGACAAGACCGGTAGCAGACCAGAATTTGTGCAAAAGTACTTTTACTCTTAGGAGCAGTAATGTTCTGCATGGTTACCCACAAGGCTTACATTATACCTAGAATGTACTAAATGGTCAGCCTGTATAATAGTTTTTGTTCGTTTGTTTGTTTGTTTGTTTGTTTGTTTTTTATATATACATGTGTGCAGAGAACTTTAGACTGAAAAAAAAAAAAAGCCAACACTAAAAAAACATCCAAAGATCCCATCATGTAGGGCTGAGCAGATCTCATTTGATCCTCTTTCCTAACAAGTGTGTTTAACTACTCTTCAAATTTGCTCTCTTGTTTCCTCCCTCTTTTAAACTCTCGTTCCTTTACTAAAACACATTTCCTTGCTACCTACCCAGTAAGTTCTAGCTTAGTAATTTGAAATACCTTGGTCCCACAAACCCCAAGAGTGTGTCTGAGTATAATTTTTACTATCTACAGTTTTACCATGCTCGTGGCCTTAGTCTAATTTGTCCTTTTTCTAATGTTATACCCATTTTTACCCCCCTCATGGTATCTGGTGGTTAAACAGGGAACTACAGAGAGCACATGAGAGACAAGCTCTAAGCTCCAGAGCTATCGTACCCTGGAGCCACCATTTACAGGGAATATTCATAGCTCATGTTGAAGCCAGTTCAATTGCTCTGCTGTGGGGGCGGTACATGTGCAGTCTGGTCACATGCAGGAGCTGTGAGAAGATGAAGGATGCATAATCTCCAGAGACTTTTACTAACAAACCTAATTAGGTCTTTATGGTGCGTGCATAGTCTGCATGATTTCCCCAGGCTTTTGACTAGGGCAGGTCTCTGTAACATTCCCTAAGAGCAGCACAAGGCACCTCTAAGACACTGCTCAGCCTCTTGTGAATTATCCAGGCTGAACTTCAAAGCACAAACACCACAAACACAACCAAAACATTTCAAAAACTGTCTCAGAAATCTCTCTTTTTTTTTTTTTTAATATAGGTACAGTGAAAATATTTTTTCTGTCCTTTTCTCTTGTAATCAGCAGAATCATTTAGGTCGAAAATTTCCAAACAAAAGTTTGGCCCCAGAAAAGCAGACCTCCAAGGGAATGTGCCAGGCAACTTTAGCAATGTTATGCTGCCATGTTTGCCTACAATGTTTTTCAAGCCATGATAAATTGAATGGTTGCCTTTTCACATCTCAAGTTCCTTTCACTGGAACTAATTTATTTTAAAGTATTAGTACTCCTGTGCTCTTCCCTGCAATGAACAATGCAGGAATATTTTTATACCAAACTGTTAATTACCACCTGTACCATTTATGAGTCAAAGCACAAGACAGGTGTCTGCACAGAAAAAAAGAGTCTATTGTTTCAGGGAAGTTGGTCTTCTTTGCCAATTTTATTGGTACATTGGTATGAAATGTAGGATCTAAGAAGACATGGGCAGGGCTGCGTGCTGTAAACCATCCACTTTCTACCCCATGGTAATGAGTCTGAGACAAAAATCCAGAGGGAGTATATGTTAATCTTCCTTCCTTTGAACATGACTCAGAGATGTGAAACTTTAAATAATTAGGCCCATAAATCTGATGTACCATAGACAGAAAAATCCACTCATTGGGCTGATACAATCCAAGTGTTATTGCAGCACATAAATGTATGCTGGTGGCTGCTGGAATTGGTGTCATACACAAATTGCCCTGATGAAGTGCGATCCCCAGAAGGGATTGCTGCATAGGTCACAGCATGGACAGGAGGGATGGCTATGTAGGAACATGTTATGCTTATGTAGGAACATGTTATGCTTCAGTAGTCCAATAAATTGCTCTACCCAGTACCCTGTGGTAGTGTTTGGTGCTAGTCATTTTAGGGAAGGTACCTTCAGGAAAACTCCAGAGAGCTCTGTCCCAAAGCCTGAGAGAGAGAGTCCTTAACCTATTCTCCATAGGGAAGCAGTGAATTTCTTCTGAAAGTCATACCCTGGCAACCAAAACTGGAGCAAAACGAGCTCTGAATGACTCCTCTTGTTTTGGAGTTTCTGCCTCTGAGCTTGTCAAGCTTGACTTTGTGAAAAAGCCCTTGTCATCTGAGACTGGGTTGCCTGAGGAGTTTGGAAATGGACAAGTGTATATTTGCAGAGCTGATGGGAACATTCCTCATCTGCAAGAAAGCCAGCATGCACCTCCTGTGTGACTCACTATTTCACTAAACACAACCCAAAGTGTATAGCAACAATAGAACCAGTCTCAACTACATCAAGTCAGAAACTCTGTGCCATAAAACAAAACAAAACAACAACAAAAAAAATCACTTCTAAAAGTGCCTCACATGATTTTGAGAAACAAAAGACCAGATAGTCTCTCTTCCATTTAAATACCACTTTGCATATAATGCAAAATTGATGCAGAAAAAGGATCCCAGCTTCCAGACTTCATTTCACTGCGCCAAGTTGTGTCGTACAAGATATTCGTAGAAGAGTAGGTATTCATAGAAGAGACATAAGAATAAATATTTTTAGAAGAGACACAAAACCCACTCAGTATAGTACCAATTAAATCCTAAGAAACTGATGTCCATAGATTTAAGGTTAGTAGAAGATGTTATCTTAACTGTCTTCCTGTCTAATACAGGACATAAAATGATGGATTTCTGTTGAAGAAACCTCAGTGGGATTGTGGACATTTCCAGTTGGGTTGCAAGGCCAGTGCAAAGCTCAGCATGTACACGAAAATTTGAACAGTCTGGGAGCCATTAGTACAAATGCTTTTAGCAGCTGCCAGAGAACCTTAGCTTGCTATGTGGTTGGGCAGCTACACAGACAGATCCAAAATGACTACACAGGTTCAAATGATTGAAATGTAACTGCCCATGATATGCTGAATTTTGGCTAGTGGTTAGCATTGGTTAGAAGTTATGAATACAGTTTTGGCTGCAAGACCTGGGCTACAGTTATCTGCATGCTGCCGAGTGCCCAAATCAGTGAGCTTCTGCCAGCCTTGGCCAACCAGAGTCTGAAGGTCAGAGCCACCTCTGTTGGACTTTCCCCATGAAGACCACCAAGTGTAAGCTTGAATAATGTTGAGGAACTTGTTCCTCCTTTGTGAATGTAGGTTACAGCTCCCTTCAGAGCCTTGCTCCACAAGGAGGCTTCTGCCTAGATCAACCTGTAACAGCTGAAGTTTCTTTTTACTATACAGCTCTAGCCAGGCCTTCTGGGGCTCAGCACCTCCTCCCCTCCACGTTTCTTATCTCCTCCGTTCCATTTCTTCACTGATTTATCATTTGGTTTCAGGAAAGAAGCTATTTTTTATCTGCTATACACCTCAGTCCAGCTGGCATGATGAAGTAACTGTACCACAGGAGAATAAACAGACTGAATTTGGCTGATACACTTTCTGGCCATGCTCCTTTCTCATTTACCCTGCTGCACTTTGTTGTTGTCTACAGTGACTGATGTTTTAATTGTTCAGTGTAAAAAAATGAATAGAGCTCCTTTATCACGCAGAAACCGAGGACGCAAATTTCTTGCAAAGCATCCGCAATCCTTTAGTGTTCTTCCAAGAGGTAGGGTAAACACACTTCAGTAGTTGGGACCTTGCTAGCTCTTCACTCCTGATCAGTACTTTGGCGATGGCTATTTCTGTACAATTTCAGAACAATCACAAAATAAGCAAACAGATTGACCATAAAAACACTGACCAAACCAACCCATTGGTTTGTCATTGTTCCATCAGGAGACAAACTATACCATTTTTTTCAGGAATGTCAAACTGATGACCCTGTTTTCCAACACCTAAAAGGCATTACTATGTCAGGTATGTGAGATTTACTGCTAATGCCACTACTTTTAAATTGTGTCTGGCATTAATATGGATTACACCTGGTGAAGAGCTTCAGAATTAATCTCTAAAACAGGTGACCTGGATCTCATTTTAGTGAGGAGAGGTTCTCCTACCCTACAGAGGCCCCATACACTTCTGCCTATTTTTGAGACTAGCTCTAATAAGCTAATTATTATACATTTAATTTATATGTGCATATATAATTCCATTCATTTAAATAGAAAGGAAAGTGAAGTGTTCCCATTATCCATACTACTTGTGGTGAGTAGAGACAGGATGTACTTCAGTTTGGCATGAAATCCTGTACATTAGACCAAACATCCTCCAAAATGCACCAAGAGAAATCTCAAGTCTTTCAAGAATGAGTTTATTTTTGATGCATACCCCAAACACAAACTGGAATGAGATATTAAAACTAAATATGAAATAACTATTGACAGAAGTATTCATATATACTTTCCGTACAAAACTTGAACCTCAAATGTGCTGAACAGAGGTGGAACCCCCAGTATAATTTAGCCAACGTTAGAGACCTATATAAATTGCTGCAGCTCTGCAAGCTGCAACAGGGCTTCTTCAGGTCTACATTTTTGTCTCCTTTTCTGTCATCCTTAGAACACTCTACAAGATTTGTTGAGCAGACCTTCCTAAAACAGCTGGGGGATTGTGTTTTCCTGTGCTGGTAAAAGACTCTTTTGGCTGTTTTGCTCCCTGATACTTTTTACCCAGTAAAAATCAACTGATGGGGAAACGAGGCTCTCTACCACATGCACTGGTGAAAACCCAGTCGGGCTCATAACATGTTTGGTTCCAATGTGTCTTGTCTATCCTGTGTCATCTTCAATTCATAAATATTCATGTCGGTTATTTTTCATTCATATCAATGTGTGGGGAATGGTCCTTTTAACCACTGCCTGTATTAGCATATAGTACTCTCACATGAGTACAAGTATTCTCCATTCATTATTTGCTGTTCATCATGTCTTCTTCATTACTTGGCCATAGAAAAACTTATTCTCATCCAGCGAGGGCGTAGAAGTAATAACATTTGATATATCACACATAGCTATGTGGGGAATGTAATAGCTGAGATTAGAAATATAAGCATAAATCCTAGAGTACAATGTTTTTCTCCAAATTATGTGCAAATGAGACTAAGATTTGCTAAAGTTAGGGTAGATCAGAAGTAATTCATGAATGAAAACAAAACAAGAACAAAACAAATCAAGTTCATTGAATGATTTATTTGGAAAATATAATTTGCAGAGCTTTAATGGTGAGTTAAAATGGAAATAATGATGTTTCCTGAACTGCACAGCATCTGCTGCATACATAGAACAAGAAAATCAACTGTGAGGCTAACATACAGTTATAACATGCAGTTTGTAGCCTAACACTGTATAATTTCTAAAAGAGATGAAAAGAAGGAATGCAGTTACTGGAATTGAGATTAACTAATAATAATTAATCCAATTTGAATCTTAATTGGAAAGGCATTTTCTTAATGTCCCTTATGGAAGAGAAAAGGAAAAAGAGACTGTATTTAAATGAGTTTTGAAATTAAAGGAGAGAGAGAGAGAGAGTGGGAGGGAGGGAGGGGATTTGCAATCCAGGCCTAATGCTGAGTTTGCTCCTACTCTTCAGATTATAGGAGATTACCACAGATCAAACCCCTTTCACAGGAAAGAACCTTTTAAATCCACCTCAGCACTGCCCTTATTAGGAACGACGGAGAGAGGCTCCTTCCACTGGGATGAAAGAAGCCCTTAATTCATATCTTGTCAGAGGAAAGGCATGTGCTTCAGCATTGAACCAGGTTAGTTATGGCTCTAATTTACACAGCAGCATGTCGTCCTGGTGGAAGGGACGACACCTTTAAGTAATAACGAACAAGCATGCGTTGACAGAATAATAATCATGGATTGAAAAGGTTACAGCAGAGACTGTGGTAAAACTAAGTGCCTGCTTTAATTCCATTGGGTGCCATAATATCAGGAGTCAGGAGCTGCAGTTACAATATAAAATAACATTAGTGTGGCAATTAGGACTTAATGGTTTGTGGAGAGAAGTCTACAAGACTTTATAAAAACATCCAAATTAGTCTGTATTCAAGTTTTACTTCACTCCCATTTTTTTTTTCAGGCTGTATTGTCATCTTAAAGGCAGAGTCCTCTTAAAACGTACTGAAGAAAAGCCAGAGGCATCAAGGCAGCTTCTCAGTTTGTATACATGGGTACAATCTCAAGCAAACTTCTGCTAATTGATCCTAACCAAAGAATCTAGCCTGCAGTGCCTATGGATAAAATTGCTGTCCTGGAAAAACTCATTTGCTTGGCTGAGGACAGAAAAACAAATGACTATGTATATATTGACCTGGTCTCTCTTCCACAGTTTTCCCCTCTCTGACACTGTATGAGACTCAAATTCTGGTCCCAGTGTTTAAAAATCACTAGAGAGTCTACAACACTTAGAAAAGCATAATTGAAATGGGAGCCTTTTGGGTGAATTTAAACTGCACTAATTTTGTTAGGACCTTCCCCAGGCTGCAGAAGTATGAGACAGCCCAGATTTCTGGGAAATAATCTGCATTTTTTACAGTTCAGGAAAACCTGGAGTGAGACTGGGTGGATATTTCTCCATGCATGTGGGAGACAGGAGACAAGCAAAAAAGGGGCTTGTGTTTTTGCATCAGCTGCACAGCACAAATGTTTCAACTTCTGTGAAAATCTATTTCTTCAGTAGTCTCCATATATGACATGCACACAAAAAAAACTAGTTTGCTACAGACTGTATAAATTTCAGGAACCAAAGCAGAAGTAAAACAGAACCATCTCCATCACTGTCTGACCACTGTGTGGTTCTGACGTTGTCAGAAGATTGGATTTAAGCATAGCCCTCAGATCATTGGTAGCAACAGAGAAGCTCCACCTGATTTCCACAGGCATTTCCTAAAGTTTACAGTAAGAACTGATGCAAATGAAGTACGGCATCACCTCTCCATTGATCTTTCTTCCCTTCTCTTTCTTTTTGTTTTTCCCACAGACATACAAATATTCTGTTTCAGTTTATTATGCTTCTTATCTCTGGTAGATGTGTATATGGGAGTATATATTCTCTGTCTGGGACTGAAAGCTCAAAGACCAGACAGGTCTGTATTGATGCACATACTCATAGTGCAACTATCCTGCTAGTTCCAAGGGAGATTTCAAAACACACCTTTCTTTTTAGGACACATTTTATTAAGGTTTGGTGTGAAACAAAGAACTATGCATATGTGTAGGTTTTTGTGTCTTTTCTTTAAGTTTATGAAAACAGACAAATGATTTTCCAAAAGGGACACGAACTTTGGATGCTGCCCCTAGCTGTCCTTTAGGTATCTTTTCATTCTTCTTCTTAGTGGCACCTGGGTACCTAAAAAGCTTCAAGGATGAGGATACTACTTCTGAAAGACCAGCATGAGTCAGGTCAGTATGCGACAGGAAAACAAGAATACAGCAAGGTGGGGCAGGAAATAAGAGCTTATTGATTTACGTGTGCAGCAGCAGTGCTTTACACAGGTCCCTTCACTTTCCTATCTCATACACCCCTGTTACCACATGCTATCGCCCACACACAGTCAGCAGTGGTTCTGGCAGGCTCCTTACTGCAGCTCCCTCCAGGGCACAACCAAGATGCTGAAGTGAGCAAACGGGGAATTCTCCTGTGTTCAACTAAAAAGGAGACCGTTTTTGCAACTTTTCATTCAACAGGGGCAGTGCCCTGAAAATGAGAGGTGCCTTTCAGAACAAATGCTCTGTAGTAATTCTCCTGCACCCACCCAGGTTACATTCTTTTCACCTTTGGAGAGTGTTTTACAGGGGCACCAGTAAGGATATGTTTGTGTGTCAGGATTTGTTTACATGAATTTCTTATGACTTTCTTCTCTTTCACACTGTGCAGCAGAAGACTGAAATGAAACACAAGTGCAATGAGCACATTGCATCAGAGCTGTGTCTCTTTATGTTCATCCCCACCTGGTGCAAGGGAATTTGAGTCTTTAATTGCTTAGTTTATCCCTTTCTCAGATATACCTTTTAACAGGGTGTTCTCCTCCTCATTCTGACTGCTTTGTGGGAAACGTAATCTCTTAAATAGATATACACTTATATGTATATACAGCCAATACACTCTTTTAAGTGAAGCAGGAGGGATTTATGTATTAAAATGCACAAAGAATTGTACTCCTAACTTTGATCTCTGAATCAAGGGAAACAAAGTAGGCTTGTCCAACACAATCACTTGCAAATTACTTCACAGGGGAGCTCTGGGGGTTGTCTGCTAGAGTGCAGTGATGTGGATTCGCTGAGTCTTGGGGAATTTTAACATGTTTTCTTGTTAAACCTTTTGGCTCAAATTTCCTTTGCCATTTTTTGGACAGCAGTTGAACACAGTGATATTTGGGTATCCCATACATAGGGGAACCTGGCAGAGGGGACAGAAAATTCAGTTTTCTTTCCTGTTTCAGTCTATAATGTCACAAGAGTGGTTAGTTGAACAGACAAAATAGTCTGATGGCCCATGCCCAGAACTACAGTATGCTAGTGACAGGATATGAATTTACAGTTTGTATTTAATGAAGCACTAGACATTCATGCAGAAATATGATGGACTTTTTTTACAGAATATCACAAAACACTGAAATTATTACCTGGAGAACTGTTCCCGATCCTTTGGGATGATGACCACATTATCATGTTATATTTGTGGTCCCACAGTATTGAATCCAGTATATTTGGACTTTCCTGTAAAGCTGGACCTGGTTCACAAATCATGAAGCCCGCTATGCTAACAGGACAGATTCTCTAATCAAATGTCAATCATGGCTTTTCAACTTTGCATTATGATCATGTCCTTGTTAGGACAGAGGGGGCATTTACAAAGGTATCTATGTCACCAAATTGTGAAGATAAATAAATAAGCTTTACAAAAGCATCCAGACTATTGAGTCTGCTTCTCAAATCTCTAGGTCCAGGAGGTGACTATTTAACACTTAAACATCTCATTGTGCATGCGTGTTTAACTGTCTCCTGGTCTCATTTTTCATGTCCTCAGTGTAGTGGGTACAGAAGACTTAAAAAAATATATTGTATCCCTACTCTTTGGCCACTGTTAACATTCCTGTTCTGTTGGAGCTAAAGATTTTATTATTATTATTATTATTTTTTACTCCAAGACAGAGATCATAAATACCCTTAAATTTTGTTGAGTAGCTGATCTTACTCTGAACAGTTCATGACCAAAATCACAAACCTGATTTCAGGTTCAAATCTTATCTCTTTGAATGTGATCATCCCATAGTCTTCTGGTGTTGACAGACCACATGCAAAACCAAGTGTGACATCATACATAAAACAGAATAATTTTTTCTTTGTGGAAAGGAGAGGCTACTTTAATTTCTGACAATGGGCAGTCACCTTGAAGTACTTACTGTATTTTAATTTTACAGGCTGTTCAGATAACAGATTGATGGGAATAATACAAGTACCTAGGCTGAATCCACTAAATTATTGGGGCTGATTTCTAGCTGAAAACGTTTCAGTAAAAGGACTATATGTTTCATTTAGGTAAATAATGGTAGTATCTGCAGCTACTCTTGCTGGCATAAAAATTCTAAGGGCTGTCACTCTGCAAGCTTCAGGGCAAAAAAAAGTGGACTTGGTGTCAGTGATTCTTATCATGACACTTGCTATATTTGGTGTCTTTCATAAGGGTCCAAAACTTATATTATTCTGACAGATTGTCAGCTTCCATTAAAAAATAATAATAATAATAAAAAAAGCGCTACCCCTCTTGACCGAGGCAAAAAAATCTTGACTAAAATTATAAATCAGAAGTTAATTCACATGCCAGATTTATCATATTAGCACCATAATGTTTTGTGATTGGGTTGGAGTAAAAGGGACTTATGATTTTTGAAAACTTGAGAGTGTCCATCCTTACCAGACTGGATCAGAAGGAAACCACATCCTTTTTCCATTCAGATTCTAAATCCCAGTTAAGTGCAGCCCCCTGCCTTTGTCTTTTACAGCATCTGGCAGAACTGAGACCCAGCTATAGGACACTGAAATCAGAAGCTACAAGATGCCCACTAGGGCAGTGAGTCCTACTTGGGGTCTCCTAGGGAAGTCCATCAATGCGTATTTTCCAAGAGTGTGTTTAACTCAGTTCTGAAAGGGGAGAAGAGCAAATTTACCCGTCACCTCTTGCTGTCAATACGCCATCTCTCAGCCAAGCATCACAGGCTGCACCTGCAGCTCCTCACCTCGGTGAGGGCTCTACCATCCCTGCTTGCTAAGCCACTAACTGGATAGCATCCCTCTTCCATGATGAGGTCATGGGATTTTATGGGTCAGAAGATGGTTTAAGGTTAACCAACCTCTTCCAGAAGATTACAGATAATGAGATGAGGCAGGCCTGTGAAAAGACACTAGGATCTCCTGCAAGTGGGAGACAGCACAAATCAGCCTCCTTCCCCTGCAGTTGCATGGGTGGATGGGGAGCACCCTGCTGCGGACAAGCAGTCCCTGGTGTGGGGATGAACGGGCTCGTGCTGCGGGTTTCCCCATGCATGGCTCTCAGAGCCATCTGCTCTGAATTAGATGGGATTAAAGACAGCATTGGTAAATCCCTTCTTGCTGTTTGTGCAACGTAGGTTTATTACACGTGAAATAAGGCTTAGAGGCAAGGGCTGCATTTCTTACATGTTAACAGCCAGTTAACAAGAAGAGCTTCTAAAGCCAGGTAAAAGAAACAACCTGTGGAAGATGGGACTTTGGTAGGGGAATTTGTTTTGATAGCCCCAGCACAGAACACACATACACACACACACACACACACACACACACAAAAAAAAAAAAAAGGGCTCTGCGCAGGATTCTCTGCAGGCAAGCGAAGAGGAAAGACACAGAGACACAGACAGGCAAAATACGGTCAGTACAAATAGCACTGGATTCATAATCGCTTTATGGAGAGGAAGGGTACATAAGGGGAACAGGCAAATCTGAAGGCAATATGGCCTTAAGCACCATTCCTAACAGATCTTTAAAGAACACAAATACCCATTTCCTTCTTGATTTCTCTAGGTGCTTGCCTTGGCACTGGAGCAACAAAGAATACAAGCTGTAGAGAAAGCCTGTTAAGACGGTTTCAGGACCCTGTATTTTTGTCAGACTCATAATGATTTTGCTGTATTTCTGCACACATATTGCTCTCTGACATGCTGTCCTGAACCTAGTTGTCATTCCCCACCATGGATGTCCAGCACTCACGTTTGGGAGGGAAGCTTGTGGCAGTAGATGTGCTTACTTATGATTTCTACACCTATAAAATGTCCCTTTGATGGAGGTAATCTTTGCTCACTCCTTTTCAAAACAGCTGCTGGCTCTGCCTTAAAACATGCCCACCTCTGTGAATGAAGCATACTGGAATACATAAGGGAAAGATCAAGCCAAGCATATGTAATCCAACAGACGTGTCGTTCCCATGCTTTAAAAAGAGAAGCTATAAAAATACAGTGCCAAGTGAAGTCAAGCCATGTACCTGCCTCCTCAAATAACACACAGAGGAGAAGATTCTTTGCCATGTTACTTCCACGCACAGTTCAATTCTTTAAAAATGAAAGCTCTCCTTGCTCTTCTAATTTTTGGGAGCAAAGGAGGAGGAATGGTGACCCCAGCGCCATACAAGAGAATGGAGTAAGGTTAGCACAAATGAAAATAAAAAGGGAGAAAATAAGAACTACAAAGAAAGAAGAGACTAAAGATCTACAAAAAAAATGATAAAAAGTAGGAGAATGCCTTTTCTTTTCAGAGTCTGAACAAAAATAAACCTTTATCAGTGAAGATATATGGGTATTATATCAGCAATGTTAAAAAATTTACACTGCTTCAAGGAAATTTTGAGACATGATTCTGACCTCTTTTCCAGGTGTGAAAATAAGAAGCAATTAAAGACAGTGGAATTATTCCAGACTTTTTCTTGTAGACATTATACTGATTAGAACAAGAAGATTTTTTTTGACACTTGTCAGAAAATACTGATTAATAAAATTAAAAATAATTTATGTGAGTAAGCCATTCTGCCTGAGTTTATTTTTGCACATTTTTTCAGGAGAATATTGCAGAACTGTGCAAAACAGCATTTTAGCTTCTTTTCAGAAATTAAGGAAGTACTTTTCTTTTTTTTTTCTTTTATGAAATGATATGAAATACAATTCACAATTAAAAATAAATTAAAGTACAGTTTTAATTTGCATCCCAGCTGGAAGAGGATGGTATTTTTTTCAGTATCAAATTTTCATAAAACAAGAAATCCACTTCCTACCCAGTATTAATAAAGGCATCTATATGTCTATATGGCTTATCAATCCTTTTTTCTTTTTTTTTTTCTTTCAATCTCATCATCATTGACATTAAAAAAATATATAATTTTTTCAAAAGCTATCATTTTATATGTCCCTCAAGACTTTATCAGCCACATTACATTTTTTGGCAGACAGTTTGCTGTGCTATGTGGTTTGTTTATGCTGCAAAGCTTAATAGAAACTATATATTTAATGTGTTTTGGCTGGTCCACACACTACAGCTCTGTATATAACATAATTAAAGCAGTACAAAGCCATGCAGGCAAATCCTTTATGTATGATATTCAGATTTTATGATCCTTGTGACAGTCATTGTCTTCTGTTTTACTCCTGTATGGGCTCCAGTGGTGGTACAACGCACGTTTTCCTGCACATTAATGCAATACAAATAAGTTAACTGTATTACTTTACAGAATTTTGAGACAATTCTTTTGTCACATTCCAGTCAAATTCTTAGAATAATCTTGGAAATGATAATCAAAATATTTCCAGATTCTGTTCACATTTGGGATCTCTACTTGTAAATCAAGCAATGAAGTTTTTCAAAATATTTCTTTTTTTTTTTTTTTTTTTTTGAAAGAAATGAATAATCTATCCATTTTGATATTTTAATTGCCTATATGGTGCCAAGGTCATCCATAAATGGGGCAAGTAAGGTCAAATGAGATTTCTTACAGAATAAAGAAGACTTCAGAATGGATCAAAGCAATGTCACTCTAGCCTTGCTCTATCATCTTTGACAATTTTAACAGCAGTTTTACAGTAGCTCTGCCATTGTAAGCTAAATATAACCCCTTTGTTTGGTTTCACAATAAAATTTATCCAACAAGGTCTCACAGGCCTGGCTGAAGTCACCAGTAAACTCACTGGAGTTTATTTACAGTGGAAAAAAAAAAAAAAAGCCCACACATTCAGGTCCTTCTAGCTAATAGACAGGAGGAAAATAAAGGAAAGATTGGTTGTCTCTTTTATTGAGCTCTGTTTGCAGCCAAGATTGAAAGTTTCCGTGGTCTGCTGCTAATTCTATTAACTGGCGCTTCATAATGATATGCTCAGTCATCTGTTACTTAACACAGATGATTGTCCTCAACAGCCTTTAATAAAATAATACACTCCTTTCTGGAGGTCTTACTTAATTGCTAATCTCGTGATATCTGTAATCTTTTGATTCACCTCCTCCTGCTTGTTTCTCTGATCTGGCTGTTCCTGTGGATGCTGACTGGTATGTGGCAAAATGATGCCGTTGTCACTACCAATTACCCCTGGCAGGGAGTCCAGCCGAAGGCTGTCGTGGACCTAATGAGGTGTACCCAATCAGGAGAAAAATGTGGCTCCATTTCCATCCCCTGGGTGGTAACTTACTTTGTAAGAGTGATCAATTCTTGGTTAGGTTAAGAAGTGGAAATAAACAAACCTGCATAATTACCCTGTGTGATCTCCTGTACAGATGGGGTGGGGAAGGAATTTGGCAGCCAAGAGAAGCACAGGGAGATCCATGGGCTGAAAGTCCTTTGACATGCTCTGCATTTGCCTTTCCTATTTAATACATTTGTACCAAATAACAAGGGGCATTAGGCTCATGAAAAGCAATGAAAAATTCCTACTCTCTTCAGGGAGAGCAGAAGTAAGTGCTTTGCCAGGACACAGTGCTGCTGCATGCTCTTTACATGAGACTAGACCAGGGGCACTGTTCAGGAAAAATATAAAATAAAGTGGATCAGAGCACTTAGACTGGGATTCATCTAAAACTTAAGTGCCTAATGTATATCAGTTTCTTAGGCTGCCTCTGCAGCCATTGCGCAGAGAGACAGATGCACTTCAGGAGGCTGATCAATCCTTTCCAATCTATCATCAACATATAGGAGTTTCTCGTTGAATTAAGATGATGCCGTCTCCCATGAATAAGTCACATAAGCTTTCTGGATGTCCACGCACAACAAGAATGGTGAAATCCTTTCCAGAATGATCCAAAAACTGAGTCTTGTCAACAAACACTATTCTCTTCCCATCACCTTTAGCTGGTTATATATTAGTCCATATTAGCCAAGGAATATATTAACACTGTCAAAGGGCCTGGGCTACTTTACACAAAAGATGTTTAAACCTGAAGGTACTGTGGAAATGTATGGGGATAAGCAGGCAGTGATAGGTGGAGGGTAAGAAACAGCTTGCTTTTTTGGCTCTCCATGTCAGCTTTGATCTTTCCTGGCAAGCTACCTGCCACTTGATGCTGTGACTGTGCACGTTTGCTCATTCCTCCTCTCAAGCTGAAAATCATTCTGTGTAGGGAGAGAACAACAAGAATGCATGACACAATCCACGTAAAAACACAGATAAATTCTTGGCTTCCTATTATATCCTGCAGGAAGAAAAGTCAGGAAGAGTTTGACAGAGATGTGTTTGTCTTACTCAGAGTAAGAGTGCCTTGCAATAAATCACATTTACTGACAGTCAGCCTGTACTGAATAGTACAGTTACTCACAAAAGAGTTTCATGAAGGATATTACAACAGGATTAATGTATAAAGCTTTATTAGTGGGGCCCCAAGGTGAGGCATGCATCAACTTCAAAGTTACCAAACGTATTAAAAATAAGAGGAAATGGGAGAAAGAGAGAAAAGGCAGAGCAAGGCAGGGCGAGGCTCTCCCTGAGGCCAAATGAGAGTCATCACCAGGCAAGCATCCCCCTCTGTGGTCTCTCCAGCGTAGCAGATTGTGATAGTGATAGTGACAAGCCATCACCATTCCTGTTCACCAGCACTTCAGGACCTGCCCCAGATTCTGTGAGCTGTTTTGCTTCATGATGCATTCTGTGCTGACTGTGCTGACTTAGTTGGGCACAGACATGACACATGAACTCATGCTAAGATTTTTTTGCATGTATTTCATTAGGTAATCCTGATCAGGTATCTAGATGATTTCTGTCTACTTTATTGTGCTCTAAATTTTATGTTTCCCTAACAAAAACTAAAAGACAAGAAGAGGTGTAGCAAAGGGGCAGGAAGGGTTGATTCCTAATGTCAATGGCAATCACATTCCATGAGAGCCACCCATACAAGTGGTACCTGGACTTGCAGTTGCAAGGCCACAAGGAAAACCATGAGAGAACAACAGCATGAAACAGCAGAAGAAAAATATTGCCCTGGCCACTCTAGAAAGCACTGCCACAAGAGCCCAGGTGAACAGCTGCAGTGAGCTGTGAGCAAAGGCAGGTTGCAAAGCAGCACATGGAAAGTGCTCAGCTTCATGGTGATTACAGCAACTAAGGCACAGTGCAAGAATAGAATGTGTTTTGGCTAGAGATATCTATATTCCAGAATATAGAAAAAAAAAAAAAAACCTACCAAATACACCATGTTTGCAATTCTGAAAAATGCTGCAACAATCTGGCTTCCAAATTTTCCAAACGACAAATGTTTATATTTTCAATTAAATTAAATTGACAAAAGTGTCATATTTTCTTTCCTTCAAAATTAAATGTTAAGTTTATTTTATGACTCCTTCTATTTGTTTAAAAGAAAATGAAAACTGGAAAAAAATATTTGTCATTTTCATTTCCACACTTAAAAATCAAGTCATTGAGCTGAAATCAGCTTTAATGGAAAATTTTCTGAACAGAAAGCTGTTATAATGTGAAAATATTGAAACATTTCTTTGAAGTTTATGCTGCATAAAAATTTTTCTTTCCCATTTACATGTTTTTCTCTTCATAATTCACCTTAACCATCTGCAACGGACCTTCAAATATGAATTCATGTCTTCACGTATACATATCCTGCTTTTTTGCTGTTATTCCTTTTCTTCCAGTAATGTTCTCTCCTCTTCCTTCTTGTCAAATTCTCTTCACTTTCTTTGAAGCTCTCTCTTATCTCTTTTGCAACATGTCCAAGGCAAAACACTTGGAACATATAATACAAAAAATCATACCTACACGTGTCACTGAGACAGAGACCTCTCAGACTCATGCCCTATCCATGAGTGTTCAAGACCAGGCTGGATGGGTCTTTGGGCAGCCTGGTCTAGTGCAAGGTGTCCCTGCCCATGGCAGGGGGGTGGGAACTGGATGATCCTAAGGTCCCTTCCAACACAAATCATTCTATGACTCTAATTCCCATGGGAAATCTGAGCAGACTGCATTCTCACCTTGAGAAATATTCTGAATGATGTAGTCCTTTTCCTCACAGGAGAAGGTTCTCCCTTCATAAGGTCACCAGACCTATTGTCTTCCTTCATAAACTAAGTCACAAAGGTGTGTAATTCTTCTCCCAAACAGTTCAGATTTTCTTCTTAGAATGCCTATAGAGAGTGAGAGGGAGGTGGCCATTGGTTAATAAGTCAGAAGATCACAACTGAAAGAAATGATTTTGACCTCAATGAATAACTAAGTTTTTGGACACTTTGCAGAACATAAAATTCCACTTTCTCCAGAGGGCGTGCACAAATTCAGTGGCAGAGCCAAGTGTCTGAGTACACTGCATGTTGTACTCTGCCAGTTAAACCCTATTCACAGAGAGCTGCAAACAAACCCATTACTGAGACTCAAGATCACATATTTCCAGAACATCTCTTCCATGTTACAGCATGTGAACAGCGTGTGAACAACTGTTCACAACCATTCTGGCTCTTCAAACATTCTTTCCCAAATTCTTTTGCTGGGCTCGGAGTGTAAGGAGAAGACCGTAACGGTGTTTCTACTCCTATAAAAAATGTTAAGCTATCATCAGTCATGACTCAACTTAACAGCAATAATCCACCGTGAAAGTACAATGCAATTAAAACCTTAAAAGGGGACGGGGGAGAGAGAGAGAGAGAGATGGAGATTTCCCATTAACAGATGCTACATCCCTCTGTACTCAATGTTTTAGATATGTTTGTTGGAATTATAAACTATGTACACGATAATAGCATTGTTGATGCTGACCTTGCGAAGTACAGCTCTGTGCTTTATGAATCAATCATCACAGCTTGGAGCAAGAAGGAAAATAAACTTGCAGAGAAAAATTTGAGAGAGAAGGTGAATGAGAAGTATTTGTCATATATGAGGACAATGGTTCTGAATTAAGCAGAATTTGTTGGTTTACTCCTATAAGGCAAGGCCATGAAGATCAGCAAAACCCAGACATAAAAATAGTCACTTTGACTGGAAGAGGTTAGGAATTAGCACCTAATAACACATCAGATGGCCTCAAGAATTGAAGTGAAGATGAAAACTTTGTAATGGGGAAAAGGATCTCTCCAGCTGACTTGGTCCAGCAAAAAGAGCTTGTGTGATCTTGCACTCAATTTTACCTCTGAGCAGCAGGAGCCCCTTGCTCAGCCGCCGTCACAGTGCTATGGATGCATGTAACCATTCTGCTGGAGTTGCCTACTTTATCATTTCAAATGGCTAGTGCAGGAAACGCTTCTGTATTTTTATGTTTGCACATTTTCCTGTTCTACTGAGTGTTCAGACAGGCTCACAAGAACGGCCTTAAATGAATGAGTAGGCAAATTGCTATGCATACTGGAAGATCAGAAAGAAAATGTAAAAGAGAAAAATATACATTAATGATGTCTGCCATAAACAAAGAACTGCCTTTTTCTTTTCATATCTTCAATTACTCTTATGTGGTAAGGCAAAAAGAAGAAAAAAAAAAAGACAAGCAAACAATTCTTATGAAAATGTACAGCACATACATTTCCTCTGTAACATATTATATCTAAAATGAGCATAAAATGTCATTACTCTAATAGACAGCAAGGTCCTAGAAATGTGAAGATGCAAATCATAGGAAAGTGTTAGCAGCTGCATGGTCACATGTATGACATCACAACACCTGGGATTCCTTTACATCACAATTGTTGTGGAGCTATGAACACTAACAAAAGTCACCTGCTCCTCTGTGTTTAGGAGGTTTAGAGGCACCCAAAACCAGAAGAGATATGCAGGAACAGTTTGTTTAAAATTGAAGAATACCTTCCTCCTAAATAATGATTATAATAACACAAAGCTTTGAAATGTTTTAATTGAGAAATTTCAGAAAGGTTTTGAAAGATGTGTGTGCTTAATTTTCCCAATATTTTTGTGAGATAGTTAAATATTGTTTAGTCATTTTTCAGGTAGAGAAAACAGCTGTAATTGATTTGCTGAGTACTGTTAAGAATGAATCCTTCTCAGTTCTTACTTTATTTGCAGGGTAATCTTTTGGTTCTTTCCTCTTGTCAGCTGCCAAGCAGTCAATCTTTCTGATCAAGGTTTAAAATATGAACATAAGAAGAGAATACTAGAAAACTTGTCCTTTTTTTTTTTTAGTAAAAAAAAAAAAAAGGACAAATTTTACCACATTTCATTAAAAATCAATTATTTTAATGGTCCAACATTCATTTCTGGAGAAAAATGCTAAACAAAATATCCTTGGTTTCTGCCCAAAGGGAATATTTGGATTATCTAAACTGTTACATTAGCAAGGGTTCTATCAGGCAGCCAAACAAGTGATTTATATTCATTGTACTTTATATGTATTACCTTGTATGGTAACTGTAAGGCTCTAAATTTTTATGTAGTCTTTGCTCCAGAAGCATAAATGTTACTGCATAATCACAATATTTGACAGCACTGCACTTCTCACCTGCAGAGTATCAAACCTCTCAGAAGCTGTGCAAACATTGCTTTCATTTCACAGATGGGAAAAGAGAATGCCCAGAGACACACTGCAACACAGCCCAGGAGAGAACACAGCCCTGGTAACTTGCTGTATTGACAAAGGCATGAACTTGCCCCACTCAATTTTTTAACTAAGAAAGCCAAGTGAAAAGTTTCAACTGGAGGGGTGGAGGTGGGGAGCAGGGTAGGTACCTCTGTAACACAACTCGGGCCAGCTTCTCTGAGATCAGATTTATCTCACGGATAATATGAATAAAATTGTTGATCAAAATACCAGTCACTTTCTTGCTTTTGGCCACACTCTAGTCGAGACCAGTGACTAATATTTTTAGTACATTGACAACACATGGTCACATCATTGTATTTTAATACAGTCATACTACAGAGCTCTCTCCTAGATAGTTAAGATCTACCTTCATCATTTTAACTAATCCTTAGTGCTGCTTCTGGGATGGCAATTCAAGTAATCTTCCCCTTAGAAGTCCTTTTCAATGCAAATCTCGATAACTCTTAAAAAACAGGATGGAATACTATGGGCAAAGCACCATTTCAAGTGGATTGACATCAATTCTCTGAGGTTTGCAAGCCACACAACACTTCAATTTGTTTCACTCAAATATTAATATCTGGTTTATTTTAACATCAATTTACTGAATTTTACATTCCGAGAAAGCATTGAAGTGTCAATCAACAGCCTGCACAAACTGTAGAATAGACATGCAACATCCAAGAGATATGTGTAAATTGGAGCATCCAGTCACATACTCTGTTACTCTGACAGGTACTATTCTCATTGTTTTGTTACCAATGAACATAAGGGTGCTGAAGGAGCTGGCACTGCAAGGTCACTCTGTTGTTTTTGAAGAGTTGTGGTAGCTGAGGAAAGTCTCTAATTACCAGAAAAAAAAAAATATATATATATACGTGTGTGTGCATGTGTGTGTGTGTGTGTATTATACTTAATAGAATAGGTATATTCTATATCTGGTCTGCTCTGTTTAGAGATAGAAATCTGGTCTGATGTTTAGAGATAAATGCACTTAATGTGATCTTTTGTCTTCCAAGCCTTTTTTTTTTTTTTTTTTTACCTTGTGAATGTTGTTTTTGAAGTCTAAGGAATTTAGAGTTTCTTTATCTCACATGCTAAGAAAGCCAGTCAAGAGAAGAAATTCCCAAGAATGTATCCACAAATACAAATCAAAGTGGGCTGTAAACAATGGCATCGCCATTAGTGTATACATAATCATTATTAGACAGCACTCTTTCTTTTTATACACATACTGTATATGAATACTATATGTATAGGTGTACGCTGTATATAAAATCACAATATATATACTTCAGGGACACACTATATATGTATAAGCAGTGTATAATACAATAATAATTTAACAAATACAGAACCAAACAAATACTTAAAAAAATAAAAGTCAGATGTTGTAGATTTAATGCTGAAGTAGATACCTGACTTTCCCCCATATAGGGTAATATGTGGTCTAGGGTCCCTATGTGGTAGATGAGAGAATCTGGTTTCTCAGGGATTAAGAATCTTTCTATAGCAAACAAATGAAATCCTCTGAGAAAATATTTAAATTCCAGTTGTCTCCAGACCTTTAGCACCTGACACAAGGTTTTCAGAAACTACTTCTGCAATCTTTAGGTAATTAGCTATTAGGAAATGGCAAGTATCATGCACATCACCTCTCCTACCCTTCTCTTCCCCCATTAAAGAGTTGTCATGAATTCACTGTTCATGAGGCCATTAAGGGAGCATCTTTGCAACTGTTTTCTTAGAAGTGTTCTTCTTTCCTTTCTCCTGCAGAAACAGCTTTTCCCAAAGAGTGGTTTCAGACTACAGAGATGTCTAACTCTGTTTTGAATGCTTAGCTGCATCTAAAGTATTTGCATGGCGCTGGCAGACAGGATATGAGACCTATGGCATGTCCTGCCTTTCTAGGTTGGCAATGAGAAGACAAAGTAAGCTCATTTTACTGCCTATGCTCTTTAGTTGTGCAGTTTCTTTTGGATATAGCTGGGTATCTAAACCAATAATAGATATGATTATTTAGGTAGCTAAACCCCACTCATGGTGATGGTATTTAGGAACTGGTCCTAAATACACATCCCAGCTCACAGGGCACTAAATGGGCTCTGCTGGATTTGTGAAAAGGTTTAGCACCCACAGATTTGATGGGTTAGTTAACTTTGACCATTCTTAGTTAAAAATAATACTTCCTTCCTGGGTCGTTATTGCATTAGTCACACCAAACAAGTTATGTATTTATTATTTATTAGCTTATGACTCAGTACAAACAGCAGTGTAAAGGATAATTTTTGAGTAAGAGGACTGGTTTAACAGAAGACATATCTGAATCTGGTGTGGAGTTATGCTTTGAAACCTGAATATCTCTCATTTGCCACAAGGTGGAAACAATCTCAGGAGCTCATCTCAATAACATAGCTGTAACAGTTTAAATCTAATAGTTAAATGCCATATGTTGTACATATGAATGCAGATGCAGCTGATTGCTTGGAACAGCTCTGAACTGAGCACAAGGTATGGTTTTAAATAGATGCCTGAATGCCTCTTTACACCCAAGAGAACAGCATAGCTCCTGAGGTGCTGTTCCAATCTACTATTTAAATGACAGTAGTTTTATAAAATTATTTGTAAGGTTTGTTTTTCTTAATAAACTAGGTAACAATAAAGAATCAGTGTACTAATGGAAGGAAGAAAAACTCAGATCCAAATGTAGCTAATGCCTCCAGGTATTTATCTCTCAAAAGATTTTGAATGGGCAATTTAAGACATAAACTGCATTTCTGAGTTCAGGACAGAGGTTCTCTCTACTACATCACTAGTTTAGAAGTATCTTCCAACTAACAAAGTCCTTTCATGGTGGAGAAAAAAGCATAACAAGTGTCCTTTTTTTTCTTGTACAGAATAAATGATTGAAAAGTCTACGAAATCTTCCTGTTCCTCCCAAATTAGGGATTAGCTAAACTCATTGATTCAAGAGGCAGTGACGTGTGTTGCAGTGGTGAAGTTGTTTGGTATTGCTGCTGTGCCAAGCAAGCCCCCTTTATGACTTTTTTTTCCCACTCAATGGAAAAATAGAAGATTTCTGTTCCTTAGATATGTTTATTCAGGAATGTTACAATTTCTTAATGTTCAGTTTAGAATGAGAGAAATTATAGTCTTTGACAAAAATTGATCAAAAGTGACAAAATCTTGTCTGTTAAACCTGCCATGCTCCCACTGTAGATCAGCCTATTTGTACCTTTTTATCCACAGCCACCTGTGGGCACCTCCTTCTCTTCCTTTCATGTAACATAGTAGTAAATGACTTTTAATCTGAGAATCATGTTCAGTTTGTATTTTTAAGCTACTGACATTTCCCATACAACACCAGTGAGGTTTATTATACATGGGAACATTCTCTGAGAAAACACCAGATTAGTAGCAAACGAGCTAATTAGAGTCCTCACAAGATAACCTGTAGCTTCAGAAACACTCGTGTTTTGGCCTCGTCTACTTCAGGGACATCTTCTGGCATTGTCCCACCACGGCTAACACCAGGCCAAGCCTTGCAGCATTGCAGTGCAGGGAGCTCTCCAAGCCACTGTGCTGCTGTTGGTATTTCCAGCCTTGCGCAGGTGAGACCTGCTTGCAGCACGGTTAGGTCTTGTAAATAATTGACAAGCAAGATGTACATTGGCAAACTCTTTTCTGCACTTTGCCATTCTCCTCCAGATATCTCACATGCCTTATTCAGTGGATTGCCAAATGCATCCACAGGGTAAACACACTCCTTCAAATTGCTTCAATTTAACGCCCTGAGTTTAATCAATGTCATTGCCCCAGGCCAGGGAAGGCTGCTGGGCCCTTCTTTGTAAAGAGAAGTAAATGTTTGTTTTCCCAACTCCAATAAAGTAAGAGGGAACAATAATGACGTCATTAACAATATCTTCTGTGCTTTGTTTTATGAGTGTCAGCTGCTCTCAAGCAATCACTCATCTAAAACCAGCATTAAAACCGGACTCCTGTGGGACACTTTAAGACCAGAGTGGGTCTTGCTGTGGCACTGTGTGAGCTGCTGACATCCCAGACCTGGGGGTGCTGGGAGCTGTGGGGAAAGCAGGAGCCAGCGGGGGCCACCAGGCACCTCTTTGGTATTGGGGATGGGCTGAGGGTGTCCATGGGCCTGCAGGTGGGCCTGGCTCACTGGGGCCCATGGCTGGGTAGGGTTGTGGGGAGCTGTAGCCTGGCCTTGATGCAGCGTCACTGGGGCAGGGGCTGATGGCCCCAGGGGCTGAGGTGGATCCCATGAAATTCGTCTATCTGCAGCTCCAGCTTTGTGGATCCAGTCCCTTGTGCGGTTCAAAGGGCCTGAATGTCTTTATATCTAATTTTACCTGCAGCTCAGAAAAATAAACATCTCAGTGCTGCTGCAAAACTGTTGCAAGGCCATGAGGCCTTGTACTGGCTAGGCCAAAGCCTTTGTTTCCTTGCTAGTAAGAGTTAATGAAATTATCCTGTGTTCAGCCAAGAGGGGCCAGTGGAATGACAGTAATGATGTTAATAATCATGGACTCAAAGTTGGTTATGTTCACGTTTTCAGGGACCCTCCCCTGAAATCCTACACTCGTGTCAAACCAAACCCTCACAAACCCGTTTCTCCTAGTGTTAGAAAAATGGCTAAACTGGAAGACTGAGCATCATACCAACAACATTCAACAAGTTCCTTGAAAAATGGCTTAAAATAACCAGTGAGATATATCATAGTGAGACATATTTTAGCGAGGATTCCTGTCAGAAAGGTGGACGGAGCCAACCTCTAAAACTGCCCCCAGTAACGCGGTGCAGAGGCGTTTGCTCAGAGCCTCAGCCCCCGCCCCTCCACCCCGAGCAGGCAGGAGCTGTGCTTGTGCTGCCGCGGCCGCTGAGGTGCTGAGGGCGGAGGCAGGGGTGGCAGCAGCCAACCCCCTAGGGGTATATAGGCAGTCCTTAGGGAGTGCCCCGAGACATAATGCGTAAACAGGACCGCCCTGGCAGTTAGTGCAGGCAGTTAGCACAGGCAGTTCAAGAGGGGCAGGGCGGAGCACATGGAGGATCCTTTCCTCCCTCTCCCACCTCCCTTTCTCTTCCTTTCCTCTCTTCTGGGAACTCTGCCTCTTACAACTTATAATTCACCATGGTGGGCACCTGTCGCAGTGGCCGGGCTGAGGCAGCAACCCAAACTGAGGGGGGACATGGCCTCTCTGGGCTCGTGTGGGCACCCAGGTGGATCCCCTGAGGGGAGAAGCGGCAGTCCAGGCTGGAGACTGTGGGGAGCTCCAGAATCTAGAGGACCTTTTGGGCCCTGAGGGAAGAGGCTGTCATGGGTGCAGGTGTGCCCTGCTCAAGGAACTGCTTGATCGGGTGGCTGGGCTGCAGCGAGAAATCAGCAGCCTGAGGGGATCCTGGGAGTCTCTGAAGGAGACAGATAGGAGGTGGAGGTGTCAACCTGCCCCTACTGAGGCCCAGCAGCCCCCTCCTAAGTCCCTGCAAGGGGTAGCAGCCGATCCAGCTGCTTACCTGCAGGACAGAGGGCTTGACCGCCCACAAGAGGAAATGGGCTGGACTCTCTGCTTGAAGCAGAAGGAGGCATCTGCCCCCAACACCCATGGTGCCACCAACTCCCATGGTGTCCCTGGGTAATAGATTGGAGGCTTTTGGGCAGGAAAAGGATGAGGGTCTGGACAGTAGTCAGAACCCAGGCCCCAAGAAGCATGTCAAGGTTGAGGGAAATACCAAGCATAGGGAGTGGGGCCAGATGGGACGCTGCATCCAAACCAGTGCACAAAAAAAGGGCAGAGAATCTTACTGATCGGGGACTCCTTGCTGGAGGACACCAAGGCTCCCGTTCGCCATGTGGATAACCTCTCCAGAGAGGTGTGTTGTCTTCCTGGAGTGCGTGTCAGAGATGTTAGGAAGGCTCTGCCACAGCTCATTAAAACAGTACTACTATCCTCTTACCGTCATTCAGGCTGGGTCCCAGGAAGCTGCAACAATGAAAATGAGCAGTATTAAAAAGGACTTTGCATCCCTGGAGAGGATATTGAAGGGATCAGGGGTGCGGGTTGTGTTCTCCTCTGTCCTCCTGATGGGTGACCGGGACCCAGAAAGGAGGAGAACGGGACAGGTAGATGACTGGCTGAGGGGGTAGTGTCTAGACCAAGGCTTTGAGTATTTTGATCTTGGGCAGACCTTTGAGAAGCCATGTATGGGGGGTGCTGACAGACTCCAACTCAGCAAGTGGGGAACAAGTGTATTGGGGAGCAAGCTCTCTGGACTGATTACCAGGGCTTTAAACTAGGTTTGACGGGGGAAGGGAGGGGAGTTAGATGTGACAGAGGAGTATCATGGATATGATACCCCATGGGTATGTGTGACACTGTTGTGGGGGGTGTACTACAGGTCACCAGATCAAGAGGAGGAGGTCAGTGAGGCCTTCTACAAGCAGCTGGAAATAGCCTCGTGATCCCAGATGCTGGTTCCCATGGGGGACTTTAATTATCTGGACATCTGTTGGGTAAGCAACTGGGCCAGGCATTCACAGTCCAAACGGTTCCTACAGTGAGTTGAAAATAATTTTCTGACACAGGTGGTGGAGGAGCCAATGAGGCAGGGGGTGCTTCTGGACCTTGTTCTTATCGACAGGGATGGGCTTGTTAGGGATGTGAAGGCTGGGGGCAGCTTGGGATGCAGTGATCATGAGATGGTGGAGTTCAAGATGGAACTTGTTGGAAGAAGTAAGGCAAAAAGTAGGATTGCTACCCTGGACTTTTGGAGAGCCAACTTCGACCTCTTCCAGGACCTACTTGGGGGTATCTCATGGGCTAGGTTGCTAGAAGGTAAGGGTGGTTGTGAGAGCCGGGCAACATTTAAACAGCACTTCTTCCAAGCTCAGGATTGGTGCATCCCTAAGAGTAGGAAATTGGGGAAGGTGGGGTAGGAGACCCGCGTGGATGAGAAAGGAGCTCATCAACAAGATCAAAAGGAAGAAGAAGGTCTATAAAATGTGGAAAAAGGGCCTGTTCCCTTGGGAGGAGTATAGGAGTGTTGTCAGGGCCTGCAGGGGTGCAACGAGGAAGGCTAAAGCCCACCTGGAGATGAAGTTGGCAGAGGAGATAAAGGATAATAAGAAGTTTTTTGTGTTTTTTTGTTGTTGTTTTGTTTTGTTTTAGGTAAAAGGAAGACTGGGGATAACGTGGGTCCCCTGCTGATCGAGGGGTGTGTCCTGCTAACAGAGGACACTGAGAAGGCAGAGATACCAAATGCCTTCTTTGCTTTGGTCTTTGCTTCAAAGACTACCGCCCCGGGACTCCTGGACTGTGGAGGGAGGAGAAAGAGTTTGGGAAATGGAGAGCTCCCCTTTGGTTGAAGAGGGAGTGGTTCGGGAGCGTCTGAGTGGGATCAACGCACACAAATCCATGGGTCCTGATGGGATGCATCCACGTGTGCTGAGGGAGCTGGCAGAGGTGATCGCTGAACCACTCTGTATCATCTTTGAAAGGTCTTGGAGAACAGGAGAGGTGCCTGAAGACTGGAGGATAGCCAATGTCACTCTGGTCCTCAAAAAGGGCAAGAAGGAGGATCCGGGAAACTACAGGCCAGTCAGTCTCACCTCTGTCCCTGGAAAGGTGATGGAACAGCTTGTTCTGGATGCTATTTCCAAGCAATTGGAAGAGAAGAAGGTTATGAGGAGTAGTTAGCGTGGATTTACCAAGGGGAAATCGTGCTCGAGCAACCTCGTTGCCTTCTATGATGACATCACCAGCTGGGTAGATGGGCGGAGAGCAGTGGATGTCATCTACCTTGACTTTAGCAAGGATTTCGATACTGTCTCCCATGACATCCTGCTAGCAAAGCTGAGAAAGTGTGGGATAGAGGAGTGGACAATAAGGTGGGTTGAGAACTGGCTGACTGGCCAAGCTCAGAGGGTGGTGATTGGCGGCGCAGAGTCTGGCTGGAGACCTATGACTAGTGGTGTTCCCCAGGGGTCGGTGCTGGGTCTGGTCTTGTTCAACATCTTTATCAACAACCTTGATGAGGGATTAGTGTCCACCCTCAGCAAGTACGCCAATGATACAAAGCTGGGAGGAGGGACCGATACACCAGAAGGCTGTGCTGCCTTTCAGCGAGACCTGGACAGGCTGGAGAACTGGGCAGGAAGAAACCAGATGAGGTTTAACAAGAGCTGGGGGATGACCTGCTGGAGAGGAGCTCTGCGGAGAAGAACCTGAGGGTCTTGGTGGACAACAGGTTGGCCATGAGCCAGCAGTGTGTCCTGGTGGCCAAGAAGGCCAATGGGATACCGGTGTGCATAAAAAGGAGCGTGGCCAGCAGGTCAAGGGAGGTGATCCTCCCCCTCTACTCTGCCCTGGTCAGGCCTCACCTGGAGTACTGTGTCCAGTTCTGGACTCCCTGGTACAAAAAAGACAGGGATCTCCTGGAAAGAGTCCAGCGGAGGGCCACAAAGATGATACAGGGCCTGGAGCATCAGCCCTATGAGGAAAGGCTAAGAGACCTGGGTTTGTTCAGCCTTCAGAAAAGACTGAGAGGGAATCTTATTAATGTTTATAAATACCTTAAGTGTGGGAAACAAAGGGATATGGCCAAACTCTTTTCAGTGGTTTGTGAGGACAGGACAAGGGGCAATGGCCACAAAACGGATCACAGGAAGTTCCACACCAATATGCGAAAGAACTTCTTCATGGTGGGGGTGACAGAGCACTGGAACAGGCTGCCCAGGGAGATTGTGGAGTCTCCTTCTCTGTAGGTATTCAAGGCCCATCTGGACACCTACCTGGGCAACCTACTCTAGGGAACCTGCTTTGGCAGGGGGGTTGGACCCAATGATCTCTTGAGGTCCCTTCCACTCCCTACAATTCTGTGATTCTGTGATTCTGTGATCATGACCAGGGTAACAATTTACACCATCATTTTTGATTCCTCATCTTTGGACTGGGAAGGAACTTCAGTGTTTGCTACTGAGTGTTATGAATTTAGCCAGTTTCAAGCCAGAAACCTGGCTGGGAGTCTCCATAGACATTTCTGGTACATGCACAAAGATAATCAGTTCATGCCTCATTCTGTCAGTAATCAAATTTATATGAAGGGAAAGTCAAACAAAAAGGAAGAACAAAAGTCCCCATGGTGGAGAGCAGAGGATCTTCTGCAACGTACACTGTCTGAAATGAACATAAAATGGCAGCAGCCTCCAGCAAACTCTTGGAAGTTTAAAAATGCAGCACATAGAAAATAAATCCATAATTGTTCCCAACAGTAGCAACGTAAGCCATAGCTAACAATCACCTGAACCATCTGCTCCCCTAAGCAACAGCTCTTAATACCAGCACATGGTGGAAAGGTCCTTTCATTTCAGGCATGTACTCAATCCACAACACAAAATGGCAACAAAAATCGAGTGTTTTCCTCTGCACTTCAACATGCAAGGGGTTCAACAGCAGGATTATCCACAGAAAATACGAAGTTAGAAATTGTACCAGCCATGAAAGTCTCTGCAACACAAGCCCAGTCTTGTTTCACACAAATGCTGACAAACCTGATAGGCACATTTTCCCTTTACAGTCAGAATTTATAACCTGAAGTGGCTGTTATAATGGAAAAGTAAATGATCCCTTAATACTCAAATCAATCTTCTGAGAAATAACCTGAATAATGAGATACAATTGCAAGAGATGAAATTAAGACAAGAACAGTTAAATAAGGATCTAAAGGAACAGATAGCATTTAGCATGGTGTTGTGAGCCTAAATTAGACTTTAAAATGTATGAAGAGACAGAAGGGGTGGGGGAAGGAGAATAAGGAGCTGGAGCAGAGGCCTCACATGATGATGAGCCTTTTGATGAGAAATAATCAGAAGCAGTGTCAGATTTACATTATTTGAGGAAAAATTCCCCCTTTCAAATAGAATTCTTGATTTACCTTTTAGAGCTTGGAACTATAGGAGGATTTCCATTTACAGTATAAAATACTTCAAAATGTTAACAACTCAAGCCGATTTGTTGCAGATGTAATTAGAAATTGTCTCTAAGAGCACGCTGAAGTACAAGACGTGGAACCAAGAGCATCTCTTTCATGTCGCATTGTTTGGTGCCTCATACTAATGGAAGCACTTCACCCTCACAGAAGTGCAGTGACAGGAAGGTATCCCCATTTTAAAGGAAGAGAATGAAATAGATGGCTTTTCTAAAATCAGCTAGAACACTAATAACTAACTGAAAGCATTTATTGTGGAGAAAGGGAATACAGGATCCTGCAGTAAGAACTTGACTACAAAATCGTATTTGAAACACAATTAATTCCAGGAAAAAAGACATCTTAGTGTTGAACGCTGTAGGGTTCGGTACCGTGGTATTTGTTTTTAACCTAGATTTAGTAAAATTGAGCCTAAAATAATACAAAAAGTCAGAGCATGTAAGGATGGGATTTATGTCATCTGCCTGCATAACCACAGTGTAACCATTTCACTGATCACCTTAGCTTTGTATCCAATAGAGAGAAACAGGTACTCCTAGGATGTGATTCAATTTGCCCTAAAACAGATATCTAATTTAGGTCAGAGGACCGATGTTAGTGGGGTTCCTGTTTCTCTCATTGTCCACAAAAGGAATCTAGTGGGATTTTTTCTGATGTTCCCTCAGCCACTGATGCTGCAGGTGTCCATAAAATGAGAGGAGTACCTCAGGCCTTGGAAAGTGAAAAATTAAAACTAAGGCAAGATGATCTGGTCTGTATTTGGATTATGACACACCCCTCCTACCCTCTGAAGTTCTCCATGTGTCTCTTCAGGCCATTTTTAATTACATTCAGTTATAATACAATTTAATCCAGAGTTGGGAAAATACAAGAGGAAAAAAAGCATGAAATGAAATCATTTAGGCTGTGGGGACAAAATGGGAAGAAAATGTTTTGTAACCACTGATGGTAACACAAGTTTGAAGAAGAAAAAGAAAAGAAAAAAGAAAAAAAAGAAAAGGGAAAGGAAAGGAAAGGAAAGGAAAGGAAAGGAAAGGAAAGGAAAGGAAAGGAAAGGAAAAGGAAAAGGAAAAGGAAAGGGAAAGGAAAGAAAGGAAAGGAAAAGGAAAGGAAAGGAAAGGAAAGGAAAGGAAAGGAAAGGAAAGGAAAGGAAAGGGAAAGGAAAGGAAAGGAAAGGAAAGGAAAGAAGTGAAAGGAAAGGAAAGGAAAGGGAAAGGAAAGGAAAGGAAAGGAAAGGAAAGGAAAGGAAAGGAAAGAAAAGAAAAGAAAAGAAAAGAAAAGAAAAGAAAAGAAAAGAAAAGAAAAGAAAAGAAAAGAAAAGAAAAGAAAGAAAAGAAAAGAAAAGAAAAGAAAAGAAAAGAAAAGAAAAGAAAAGAAAAGAAAAGAAAAGAAAAGAAAAGAAAAGAAAAGAAAGAAAAGAAAAGAAAAGAAAAGAAAAGAAAAGAAAAGAAAAGAAAAGAAAAGAAAAGAAAAGAAAAGAAAAGAAAAGAAAAGAAAAGAAAAGAAAAGAAAAGAAAAGAAAAGAAAAGAAAAGAAAAGAAAAGAAAAGAAAAGAAAAAAGTTTAAGATCAGGAAAAAAAAATCTAGAACAATCTTAGCTACAAAGTGGAATGTATGTTGGCCTTCCATTTCTGCCCGTACCTTTAATAAAATTTCATCAAGCACACCTGGACAGTTCATGACATTCTAGAGATTACTGAATTTGAGGTTTGGTAAAATTACTCCATTTATGTATGCTATTCTTTTGGCTTCTTCAGGATGAAAGCTATTAGAGATATCTGGGATTACGCCCCAATTCATAACTAACTGCTTGCAAAACAAACAGAATTCCTGTTGAATCAAGAAAAGGGAAAGACTGATAGAAATCTCTGAGATCTCTATAGGAAAAAAAATGCAGATGACTTGTATGGGACAATTATAATTTGCTACTGTTGGTGAAAAATGAACCAGAATGGAAAAAAAAAAAGTACAGGAAAAGGTCAATTGGAAGAAAAGAAATATGCCCCAAGTATAGCCCCAATGAGCAATTGCTTCCCTGTACAGCAATTAGAGCAATGGTTTTCTATTCTGCTTATTCACTCTGACCTGTCACTCAAGAAAAGAGAAATAAATCAGGCTGCCGCCTGACCTTTAAAAAACACTGGGTCCCAGTGAATCATCCCACTACTGACACCACTTGATTGTCTCCTCAAGTCTCTTTCTACGCATCTAGCAGCTGGTAATAACAGAGCTGTGAGCCTAGCGTTTTCATGAAGTAGCCCAATTCCCTTGCTCCATAAGGTAAATAAGGTATAGCAATTGGAAGCAAATGAAAGAGAAATTTATCATCATATCCACTGAGCTTGTAGAAAATAAATCAGTGTCAAGAATGAGATCTACATGATCCTGTATCTGAAAACTCAACATGGTATCAAACCATTGCTTTTTAAAGTATGTAAACCCTTTGTTTCTTTCCCTTCACAGTTATTTGTAACTTGTTCTGGCTTTCACAAAGGTGGAGGAAAACATCCAATCACCAGAATAAATTCTTTGTGTGTTTGTAGTTTGAGTTGACTCACAAAGGTCTCAGAGAAAGACAACTTTAGGAATATTTCCAGAGAGATACAAGAAATAAACGGAAACACCCTTCTCACCATCCAGTCTCAACGTTGAACCCAGTGCTGGATTAAAAATGAGATATGAAAAGCTTTTGCCATGCACATATTTCAACAATGAAAAAGAACGTTCCATAATTATTTATGAACATTACAAGGTTCATAGTCACACTATGGCTATTATGCTGGGATCAAAAACTAAGAATCCATTAGCTTTGTTGCACCATACTGTGCCATAAGCCATTGGAAGAGCAGATGTAAAACATAAATTGGATTCTGCTTTCATTCTCCGTTCCACCTCTGCTCTAACCAATTTTTTTTTTACCAAAGTTGATGATGCAGAGAAAGAAGTAGATGTGATGTAGAATGTATTGCCTTCTCTGGTGTGAGACAAGTAAAGAAAGAAAATTTGCTTTGGACCTCCAATGTAGTTTCCAGTAGATGTGCTGGCATTATTGAGTTTGTGTAAGACCTACATACCTGACGTGTCCAAAATCATTGTCTGTCCTCCGGCTTCATGTGCAGATTCTTCTGATTCTTATCGACTGTGGAATATGGAATAGAAATGAACATAAGAACTCGGGATAAGTGAAAGTAATAAAAAAGATGTTCATATAGAAGAACATCAAATTAATCCATCTTTCTTCTCATTGGCCTTTGTGGTTGAGCTTCTTGAGAACTGATTTATCTGAGTTGTCCATTTAGGTCACCTAGGTCACTGACTAACTGCTATTGGAGGTAGTAACCTCCAATAACCAACAAACAGCAGTCATTTTTATGTGGTCCCCAAAAATTTCACTAAACTTCACTGATAATTTCAGTCATTTCACTGTTCTTATTATTGCTGCTTTTCTCATCTGTAGATTAACTTTATTCATAGCCAGTTCATATCCATTTATTCTCATACTAATGTTTTCCTTTAGCTTAAAATGTCCCTTCTTCCCTGATGTTTATTCCCTGGGCATACTTATAGAGAATAGCAATACACCCTCTCTGTCTTCATTTTGCAAATCTTGAAAAGGCAAGTTTTCTTCTAGAGTCTCTTGGGCAATAAACTTATCATTTTGCTATTCATCTAGTAGCTCTTTTTTGCACCTCTTTCAGGTTGATTTAATCTTTCTTGACTGTGGATTTCCAGAGATTTCAGTGTTGAAGAATATTATTACTGGCATGATTGAAAGTTTTCCACATCCAGCATATATTTACTTGTGAGAAATGAATATCTATTTTATACTTTTGTCAAAACTGTCCTGTAGTTGAAGTAGTTCTCCTCCTGTAGAAGTTTATCCTCCTGTTTTATTCCTAGGTGGTAATCATCTGTCTCTTCAGCTTGTGTTTTGCTAGGCTCAACAGCCTATGTTCTTTTTCACAACTGGATACCTATTTTCTTAATCATTTTACCAGTCTTTCTTTTCCTTTGCTCCAATCTGAAGTCATCTTTCTTACAGTTGGTGAGACTCACTCACAGTATTCCAAATAACACCTCAACAAAACTTTGCTATTAACATACCCATATAACTTCTAATATAGCCAAGGAGAACATTTCACATTTTAATAATGGCACCATACCAGTGGCTAAATCACTGATAGATTTTGGTACTGATAGATATATTCAGATTGTTTTCCTTTTCTTTCAGTTCTGGCTAGTGAGATCCCAGGGCACTGCAGAAATTTTTGTTATTTGATTTCAGGTGCATGACTTTAAACTTTAAAAGTAGCTTATTTTGACTATTTCCTATTACTCTGAATATTCTGACATCTAATTCTTCACGTGTAATATTTCAAAGCTGATTTACATGGCTGGTATCTCTTCTGTTTGCAGCACTTCTTTTTCTGTTCTGCAGTTTGGATCATTTACAAAAACAACATATTATATTGCTCCTAAGAGTAATTTTTGAGAAAAAAAAAATACCACTTTACATCCCAGTGATTCTTGTTTTAATAATATCCCTTTTATTTTCCAACCTCTTTCTTAACAATTTCATGTTTTTTACTATCTACATAATACTAATCTGCCTACAGGAAACTTGTAATTCACATAGCATCATAATTGAAATCACTTGCTGTCCTGGTTTTGGCTGGGATAGAGTTAATTTTCTTCCTAGTAGCTGGAATTTTTCTGTGTTTTGGATTCAGGATGAGAATAAAGTTGATAACACACTGATGTTTTAGTTGTGGCTAAGCAGCGCTTGCAGAGCAAAGGACTTTTCAGCTTCTTGTGCTGCCTTGCCAGAGAGGAGGCTGGAGGTGCACAAGGAGCTGGGAGGGAACAGAACCAGGACAGCTGACCCAAACTGGCCAGAGGGCTATCCCATACCAGGTGACATTGTGCTCAGCAATGAAACTGGAGGGAGTTGGCTCTGGGGGCTGCTATTGCTCGGTGTATATATATACTTGTGTATATACACATATATATAATTTATTATTATTATCATCATTATTATTATTTCCTTTTCTGTTCTATTAAAGTTTACCTCAACCCATGAGTTTTACCTTTTTATTTATTTATTCATTTATTATCTCCCCCATTCCACTTGGGGGGGGGGGGGGGCGGTATATGTGGTGTTTAGCTGCCTGCCAGGTTAAACCACAACACTTACTGAAGTCTGGCTAGATAAGATCAGATGTGTTTCCTTTCTATAGAAAAAAAAAATCACAAAAAGAAATCAGAGTAGCCTA
Source organism: Anser brachyrhynchus (assembly GCF_964034855.1). Lineage (NCBI taxonomy): Eukaryota > Metazoa > Chordata > Aves > Anseriformes > Anatidae > Anser > Anser brachyrhynchus. Next base: position 35,493,585 of record NC_137696.1, read on the forward strand.
GCAATATGTACATTTAATAAGCACTTGTAGTCTGTTTGTCAGTCTCTTCAATAATTCTTTCTGAATTTTTAACATGCTTCCAAGGTCTTACCCATGGATTTCTTGCTTTCCAAAGTACTTCGCTTTCTACTTAAAAGCAAGGAAGTTTCTTCTTTCCAGTTTTATGCTATTGCCAACTTGAAATGGAGATTTAAAATCCTTCACAAATAAATTAAGATTTCATTTGCTGGTTCTCTCAGGGTGCTGGGCTGAAGATAATCAACTCCCCATCACTTCAGATCATTGTGCTCTTTGAGTTCAGCTTCCTCTCCGTTTCTAATTCCAACTCTCCTTTTAATTACCTGTCCTCTCTTTGTCTTTATGTATAATATCATTATTTATTTATGTATTTTTAGCCAGTGTCCTCTTCCCTCTGGCTTTTTTTATACAAATTGGGAGACTCCTGAGCTTTCATACATCTCTTTTTTCTTTTGGATAATTTTCTCCATTTACACTCTGTTGGCAATTTTTGCGAATGTACTTTCTTCAGAGTGCATGGACTACTGAACTCAATAATATTTTTAGACATGCACAAAATACTACTTAAAATATCTCGAGGGAAGGTTACATTCTGAAGTGTTGCACTCTGTCTGGATTTCCCTGGGTTCTGTCTTTACAAAAACAGACCATACTGTCTCTTGCCACTCAAACTCAGTCCTGGGAGAGGTAACTCAAAAAGCTTATTCTCCAGTAAAGAATAATCTCAGGAAATCAATGTTAATAGCAGTTTTCCCAACTTCAGAAAAAGACTTCTTATGATATGCAAATGATGGAAGTTTTGATTCACTGCCATGGCAAGAAAATAAATGAATAAAAGTAACTGGTTATGGTTTATTAAATCTTTTTATTGTTTGTTTGTTTATTTATTTATTTATTTATTTATTTTTGCCTACAGTAATGCTTAAATGTCAACTGAGAAGGGGGTCTTTTTGTGCTTCAAACTGTAAAACATACATTGAATGACAATATCTGTCCCCAAAAAGCTAATCTTGTGCCATGTAAGGTATCTCCAGTGACTTCAGCAGGATTTAGAAATTCATCCATGCCTTCTGGGGTCTGAATAGCAAACATAACCAAGGAACTCTGGACTGAGCAAGTACTTTTCCATGCAGGGGTTTTCTGAAGGAGGAAGGCTGTAGAACAGAGAAGAGACAGATACATGTGTGTAAGGGAATAAGATAACTTTAATTTCCTATGTCTCATGGGTCAAACAAGTGGGAGTTCTGCAGAATTTTGAGCACTTCATTGGACAAAAAAGTCTCTGGTTTCATCAACATTTCTTTTTATTGACAGCACTGGACTGGTTTAGGAAATAGTCTTAGTTGTCAAGAAATAAAATCCTGTCTTATAAAATCCTTTATTTCCTTGTATCTCTGAGTAGGCTGGAGATTTAATTACAAAGAAGAAAATAATCACAAGGACCTATCAGCCTTTCCATTTCCTTATCTGCGTTGATGACTTTCAGGGGCTGGAGTAATTTATTAGGTTATTCAGCATTAGCAATACATTATTGCATTTCCATCAGAGTTGCGTATACATAAATAGTTATTTGAGAATGATTTCTGGAGATAGGGATAAAAAATTAGTTGTGCAATGGCCACTGAACACATGTAAATGAAACTAATTATAAAGCGTATTGCTCGTCATGTACCAAGTAACATCTTGTGTGGCTCCATTGGCCCTTTTTGCTCAATTGTTGAAAATCTATTATGAGAGCATATTTTAATTTGTAAATCATTATCTGCACAGCTCATCTAACACAGAATGAAGGGAGGTAGCCAATCCAGTTCTGTGTAATCTAAGATGTCGTAACTCCGAATAAATCTGCTTACTATATTTGGCCTTACTTCAGAAGGAGGAAATGTATCTGCAAGGCACTCTGACATCCCAGTATCCATATCTCAAGTGACAAGCAGAGGTTCCTGTCAGGTCACAGTTCAATGCCTAGATGCTGGAGCATTTCACAAATACTTCCCTACCCAAACAATTCTTACTGTTTCGTTCTCATGATTCTTTCAAAAACCTTAATTTACAGCCTGTAAGGCAAACTTTACCTGCTTTATCACAGATGCATCTAGTGCATTAGAACTTCAAAGAGAGAGAAGAAGCCTGGTAAAAGATAGCTACCAAAGAGCTCATCAGCTAGTGAATGTTTTAAACCATTGGTCCCTATTACTTGGCTCTGCCACTTCTACTGCTAACACAGTAAATCCATCTAGCACATGAAACCATGCAAGAAAAGAGAGGCTGACTGAGCTTGTAAACGCTTATATGTAATCCTGGTTGGGTTAGTCCCTAGAAGAGAGGCTAGGCTGTGAATCTCAGTGTCTACATTTGTGATATCCATCATCAACTTTCATCTGAAGTTCAGGCCTACAACTTGATCTTCAAAGATAACTCATTGTTTCTCTAATCACAGACGCAGGATGCCTAAAGTTTTTAGAAATGCCGGGGGACTCGTGTTTTTGTTTGTTTTTTTTTTTCTCTACAAGAGTTAAGATACTTTGAGACACTTTCAGAAGTCTGGCTTTCAGAAAGCAGCCTCAGAAACCTTATGGAAAATGAGTTCTCTTTACTATTTCTTAAACTATACATACAAAATCTCAGGAATACAAAATGGTAGGCAACCATAACCTAATGTCCCATTTGAAATATTCAACCATACAGTTAGTGATTTTCTCAAATGAGCAACCATTTTGCTGGCTTTGTAAAAGAGCATCTATGCTCAGCCATGGCAAGAAGTGTGTGATATATTTTTTTCTTTTAATCAGTCACTGAATTGGAATTTCAGATGGGATATGAGCTATGAAAGCAACTTGAATTAATACAGTCAGAGCTGCAGGATAGTGCAGTCAACAATTTTTACAGTCCTCCCCAACTCCTTTCCAAAGCTGGGTTGCCATTCAGCAAAGCAGTTAAACAGTTTAAAGTACAAGACTGTGTGTTCTAATAATTCAAGGCTGTAGTTCAACAAAGGACCTTCCATAAACACTACCACAGGAAAAAAAAAAAAAATCAGTACCCTAATACAGTCCCCACACCTTGTGGATTCAAAGATTTTATAAACTCTTTGAAAAATATATACATAGCCTATACATATACATATGTGTTTTTTCATCTATGTGTGTATACTTATCCCTGTCTAAAATAACTATAGGACAAGCACCACAAGAACAGATATCTGATGCTACCCAAGTGAGAAGCAGCATATGCTCCTACCACATGGCATGGCAGGTGTTAGCAGCCAAGATTTGTTTTGTTAGCTAGTGAATAATACTGCGTCTCAGGAAATAAAATCTACTTTGGGACCAGAGAAGAAATTAACCGTGCCTCCTGAAAACTACCTCTGTCTAACTTTGTTCTTTCTCCTTGACCACTCATGAGTTTTAAGAACCATAAGACTACCAGTGCTTTTTATCATTAACGTGATCCTTTGTGTTTTCTTTTTTAATGACTACCTGGCCTCACCTCCTTATTTGTCCAAGGTCTAATGGGAAGGTGTCATTTGGGCAAATCCACTGAACAGAACCCTGCATGAAACAGCAGTCAGTAGCAATTAATTAAATGGTATGATTAATCTTACTGTCAGATAATCCCACTGCCTAATGACACACCCCTGTTTTCATACAGCTGATGAGTTGTCAGCAATAAAGCTATTTGGAGCAGGGAAGAATTTACATATCTACCAGTGATGATCTTATTTGTCCACACTATTTCTTAGCCCCAGGCAATGTAATGCACAAAAATGCAGCTACCCTCTTGATTGTTGGTATGACTCAAGCTGATATAGACTGACACTATTCAGCATAAGGGGAATGGAAGAATATCACAAGATTCGTCTTAGTCTCATTATGTTAGGCTATTCCATTCCCTACTCACTCCACTGGAGGAAGGAATGGCCCCACAGTGAGTACCCCAAAGGCATCTGGTACTTTGGGATCAGCTCTCCTGTTCCCAGCTTGACCTACAGAGGTTCTCCTGTGATTCTCCCCAAGAATTACAAGGTATTAATAAATTTGTATCTCTTCCACAGCTTTATCAAGGGGAGATATCTGAGTGCATGGGCTGGGATGAAATGAACAGCTTTTGTGAAGGATGAATGCAAACAAAAGGAACAGATAAAATATTGTTAGACAAAAGGAGCCTAGTTACCACTAGGGAAAGGAAAGTATTGAACAAAGTATTCTCGCCACCCACATGCTAGCTGAGCATAAGTACCATGAAAATAATAAAATAAATAAAATAAAATAAAACAAAACAAAATAAAATAAAATAAAAAATAAAAAAGGAGAGTAAATTGGTTTAACAAATTACTGTGACACCATGATACCTTGGCTGAAAGCCAAGATAACTTGTAGGCAGTAAGTCATACTTCCAAGGAACTAAATTTCTTGCAAGTCTTAGTCATGTGTAAGCTGTCATCATGGTAAAGCATGGGTTAAATCCAGAATATTAGTTTGTTTGCAGCTTCTGACCAATGATAAATGCTGCCTTTTAGCCCAGTATTAGCATTTCCATTTAGTGGTGACCGGTAATTTGTTGCATATCCAGGAAAGTGCTACCCAGCAAAACTCTTGAGGCACTGGGAGGTGCAAGAGTGGTCCAAAACTACCAGAGGTCCACTGAATGTTGATCTGTCCATGGACAGAAGTTTGTGCTTCTCATTCTCAAGCTACATGTTTTAGTGCATACCTGGAGTGTGCACAGAACAATAATTTTGTAACAAATCAGAAAAATTATGCTGGTTGTTTTCACTCTTGTCAAAGCTCCGTTTTATTATATCCAACACATTGTTCCAGAGATGACTGTCCTGTCCTTCACAACATCGTTGCCTGCAGCTAGGAAGGACCCTTGGGTTCTGACAAATATCCTATTTCATGCAACAAACACCTAAAACTTATTACCCATCACTGGCTGCATAAAATTACAGGCTGTCAGTATGTGTTAGATGAATCCATCTGGAGAAGATAAAATAACCACAAATGAAACTGGGTCTAACATTCCAGATAAACTGCTTTTTAAGGTTAAAAGGAAAAAAAGAATTAAAAAAAAAATAGACCAAAATTTGGTTGTTCTCTTTCTCTTCTTGCAAACCAGGGAAGGGGGCAAAAAGCTTTAGATAAGGCAGTCAGCTTCCCAGCTGTTTCAGAATGATATTCCTCAGAAGCTATTTGATTTGAGGCAGGTTTTGTTTGCCCAAAGCATGGTCTCTCCTCTATTATTTATCATGGTATTCTGACTCTTGCTTTTTCATAGGAAAAAGAGACAGAAGCACTGACTGATAACAAGAAGTTTGGTCTGTCTAGAAACAAAGAACAGTAATGTTCCTTGAAAGAAAATCCTTCTCAAAAAGCTTACAGAAAAATAGGAAAAAATAGGAAAAAATACACTTGCTTGAAAAGGAACCTCAGACCTACTCACATTCAGATCAGTAGTTCTGAGTGCAATGATTCATGAATGCTAAAATCCCTTAATACCCTTTTGGGAGTATATATAGACAATAAAATTGTCTTAAATTATGTTTACACCCATTTCAAGAGCTTTTACATGAGGAAAGGAATGTAGAGGTTATTATACAGTGATTAACAATCCAGCCCTGTGTGAATTCTCCTGTTTACTACTACTGCAAAGAGGAAAGGGACATTTGGATTAGGACTTCTGAAAATCTGAGTTAAACCATCAGGTCTGTGACATTCACTGTGCAGTCATCATAATCACAGGGCTATCTAAGTGCTGATGCATTAGCAAAGGACTCAACAGTTTCATCTGGATGTGAAAACATGCTACTAGTTTTTCTGTTTCCTTCAAATGGAGATAGAGGATTTGGTTTTTGTCTAAGATTCTTGGAGAAGAAGCAACTCTAAGGTGTAAAAAAAAAATAGTTCTAATTCTTGAAAACGGAGATCATCTTTCCATTCTTTTGTTCCCACCCATGCCTTGCCTGCCCCATCTCTTTTCTACTCCATTACTATCCTTTCATATGCCATGGGCAAGGTGACAAAGATATATTTGGAACTTAGAAAATCCCATCCATAATGTCTACGCAAAATGTATAGGCCACAGTAAATAAAGGTGATTAAAACACATACACACAAACATGGAAGGAACAAAGTTCCTCTGAACTAGGTATGTGAAGCTGATATATGTCTAAATAACGCCAAAGTCACTTCAAGAGAAGACCCTTGGGTCAGTTCTAATATGTGTAACAAACAGCAGATTAACCATGAGCCCAAGAGGAGAAAGGCATTTGCAGCCTCTCTAGCAGGAGACTAAAATAATTACTACTGAGAAAGCTCTTTGGAAGTATGAATATTTTAATTCCACCGCATGCAATAAAGAAAGCATGAAGACTGGAGAAACCTTCTCTTCCAAGCAAATGTTGTAGAAGTTTTTGTTTGTTTGTTTATTTGCTTTTTACAATTAAACAATACTGTCTGCAGCTGAGAGATAATATGGGGTAATGGGAAAGGGATTATCATTATCCAGGCAAATGCGTGAAAACAAGAGGGGGAGGAGTAGGAGGGATTTGTGGGTGTGAGTGCAAGTGACAAAGACTGTACACATAGCATTTTATGGCTCTGAGAGACACCCCAGTATGTTGATTACAAGAAGTAAAGAAGTTTGAAGTAACCCTCTGTCTCTGTCATTGACCTCAAGTGTGCTCCAGGGTCCCACAAAACAGCAGCTTCTACTCAGACAAAGACTGGCTGTAGTGGGGGGAACCTGGAAAAACCTTCTTCCAAGAAATGCAGTAAAGGAGAACACATTCAAAACAGCCTTTTTTTTTTTCTTTTTTTTTTTTTTTTTGACAAGGTCTGCCCACAGGCAGTTAGTGGGTAAGAAATGAAAAGAAAACTGTAACTGCCATTGGAGGGGTTTGCATCACCCTCACTTGGATCACAGTAGCTAGTTCCCCACTTACCCCACAAGTTGAGAGGAGTGAATCACCCTCACGGGGACCCAGGCAGCAGTGCTTATTTCCTGGAGAGACACCTTCAATTTCATGTTAGAATTTTACATAATTCTGCAGAATTGGAGCCATAATGCCTTGCCATAATGCCTCCTGCTGCCAGAACTGAAGAAAAAGCACAGATGGCAGACCTGACTATATCTTATTGAACATCACAGCCCAGGAAAACACACTAAAGTCCATGAAACTAACCCTAGAAAGCAGTTATGTGTTAGAGTGGAGAAATATATCTTGTGTATTTCTAATGAAGACATGGTGTCTAATCTGACAAGGTCATGACAAACCGTGATTTAGTTTATATCTCAGCATGTGCTTGTGGAATGAGTCCCTTTCAGCAAGCTGAAACATCAGCAAAACAAAAATTAATATCATTTCAACTTATTTACAACAGGAATCCTGGTATGGGAACAGCCTGTGGGAAATGCGATGCAGCAAAGAACAGAGCTGACCAAGAGCAGTCTGTTTCTTGTTAGCAGTAGGACACAATGGGGCATGCCATGTGAACTGTGCACACTACACCATTTATGCTCTAATTCTCAACAGGTATTATTAACAATGCTCCTAGGAAGTCTCTCTTTTCTTCCTGCAGTTGAAGAGGCCATGAGCTTTATGCTGTAACCTGGGCAAGTGTGACCTACATCAAGTGTCTGTAGTATGGCTCACTCCAAGAAATCTGTTCTATTGAGTACAATACTAATTCTGTTTAACTGAAGTACTAAGCATTTAACTGGCTGACTCTTATGCTCCCTTCTACCTCTTAATAGCCAGCAAGGACCCATAAACACTTGGGAATGGGAACAGAAGTGCAAGCAAATTGAAATTCATAGCCACATGGATATAAATTCAAAAAAAAAAAAAAAGTCAAAGTACAGTAGCACAGCAAGCCTCTGCTACAATCTACAGTTACTGTTTATGCCTCATTAAAAGGACTGTGTACAGTTTATAATGGGAAGAGGACCTAAAACTGAGCTTTTTTTATTCTTTCAATTTCAAGGCTATGACCCTGGACTGTTTGAAACTCGAAGTGACAAAGAGGAAAAGAAAAAAAAATAAAAAGAAAAAGAAAAAAGAAGAAAAAAAAATAGGATGTACCAACAGAGAAGTAGAGAGGAAGATTTCAAATACAGAAGAAAATGGGAAGAAGTTGTATGATTGATTTTCTGTGTAAATAATTTTCTAGATTCCTTTTTTCACCTCATTAAAAAAGACAAATTTCTCCCTCTAATCCAACACCAGCCCACTCAGAGGCTAAATTACGCATAGGCTCTATGTGTTATGCTGACTGACGTGAGCATCTTTCACTGCTGGGGTGCTATGGGACAGCAGGTGAGATGTTCCTAAAATTCACAGAGGCTCAGGTTCCTTTCACACCACTGAAAAACTCCCAGGATGCTACTAGTGTCATGCTAGTCTAAATCTGGCATACAAAGCCCTGTTATTAACTCACTGAAAATGTATCTTTTGATTTATTTGGGATTTGGTTCAGGCAACAGTGATCTTATAATCCTTGAAGATCCATGAATTCAATAGTGCTATAGATACAGAAAATAACTATTTACTACTTATAAAAACAAAACAAAACAAAACAAACTGATTAGTAGCTGCTCCTTTGTGCTCCATTAAGAGACACATTAATATCAATTTAAACTGTTTGTAATAGAAGTTGCCAAACAAAAAATGTGTGAAATCTGTCTTTAAAGTAGCTTCATAGCAAATTGATTACATCTAGAAGACAGAACAAAGTATAAATTTTTCTTCTGTGTACAAATTATAGTCTAATTCTGAAAACAGAATAGTAGAGAGAACATTCTTTGACCACAACAAAAGTTTTGGAAAGGGATATCTATTTTGCATAAAAACTATTTCAATCAAAGTCAACTCTCAGGCACTTCCATGTAGCCTTGGCTTTGATAAGTTCTTAATTTACAATTTTAGGATTATTGTTATATGCAACCTGTTAATAATGACATAGTCCAGTTGGAAAGAGACAGAAAATCAGCAGGAATTGTCATGGGTCTAGAAATGATAACCTATAAGGAAAGATTGAGAGGAAATATTGTCTAGATAAGGGAAAAGTGAGAGGAAATATGGAAACAAAAATATGCAAGAGGATGCTCTAAAGATACAGGGTATTAGCTTTCTTCCATATCCATGAGATTAAGACAAGAAGCATTGGGTTTAAAGCAGAATACCAGTGAATCAGGTAAGACATTAAGAAAAGTCTTCTAATGGTAGAACTCATAAATCACTGACGTGGATATGGAATCTCCATCATCAGATGATTTTAAAAACAGTAAGGACAAATTTGTCTCAGAAATGGCGTAATTGCGGTTAATGTCACCAGGACAAGAGCACGAAGGATTTGTCCTCTTGATATTCCTTAAAATTCTTTCCACTCTGATTTTGAGTTCAGCCTTTTCTATTTTAACATTTGGATTTTTTTTTTTGTTAGAAAATCAGATTTTTTTACATTTTTCCCCTTTATGCATTTTGTTTGACATAGAAGAAAATAAAAAGCAGTTTGCCTACTGAAAGATGAATTATTTGTATCATAATATACCTACAGTTCTATTGGGTCAAATTTAGAAACAAATTCCTGGTTTGGAAAAAAATACTGAGTACTATCTCAGTATTCCAACTCTGTTTTATTATGGGAATCGATCTTTTTAAATATCCCATTCAAAACAGCTGTATAATGGATGGAGCAATAACCCAGAATAATCATTCAAATAAGATGCCATACCCAAAATACAATGCCAGAAAGTTCTCAAAATAGAATTTGCCATTCTGAAAGGATTTATTTTCAAGTGAAGTCTTACATCAGTGTTTCTTTTTATGAAACAAATTTATAGTTACAATATATTTATAGACTTTTACACGACTTAAATCTCAGTGCATGAGAAATAAGTTTGGGTTTATCTTCTACATAGTGAGACATACCAAGACAAGAAGATCTTTACATATCTACTTTGTTTCTCCTATACTGTAAACAACTATCTTGTCCTTGGAGAAAACTTCAGTGTCAGGAAGAGTTTTGAAAAGATTACCACAACCTGTTGCCTAAGGGTCATTGCTGTTATGTTTTGTTTGCCCCCTTATGTCACACTTGATTACTTTACTCATGACCAGCTGAAATAGCAGTATTCAGATTCCACATGCTTGTGACATTTCTGTCATGAATGCAACACAACTTTATAAAATACTTAAGTTAGTATTTCTTATTGTGAGATTGTCCAGCCTTGAACTGGGAAGTTTCAATTTAAACCCAAAGGAACAGCTAATAATGGATTATAAACAATACTGCAGTGATACTTTATGTAATCAATCAAATAATGTGTGATTCAAAACCAGTCATAACAAATGCACTGTGAATCACCTGTGGGCTACAAATGGTTCATTCACATTAAATAATGAAAAGTTATAAATTACAAACATAGACAAAAAAATTAAAAAGGCACATTATTGCATGAATGATGTATTAACCCAAGCACTGGCAAAATTCATGAAGCACGGCTGGGCAAGTACTACTCTTCATTTTCACAAATTGCACGGTGTCAAACACATTGTGAACCTGGACCGAAAATTCAGCCACAGAGCATTGCAGGGATCAAATAGCATTACTACATTCTCACAAATGGAGGAGAAAAAGGAGGGGAAGGAATAAGAAAAACTCTTTTTTTTAAAAAAAAAAATATTGTTTTTTTTTTTTTTAAAAAAAGGATTCCTTAACTGCAATTCAATAAAAGTAATTTTGCAGCTAAGACAAAGTAATGACCACATTTCTGAGATTTGTAATACATAGTAGGAACTGGGCCCAAAGGCAGTGCGTACTTATTACTGGCAGTGAGTATGCTCCTTCAATATACATAAAATGTTATAAAGCTTGATCTGACACAGTCAGCAGACAGTCTGCACATTTTGTTATTACAATAAGTCTAATTTCAAGAACAGCTCAGAGTCAAAAGTAAATAAATAAAATAATAAAATAAATTAAATAAGGAAATAAGTAGAACTGCTAACCTTTCTCAGAAAAAGAAGGAAAAAGACAATTTGGCTGTCAACAAAAGCAGCTGTATTTCTGCAGTATTATCTTCTTCTCTGAAGACCATCCTACCTGACAGAACTCAAGTGTTGAAAAACATCAATATCAGGAAATAAACAAGAGAGGGGGAGATTAAAATGTCCATGATCATCAGCAGCCACAGAAAGAGTAACTGAAATGTTATGTTCTTCTGCAACATTCACCAGGGTTCGTTTGGCCTAACAACTCCTGCTAAAAATTTTGGGGACTCCTGAGGTTTTTACGTGATAGAGGACAAGGTACTGTTAAGAACATTGATACTATGCAGAGCTTCCTGAAAGGAGTTCCTATAGTCATCCCCAGTCACCCAGGATCTAAGACCAAGCTATTTCTCATAAAGATTAACAGATATACAGATAGCTGCTCTGTTTTGGATACTGTGCTTCCATGAAATTGAACCAATATGCACTTTTGTTGTTGTTGTTTATTTTGTGAGCCCTTTTCCAGGTATAACCAGGTTGTACAAAGCCCCATAAAATCTGGCCTTGAACACTTCCAGGGTTGGGGCATCCACAGCTTCTCTGGGCAACCTGTGCCTGTGCCTCACCACCCACAGAGTAAAGAATTTCTTTCGAATATCAAGTCTAAATCTACCCTTTTTCGGTTTAAAAACATTATCCTTTGTCCTATCATTCCACTCTCTGATAAAGGGTCCCTTTCTAGCTTTTCTGTAGGCCCCCCTTAAGTACTAGAAGTATTGGAATTCAACATTTTGGTTAAGAAACTAAGCAGACTTCAATGGGCATCTTAATTACATTGGCAGCTCCCAAAATGTAACGTGAGTAATTATCATCACATGAGTTAATTTCACTGCAAGATTCTACAAGATTTTTTTTTGTTTTACACAATATAACATACTTGTGACCTGAATCAATCCATAAATTAGTATTTTATTTTATTTTATTTTATTTTATTTTATTTTATTTTATTTTTAGATGAAATACGTATTAAGGACTGGAAAATAATTAAAAAATAATAATAAATAATAATAAAAAAAACAGTGCAGTTCAATAAATCCCTGATAAACAGCAGTGGATAGCATGTGTCTAGGACCTTTTTTTTCCTGATAGGATGGATGCGTTACCTCATAAAGAAGTTACTGAAAAAAACTTAGAGGTCAAACAAGCAACTCAAGGAGGGGAATTTTTAATACGATGTCACAGAAAAAAAAAAAAAAGAATAAAAAAAGTGTCTTTGATTTAGGAATAGTAGAAACTACAGAAGGGTGAAAAGATAATACTATCTTTGGATTTGATACAGGTAAAATTGATTTCAGAACACTGATGTTCTGGTATCCAAATGTCAAGAAAACTATTAGGAAAAAAAAAAAGAATAGGATTTCAAAGAACCACAAATACGACTTAAGACCAGGAAGCCACAGCTGGTAACGTGAGACTCTAGAACTCCATTTATTTAGCTTATTAAAGAATCTTATTTATAATCTATATTATACTGACAAGCCTGCCCAGCTACCTCCTCACAGAAAAAGTTACGCTTTGAAGCCTTTCATATTGCACTCTTCTGTCCATTTTGAGCTGCATGTCAAATGCCCTAAACAAGAAAATGTAAAGACAGCTTTTCAGTCCTCAAGTATGTGCCTTTAGTTTTCAGAGAACGGAACGATTTCTGAACTTAGGACATCAGACAACTTGAGGCAACTGCAATAGGGCATTCAAAAGTCAGGAAGAAATATCCAAAGTTTCTTTTACTGCCCAGACAAAATGTGGCCATCAGAGAATATCCTGGCTTGTTGGTGTCAGCTTTTCTGAAGAAATTGAAATACATAGAACAGAAACAGCTCAGAAGTCTCTGAAATTAAATTATGCTTGCTAGGCAACCTTAAGTACCTTTTCCAATACTGAAGATTGAATTGACTTCCTCAGACTAAACAGCCTGGTAAGTGCATTGCACCTCCTGGCAAGGTTCATTCATTTAGAGGTTCCAAAGGGGATGAACATATTTTTGTTGTCTCTAGGCAGGAAGATAGCTTGAGATACTTATTTCAGTTGTTCACTGGATTTGAGATTGAACCCTTCTAAATCAAAATACAGAATTGACCAAAACTATGCTCAGTTTGGAATTATCATTTAATCATAAAAGACTACAAGCAAAATTTAAATCAGAGACAAAAGGTTAAGAAACAAAACAAACAAAACAAACAAACAAACAACAAGAACAAAAGCCATATGGACAGTGGTGAATGAAAAAAAAAAAAATCTTCCAAAACCACATGGACTGATGTTAAGTGAAATGACAAAAAGTGAATGATCCAACAGAGAATTTGCTATTGACATTAGTGACAACAAATCTTGACTTCCATGCTATTCAACTTAACTACTTTTTAGGGAAGTACTCTACTGGGAAAAATATTCAGAGGCTACAGAGACATTGATTTCTCTCAACTCATTTGATCTGATGTGGGAAAGACAAGTGGCAAAGGTGTTGAATGGACAAATCTAAAAGGAGCACATAGACTAATACATAGAGTTACAATTGCTCCCCACACCAGGATACTCTTTTCAGGTTTATTACTGACCCAGATGAAGGATGCATGTTGAAATTCAGAAATTACCCACCTATCAGTCATGCAGTTTCAGGACTTGGAAAAGAAAGTCACAGCAGGCAGAAGAAAATTACCCAAGGCCTTTTCAAAGCCTAAGTCTAAGACAGTTTTAATGCAGGTTTCAAAGTGCTCTGAAAATCCCCCCTGATGCAGCAAATGTGAATAGGTGAAATGTTTATAGACAGTGACTGCTGGCTGGGCATAAGACAAGCAATTGTTCCTCACCTTATATCTTGCCCTCCAAAACCTGTCGTCTCACAGTACTAGAAAGCTCTGAGCTCCATTATGCTTAAATTGCTCCGTATTACTACATCCTACTGCTGTTTGAGGTGGTTTGTTATAGTTACACTGCTGCCAGGCAGGTGTAAGGAAATAAATGATACATTTTGATACAAGGCTATTTTGCTGAACTAGATAGCTTAAGGAACTGGTAATAAATTTATTTTTTTTCTTCTAGGTCACTGGTGCAAATCCAGCCCAGGTCGATAGTGACCATAAGTTATTGCCGTCTGAAAATAGAACCAAATCCATGTGAAATGGATTGGCAGTTCTTAGCCTAGCTCCTAATGACTTGATTAAGAAATGAACACCACTCCTAACACAAATTGGCCCCAGTGAAGCTGTATTAGCACCAGCACCCAAGGACAGAGTGGACAAGCAGGGTAGAACACTTACTCTGCTTTTTATGTGCCAGGGAGAAACAAGTTGCATTTTTTCTTGTATAAAGTTTACTTCATAAAAAAAAAGAAAGAAAAAAAAAGAAAAAAAAAGGAAAAAGGTAATTTTGCCAAGACTGAAACTTTTCTGAAGGGAAATATAAAATTCAACATAAAAATTGATATTTTTATGGGAAGTGTCAAGTTGAATTATTTTTCATTTTATCTTAAAATGTTTTTCTGCTTTGGATTTTTAGTTTAAAAAAAGGAAAAGGAATGACATGTTGCAATGAGTGTTGAAGATGACAGCTAGGGTGGGATTCATTTTACCCAACTTAGACATCCATAATGTAGGCGTTAACCTCAGAGCTAGTCACCCCAGGATTTCTTTATAGTCAATGGAGGGAAATAAGTACATTTAAGGTGTGATTCATCTGATCTATTTTAAGTATCTACTTTAAGATGAATAATGATCTTGAAAAGACTGTCTCTTTCCACTGACTAGAGTGTGAGCCTACAAAAAATTACCTCAGATACAGATCTACCTCAGACACCTACTACCGGTCAAGTAAATCCTTTTCCAGTTCTCTAATTCTTTATTATATACCATTGCTTTTTAGGTTTTTAACATTGAGAACCTGAGCTAATATGATATTTTCAGTTAAAAGAAAATGAAACCTGTATTGTGTTTCAGAATTTTAATTTGAATAATTAACTTCATTTTCAAGACAGTTCAAAATTTTCAGCAGAAAGTCCTATTCCCTAACAGAAATCCCTCTTCCTCCAGCTTTTCTAAATATTTATTTATTCATTTATTTATTTGCAATGAAGACCTAAGTACATAACACTGACTGCTCTGGGTCATATCAAAAAACCAATTCAATAACTTAAGCATTTAAAAACAAATGCTTAAGAAAGATTTTTAAAATAATGCATGACTGTAATAGTATTTCTCTAGAAAATAAAGAATATTCCATATTCCAGCAGTTTGCAGACCAAAGAATTAATGAGTCAAAGGTGGCTGACTTTTTGTTCTGTTAAATATTAATGGATCCAAAATGAAGATCAGTATTTTATTAGAGTTCTGATCATTTTATCCTACATTTCTAAGCACACATCACACACAGCAGAGAAGATCTGTGGTTCCTGTTTTTCCTTCTATATTTAGTGTATCTCCATTCAGCTCCAGAGCTGTTCACAGACCTCCTTCCTGTCTCTTCTCTTAGCTGAAACTTCTACAGATCCAATCCTTTTCATTGCAGACCTTTGGTTGCATTGGACTCAGTCCAGGCTTATCCACACATCTGGGAATAAAAACTCTTTTTGTTCAGCAGAGCCAGGTATATTGATAAAAACAAATTTACATTGATTGCCTCTGAGCCTAACACAGACTTTCTCCAGCCCTCTGCCTAACAAAGCTGTGAGGGAGATTTTTGACTTGCCAATAATTTTACAAACAAATTAACTTGATTTTAACTCCATTACTCAGGCTAATCTCTCTTGGGTTTCATAGCATTTACACAGGAAATGGCTCATTCATTATAAATGGTGTGTACACTTAGCTTTTGTAATTCAAGGAACGTGTTAGGTAGTTTGTGGTGACATTTTTCTTAATAATGTGGGCAGTACTGGAATGTCTTTCTCCAACTGCTGCTCTCTAGGTAGATGAACATTACTTAAACTGAGAGCAAGAAACTCTCTTAGGTGGAGAGAAAGTATCTGCTGGAAAGGTTAGAAATAAAATTGAGCTGTGCCTTTGTCTAGAAAGGAGTCCCAGACTGGTAACAGGGTTTCGTGCAGTTACTTTTCAGCAATCATCAGTTGCCTCTCTCCCCCATCTCTTACCCCTGCTCTTTCAGCTAAGAGGAGAAATGAAAACATTGGAAGCTGTGCAGTGAGTCAAAGTCAGACCAGGAGCAGGCAGGAGTTTTAGGCATCTTTAGCACTGACTCACCCTGCAGCTTCATGCTAATACGTAGCGTCCCTGCTTCAGTGGAACAAGTCTCCTAGGGGATGTCAAATTATTCGCACTTCTGGTCCTGCACTCAGAAGCAGACTCTGATTATTACCATGCAAACCTACTCTAAAAAGGCAGCCTCAGCCCAGAGTGCTACCATCTCAGTGCTTTAGAAATAGGTACAAGTTCCTTTGCTTATGCAGTCAAACAAGGGGGCTCCAGACATCTCAGACACACTCCTACCTCTGTGTTTTCCTCACTGACCTCCAAGGAAACTATGTGGATAAATGGTGTTTTGGTCCTGAACCATACTGTCATTTTGAGTTCTTTCACTCTTTCTCTTGTCCCACAGAGGCACTTACCTCCCAAATCCACAGGACAGTGATATTAATATTTAAGTACAACAGCAGGTATTTTTGATGTTTGAGCTTATATGACTTGGTAATTACTTCCTTTTCTGAAAGCAGAGGATATTCTGTTTGCCTTTCTGTTCACTCCTGTCGTTCCCCTACCGGAGTTTTTCAGCTCTTCACGGTCCATTCAGGCATTGATCTGCACAGAAGAGATACACTGCACGAAGGGATAAGGGACACCTTACCTTCTAAAGTTCACCTAGGAAAGATCCGTGCATTAGAAATGAAATAAAAGCAGATCAGAGTTTTGAACTGGAAGTAGTGGTAGGTAAAGTGACAACAAGAGAATTCTGGAACATAAATGACTTTTCCCATGAATCTATAACCTATTTACAAAATACGTTTTGTGGTTTTTTGTTAGAAAAAAAAAAAAAAAGTAAAAAATAATTGTTTGAAGAGAGTGATAGTACCACAGAGAACTAAGCAAAGATAGTATGATGATATGATAAAGTTCCGTTAATCACTCCTTTCTATTCTTAAGGGCCAAGAGAATATTTTCCAGTCCTACATTTCTCCAAATAAGCCACAAATAAGCTTCTATCATTCCAGTACAAAATCATGTAACTTATGAAAACATGTGCCTGAGCTGTGAAAGATGGTTCATACTTACATGATTTGCCACACAGGTACTGCTTCATACAGGATCAGCAAGAAAACAGTGCTTGGGTTAGCTTACCCACATGTAATTTTACTCTCTTAGCAACTCAGTGGGTATGATGCTCTGTGCAACCAAATTCTTGACAAAGCACTTCCTTTACTTATTTTTGTGACTTTCACCATTGCATCAGAGTTTTCTCTGTCTTTTTTTCTCTTTATTTCTCATCTTACCTTCATCCCATCTCTTCTTCCCTCCCACTTGTTTTATTTGGAAAAAGAACAACTCCAGAAAAATAGCCAAATTTAATGTTTCTGAAAGGCTTTAGCTTACTTCCTTGCTTCAGTGCTATCATTTTCCCTGAGGCTAAAGCTGCACCCATAATTGCAAACTCAAAATGGAATTACTGGAGGTGCTCAGAAAAGCACAGCCTTTACTGCATTCTCAGCAAGGTCCCACACTGTTGTGTTAGTGAGTATTGTCCCCATTCCTTTTCAGGTCATTTTCCTTCTTCATCCATTTCTATCCCACTTTTTGTCATGATTTACAACTGTGTAGATTCTCATACACACACTCATATATATATATATATATATACACACACACACTCACCTATTTCCCCTGGTTTCTACTTGTATGACCTATAGTTTCATTTCAAAATGACCATATTATTGTCACAGTCCTTCAGAAAGTCTTTGAATGATGATTTCAAAGCAGGCCTAAGCATGCACACCTTTTCTGGATTTGAGAGCTACACCATGAGAACCATATGCCTACTGGATTGTACTAGTATTAGCAATAAGCATTGTACATGCTTAACCCAGCTATGTGTGGTGTCCTACTACACTGTCCTACTGTGAGGCCTTAACATCTCTGATTTCTTACTAAGTACCAGTTCATTTCAGCAGCCGAGCTAGAGTGCTCTGCAAACCTTATCCACTTCCATTGCTGTAGCAAATTTGTTCCAAAGAAGAGCATTGCAGAGTCAAGGCAGTGTTCCCATCTGTGAAACTGGGGCTCCTCATGTCTGACCTTTAATTTCAAGTGGCTGCTGGCATCCTCAATAAGCACCAAGCCCAAACCTGCAATAACAAAATGTGTCTGGAGCAGTGTTCATGAGCATATGAACAACACAAAAGGTTTTCAATTTCAGCACAGAAAATCCTAACTAAAATATTCTGTTCCAGAAGCATTGCCTAATTAACAGATTTATGACATTTTTGTTTGTTTGTTTGTTTGTTTGTTTTCCAAAATAAAAGGAGATACAAAAACAGATACAAGGGAAAACCATTTTCAGAATTTCATGATATGCTTGTTTCAAAGCCTCTGTAAACAATATAGAGATTTAGCCCTGATTAAGTTCAACATTTAAGGGGATGGCAGCACTATTGTCAACCAATATTATAGAAGTGCTGAGAGCACTGTTTCTGGCCTGTTTTCCATGTTGCCTTTGTCTTGATCTACCTCTCTTGCCTCTGTTGAAAATTCAGTTAAACTCAGAAGTTTGGATTTAAAAATAACCCCCCATTTAAAAACAAAACTAGACAAAATTAAGCAGAAAGAAAAAGAAAAAAGAAAAAAACGAAGAAAAAAGAAAAGAAGAAAAAAGAAAAGAAGAAAAAAGGGAAAGGGAAAGGGAAAAGGAAAAGGAAAAGGAAAAGGAAAAGGAAAAGGAAAAGGAAAAGGAAAAGGAAAAGGAAAAGGAAAAGGAAAAGGAAAAGGAAAAGGAAAAGGAAAAGGAAAAGGAAAAGGAAAAGGAAAAGAAAAAGGAAAAAGGAAAAAGGAAAAGGAAAAGGAAAAGGAAAAGGAAAAGGAAAAGGAAAAGGAAAAGGAAAAGGAAAAGGAAAAGGAAAAGGAAAAGGAAAAGGAAAAGGAAAAGGAAAAGGAAAAGGAAAAGGAAAAGGAAAAGGAAAAGGAAAAGGAAAAGGAAAAGGAAAAGGAAAAGGAAAAGGAAAAGGAAAAGGAAAAGGAAAAGGAAAAGGAAAAGGAAAAGGAAAAGGAAAGGGGAGGGAAGGACAGGGGAGGGCAAGGGGGGTGGGGTGGAGGAAGGAAAAGAGTCAGCAATAGAAACCTGTTTTGAGCCTAAATCTGCTCAAATTCTGTTTAAGATTTGGAGAAGCCTTTACCCCAGTTTGTTCAGTTTCTGGTTATACAAAGCAATCTCTTTAAAGAGACAGCTTAGGTGGGAATCATCTGAGTCAAAGCAGATGTTTCCCACATAGATATTTATGCATGAGCTAGCCAAGCGTAATCTTCTTGCAGTCAGAAAGAAGAAACCTCGCACATTTGTCAAGAATTCCCTCCTGGACTATTCACCTAAATTGGGTCAGATTAACCACGCACACAGAGTAACTAGATCACAAATGGACATCTATCTTTCTAATGTCTAAATATAGAGAGAGCCATCACAGACCATTTACTCCAGAGTATAGTGGTGGTACACTTACAGTAGCTCTTAATAATATACTTTATTTTTACAAAATTACTTTAGCTGTCCTTAGTATCAGAAGTCCCAAACAGAAGTCAGCACAAGTTATAACACAGACTGTAACGAGGAGAGTCCTCAGAGCTTTTACATGCTGCCTGTTGACACATGCTGAAGTCCATATTGCTAGATCTCTGCAGATATCATTACTCGTATTAGCTAGATCACAGCAGCACAGATATGATAGCAGATTTGTACTGCTATTTTTTTGTTGGTCATATATATCCCCCATATAATTCACAGGGGAAAACAAGTATCTTTTTCTTCAACGGGCTCAGAGGGTAGCTACCTCTCTGTTTCAGCTGGTTTAGCTAGCAGTGACTCATTTTGCATGAAAATACAAAAAGCATAACAAGCAGGAATTTTTGCGATTCCCGTCTGCATTATTAGGCTTTAAAAGCCACCAGAGTGCTCCTGTCTCTATTAGCTACCATGGATCCTGACTACTTCCCAAAATGATGAATCTTACCTTCATCCCTGGGAAACTATCATGGTTCCAGACCTGCAGTCTCAGCTTGGGGGGAGGGGAGTCTGGGGAGGGGGATACACAACACCAGGACTAAGCAAAACATAAATATCCCACACAATTAATTAGGAGTTTGGAACACAATCTGCACCTCAG
Organism: Anser brachyrhynchus; assembly: GCF_964034855.1. NCBI lineage: Eukaryota > Metazoa > Chordata > Aves > Anseriformes > Anatidae > Anser > Anser brachyrhynchus. The sequence goes on from NC_137696.1 coordinate 35,513,966, forward strand.
AATCAAATAAAAGATCTGTTCATACATCACTGGAAAAAAATCATTGATCACTCTGAACAGAAATAATTTCCCTCTCTTGGAATCAGAACTGCCCAACTGTATGCTCCTTGCCTATACTTAGCACTGATCCCTTATCCTCCAGTAGTGGTGATAAAAGTATGTGTGTAGGATACTAAATGGCCCTGATGAGTTATCTGATGGGCCTAGAAATTGGAACAGGATTTTATGAATGTTGCTCTTTATTCAGCTAAATGTGTTTCATTCCTATAACCTCATCTTTTCTCTCTTCTTTCACCCATTTTCTACATTTTTTTTTCTTGAACACATAGATTTTCTTGAATGCAATTGTTCTGTGCAAAATATTCTATCTTGAAAAACATTTTGAAACAAAAGAAAATGGAAATGTTAATTTTGTGTGAATTGCAATTTTACCTCCAAAGGTCATTTATTCATTTAAAAATCCATTCTAACCACCCAGCTTGTTTCATTTTCACATCCGTACCAAATCAAACTATTACCCAGAGTTAAATAAAATTGCTTCATTGCATTTTTTATAGGAAAAAACAACAACAACAACAACAAAACCACCACCTCTTTCAGCTTATATTATTTTTGTTTTCTCTCTTCTGCTCAGCCTCACCATAAATAGGAGCCACGTGCCTTCTCAGGCAAGAGATTGGTTGCCTTTTCTTTGATTGCATTACACCATATCTTTGTACTCTACCACAAAATGATCACATGAATTTACAACAAATTAAACCTCAAATAAGCCTAGGTTCTGTAGCAGGAGCACTGATGATGTGACAGCAAGAGAGACAGCATACCTCCATGTGTGATTGAGTTTGCTGAGTTTGAAGACCTGAGTTCTGTCACCAACTCTTTGTCCAGTTTTAGGTGTGGCACATATGAGTTTCTGCACCAGTGAATTGGATTTGCTGGTATTGTATTTCCTTCTTCATTTTGTGATCTTACAATTCTAAGAGGTAAACATAGCAAAAATGGGCAATTCTACTATCAATTATAATATTTTTTGTATGACCATAATTTTTACTGTCACAGGTTTTCTTTAACTGGATAAAAGCTACATACAGATAAAACTGATTCAGAGCATTACAGATAATCACGATGATCACCCATTAAAGAAGTTCTGGAACAGTCTTAAAAGAAAGATAACATCAAAACCTAAGAAGGCTAGGTAATGGAAGTTAGGTAGTATGTTAATTTCTAAGAACCCGTCAAATGAATGAAGTTTCTGAGCTTGACAGTCTATAGAGGTGTCCTAAAGGTCAATATTGGGATCAGAGTTTTTTAATGCATAACTAAGCCAGCAAAAGAAGTAGACAGCAAGTTATTAAAAACTGATAGAAAGTTAAATTATTTCAACTAATAATAGCAGAGGATTGTAAAATTCTACAGTTATACTGAAAGTCATTGGAGATTTGGGCAGAATGATGGCAGATGAAATTAATCTTGGATAAGCAGGAAGTAGTGTACATTGGCATAGTACAAAAATCAAAATCACTGACAATCTCTAAGCCCAGCAGTCAGCTACTCTAGTAGAGAAAGAAATGGAGGAGCTGGCACTTGCAGTTTAGAAGCTAGATGATGAACACAGTTAAAATTATCAAAGTTAGAGGCAGATGTCTCCTGTAAGTTTGAGAGCAAACAGGGTTTTTAGCGTGTTAAACCAGGGAGAGAGAATAACTAAGATTTTTTTTTTTCTTTGTACGGTATAATCAGTATAATACACAGCTCACTCAAGTGCATTTTAGCAGATGTACCTGTTAGAACAGGAATGATATTTTATGAGTAAAGCTGGTGGAATTAGGGGCTTGGCTGGATTCATAGATAATTAATATCATCTATGCTAGAAGTGAGCTGCCTGAAATTTTTGTAGGGAGACTTAAAGTGTGCATTTAAAATTTTGAATGGTTAAAAGAAATAAATATTAATTTACCCATATTACCAGCTGAGAGGAAAAAAAGAGAGAAGGAAAGAAATGGGAAGAAAAAATAATAATAAAAAAAAAAGATCCGAAACAAACATGATGTTTGCAGTACAGGGAAGAATGGTAGAAATGCCACAGAAGCTAAGGCAATTAATATGATTTATTTTAAACAGGGACCAGACAAGTTGTTAACCAATAACATAGTTAGGTATTAAAGATAACTGAATCCTGCATTTCACAAAGCTATCTAAACCAACTTCCTATCCAATTTGTAGGGCAAAAGACAATTTTATTCCCTCCCATGGGCATTTTAAACTCTGCCCAAAAATCTCCTCTGCTTCTCCTGTCTGTGCTTTTGGAAGCCTGACAGGCCTCTCAGCTCAGAATGGTTTCTGATATCCCATCTACATATTCTTTTCTAGACTAGTGGTCTAACATGCTCCAATCAACTCTTCAGTGTCCTCCCACTAGAAGGCTTTGTTCTTCTTTTTTGACTCAGATGGACTGTTATTTTATTCTCTAGTTGTTCACTGAAATTAATGGTGCTCATCATAGGAAGCTATTCTTTAACATAAATAAGAGTGACAAGAGTGAATCTGAAATATATATATATATATATGTATATATATGTATGTATATATAAGGGCTTTTTTTGCCTTATAACAACCAAAAAAATTGCCTAGGTACAAAAACATACTAAAATTTGCTCATGTCAGAAATACATAGGAGAATTTGACTAACTGTCCCTTTATCCTTAGGATAGGTTATCCAATGCCCATACATGTGTGGAAGGTCTGTAAACTAAAATCAACATTAGGCTCTAAAATTCCTCCTCAGGGATCATAAACACTTAATAGGGAAACTGGTAATGTAGCAGAGCTAAAGTTTCAGTATTTTTTCTGAGTGGAGGTAGCCTACTAAATCATGGCCGTATATTAAGCTTTTAACCATTTGTCTGCTTCTCCATTGTAAAACAAATTCAGATACATGTCAGAAGAACAAGCTCCTTGAATCATCTAAGGAAAAGTTGCAATGATATCCTTTATTATGCTTCACAATAAAAGTTTCTCTTGTCTCATTTTGCTTTCTTTAATTCCTCAGATCAGAAAGAGAAGAAAAAAGAAGGTAAATTAATTTATTTATTTTTTTTTCCCCCTCAGGTTCACTGAGCTTCTGAGAATGTCAGGTCTGGTCTCGCTTGCTTTCCTTAGGATTGCCCAGATGGCTCCTTTGAAATGGATGTGTCTAATTTTAGAGCAAGAAAAAGAAGAAAAAACTAGAGAGTCTGAGGCAAGGTGACTTTTTCCTGCAGTCTTTGATGTGTTAAAATTCTATTGCAACATTTTTCTCTCTTTCCCTTTTCTTGACTCTCTCTCTCTCTCTTTTTTTTTTTTTTTTTTTCCCACAGAGATGTGCATGCCTTAACTTAAAATTAATGAAGTTCAGAGATGTCTCAGATCAACGGAGACTGCTCTAGGGTTGGTTGATCTGGAATGCTCTTAGCATGTAAATGACACGTTTGCTTTATTGGCTTTCTGTGGTCAACCTGAGAAAAAAATATGTTAACACCACTATAATAGCAAATTAATGGGGCAGTATATGACATGAATTCCAAGTCAACAAGGAGGCTGCCAATTAAACTGAAATAATTACATATATATATATTATCTTGTCATTAGAGCTGAGTGTTATTTTGTTTTGCTTTCAGATTAATTGCATTCTTGCTAAATATATATGCTAATTTATAAATTCTGAATTTTTTGATGTAACCAAAGGATTCACCAATTCACAATGATTCCAGGGAATCATGCAGAGACAGATACATTTCCCAAAGTCCAAATAGCTAAATATTTTTGTTTAAAAAAAAAATCATTCTTACTTTGTAATTTTCTAAACACATCATATGTTCCATTTTTTAAGGAGTTAAAATTTTGTCCAGGCTGAAAATGATATAGATGGACAAGCAGATATATTGACAGACTGGCAGATAACTAGAGCTTAGCAATTAGGATGAAAAATACAATTTTATTCTCATTGAATGTATATCAAACTAATGACTGTAGTTTTGCAATGTATCAGCTTTCTTCTGTTTAATACAACACAAGGTGGTATGCAAAGAGAATAATGAAGCATTTTAAAAGTAAAAAGCTACATAATTAGATTTAAGAGATGAAATTACTGCAGACAAAGGATGTAGATTTCAAGTGAGCTTGAGATAAATTTTTAACATCTTTGACCTTCTTAGATTACTGCAGAATAGCTGGCAACAGTACTTTGAAATTGATGTGCAGTGCTTTAGATAATTTATTGTTCAGTTTGTACAGACCTATGGAATAAAAATGTAGCCTTCAAAAGCAGTGTCTATTGTGTTAGGTAGGTAAAAGCCTAAGAGAAAAATAGGAAATTATATGAATGACAGGAAAGTAAACCGGCTTTGCATTTGTCTATCATGTCTATCATCCAAAGAATAAGATCTTCACAACAAGATCTTTTAAGGTATTCTAAATTTTTACAATATGAAATATTTAGCAGAATTACTAACACAAGAAATAAAACAACGACTTTATAGCAAAGAATACTTAGATTATAACTGTTCCTGTAAACCTGGCCCATTCAGGAGCTTGACTAATTTCTACAGGAAAAGAGCTAAGGCAGTATCTCATGCACTGAGATGAGTTAAAGGACCAGAAGCTTGTGCTGTTAATTGAGATAGAATTCAGTACTACCTGAAGTTTCTTGGTTCTATCTTCAGTACTTCAGCGGATTAGTTTTCTGAAGCCCTCTTCCTTCAAACTGAGGTGCATTAGCCTAGATGATCATTTTTCTCCATGTAGCTTTGAGAGATAAGGTACAAGAGGTCTTGTGGAGGAGATGCTGGCATGGATTGAGTCTTATCAGCTCTGGCCCTACCAATATAAAGGGGCAGAAGAAGCCTGGGCTTAAGGCTAAATTAACGTCCATTTTGTCATTGACTTCAAGAGCACCTAGAGTGATCTTGCACTCCTGGAGATGGTTCTTTCTTTCCTGGAGATGGAAATAAGGGTCCATGGTCTTTTTTAGGTACTGTAACAAAGTTCAGTGTAGTAGGTCTTTCAAATTCTGATGTATATTTTAAAGCTTTTGAAAAGGGTGTAGCTCAGAAGTATTTATCTACTAAGTATTTTTCCTATATTGTGTTGCATAAATGATTCATTTTGAGTAAGAAGAGGGAGGTACTGACATACACTTCACCATGAATGACAGTGACAATAGACAGGGAGACCAAGAAACGGTCCTGCTCCCAGGACTCTGATTTCAGTGGAAAATACAAACCCTTCTACTAGTTTTATTAGTGAATTCAGTAAGTGCTGTCTTTGTCTGACTGTCTCTGTATAGAAGATATATATCTTAGAATAAATATTTAGATAGAAATATAATGTAGTTATGCTTCTAGAGAGCAAGCTATTTTCAATAAACTGCAGTTGTGATGAGACTTGGGAGTATTAAGAGGCATAATATTACAGTGAGGCCCACTTACAAGAATGACCTGAATTATGTATTTGTAATTCAAGGTCCCAAGTGTTTTAATGTACTCATGAGGATGATTACAGCTGCAGTACAACTTACACTAGAATTTTTGTTTTCTATTTTTTTGCTTGGTTTTCTCCATCAGAGATTCTTTCTGTTTCAGATGCTAGCTATCACAGAATCACAGAATGATTGAGGTAAGAAGGGACCTCTGGAGATCATCGTGTCCAACCCCGCCAAGAAGGGTCACCTAGAGCAAGTTGCACAGGATGACATCCAGGTGGGTTATCAATATCTCCAGAGAAGGAGACTCCACAGACTCTCTGGGCAAACTGTTCCAGTGCTCTGTCACCCTCACAGTAAAGAAATGCCCTCTCACATTCAGATAGAACTTCCTGTGCTTCAGTTTGTGCCCATTGGCTCTTGTCCTGTTGCTGGGCACCACTGAAAAAAAGTATGGACCCATCCTCTTGACACCCTCACTTCAGATATTTATACACATTGATCAGATTCCCTCTCAATGTTTTCTTCTCCATGCTAAACAGGCCTGTATCTTTCAGCCTCTCCTTGTATCTCAGATGCTATGACTGTCCCAGACCACACCACTGTACACCTATCGCAAACTGAATTGCCCTACTCCAGCTCTCACATTTAAAAGGTACAGAAAACAATCTGAAGAAAGCTTTGTGCTGGGGAAATGTCAATAGAGAGTTCTTGTAGCAGCAGGAAATATTAAAGAACACAAAAGCTAGCACCAAAGAGCCCAGGAGCTGAGCTAAGGTGCAATAGTGTTGTAAGGATCAGAGCCAGCTCCATGTCCACACAGAGAAAAAAAAGTTCTGGATTCAGCCAGCCATCTTGTAAGCACCAAAACAAGAGAGAGATTCCCAAGGCCCTCAGAAGTCCTCTGTTCCCACTTTTATATTGAGGAACAGATTTTCCAAGGAGTAGAGTAGCATAGTCAGTACAGCCTATAGCACCTGGACAGAAATGCAGCCAGGCAAATGAATGCTCTCAACTCTCACTCACGGCCCTGGGGCAGTTACCCCCACCTGCACATCCACGAGGGACATCCTGAAGCCTTCAGACCCAAAAGACTCGGAGTTTCTCATGTTCTGGCTGCCAAAGATTTGCAAAACCCTTTGAAAAATTCTGGTCCTTCTGTTCTTGAGATTAAAACCAGTATGCTAGGACTCTGCTATAAGAAGGTATTCCTGTGCCAAAGTATTTTCTTCTTACACTAAATGTTACTCTTATGTTATTTTTCTGCTAATAATGGATGTGTTTGAACATGGGAGAGAATAATCAGGGAAACATCTGTGGAAGAACAGATTTTATTGCCACAACTCAGACTTTGGACAGTACACATTATTTGATGGCAGCTTTTCATGTATTTGCCTTTCTCCAAGCACAGAGAGCTGCATATCTCTTTCAATTAGAGACTGCATTCTGCTCCCATTCATGCCAGCAAAATCTCACAAAACTCAGTGGAACAGCAATGACAAAAGACCCTGGACCTAGATGATTTACTTTTATGAACAAGAACTTAATGAGAGAGCCAATACAAGAAAGTCCTCAAAGATTAAGAATAATAGCACTGCAGAATTATACATCAGTAACACTTGTCTTGTGGGTTATGGACTTGTAGCAGTCTGTGAAGCATGGACTTTGGAAAGTGGTCAGTGAGATAATCACAGAGGAGAAATTAAAAAGCAAAAGGTGTTCTCAGCTACGGTCATACCAGTGAGAAAACAAGCAAACAAAAAAAAAAAAAAGAAAGAAAATGAATGAAAGAACAAAGTATAGCCTAACTTGCATTATTTGTAATTGAAAACCATCATGGCAATAGTACAAAAGATGGTTCATGGATCTTCCTCAGACATACTAAGTGTTCATGACTTTTTTTGAAGGCTCAATGGCCTTGTCACAAAAGAAAGTTAGAAATGTTACTATACAACACATGTAGAAGAATCAGGAGCATATATGTTGTGATTAAGTCCATGTTTATTACAGTTCAGGACAAAGATACATAGCAAAGGTTGATGCAAAAAAAATGCAAGAAGACACAGGAGTTTATGACAGAGCTAGGTCCCAACCTATTTGTGACAGGGTCCTAGGAAATCCTGCTATAGAAAACAGAGATGAAATTTGCTGCTGACATTATTCACCACTCTGCTTCAGTGACAGAAATAAAATTACACTCATTTACCTGTAGGGGTCATGGGGGTCATTTCTCTTACTGTGGAAGTGACCATGTCTTGGTTTGCAAGAATATGAAATGTTTCCATACCAAAAAAAAAAAAAAAAAAAAAAAAAACAGTTTTAGTGTCTCCTGCACAGGAGTAGGAGCATATCATAGTATATTGGCTTTCAATAAAATATTTTTCATTGGGAAATGCTATTTCTTGTTTTCCAGAAAAGGTCTGTTCTGAAGAATTTCAAATTTTAAATCAGGTAGCCAAAACAAGCCTGTCAAATTATGTGAGATTTTATGAATTACATAACTGCATATTCCTTTCTGTTTTAACATTTAAATGATTTCATCGTGAGAAGGACTGAAAAAAAAATGTTTGAAAATCAGTTTGTCCTGATTTTTATTTCACAGACGTATGGTGCATTTATCTTAATTCAGGACAGGAAAAAATGTAAAACATCTTGAAAATTGCCTTGGAACAGAGAAACTAGCTATAACCAGATGCCTCTGAGCTCAAAATTTATCTGCTGTCTCCCACACCACAAACATACCACTTAAACTCTTACATTGCCACAGAAGCTTATTAGCCATAGGGGAAACAACTGCATCAGCCCCTCCTTTTTCTCTCTCTCCATTATTTGCTCCAATTCAGCTGCATAAGGGTTAAGAAAGAAACTTTATCAGAGAGTTTGTCAAAGGAGATTTCTGAGAACTGTTAATTTGCAGCATGCTATTTAAAGAAAACTTCTGCTCATCAGAGGATAATCTCAGAAAACTGTGGGTTTGCAAAGCGGCAGGTACCCAGCTCTCCCTTGGCTGAAAACAGCAGAGAATTACTTTGATACCTACCTCCCACCTACAGGAGCTTTTGCCTGGGTTTCTCTCTTCAGCTCCTCATGGCGAGGCATTTCAGGCCATGCATCTGAACTTCGCTGGAAGTTTCTTTATACATTTAAAATGAGGGATGCAGAGCCAAGTGTTAAGGCTTTCACTGGATCTGAGACATGGGTATGTGTTGTCAAAGATGATGAGGGGTTGTTCTACACTCACTATTTCCAGGCTCAAATGCCAGTGTTTTCCAGTAGGACAACCATGCCATCCCTTCAGTCATTCCTGCTGTCCTTCTTTGAACAGTTCCTGACTTTGCTAAATGCTCTTTCTTGATGAGACAAGCAGAACTGAATAGTTTTTCAAGATGTGAGAATATAAAGAATTTAAGCTGCTGAATTATTCTATAATCTAATAAATAAATAGTAAGGTAGATTAATGTTGATGTCTGAGCCAACACTGATCAGCATGCCTATGATCACTGATCTATGTCCAATATACCAGAGCTTATTAATGCTTTCAAATGGATGTCCTTGTCTCATTTGGGTACTCTGTGTGAGTCGAAAGTCAGCTATTCATTAGTTGCTCTCTCAGGTCTGTGGTTACCCTTGATCACAAAACATACAAAGAGAGGCAGCTCAAGCAGGGGCACATTTCCACACATTGCATGGGTACTGCTGGCCTAGCCAGGCTGTACAAGAGGACATTATCTTTGTATGTGCCACCCGCAGCTGGTTCCTACAGCAGATTTCCATCCAGTTTTTCAGCCAGCCACCCCGGAAGCTGTGCTGATTCACATGGGGTGTTTTGAACAGTTCATCAAGATGGAGAGAGGAATGGAAACAGAGATCACCTGTTCCCAAGACAAATCAGAGCCCAACAAAACTTTGAAACCCTAAAAGCAGCTGCAAATCAGTCTTCCTTATTCACTGTTAACCCCACTCAGCTGGAAGCAGGACATACGAAGATGCAGGCTGACCAATGCTTTTTTTCTGTAAGCAGCAATATCTTGCTTTTCCGTGCCAGGAAGTAGCACTTGCTGAGACTGTTCCCCTCTGCCTTGCTGAGAGCTTAATGTTCCTGTTTGCGCCTTCTTAACTGCTCACACTGGAAGAGGAAAAATTATGAGGGATGTTAGTGGGAATTCTGATGATGTGGTGCTTTGCAGTCACCCGTGGCTTTGAGAGGTGTTCAGAATCAGCTCAGCAGAGGATGAGGACAGTGTGACTTTGTGTTTTGGTTGTCTCAGACTTCATCTGCAGTGGTTCTGTCTTTCTTCATTGAAAATTAATCATGATCTGCATGATGTCAGGGTTGGCAGCCCATAGGAAAAACACTTCACGCAATGGTTATATTTGCCTATTTTATATTTTTCTCTTAATAAGCTTGGCTAGAATCTCTGCCTCCTAAAGCAGCAGCAGACAGATTTGATCATTGAGTTGAGGACAGATGAATAATAACTAATAATAAGCTCTGCAACGCAGCAAGGGGCCTGAAAGTGGAAACTTACACATCAGTGGATCTGGAACAGCAAATTTTGTCAATGAAAAATTGGTTTGGAATTTATGCTTGTCTGTGGGAGCAGCTGGGCTTGCTGGAACTATGGGGGATGCAGCTACTTTATTAGACCTTTTCTTCTTCCCCTTTTTTTTAATTAAGGCAGACATTTGGTACCAAAGTCTTTTAACATCTCTCCCAGTCACCTGTAAGTACAGGGAGGAAACTCATCCTGTGCTTTGTCTTGGTAGCAGTCGCTTAGGGCTGGGTTTTGCTGCAGTCAGCAGCAACGTGTGTCATGAATTCAGGCAAACATTTGCTCTGATGACAGTATTTGCAGACACAAGAAACTGCACAGAAATCAGGGGCATTGTAATAAATTTGCTTCTTCCTGCCCAGCTTCTGTTCTCAGAGCTTGTGAAATAAGTCAGCATGGAGTAAAAATTTAGAAGACAAAGAACTCAAAATATACACCTATATAAGCACTGGAATGTACAGATACACATGTTTATGCATGGATTGTAAATAAACACTTGCATAATATACAAAAAGCATGTGTGTACAGTGTGGATTGCTGTCGGTGTCTACCCCCAAATACTTATACAGCATACTCTTCCTCTGCAAGTCTTTGCATTACTGACCCCATAGAGTTCTTGCATCTCCAGTTCATTCCAGTACAGTAAGCGTCATTTTTCTTTGGTAGTAAATCTGGGAAGGGTTGTGAGCTTGGCTGCTTTTTACTTCCATGTGCTAAATTAACAGCTAGGTCTTCAATGCAGTTCTTTTGCTTTTACTGCTCTTAGAGACTAGAATCAGAGTGATTGACCCACTTGTCTCTACAACACATAACTGGCATGTAATAATTGTGTTCTTTTCAGTTTTTAAGTGTTTGTATGACATCTTAGCTCTGCCAGAGAGTCTAATAGCAAATAATAGGCCCAACTGAGCTCTGTGTAGCTCCACTGAATTTCAATTGAGCTACCCAAAGGAAAAATTAGGTTGTTAATTATGATTATTACTGTCTTATTATTTTCTCTTCATAATATCATCATGATTTTAAAACATAATCAATAGACACTTGTCTGGAATCCTACCGGGTACAACACAAGTACAAAAGAGACAGGAACTCCATTTGTGCAGCAAGGCACCAGTTCAGCAAAGCACATAAATCCATGCAAAACTCAAGGCACATATTTATATTCTGCTGCCTTCTATGGGACTTTATGAGTATGTCTGGGTACTTTGCCTACTCAAGTTTTGATAGCCTAAATCAGCATCTTCAGCACTGTCAGTGACAATGAAGTATGGAAACACCCTATTTCCCCATACAACCGTGAGACCTGGTTTCTAAACCAGGAAGAAAAGGGAAAAAAAAAAATAAAGCCATAATTGCTATAAGAAGAATTCCACCATGACATTTGGTTCATTCAGATAATACACAGGAAATATCTAGTCATTTTGAACATTCAGTCTTTTTTTTTTTTTCAGATATGACATTTTCAAGTAAACAAGTACATGGTACTCATCCAATGTACAGCAAAGAAGCAAAGATGTACAAAAAAATAAAAATACTTATGTAAAGGAAATGAAACAATAACATGATAACTGTATTTTAGGCAAGTCATTGGGAACTCTACATATAAATTTCTAACAGCATTATTTTAGGCTAGCTTTATGAAAGTGTGGAATCAGACCTCAGAAATGTGGGATGTGATAATTCTATTCTGATCCATGTGCCTATCCATATGATACTGGCATTAAATCATACCAAGTTGCAAAGCATTATCCATTCACATTCCAAATTTTTCTAGCCCCATTTGTGTCACTGGCATGATTCGTTACTTCTTCTGGACTAGAGCTTGGCAGAGGGATGTACCTGTTTTTCACAAAACAAATACCATTTGCAAGCAACTGAGAGTACTTTTGTGACAGCTGGGAGTATTTTTCTGTTATCAGAATGCTATATAGATAATGAAAAAACAGTTGAGAAAATAGGCCATAGGAAGTCAGGTGGTTGTCCATCACAGTTCATAGTCTAACAGAACAGTGGATAAGTGTTTTTTGTAGAAATAATTCTTCAACTTTGTTCCACAGACTAGTGCTTACATGTGAGATAATACTATTTAACTGCTTGGATGTTTGGCATATTGATAAAAAATCCTTCCTTTTAGACACATATCCTGGTAGTGGATTTGTTAGCAGGGAAAAGATCCAGAATCTGAGGAACTTCTAGCACAATTTTAATGTTTTTTTGTAAGTTATCTGTGAATAAGGTGAAATCTGAGACTATTTCACCACTGATTCACAAATTAAAAATGAGAGTGTGGGCTAAATGCATCAGATGAAGTATTTATAATGCATAATTCAAGTATTGGAAAGACAATATTCCCATCAGTTTCAAGAGGTTGGTGATACGCATTTTGATTGCCTTTGTCTCTTTTTTTTTCCTTTTTGCTTTCTCTTTTTACATAACCCTGCTTTCATTTTCTTATCACTTGATATATAAGAGCTTACAGCTCTGAAGAAATAACAATTACCCCCACCGTACATTTCATTAATCTTTGGTGAACAGACTGATTTAATGGTGTATACATAACATCAATTTATGATTGTGGGGAAACTGAGATAGAATCCCTTCAAAATCCTCTGATGATGAAGATTTTATGTAAAGAATTATTTATTTTTTTTTAGTAGTATTTCTCTTCTTCATTTGGAAAATAATCATTATGTTGTATAAGCACTGATACCTACAACCCCCATATTCTCAGCTAGGTATTTTGTATTCTTTCTCACAGGGCTAAAAGCAATGACAATAAATAAATAAATAAAAATAATAATTTGAAAAACAAAACAAAAAAATGACAGCTCCATTTTGTCTGGATTACTATGAACCAGAGTCTTCCAGTTCTCAAACACGCCAGAAACAAACATGAATAATCTGTTATTAGCTGTGCATGGGAAAAACACTGACAAAATGACAATCTAGGTCAGCATGACTTGTGCATGTAGAAAAAAATCTCCTTAGTGCTTCAAATGTAACCATGCAGATCACAACTAATTTCTTATTCAGAGTGATTTGGCCAATCATTGCCATAATTAAGAAGATGAGGAGAAATAAATCAGGCCCAAATCTTCTGCCTAACAGAGGAGTCTGGGAGCTATACAAGAAGCTCACTTTAAGCAGATGTGGGAATAGTCTTCTGTTATGTTTCAGCTTGCTCTCTAATGGTTACAAATAGGCTTAAAGTTTAATGTCCTTTTCAAAATGTGTTAGTGTTCATTGCTACAGCTGTGGCTGCATTTCAAGGTATTATTTGTGAACTTGCATTGCAGTCATGCTTCACTATGTCCTGATACAATATGAAATTCAGCTGGGAAATATTTCCAAGGTAACAAGGTAATTTTCCTAAAATCTAACACTTTCAAGACTGGCTTTTAATTTTGAAAGATTTCTTCCCATAATTAAATAGTCATTTTTCAGTGCATCATTTCCCTTTCCCTTCTCCCCACTCTCCACCCTCCTTCAGCACTCAAAATGAAAATCAACGAATAAATGTTTGGTTTAAAAACATCCACCTGCAGCCAAAAAATGGAAACTACTTTGATTTTTGTGAGAATCTATGGTCCTGGTGTACTCAGCTGGAGAGATAGAGAGAAAGGAAAACATTGCTTATTGCCTCTCCCTGATTTTTCAAAAAAACACTCTTGCCAGATTTGGGAGGTTTCCCCCAGGCAGCAAATCTCCAGAATTATTGACCTCCTCCTGTTCATGTATTTCTCAGGTAGGGATGGTTCCCCAAGCAGATCAAAATCTCTTGCTTTAATTTTTACCAGTGGCTAGTCTAGTAAACATCCTTTCAGACTTTCTGCATTACTGTATGTTAGTGCCTCCCACCTTTAGGATGAGCAAGTGACTTCTGATCACATATACAGAAATTACAGCTGTGACTGTGCTCCTGTTTGCATTGCTCTTCTTTAATCATTGCCAGCTGCCACTGATGTAGGAAGTGTGGTGGAGATGATCATCACATATAACCTGGGACCCAGACCACTGGTGTTTGGGGTCCATTAGAGCACTGAATGGCAAGACCCCAACGTCTGGAACAGAGACTGAAGATCCAGGGCTCCAGAAATGCCAAGGATTTGACTGAGCCCTAATGAGTCTGTTCATGTGAACATCTCTTGACCCATAGCAAGGATGGTGCACACAGCCCCGTGGAAGACAACCCCTCCTCACCGTATCTGGGCCTGTTACTCGCTCATACAGGCTGTTATTACAGAGTGACCTAGTGTGAACCACAGCATCCAGCCAGAAATCACCATGAGAGCAGAACAGACGGTACTCTGATCTACCTGAAACCACATCCAGGGAAATACCAGGAGCTCTTGCCTGAAACACAGATGCTTATTACAGTAGTACCCTGTCATATGTGTCCTTAGCTGGGCTCCTTGGCAGCTCTGCAATAGCAGCAGACAGCTGGGCTGTATAACTGGCCCCAGGAGAAGGTTAATCCTATCTGTTCAAACAGCTGGATGTGTGGTACCCACACTGTACTCAGAACAAAGAGGAAAAGAGCAAAGGGTTTCATCTGCTCTGACATAGCAGCATCCTTTTATGTTCAGAAGGCAACTTGTTGATCAACAGAGGTACTACAGAGTGACAACTTCTTACTCCCTTAGTTTTACCTATAATTTTTGAATAATGCATGATTTCAAAACATTAAAGAACAGTACTGCTAATCCAAAGAAAGCACTCTTTTTTTTTCCAGTGTTGTCTGACCTCCTGTGCCAAATAGCAGTAACCTAATACATACAAATATGGGATTTTAGGAGTTTAATATTTCTGCCACCTGTAATCCATATCAAATAATGCCTGCATTTGTATACGTTAAGGCGAACCAAATTCTTCCTCTAGGGTAAACTCTGTTCACTAAAGAAGACCACTTCTATCTCCTTTCTTCCAGTACACAGGATTGCAAACATATATCAGTTCATTTTAGATAAAAGAGCCACTGTCTTCTGAAGCAGCACAGATGTGCAACACAGAGAAAGTACTGATCACGATAGACCATTGGCGTCTAACAGGGAATAAAACAAAAGATGGGCTTAATTGTAGAAGCTTGAGAGCCAACAGATTTGGCATTTCTACTGAAATGTATCCCATCCTCACTCAACTCTTCATTTTCTGTGGCTGTAAAAGGGAATTTTGCTATCAACTCCATAGCAACAGAAACAGGTTGCTAATGTCTTTTGACTCAGTTTCCCAGCCTATAAAATGGAAAGGCCTGTACCTCTTCCATGGGAGCATAAACACACTAATACTGGCCCTGCATGCTGAGCTCTATGTATTCGATTCCAGAGTGTTATTGAAACTGATTGATGCAGCTCATTACTGGGCTATGGGCCAGACCAGTATTTAAGTCCTTTCCATGGCAGCAAATTTTGGCTGTATAATAAATGCAGCCATGCTTATAAACAGATCTGTCATAAATACAACACATCTGTGATGACAAAAGCACAGGTTTACAGAGCAAAACAGAAAAAGTGGTGAAGTGGAGGGACTGGACCGTTATAATGTTTGGTGGTCAGTCCTGGTCAGCATGGCACAAGTTCTCATCCCACATGATGGCAGACTTCATTTCTTTCCCTGCTATCAGACTGCTGCTATGTTGACCCCGACACATCTAAATTAGAACACGTCTACATGACTGTGCACGTGGGTGCACACTAATCCATGTGAAGGTTGCAAAGGGGCTTGCGGGGAGGCAAGTACTCAGATCACGTTGTAATACAAATTCTCCCTATGTGCTTTAGCTAATGATAATTTCTTCTTTGTTGGGGTTATTTACATATCCCACTCAGTTAAAAAAACAACAACAACAAAAAACGCAAATCCTTTCAAAATTTAAACAAGCTAGAAATAAACAAGGCCAAGATAAAACTTATATTCAAAGATATTGGCAGTAGATTCATGTGGGGGAAAGACTATGCTGGTTCACCCTATTTCCTTTTCCAAAACATTTTTATGACTGCATTGCTTTTCCCATTTTCCATAGCTTCACTCTTTCATAATGTAGTTCAGAGTGTGGAAACTGGTTTATTTCAGCCCTAGGGTCCCACCTGTCATGTTTCATTACATCAGGTTTTATAACAATCATATATATTTTTTCACCTTAAACTTACACAAACTGTTCTCTCTTGCTATTTACATTTTAATGTTCACTTTAGTGCCTGTAAATTTCTTTCAGCTTTCTATTGTCTGGGTTTATGTAGGACCTACAAATATTGCTGATCTACCATGGAAAATTCAGTGGCACAAGTATGTACCTATGACAACTGTGACCTTGTCTGGGAGCTGACACAACACAGAAATGTGACCTTCACTTATGCTGCCAGAGAGGGCCTCCCTGCCAATGAAGTTTTAGTAGTTCTCAGCACAAGGAATAGCTGAGATTTTCTACTGCTATGTGACCCTTGGCTATAAAAAATGTGCCATCTGCTGAAAGGTCCTGCTCTGATGTAACAGCCCTGAGGACTACTTTTTCCATTCAACCTATACCTACTTCACCGAAGGCATCTGTCTCAGGGAGCTATCCTGAGCACTGAGGCACACTAATGCAGAGTGGCTCGGATCCAGACTGCACAACACTGCCAGCTTCTGGAGGAACAGAAGCTTTTTTTTATCACTTACTACTCTTAGCGCCATATATTTTTGGGTCCTATATACACATCCTTGGGGTAATGTGTGATATCTCAGTCCAAGGTGCCTGAAATATGATGGTGAAACAAATGTGTTTTTTTTGTTTTATTTTGTTTTTTATCACGATGACAAGCATGTGTAACATGTGGCTTGGCACAAGGGGGACTGTGGAAAAGGGGGAGTTCAGAGCCTGCTGAGGTAATGCTGAAAGACTGTGTGCTGTAAAAAGAGCTAAGACTAGCATGGAGGGGTTCGCACTGCTGTCCAATGATGAGTCATGAAGATGCTTAAGGGACTGGAGCATCTCTCGTATGAGGATAGGCTAAGGGAGATGGAACTGCTAGGCCTGGTGAAGAGAAGGCTCAGGGCAGGGATCTTATCAAGGTATATAAATACCTGAAGGGAGTTTGAAAAGAAGATGGAACCAAAATCTTCCCAGACGTGCCCATTGAAAGCACGAGGCAATGAGCACAACACAGGAGGCTCAACCTGAATGTCAGAAAATACATTTTTAGCATGAGGGTGACCAAGCACTGGCACAGGTTGCCCAGAGAGGCTGTGGAGACTTCCTCCTTGGAGATATGCAGAAGTCATCTGGAAATGGTCCTGGGCAGCCTGCTATAGGCAGCCCTGCTTGAGCAGGGAGATTGGACCAGAGGAGCTCCAGAGGTCCCCTGCCACCTCAGCTGTTCTGTGATTCTGTGAAGCCTTTACCGCATCTGAATTACCTGAAAACAGTAAAGTTACTTTTTCAAGCTCAAAAGTAATTTGATTTCTAGTCTTGCTGTAGAAATAATTATGATTGTTAAAGATGAAGAAGATTAAATGTTTAAGTACATTTCAGTGAAGGAGGCTGAAATTTTACTTTAAAAAATTGAATGTGACAGAGAATACATAAAGTTAGCAAGTTTTCAGAGGAATTCACATGTCTGGCCAAAGCTCCTATTTTTCATCTCTGGGCCCAGCATGTCTGGCTAAAATTAGGACTGATTTATCTTCACCCCTGAAATAAAAAGGCATATGTCATTAAGGTAAAAATTGAAAGCCTTTCTGAAGAAGAATGATAGCTTCACACTTGCAGGGAAAAAAAGAAAAAAATCATGGCATGAAAGAACTATCTTGATTTTGTAGGGAAGAAGGAAGTCATCAAAACAAAGTTGATAATCAATTTACCCTGCTTCAAGGAAAAGAAAGACCAGAACTATGGAAACACAAACAAAAAGCACAACCACTTAGCACTGATTGTGCTGGTAAGACTTCTCTCTGTGGTGCTCCATACCTGTCAGCATCCCCTTTAAGTGTAAAACATAAGAAGAGTAATGCATTTTTAAATACTTAAACTACATTTTATTTTATCTTTCTGTGGAGGAGCAAAGTTTGCTGGCAATTACTCTCTACCCACAGCTTGCAGGATCCGTGCCAAAACCCTCCTCCACATGGGGTGGTATTTCAGCTGCTTTTACTGAAATCAGCACATTTTCTTCAAAGTTGCTGTGGCCTGTAATTGAGATACTTCCTTTTAGTATCTTGTTTTTGTTGTTTAAACTGACACGAAGGGCAGAAGTTCAGGTCACTGTAATAGAAACTTCACAGTTTTTCCTCATACAGTTTCATAGTCATCACTTTTTCTCAGTATGTGCAGCATTATACATCCATCTATTCATCCATCTATTCATACCATTCCTCTGGCTTTCTATCTATCCATCCACCCATGCCATGCATACCTATCATTTCTCAGTGTTCACTCATTTGCCCAATGCATTAAAAATGCATTCATCATAAGAAATCAAAGTGCCCTCCAATGCAAAAAATAAAATTGACCAGATTTTCTGTCTTATATTCACTACTACAGAAAGATGCAAATATGGGGCAATTTGACTGAAGTCTATAGGGCAAGATTTCATGAACTAAGCAATACAAGCTCTGATGGATACTCCACAGAATGAAAATCAATCCCAGGTTCCTCTCTTGTCTCTGTTTCCATTGGGCTGCCTCTGTGATATTGAATGTTTTCCTAATATTACTTTTCTAGTTGAGTTGCTACAGGGCTCTTAGAGAGTTGTGATTGTTGATGTGAAAAGGAATGGAAACCAAGATATAGGACACACAGCTTAGGAGTGTACAAATCTCTACTTAGAGGCAGCTAGCTAGGATTCCAGGGCAATCATTGTTTCGAGGAAAAGTACTGGTGATGGGCAGCTAACTAACATCAAACTCAGAAAGGCTGTGGAGAAGAAACCAACAAGCACTCTTTTAGAGCACGAGGATCACCAGACCAGTATAGAGCTAACAAAGCCTGATGAAAAGACCCAAAATTAAAACATTGCAGCAAGCGCTCACAGATGCAGTATTTAAATCTAAAAGCAGCTAAAATCTTGAAGCTGCTCCAGAAATATATTTCTGTGAAAATAATGAAGAATCATTTCCTTCAAATTTAATCAACATTTTCTGAGATCAAAAGCAAACAATATAATTCCCAGAACTGTTCATCAATCTCCGTTGTACTGTCAATTGTCTACCTAAAAAGTTCTCCAGCTCTCCATTGTTAATTTCCTTCAACATGTTTAAAGAAATTACATACAAGTATTCATAAAACACAGTTTTCAGTCAAATATATGGGAAGATATTTTAAATGCAACATCAGAAGTAGTTCATATTTTTTTGCAGAAGTAATATGAAATCCAAACTTAAATCTAGCTCTCAGTCATGATAGTCATCCCCATGTAAACACAGTAAACTATATCATCACAGCTGAATGTCCTTAGCACTGAAAACACTTGAAATACAAACTTGGATCTGAAATCCAAATATAGATACAGGTGTATAGCTTGAACCTCTCATCTTCTTACTAACCAAGAACCAAGTACAAGTGAACTCAGAAGGAGAAAAGGAGAAACATGAATGGTAGTCCAACACAGAAACTCTTCCTTCCACTTGTGTATCTTCATGTTCTTACTATGTCTAACATTATCTCCTACTGCATTTTCCATAGTAAGCCCTATCTATTGCTTCTTATAGGCACTCCTCCAGGATTTCCTCCTGAGCCTTTTCCTTTACATCTGATGTTTCTCCCCCAGACCCATACCCCTACAGCTTGAGTATTCTTCATATCAGAATGTTTTCTGAGGCCAACACAAATTTTCTCTGACCTTGTCCTCTCTGACCTTGAGACCTCTCTGTCTCAAGAATGAAGGACCACCAAAACGTTCAGCTACTTTTTAGTATTTCTGGAAACAGAATCAATGACAGGGAATGAAGATAATTACAGGAGATTAATTGCCCAAGAGGAGAAAAGGCATTTGTTGAACAGCAATGTTGACAGTGTATAGAATGTATGATGCCAGAGCATGCAGTCAGATACAGGAACACAGGTGTTAACTCCATTGCTTGAGATTGTTATTCAAATGACCTTATCCTTACTCCTCTCCAAGGCTAGACTTATCAAGAAGAGAGGAAATATGCTATGTTGACATCTACTGAGGCAATCTAAAAAAATCTGTGCTGAGAGAATAGTCATGCATTCCTCCAAGGACAGATTTTCATGTGGTTGTTCCAGTATTTTTCATTTTGCAGATGGGACAATTTTTTCAGTAGCTTAGGATCTCTTGGAATGTTAAGGTCCATTTCCTTCTTTTCATAAATATATGTGTTCTGTAGTAAGAAAGACCCACTATGATCATCTAGTTCAAAAAATTCCCATAGCATATTTTTTCCAGAGACTGGACTAAAGGGTGTCCAAACCTAAAGTTTTGTCTGAAAGACTTCAGGCACTGGCATATCTGTCACCTCTCCCATTGAAATTCTTCCAATGTTTAATTGCCCTTAATGTTCAAAAATGTGTTTTATTTCAAGCTTGAATTTTTCTGACTTCCAGCAAATTGGATTTCATTATATCTCTGTCTGGAAGACTGTAGATCTTATTATTATCGCAGTTTTCCATGTCTAAAGATTGGACAAAATGATCAGGTAATCCCTCAATCTTTTCTTTGATAAGCTGAATAGATCAAATTTCTTGAAGCTCACATGAGAAGACTTTTTCCAGTCCTACTATTTTTTTTTTTTCCTCTCTTTAAATTCCTTAAAATATACACTTCTCTTGAAGTGTGGGCCCCAGATTGAGATGCAATATTTTAATAGCAAAACTGGGACATACCTATTACTCATACACCATCTTTCTAATCCAATGTTTTCCAAGACTATCTTCCATCTAGCTGCAGCCCAAATTCTTTGTTCACATTTTTGTTTTTGTTTGGCCAAACTCATTTTTCTGCACTGTGCACTTTGAGCAACTCAAATCAACAAGTAAAACAGTCTTCACCACACCACTACAAAAGTAACCCCAATACCTCAAATCTGTTTTTAGAGGTCATGCCATTCAACAAAATAGCTACCACCAAACAGACAAGGCAAAAGAAAGGTACAAGAGCCTGAGGATGGGGCGTGTCTAAAGCATTAACTCCCACCTCAAGTTAACTTCTTAAGAGAGACTGTAGGTGGAAAAAAAATGTAGAAAACACTTGAAAAACATACTAGGATAAAGCCTTTCTACAAAGCATGCTGTTGTCCTCATTTTTCCATGTCCCAAAATAAAACGACTCATTCCTTAGCCTCTGCATTTTGATAAATAAATAAATATTTTCATCTTATATTAATTTAAAGATTGCCCAAGAGCGGGTTGTCTCTTCTGGCACATTGAGAATTTCAAGAGCCTGACTCAATGTCAGACACCTCCAGGTACCTGTGACCTCCTCCTGTGAAACTGCAAGTGATGTATCAGAAGCTGCAAGCAGGAGACATGCCTGGGGAGAGAAACCCCCAGCTGACAAACATTAGTTTTGGTAGGAGTTTCCTGCCTAAACATGGGAGTGCCGTGCTGTTCTGATTTCTAGAAGACATCCCACATGGCCCCCAGCTGCTCTTCTGGAAAGGTCTGGGTTTCTCATACTTTCTGTGTCATATTTGAATCCTGTACCTTTGTGTATTTTAAATGGTATCTGGTTTTTATTTTTCTTCTTACGTAAATTGAATTTCACCTTCTGTGTCACGACAGAGGACTTCAAAAAAGTTATTAAATGTAAGGGCATTCTCAGAATTTTGGCATTCTGCAGGCTCCTTACCACTGGCACATTTTACCAGGAAGACATGCCAAAACAACCAATCTAAATAAACAGAGCTGCACCTGTAAATTATCTTACTAGTAAAGATTTTGCTTGCTGATGATCCTTACCAAATTCTGCATTTTCAGCTCTGATAGTGCAAGGGTTTTAATTCACTTAAATTATGCCTTTTTATTATATATATATATACACACATATATATATTATGTATATATATAGATATACACACATACGTTGCTTTTTTCCCTCAACATGTCATGTGGTACTAATGGCCTTAGAGAAATTCAACAAATCCACTGTACCAACAGTGTTGTTTTTAATCAACCTGAATTATAATCTTGCAAAAAAGATTAAAATTTGTTTGACAAGGCCTTGTTTCCATGTAAATAAATTGCTTAGTATTAATTTTATTTTTACTTTTAATGCCTCATTAGCAAAGCCCCAAATTAATAGTTTCATTATCTTATCCAGCACTGACATCAGCTTAACTAGTCTACTGTTCCTTTGTTTATCTCCTTTTTGTCTCTTAACATATATAAAGTATATAAACAGCAGCCCTCTAGCAATATATTTTTTTTCAAGAATTATTATGTATTAACATAAGCTGTTTACAAAATTCCTTAGCTTATTTACTATTCTTACAGAAATTATCATAACATTGATTTTAAAATGTTTACTTTTAACACATGCTGTTGAATATTGGCCTTTTTTTGTAGAGGGTGAGCCTTACTGTCTATCTGCATCATTACAGAAGCCAGATAAATCTTCCTGCTTCAAGGTAGATCTTCCCATGCAAGAACAAAAATTAGAGCTAAGAAAAATAGTTCTGCACGTGCATGATGGATATAATTCTGAACTTTCTCACAGGTAACATTCTTGGGATTTTCTCTGTTGTCTTTAAGTCACTGCTGCTTCTGAAAACACTTTTAAGAGTATCATGAGCAAGCACTGTTTACCAACATGTATTGTTCTGTCTTGTACCTAAGGCACAGGATTCCAAATTTAAAATTCTGGATTCCATTCTGACTGTCCCTCTGATCCTCTCTGACTGTCATAGAAAATACCATTGCTTCGGCTCATTTCAACTCTTTGTGCTCATTTCACTCTCTCTCTCTCTCTTTTTTTTTTTTTTTTTTCTGTCTATGCATTATAACAGTAACCTCTCTGGGACAAGGATTGCCTCATGCAATTGGTAATACCTACTGAGTTCCTGTTAAATACAGGGCCTTAATGTGATGCCACTGCACGGTGCCACTACACAAATATTTGATAATACCAATGACTAACTGATTGGATGGGCTGATGGTACTATAATTCAGATGAACTTCCTTTGATCCTTTCTTAGCTTTCATCTCATCAGACAACCCTTGAAACACCATTGCCAGTTGCTTACAGAGAACATGCATTTCAGCTGCTTGCTTGAAATTTTAATTAGAAGGTAAGGCAGATATGATCCTTGCTACCTGCTATTGGTTCTGGCCAATGATTTCTGCTTTCTGACAGCAAGCTAACTACAAAGTGTTTTATAAAGCCCCATCACGCCTGTAATTTATTATTTTAATTTTCTCTTCCCCTCTTTCTTGCCCCATCTCATATATAGTTTTCCTTCCCTCATCTTTTTCAGTGTAAGTGTAAAACTGAATGCATTACTTTATGTATGAATTTTATAGATAAGAAAGAAAAATGGTGTATGCAAATTTATAGTTAACAACTCATGCTTTCTTCCCCAACAAATCTTTCCCCAACATCCCAATTGCACTTCTCCCTTTACCTTATACTTTCTGTCAGTGCTGGAACATGCACTTCACCCAGGATATTTTTTAATGAGCACCAAAACACATGGCTCAGCAGCAAGCTTTCATAAATAACGGGATGTGGAGGCAGCAGAACTGGTGTGCACAGGTAAAAATCAAAGAAGGTGAATATACATATAGGATGAGTGTGCAGTCTGGAGATGAAAGTAGAGACAGTGTACAGCCATAGACTGTTTTCACAGAACATGCTCAACATGCTAGTTAGTATGCTACAAAGGGGACTTTAGACCTTGAACCCTCTGAAAGAAATGTGATGCATAAAGTTAGCATGAACTCTTCAGGAGGTAGAGCTAACCTCTTCCAATATCTTCAAGTGCTTTTCTTCTCAGTCTTCTCCCTTCTAACACCTTGGCTTCAGTTATATTTGCTTTAACTCACTACTTTGATGGACGTAGCAGGCCACATGTAAAGGTGATGTTTTAAGTACAAAGGATATGAGTTGCTCACTGGGATGCTGTTATGAACCTAAGAACTGATCTGTACAACTCTTACAGCTACTGACGTGTGATTACTTGTGCAGTCCAAATATTCACCAATGTTATGGCTGCATATTCCAGACCAGGACAGACGTCATTCTGCACTCTTATTCTTGCTTTAATATATAAAACTCACGTTCAGTAAACATGCTTATCCTGATAAATAAAACTGTCAGCATCTATATCCCTATAACATCTTAGCCAGCCCAGTCACTGCTTTAAGTTGACCTGGAGCCTCATACTTAAGGTTCTTGATTACAGCAAACTTAAGCTCATTGTAATTCGCTGGCATATATTAATTTTATATGTGAAACCACCATTCTCTATCTTTGTACAAAATCTGTCTAGATTATTCACTTCTAGCTTTCAGCTTTATCTGTAAAGATGCAGATCTATTGTGATAAAAGTACATGTCATAAGTAACAAATGTGTACCTGTACCGGCTTCACAAAGAGTACCCAGCAATAGCAATGCTAATAGTACCAATAACTTCATACTTTTGCAGACTAATGCAGCTTTATTCTTAATTTCTCTTTGACATTTGAAGAACTCAGCAAGCTATAAGGCCTGAAGCAAATTACTTTGCAATTGAACTGGGGTATCCCCTTCTGGTAGGTGGTTATGACAACCTCACTAATCAAAATGGCTGTCAGCAAACTCATTTCTCCCTTGCTCAGTGAATTGCACTGCTCTATTTCTAAGGTCAGTGCTCTCAGCCAGGGGAAGGCTAATTGCTAGTAGCTACCACCTGAGAAAAGACATACAACAGCAAGTAACCCAGTATGTAACAAACAGGGAAAGAAAGAGAGAGAACGTATGCAGCATCCAATCATCAAATCATGTGGATCCTCCATATCTACAAAATACACAGTTGATTCTCTTTCACTGCTGTGCCTTGGACGGCAAAGTCTTAGACAATTCAAATGTTGTGTGGCCATAAAACAGCAAAAAGGACTGCATGACTTTTTACCTGAGGTTGATAAATTTGGATAGATAACAGGCAAACGCAAACATTTCTGTCAATGCCAGCGCAGTATGAAAGGAGAACAAGAGATTTTCAGTCAGCTCCTTGCAGATGGTCTCAGTGGGAACCGTGACTGTATGAAGATGACAATTTATTCCACCTATAACAATATTGCCCTAAAGTAATGTCTTGCAGCAGTTAGTCTGACTGCCACTTAACCTATTCCTAATATGAGTGGTTTGGCACCATTTAGTGTAAGTAAAATCACATATAGCAATTGTATTTCTCCCATCAAGAAAATCAACCAACCAACCAAAACCCAGATGATCTAAGTCCAGACTGACATGAACTCTTACCTACCTATACATTGTCTCCATCACACCTGCTCAGACTCTCCTTCACAACACAGCTTAGCAGGATCTGTGGGTATCAGAGTCCAGGCACAATGAGATCTGAATATCAGAAAAACATGTGTTGTGGATGGTAACTTATCCTTGAATCGTTACATAAATTGCACTTCCTAGTCTGTTCAAGTTAGTCCCGCCATGAGAACACATCCTTGAAAAAACAGACCAAGAACAATTTTTATTTTTTTTTTAAACGGGAATAGTGACAAGGACTGTAAAATGATGATTACAGTGCACAAAAGCAGTGCATCAAAATCTACCATAATATTTGGCTATTTCTGTATGTAGAGAATAGAGGATCATAATAATTATCCATAAAACAGATTCAAAAATCAGTTATGAGGGTACGAAAATGAAATAACATCAATGAAATAAATTGCTGTTCGTGAGTGTAGCTGGTCAATAACAGTTCTTTTTCAGACAGGGCAAGGAATGGGGAGCCAGAGCAGAGTCCAAGCAGACTGGAGGAATGAATAGCTCTGCTGAACCAAACACATATGTTGCAGCAGCACTGGAAACATTCTTCACTTAACAGCATGTTCTAGTGCACCACCCCCAACAAGCCCAGTGCCTTGACTTGAGATCAGCTGCTGTCTCATTATTGATTTTCCCATAGTTTGATTAGAACAAAACTGTCAGGGATCTGTATTACCAGTACTCAGGTTAAACCTATATGTTTCCAGCTTTTTCTGTTGACTTAATAAGCTCTCAACTTTTCCCTTCAAGAAATCTTAAACTCATAAGAAACAGCAGAGTACTCTGGGGTATCACCCTGAAGTGGTTACCAACAACTCATTCCTTTGTTTGTGCAGAAGTCTGAGCACTCTTGAAACACATCGAGATAATTAAGGACCCAGCACCTCAGAACAAGCAGCTCACATGGATCACAAGCTGGACACACAAGGACTGTGTCATGCAAAATCAGGCATGAGGTTTCCAGGTGATCCTGCAACAGCGAAGAGTAACCAGACCTCAGCTGTTTACTAGGTATACAGAAAAAAATACTGTAATCAAAAATAGTGGATACATCTGAGTATGTTGGGTTATATATTCTTTCTCCCAGTTTTCCCAGTTGTCAAAGAGGATAATACTTACTGCTGTGCAACTTTTTAAGCTTGTTTATGCTTGTTTCCTGTACTTCTGCAATTCTGACTAAGGCTGCATGAGGCTGTTGAGAAGTTCATACAGGATGAATATCCCAAAAACATCACTTATAGACTCCGAGTCCCGTTCTCCTATCATTTACATCACTGCTGGTACAGAATAACTTGGACGACCTGACAGGAATGGGAAGTAGAAGTTGAGAATAATTTCTCCCTGAACAAGTCAAAACACCAGCTCAGTCTTCAAACATCCACAGCCTCAATGATTTTATTCGCTATAATTGGATGAGAAGAGCTATATTGTCATGTGAAGGTTGACTTCTCAAGCCCTGCTCCAGTCATGCTTGCTAATACAGTCTCCTTCCCAGGGAGCAGGAAGCAAGACTGCAGCAGTGCCAGGAGATGTGCAGGAGACAGCCCCTGCAGCAGCTCAGGGTTTAGTGGCTTGCTTTTCTCATCTTTATTAACATAATGTCATTCATTAAACCTCTCTAAGATGAAAACAAATAGATTATTCTTATTATGTCAATTACACATTCCCTAATGAAGTCAGAGAGTGCAGCTGTCAGAAAACTCTTTCTTTGCAAAGCCCATACAGCAGCTTTGTTTAAGAGTTTCTTTCTCTCAGACTTTTTTTTTTTCTTTTTGCAAGTTCTCCATTCTATGTTAGAGGTACCACCAGGATAGCTGATTGCCAGGGCAGAAATGATCTTGATTCATATTGCTTCAGAGTTTCTGGTCCCTTCCAGTTGAGAATATCCATGTATACCAATATTTTTGCTTTCTGGAGCTAGACTTGCAAAACCGTTCCAAGTCAATAAACTTGGTTCCTGTGATAGTCTCACTGACTTCAGTATTATCATATGAGGAGTATAATTTTATTCATGTGCTCAAGTCCTATAAAAAGAATTACCTGAGTTACTCCTGCTACAGTGTGCTTTACTCTAACAGTACTGTTCAGGTGGTGAGAAGGGATGAGGAAGGCACAAAGATGCTGTATTCTACTGTGCCCCACTTAACTTGGTTTTGGCACTCTGTGGCCGCAAAAAGGTGATCTGAATTGCTGCCTGATATTTGGGAAAATTGTGGGATGGTGTGGAAAACACACTAGTTTGGCAGCTACATTGATGGGGGAATAAGCAAATAAAAGGAGAGCTTGTTTACTCCACCCATTGTACACCTGCCTGTAGGGATGGAGGGAAGAAAATACTCTGCATCCTCCAAATGATGCTAAACATTTCTTGTTTCACCAAGTATTTCAATAAGAACAATTTGCTGTACAGGACATAATCACATCTCTAAGCCTCCCAGTATCTTTATGGGAAGCACTGCTGTGTACAACTCCTCACCATGGAGGATGCAAACAGCACCTCATAGCCCATAGCTACTAAGGCAACCTGAAATCTGCCACCTTCAAAATGCCATTTTCCTATCAAAAGCAGAGTGAGCTGAAGGATTTGTTAAGCTTGAGCTCCTTTGAAAATCTACCCACAAACATTTCAAATCATTCAGTTTGCACAGCTCCAACTGATTTCTCATAATACAGTTATTCTTCTTACTTGTTGGCTTCTAAATTAGTTAGGTGAATGTTCGGCTCCCTCAGCATTTGGAACCCAATTTCTCTTTTTCAGAAAAGCGAAGGTGTTTGACTTCAGTAGGAGATGTTTTGTAATTTTTCATCATCTAACTATTGGACAGTGACTCTAATTTTCTCCATATTTTCTGTCTTCTTTTGATTAATCCTGACATCTCAATTAAACTTCACAGCACCATTCACGTAATGATATTGCTTCCATTCTGTCCTTCCTCTTTCTATGTCTGTCTCTAACTGTAGGACTAAGTTTTCTGTCACAGAAGGATCAAAAGACCTGCAGCTAACAAAAACAAACAAACAAAAAAAAAGTTTGAATTTCAGTGACACAATAAAGTTTGCAGGGTTCAAGACAAAGGGTGTATGAATTTAAATCTGTTTTCAAGCAAAGCGCTCAATCACTTTGTTCCCTTGTTTTGCTACTGATCCAAAATAACTCTAAATCCTCCAATTTTTCAAGAAACAAAGTGTGGTTTTCTATTATTTTCTCCAGTACAAATGCACCTTTGCAAGACTGTGAAAAGACTGTGATCTGCCTTGAGCAGAGCATTACATAGGCAAAAATAACTCAGATGATTACTCAGGATCCTCATCATTTTGGTTGTTTTCCTTATGATCATATATTTTGGCAACTGAGCTATAAGGACTGACATGGCACTGCTTATTTCTGAAATACTTCATTTGGGTTTAAACCTGAAAGACTACCCTCAGCTAAAACGTGTCATCTTTGTATGTTCTAACCTACTTTATAATCCATTTATTTATTTGTTTTAAAAATATAATTAGCTGTTGAAATATATAATGATATAAAGCTGTCATATACAGGTATATAATTACAAATATGCATTAATCAAAAAGATATTGATGATCCTATTTTGCATATAGATGTTAGACCTTTGTTGGAGATCCTTAGCATTCACGTACTGTTTCCACTGTTGTGTTACATGCCACCAGGACCTGTGGTCAATGCTAAGCATTAGGGAAGAAACTCCTCTATGTAGAAATCCTGTGTTACCAAGTCCTTGGTTGTCTTGCACAGGTTGTAGGATAGCATGCTATTAATGAGTTACCACACCCAAAATGAAGGATGCCTTACTTATCACAAGTCACGTTGAAGATACCCTTGAAACAGGTCAGATTTAGGCAAATATAAAATAAAGTTTACAGACTTACTTTGTTTTATACCTCAAATTGGCTTTGACTCAGATTGAACTATCTCCTTTGTCCCTGAATGTCCTTGATATGAAACTTAATAAGGAAGCATTTTATATTATGGTTATACACACCCTTTAAGTTACCACTGGTCCAGACTCCTGCTGAAAAGGAAGATGTAACTGCTGCCCACCTGATCCAACCTCCTCCCTTCATCCAGCCATATGGAAAACCACACCGAGTAATGGATTCAAGCAAAAAAAAACAGACCTGTAAATAAAAAGCAGAAGTCACTTTCCAACTGGAGCTGGTTCCCACTCTGATCACCATGGGGCTGCACAATGTGGACTAAGGCACAAGAGAAAAGGTGACAATGGCATCCAGCACTGGGGATGGAGACTGAGGACTGAGACTTTTGTAGTCGGGCTAGATTAACATCATCATGCAACTAGTGCTTTATCTTCCTTCCAACTACTTGGGAACCTCTAGGGCACTAACAAACCAGTAGCCCCTTGTGAGGTTGTTATTATTTCCACCCCTGGAGAGGGTGCATAAATCTGAGGTTGAAGTCTCTGTCATGCTCTGAATTCACAAAGGAATACCATTCATCTACAGTCCATACAAACTTAAAAGTAATAGTTTCAACCCATGTTCATGGTAGACAACGTTAATGTTAAAATGAAAAATGTTGTTTCAAACTGAAAAGCCAAAACATTCTTTTTAAAATGCTGAAACAAACCAGGTTGGCATTCATAAGTGAAAATAATTCAGTTGTGAAAAGGACGAAAGGAAATGCTCTTGTATTTTTTAATGCACTCTTTCTTTAATATTTTTTTATCAATGCTTGGATCCTGCCAGTCAGAACCAAATACATGTATGTTTTTAACCTCTCCAAATGAACTTTTCCAAGTTACTATTTATGAAAAAAAAAATAGTCTGAAAAAGTGTCCAGTTTTAGTAGCTTCTTTTTCAGCTATTAGCTTTATATTTCTTTCCTTTGTCTGACACAGACACAGGCAAGAGGTGGCATACAAAATGCCCCACACTGCTTGACAATGTTCTGTCCTAGAAAATTTCTCTTACCTCAACATCAGCTTTTGTTCATCTCTCTCTAAGCTGCTCTGGGGATGTTCAATCAATGCATGCAGTAACTCTGTAAATACTACTGTCATATTGAAATGAAGTGAGCCAAGCCAAGCAAAAAAAAATAAAAATGTAAGAGAGCTGCCTAATATTATTATATTTGTTGTTGTTATTGCTATTCTTATTCTTATTAATTATTAAAAAAACGTGTGTGAAAGCCAAGAGTAGGACTGAAAGAATCAGACTCATGAGCTCCAGGTATTAACACCAGAAGAAGCTGACAGTCTGTATGAAGTCTTGGTGCTCATTAAGTTAATCACCTCTAAAAATAATTTTCTAGCAGCTTCTTTATCTGATCGTTCCAGTGTTCCTTCAGCTGGTACACTGTGTAAGAGGCCTCTAGGCACAATTAGCAGTTTGGCCTATCACTACAAAAATGTGGAGAATAATTTTCTTATTAATTTCAAATATTACCACCTTCATACTCACATTCAGGTGATAAAACAATATACTTTATTTCTCTTTACCAGAAAGCTGGTAAGAAGGCATTAAAGCAGTGGTATTTACAGAAAGTCTAGTGCTCTCTGCATTGCCCTAATGCATCAGCTGAATAATTCTGCCTCACAAAGACTTAAGGACTATTGGCAGCCACCAAGCTCTTCATAGAGCCAATTTTAGCGAAGAGAAAGTCTTTTCTGAACTCACCAGTTGAGGTCTTTTTCTCTGAACATATACATTTAGCATTGTCTTTCCTCTGGAAAAGAAAGAAAGAAAGAAAGAAAGAAAGAAAGAAATTTAGTATTTCTTTTCCTTTAGATTCCTTATACTGGATGTTCTTTGGGGGAACAGGCTTCATAGTTGAAAAATTTTTAACACTGAGTGGAAGCTACAGTTAGATAAATAAGGAATAATCCACTGAAAAAGTAATATTAGTATATGGACAGCGATTAGTGGGATACAGGCTCAAACCAACCTAAGGGTTGTGTGCTTGGCTGGAATTACATGTCCCCAAGCCAGTACATTGCTGCTGTCTACCATGAGTATGTACAAAACCAGGGTCTAAGGGTTCATCGCTGTTTTGTTTCACTAACTTTCCTCAGCCACTGAGGTTCAGAGTGGCTGTGGGTTCCCAGGAGAAGCAAGGTTCCCACATAGTAAATAATATTTCCTTGGTAGTCTCTTGGTGAAAGAGACAAGACTGAATCCATGAACAGGATTCAGGCCTGGCCATGAACACCCTGAATTTTAACAGTCTCAGAATCCAGACCCAAATTATGTTACAAAGACACAAAATGCTTTATATCTGCCCACAGATATCATATCTGTCATTCATTGTGCAGGATTCTTGAAGTGCATTATTGACATTAACAAACAAAACCTACTCAGTCTCTAAGTGTCGTGTCATTATTGGCATTTCAAGGGAGCTGTTGGAAAACAGTTCTGGGCTTTGGCTGGCTGTGAATATCATTAATTGATTCTGTAGTTGGTTTATTCTTTTTTCAAGAGACAAAAGTAGGAAGTTCTGGGAACTGAAAAGTAACAGTGATGCATCTAAGAGTCAATACAAGAATTCATTTTATATACCTATTAGGAAAGCAAGCTGTGAAATCATCTTGTTGGGACAAGAATAGAAGAATATGTTTCTCTTAAATTTTGTCAGATCATTAACATTAAGAAAAAGTAGGCTTACAGTGAGTATCAAGGAATCCTCTAGTCCAATCTCTTGTTATGATGCAGCACCAAGAGTTCTCTCTACAAACTTAGATCTAAAACTAGTTATCCACTTCTGGGTTTCTCATCACTCCCACAGGTATATTCCACTCACTCACCTCACAACATTCAGATGCCACTTGCACGTCCATGTGTTTATTTGTCATTCCTTTCATGAAGGTCTCCTGTAATTACTGAAGAACAAACTAATGCACGCAGCTGAGAAACTACACTTGGGAGACCCACTAGGTTATAAAAACACATAAACTAGCTCGGTAAAAAATGAATATTGAAAAACTAAAAATAGTTGTTACAAAAGTAATTAGATGAAACAAACAAGGCTCAAAAGAAAATGGACCAAAATGAGCTGTAGCTATAATAG
The DNA here is from genome assembly GCF_964034855.1 of Anser brachyrhynchus. Lineage (NCBI taxonomy): Eukaryota > Metazoa > Chordata > Aves > Anseriformes > Anatidae > Anser > Anser brachyrhynchus. Next base: position 35,546,439 of record NC_137696.1, read on the forward strand.
AACATGCAGAGCTGGAATTGCTGAAATGTGCCAAGACTTGTCTGAGTAAAGATAGCAATAACAGGACAAAACCTCTGAGCTTAGTTAATAAATCAAAGGGAAACACGATTCCCAGACACATGCATAAAACACTGTATCCGTGGGGGAAATAATGCCATATGAGAAATGTGCCACTGAATATATTAAGCAGGGGAGAGACAATTCTGCAGACAAACAAATGGCAAATAACCAGTCAGTTCCCAATTAGAGATATTGACTTTGGCCAAGTATACATCACAAAACGAAAGGAGTAAATAAAATAGCACAGCTCTTAGAAAGAAAAGAAATAATTGCATTATCATCCAGAGATTATCAGGGAATAGGTGATGGCAAAAGATTTGTCTGGTTTGGGATACCAATTTCAGATCTACAACCACAGACCCAGCTGAGTGATGATAAGGTCTCACATAAAGCAGGCACATTATTCTTTGATTGTTATAAGGCCTAAAGGGGGAAATTTAGGCACCAGGAAGATTTCCATGATCTGCAGATGGATACCATGCATCTGAATACATTGTATGCTCAGACAAAACAGACAAATGCCCAGGCTTTTCAAGCTTAACTTAGAGACAAATCATTCTGGACAGTCTGAAGCAGACAGAGAGAGAAAACAGTGACAGGACCAGAGAAAATGGACACAAACTGTAATACAAGAAATTCCATTTAAATGTATATATATATATATACATATGTTTTTTGTTTGTTTGTTTGTTTTGTTTACCATAAGGGTGTCCTGGTTTGGGCTAGAATAGAGTTAATTTTCTTCCTCGTATGGAAGAAAATTTCTTAGCTGGTATGGTGCTGTGTTTTGGATTCAGGAAGAGAATAATGCTGATAACATGGCAATGCTACAGTTGTGGCTGAGCAGTGCTTGCACAGAGCAAAGGACTTTTTGGCTTCATGTATTGCCCTGCCAGTGAGGAAGCTGGGGGTGCACCAGAAGCTGGCAGGGGACAGAACCAGGACAACTGATCCCAACCGACCAAAGGGCTATCCCATACCCGGTGACTTCGTGCTCAGCAATGAAACTGGGGGGGAGTTGGCTGGGGGTGGCTGCTGTTGCTCAAGGGCTGGCTGGAAATCAGTTAGCTGGTGATGAGCAATTGTATTCTGCATCGCTTGTTTATTCTTTTTGTTTATTCTTTTTGTTGTTTATCCTTTTTTTCCCCCTTTCTTTCCTTTTTTTTTTTTTTTTTTTTTTTGGTTTAGATAAGTTTGTCCTTATCTCAACTTTCTTGCACTTTTCAATTTTCTTCCTCATCCCACTGCCCTCAGTGAATGAACGCCTGTGTAGTGTTTAGCAGCTTACTGGACTGTTACTACAACAGAAGATGATCAAGCATTGTAATAGGTTCCCTGTAAAGTTTCTGGAGTCTCCATCTTTGGAGATACTCAAAATCAATCTACACACAGTTCTGGGAAATGTGCCTTAGTTAATCATGCTTTGAGCACGGAGTCAGACTAGATGGTCTCCAGAGGCTCCTTCCTACTTCAGCTATTCTGTGTCTCTGCAGTATTCTACTCCTGAGCAATAGAATTCTTTTTTTTTTTTTCTCTTCTTGAATACTGAATATCTAACACAGTGTGATCTAAGTTTAAAAAAAAAAAAGAGAGAGAGAGAGAATCATTTTTTTCATGTAGATTTTAGTTCTTGTGACAATTTTTCTGCAAATTAAATTTGTATATACAAGATAGTTCTTAAGGAAGACAGACTGTGACAGTTTCATCCACATTTCCAATGACAACCTCAGCATATTAGTCCAGAATGATTCCCCTAACCACGTAAGAGTAACCTCTCACTTATACTAAACATTGCTCAGAGGGCTCCCCTGAGCACTGGAAACATAGTTCCTTATCAGTAACAAAATACCTTGTCTCTGAAGACAAAAGAAAGAGTTTTCATCAACATGAAAAGCTTTTCACTGGATTTGTGCCAAAATTATGAGCCATAGAATGAAAGTGTTACTGAAATGTCTCCTTAGTCAAACATAGCCTCTAGAATTTCATAAATCATTGAGGAGGAGTACATAGGTCACCATTGTCACTGAAGCTTGCTATTATAAAGACATATTTCCTACTGTAAAAACAAACAATTAAACAAACAAACAAGAAATAGGAGAGGAGTTTTTATAGCAAGTATTAGCTACTGTTATGGGCATAGGAATGCTAACATATCTTGGGGAGGTGGACTGGCATCAAGAGACAGAAATATATAAAAGTCTAAATGATAAAGTGGAAATGAATCACTTTAATGTTATCAAAATGAAGTCTTCAAAAGGTCATTTGGAGGTTTCTGAAACAAAGTCTTTTTAGAATTTGCTTTTCATCTGAATTTTAATATGGAAGCAATTACTTGCAGCTGGAGGTAGGTCAGAATTTCAAAATTCAATAATTCTCCAAGCAAAAAATTTCCAGGTCTCAGCCACTATATTACTGCTTTGGCTTTGGTCTGAACTTTTCTGTGTTCAGCACATAGTACAGGCTGAATGAGCCCAAAACCCAAGTTCAAATATGTTGCCGATTTCTCATGAGCTTTCAATGAGTTCTCTCCACCTTGCTTTGGAACAATACTTCAAATTTACAGACCTGAAGTAAAGCAGAATGTTCTTTCTGTTTCCCTCAAGAAAACCCATCTGCCATTAGATAAATTATACGCCTTTGGGAATCCTAGTGTGAGCCTGGTCACTGGAAATCAGCTAGAACTTGGCAACAAGAATTAATAAAGTGACAGTGGGCCAGACTTTCTGCATGGGCAATTCTGTGCACTCAGGGACACCTGTAAGTATTGCCATGTTCCAGACTGCAGAAATGTCTTGGAAAAAATAAAAAATAAAAAAAAAATACCTGGTTATAGTTAGAGGTAACCACTGGCAGAAAACACTGAGAAAGGGGCAGGATGGTGCTGGAAATGGAGAGTTCAGCAGAGGACTGTGGATCACATTCATGTGAGGAAAAAGACAGAAATCAACCTGGAAGCTTGAGGTAGAAGATGTGTAGCATCAGACATGCGACAGACTAAAGTCCATCAGACAGACATAGTTCTAGGCAAAGCTACTAATGTCATGGAGGAGATATAATTTTTTACATTTCCTAGCTGTTGTAGTGTCTGATTTAGCAGCCTGTCTCTTTGGAAAATTTTTGTCTTTTCTCCTGCAATGTAGATTTTTTGAACACTGTGCAAATGGAACCAGAGCCATGTCATTTAAAAAAAATAATAATAATACTAAATTACATAAAATTTAAGATCTCAATACTGATACTAATTCAAATGGATAATCAAAGCAAAAATTAAGGTTTGAGTGTTGAAAGAGTAATAAGGATTTCCTCTCTTCCTGAGTGCAATGTAAACACAGCTTGTACAGTTTGAAAGTTGGCTTCTGAGCTGCTCCCTGTGCAGATGCTTTTACAGGTGTACACAAGTAGAATGTTAAGCTTTGTCATGCTAAAATAAGACATTTCTCATTCTCTCTTTCTCTCTACCCTAAGCCCCCCTGCAAGTTAGTTTAGTTCATGGAGCAGGTTTAAACCTTGCTGCTTCAGGTCTGCTGGTGCAGTATTTATTCACAGCTTTCTATATGCAAATGTATACTCACAGTCTTTGGGTGCAGTAACACCCTCATTTATCCCAATTTCTTAAAGAGCAGGACATGGCTTATTAGAGTGAGACAACTCTTCAGCAATAAGGAAGAAGATATAAAGATAAAACCAGTCATATTCATCTACTAGATACACAGATATGAAGCAAAAAGCAGACAGTTGCAAAATAACTATTTAGATCATGATATTTTTCCTCTGTAGCATTCAGTATGTTTTACAAAGACAGCAAGCATCTTTATCCCCATTTAAAAGACATCAAAACAGAAGTGCATATGGAGGTGAAATGGAGAATGCCACAGAAGGCATGAGAAACTGGGAAGAGAAGCCAGGGTGGTAATGTTGCCTTTCTGAAGTGGAGATTTAGAGGAGTTAACTGAGCATCCTGCCATCAAAAGCAGAACACCTCCAAGACATGGTGTTAAGTAAGGGACTTGTCTTAGAAAGAGTATCCTCTCATTTGGGATTAGACAAGGATTCGAAAGTGCAGCCCACACAGCTCACAATAAGCTCCAGGAGGACCTTTTTGTGTTTTTAAGAAACTCAGTATCAGCCATCAGTCTGACAGCATTTATGGGACATGGTAGAACATGTCAGGCAGCTCTCTACTGAGAATCCAATTGGGCTGTGGAATTTCAGCATAAAAAAGTAATGTTAATAAAATAAAGAATTTCTGTCAATCAAGATCGAGAACAGAATAACTTTCTCATCACCATGCAGAGAGCTTATTGCATGTGAGTGTGTTAGCTTTTGCATGCAATAGACTGCAAATAAGCTCAAGAAAGATAAGAATATTCATATGTGCATATGCACACAATGATTTTTATATGTGAGACTAAGAAAGATTTGCAATTCTAACCTTTTTTGTTGATCTTTATAACGTTAATAATAATAATTAAAAAAAAATAGTAGCACTTGATTTCTACTGACAATGTCCTTAATACTGTGTAAGAAAACATCCCTGCCTTAAAGAACACCGAAAAACAAGACATATTAGATGATCCATACTGTAAGGGTTTATTTTTCCTCTTTCTCCACTCAATTTTACTCCACTGTTTTTAGATGCACTTGCCTTAGGCCTTATCAAAAGAACAGGACTGATGTACAGTTTTCATAGGCAAAATCTGAAGCTCCTGAATCTAAACAGAGCTAGATATATTTCACTAAGAATTGCACTGGCTTTGCTCATCAAGTGCTTGCTTTCCCACTCGGCATCTGGACAAGCATCTCACACATTCTTTTCACTTCAAAAATCCCCAGTGCTGCAGCTTGGCAGCCTGATAAACCTCTGATCTATTCCTGCAGGCAGCTATCTCTTCGAGCCATCTTGCTGTTAACGATGACCTCCTCTTCAGCTGGAAAAAATAAAAAATGCTCTGCAATTCATTCCTTGCTCCCTAAGGTGTGGTTTTCTTTCATTAGTGTTTCTGTGTCCCACCTGCAATTAAATCACCTTGGCTTCTAAAGCCACATACTAGTGATGAAATTTCTAACAATGCAGCAGACTTTGTAAACTGAAAACAGACAGTGATTAACATACCTTTATCCAAAGCAGCCATCACATGTGTCAGTTTTTCCTCTAAACCAAGCAGTGATGAGGAAGAAGACTCTCAGAAATGAACAGGATAAAGAAGCATAGACTGTCTATGGCTTGCTGTGGGACTTTAATCTTTTTTTATGAGCTACAGTGGGTTACAGGCAATGAGACTCCCAGAAGCCTCAGTATACCATTGCTTGTGTCTGCAAATTATTATAATCTCCAACTATTTTCCTAATTAAATAGTCCCTCCTCACACAAATATCTAAAAGAATACCTTTTGGTGGTGTTTTATATTTACAATGTCTTGCAAAGGTAAGTGAACTGTGGGCAATATGACTTCCTATTGCAGAAGGGCGGAAATGGGCAGAGTGAAGTAAGGGAATCACCCAAGGTCACAGAAGAAATCGTCTGCCAAGCCAAAATATGATCCCAGTTCACCTGGATATTAGTACGGTACTTTGCAGACTGATCAAGGAATTGATGTTTTCCAGTTAAATTTGGTATACCTATATAACTGGAATTCCACAGTGTACTAAGCACATGACTTTTCAGCAGAAAAACAAGTTTTCTGTGTGTATAAATTAGGTGAAATTTAAAACTAGCAAGCAGCTTGAAGACAGTGACTTTAAAAGAAAAAAGTAATATATTCAGCATTTTTATTTTTCAGGCTTAAAAGCAAGTTTGAGTACTTCTGATGACAATCACATAGTGGGACAGATTAGGTTGCCAAATGAATTTGACAGAGATATTTTTGTGATGCAGAAGGCAGAGAGGAGCCAGATTACTATTTCATTTCTGTTTAAATAAATACCTAGTGACTAGAGGCAGACAAAAAAGAACTCAAAAAAAAAAAAAAAAAACAGACACATTAGAATATAATTTATTTTAGTAAGCCATGGCCCTCCCAAAATCTTCAAAACCAGCTGCACAGGAGAAGTTCCCTTCTGGCTGATCTGACAGAGCACCAATGTCCAGTTTTACTACATTTGATTTACAGTAAATAAGTCAATACCTAACATGGTCTTATCAAGAAGGAGGGGCCAGAAAGACTAATAACATGTTTTTTGAAAGAAAACCTCAAAGCATAGCTTTAAAGGGTCAGAGACTGAGGTAAAATCAGATGAGGATGATCCCAAAGAGAGGGGCTGACTTGCAGAGGGAGAAAAAATTATTAAGCTAGACACTGAAAGAAGAGAAGAAAGAAGGTTACAGAGGAAGAAGTCAGCAGATGTGAGGGGAGATTAAGAAGGTTGAATTAACTGAGACTGACATAGCCTGATGCACTACTACAGAACACTCATACTTCACAGTGAAAAGGGTATCATATAAACAGACCAGTGATTTTATAGACAGATTTGCAAGTAAGCAAGAAAGTGAAGGAACAGAGGTAGAATAAAACTACCAGAGCTGTAAGTCAAGTCCCTTTCTGAATTAGTAACTTTGTTAAGAAAGATTTAGGGCCTTACATTTCTCTCAGACTGGATAAGCAACCAACTATTTACTTGCAATGTGGACAACTGTATGCTGACATTCTTGCTGTCTTAAATAATATGTGGTTTTCTAACTCTATGAATGTGAATTTTTTTTTTGTATGCAAACTAGACAGAACCATCAGCCCCCTAAGGCTTTCTACAACTGTGACTTGTCATTTCTCTGTACATGTTAGACTTTTTTTTTTTTCTTTTTTGAAGCACTGTAGAAAATCATTTTGTGATTTCTGTTTCAAAGTTCACCTTGTTAAAAGTCTGCATTGATCCCCCAGAGAGGGAAAGAGCACAAGAGAACAAGAGCACATAGAAAAGAGAAAATTCAATACAAAATCAACACTGCTTGGAGACATGCAAACTGTCCTACTGACATTTCTGATATATTTGTGAGGACACTTAACAACTTCTTTCTTTTGGAAGTTGTCATCATAGCAAAAATACTTTTTGCTTTCATTAAACTCAGAGGGTCTTGTTCTCTCACTCAAGTCAATGAAAGCTAGTCACATCCTGCAGAGAGAAGGTAGGATCATTCCTCTTATGGCTCTAGAGCAGCAGACACAGAGCCATTAGGCACCCCTGCTTGTTTCATTGCAGATACTGAGAAGTGGAAAAGTGCTCCTTTGTAAGAATTTCTGATGTCTGAAACTAATAGAAAACCAAAATTTGCATGGATTTTCAAAAACTGGGGGAAAATAATAAAAACTAAATTAACTGTCTTAACAGCTAGCTCTTCAGCAATGATTTAATTCTCATCAATTTGCAGAATTTAGCTTTAATTTGATAAAATTTTTGCTCAAAACACTTCCTGGAATTACACATTATATATTGAAGTAGGAATTGTGAAGAGGCCTAAGAATGAGAGATTTAAAGCTGTCAAGCTGGTGAAGGAGAAATCGTTGACTATTGTGCAAATGCTGGCAAGCAGCTCATTCATGTGCATTAATGTAGAAACTGATCTTGATAATACAGAAATAATCTTGATGTCAAGATGTAATGTTGAGGCCACAACATTCTCCTTGAGAAACTGGCTGCTCGGGGCTTGGACTGGCGTACGCTTCGCTGGGTTAGAAACTGGCTGGATGGCCGGGCCCAGAGAGTTGTGGTGAATGGAGTCAAATCTGGTTGGAGGCCGGTCACTAGTGGAGTCCCCCAGGGCTCGGTACTGGGGCCGGTCCTCTTTAATATCTTTATTGATGATCTGGATGAGGGCGTCCAGTGCACCCTCAGTAAGTTTGCAGACGACACCAAGCTAAGTGCGTGTGTCGATCTGCTCGAGGGCAGGAAGGCTCTGCAGGAGGATCTGGATAGGCTGGAGCGATGGGCTGAGGTCAACTGCATGAAGTTCAACAAGGCCAAGTGCCGGGTCCTGCACATGGGGCATAACAACCCCAAGCAGAGCTACAGGCTGGGAGATGAGTGGCTGGAAAGCTGCCTGGCCGAGAAGGACCTGGGAGTATTGGTGGATAGTCGGCTGAATATGAGCCAGCAGTGTGCTCAGGTGGCCAAGAAGGCCAACGGCATCCTGGCCTGTATAAGAAGCAGTGTGGCCAGCAGGTGTAGGGAAGTGATTGTGCCCCTGTACTCGGCTCTGGTGAGGCCGCACCTCGAGTACTGTGTTCAGTTTTGGGCCCCTCGCTACAGGAAGGACATGGACGTGCTCGAGCGAGTCCAGAGAAGGGCGACCAAGCTTGTGAGGGGTCTGGAGAACAAGTCTTACGAGGAGCGGCTGAGGGAGCTGGGATTGTTCAGCCTGGAGAAGAGGAGGCTCAGGGGCGACCTCATCGCTCTCTACAGTTACCTGAAAGGAGGCTGTAGAGAGGTGGGGGTTGGTCTGTTCTCCCACGTGCCTGGTGACAGGACGAGGGGGAATGGGCTAAAGTTGCGACAGGGGAGTTTTAGGTTGGATGTTAGGAAGTACTTCTTTACCGAAAGGGTTATTAAGCATTGGAACGGGCTGCCCAGGGAGGTGGTGGAGTCACCATCCCTGGAGGTCTTTAAAAGACGTTTAGATGTAGAGCTTAGGGATATGGTTTAGTGGAGTACTTAGTGTTAGGTCGGAGGTTGGACTCGATGATCTTGAGGTCTCTTCCAACCTAGAGAAATCTGTGAATCTGTAAAAATGATGTATAGAAATTTGAAGCTGAAGCTCCCTCCCTGTGGAAAACTACCTTCAGAATTTGGATTTGGTTTGCATTAGATGAAGCTTCCCATCTTTTTCTAGCATTTGCATTTTGCTACAAAGTGTCACCTTCCCTTCCTGGGCACTTGTTTTTAATTAGGCACAGGATGTTTGTGTTCTTTGAGCAAGATCTTGATGCTCAGAGAAGTGGGTTACTGCACAAACAGCCCTTATCTCAGCTTCCCACCACTAGTCACCCAGCAGTTCAGCTGGGAGATACACAGAGGTTTTCCAACCAGTGGCACAGACTTGCACTTCAGAGATGCTCTCTTGTATTGCTCGTTGTTTTTTTTCTTTGTTTTTTTTTTTCTTTCTTCTCCCAGAAATAAAGTGTACCCTTAGCAAATATGGTTGACTGACCTGAGTCAGGTGACAGCGGTTTTAATTAACCCTCATCATAATGACTATGTTAGGAGATCAGGGAGAGAAAATTCAGTTCATTCTCACCCAGATCTTTTATGTCACACCTTTATGACAGTAGCAAACAAGATTTGTCATGAAAGGCAAGTCCTCTGCCAAGCAGAAAAATTATCTACCCAAGACTCAGAGTGAACTGGATGTCTTTTTGGAAAAATCCCTCACTATCAGTGGATGCAATTGTGAAGATACATTTTCATTTTATTTCCTAGAGTTTGGGATGACTGGGATTAAAAAAGCAGGTGGAGATCTGCCCCCGCAATTCACTAGTTAAAATTGGCAATGAATGCTGTTTTATGCAGCCTTATGGTTGCTATTTTAGAGGATCATGTATGAAACAGGACTCTGGCTCTTAATCCATTCACTAAGAAAGAGCTGTTTATAGTCTGGCATATGGATGTTGGATTTAACAGTTCACTTTGTCACAAATTTCCTTGTTCATCAATGGTCAAATTACTCAGTTACTCTGTGTCTCAGAACAGTAGAACAAAGTCCAATAAAAGTTCTATATGTCTTGGAATGTCGGTGGGGACAAAAATCTGAAGTACCATGAGGTACACAGGAATAGCTAGGATGTATTTATTTCAAATAAACTAAAAAGAATAAAAAAATTAAAAAAAAAAAAATTATGAACAGTTCTAGTTCTTCCTCTTCTGCTTGTAGCAGCAGCAAAGTTGAAAGTGACTAAATACACTACTAACATCTCTCTTCATTCTTTGGGGCATTCCCTTCAGTTCATAACCAAAGTGTGTATGAAGATTCAGAGCTTTTAAAACTATGGCATGAGGAAGAGTCACTTCTATGCTTGTGCAGTGGTCTAAGAGAGAATATTGGACTCCAGGGCTGTCAGTCCTCAGTGTTCCCTCCTTCATTTCATCTCTTCTCAGACTTTCCTTCTAGGTACTGAGTTTTGTGTATTTCTCAGCTTGGCGCATCATATTTTAGGCTGGGGTTTCCCAGACCAAAAAACTTGTGGAAAGAATATAAATTGAGCTGTCTGCCCAGCCTCTCACGAGTCTACTGTATCCACGCGGTCTTTCTCTGTAAGAGCAATAATGTCTGCAAGACCCCAGAATTACAGGATATTTAAGGGCTGCCTGTTCAGCTGTTCACCAGGTCATTGCCAAAATCCACCTCTCTGTCAGAACTGTTATGCCTTTTAAGTATCAGGCTTCCAGAAATCCCAGAAAAATAGTGAAAATCCTCATATTTTGTCCAAAGCAGAAAAACAAAGAAAGAGGATTTGCCTGGGAGCATCCAGTTTCTTAGTTGTTCCCTTGCAGGCACATTTGGCTCTATCATTCCTCTTATTTAGTTAATCCTTATTTTTCCTGGGGTGAGGACCAATAGTGTCTGTCTTGAAAAGAAAACTATTTCGAGTCGCTTTCATCTTCAGAGGTCAAAAAAAAAACAAAAACAAAAAAAAAAAACTAGTAAATTTAGCTTCACTGACTTTCTTGATATAATTTCAAGATAGACAGTATTGTATGAAATTCTCTGATCAGCTGCCCTCATCACCAGGAAGATTTAATAACACATCATACCTTATGTCTATACTTTTGCCCCTCAAAATCAGTTAATCTTGCTGTCTCCCACAGACAAAAAAATTTCTGATAAGCCATAAATGCAATGATATGCAGTATACATTCCTTTTTCTCTACAAACAAAAGGAAACATAACAAAAAACCCTTTTCTTTGCTGATCAGATAAGGAGTTTAAGTCTTTCTTTATCAACCAATTTGAGATTTCAGTTCAGATAAGAGAATCTGGGCTTGAAAATGTTCCTAAAGTAAGCCTTGTTTCATTTCCACTGTTGCTTGCTCTTACCCCATGGTGCACAAACGGTTAAGCATTAAAAATTCTAACTCTGTCTTGAGAAGATAAAATGTCATCAGATTATAAGGCTGAGGGCCTGATGCTATAATGAGCTTTCCCTGTTCCACATCAATATACTAAATAAGTAAATATATTTTTTGCAGTTATTTCTAATCTATTAAAAAAATTCTCTGCACTGGATTAACTTTCAAAACTAAAGGAAAAAATATGCTTTTGTAGGCTGTCAGCAGAAGTTATAAATAAAACCAAAGAGTTTGGAGAGGGCTGGCCTCCTTCCTTTCACTAGTAAAAGTGTGCTAATTTTGTCAAACTGTTAAAATTCCAGCAGGTCAACACAGCTGTATGTGTTTGCAGGCATTTTAAGTGTTTGTTGGACACTGGAATTCCCAGAGTCTTCATAACTGAAACGCCAGCTTAAAACTTAAAGTACAGAATAAAAATGATTTAGCAATGTATATACCACTAATCCTATTTATATCTCTTTTAGGAGTATAAGTAATCCAGATGAATAAGTGAGATTATGTTTATTTTTAAAGTTCAATGTGTATTAAACTACTCACTGAATCTGGACCTATGTGAAAATGGATCAGGATCAGCAGGGAAAAGCTAGTTCAGCTTCTGCAGCCTCCAGGTAGAACTCTGTAACAACAGAACTGGTGCACTAACCTTCCTGGAAAGATAAGGAATAATAATCCAAGGAGAAAAATACTCCAAATACATTTCTGAAACAATGCATTTTTATTTCATTCCCCAGAGCGAATTAGATAAATATATATATATATTAATTAAATAAATGTATTCAGTGTTTTTAAAATTTATGTATGTAATTAATTAACAAAAAAAAAGAAAACTTATTTGATTTTATCCTTGTAGACGGTGCGTTTCTGAAGCTGGATTGCTGTTGCTGTTTAAGACATAGTAGAAGTCCTCTTATGACATGTTTGTCAACCGCCTCATCAAAAGGTAATTTTAAAGGAAAAGTAATAAACTATTCTCTGTGAACACCGTGGATAAAACAAAATATAAATATGTATATATGAATAGTGTATATTTATTTGAAGGAAAAAAAAAGATTTTTTTTTGGTATAACTGTCATACTAATAATCAAGAGACTTGTAATAAAGTTCTCAGCTGCCTTTATATTCATAACATCTCTTTGCCATGGCAGACAGACAGAAAGTAAAGGACAGGTATTAGTAATCATTTCTTTAAAAGAGAGTATGTTGTATTTATTTGATACTTTTACCCGCATTTCCATGTGCCATTATACACCCTATAACCGACCCCATGCCCAATATCTCTTCAATTTAGATAGCAAGATGCTGTGGAAATAGCACTTTTCTGTGTAGAAAGCCAGAGTAAATGACATGCACTTGCAAACAGCATGAACTTCTCTCCGTTCATCCACATCAGTCATTTCAGCAGAGAAGGCAATCAGGTTGGTCAGACACAATTTGACCCTTATAAATCCATGCTGACGTCTTCTACATTATCTTCTTGTACTTCCTGTGCCCAGAAACAGCTTCCATCAGGACATACTCCCTCTCTCTCTTTTTTTTTTTTTTTTTTTTTTTTGAGGCTGAAGCCCATAACCCAGATTGCTCTAATTAACATTAAAAAAAAAAAAAAAAGGTTCTCAGCTACACTCTTTATAAGATTTTCAAATTCACTTAACAGTGCACTTCAAAACTACCTCTTTTTTGTTGTTGTTGTTCACTAGCACATAAGATTTGATGTTCTTATGTTATGTTGAAGTTAGCTGTTATAATACTTCTTTCCTATTATCATTACTCTTTTTATAGAGACAAGCAGAAGTTTTAGCTAGATCTCTTTCTGAAAACAAACAAACAAAAACAAACAAAAAAACCCAAACCAATTAAGAGTGATTTCGTGTAAGCTTACAATTGCTAGGAGCTAAGTAGGAAAAGAATTAGTTCAATATGGGTCAGTACCATGTAGAAAGACTGATACTGCTCCAGAACATGGGTTTTTAAAGTGTTCTTTGAGCTATAGTGCAGCTCACATGTTTTATGCCTGGGATGCTTTGTAGGCATGACATTCATTGATATGCACCACAGGTTTCATATACATTGCATATAGGAAATTCCATAAGGAAGTATGATAAGGGAATGTAGTTTAGACATCAGTGGTTCTTTTTAAGTATTAACATGCAGGACTGTGGAATCTCCACCCCTTGATGGATTTTAACAGACAATAGTCAAACCTGCTTGGGATCGGCGGGTACCTTCAGGTTGACCTTGAATTAATGTTCAGAATTGGATGAAATGAAAGACATGACATCCGATTTCCAAGAAATGGCCCGCTTTCATTTCAGTTAGTAAAACAATGCTCTAACTTAGCATTGATAAATGATGTGTTTCAGGTAAAATGTAAAACCTAGATCTTAAATTCATAAAGTTAGCAATTTCCTCAGAGAAGTATTGTTATTTTTCAGAAGACTGAATCAACTCCTTCCCCGACTGAGTCCCAGTTTCTGTCACTTGCAGTTTATTTGTCAAATGCAGCTACAGTTGGATACTCTGTTCTTCCTCCTTTTCAGCCCTAAACTGTTGGCTCTCTCAAACAGCTCCTGCCTTTCAGAAAGCCACAAAGTAATTAATTGCTCAATTGACTTCATTTCAGAGGGGATGAAGTGATTCTTGTATACTGCTGGTAGAGCTCTTCAGGATGAAAGGAGCTTTGAGAAGACAAGATAACATTATTCTAGAAGCCAAGGAGACAAAGGACCACAATGTTAACAGACAAAGAAATTAAGTGTCTTCCAAAATCTGATATACTTTATGCCCATCATGCACTGAAACATGCACTAAAGGTACAAAACCAGGCATGCAAGAACTACAGCAAAAGGTGTTAGCTTATCATTTTCTAGATGCTACAAAACTTCCATTAGGTCTCAGAACAAGATGTTTTATTTATGTACTGAACTTCACCATGGACAAGTCATTGTGTATCAGTGGTATCAGGGGTGAGGTTTTGTAACAGTGAAATGCACTTCTGAATCTCTTTGGATTTTAGTACTCATTGACTTGGACAGGTAATCAATTACTGCATCTCCAAAGGCCCATAGATATTGACTTTGGTCTCCAAAAGACTTTATAAGGAGTCATTTGGGGGATACATTCACTTCAAATTGAACTGTGAACCATTAAATCTTTTTAGTAAAATGCTGGAACAAATACTAGATGTAAATGCTCCTTTTGCATTTTTAAATAGAACAGAAATGCTTGTGGCCCAAGACAAGGTTCCTAGAAGGATCCCAGGTCATTCTTTTTCTCTGGCAGATTCTTTTAATCGTTATAGATTTTATTTCCCCTACAGACAAACTGCATTAGCTGTACAATACTCACTCTGCTTCCCCCACAAGACAATAATATAGGTACCTCCTTAGCATGAGGCATGGATCAGCTATGCAGATTCTGGAGAAAAGAGAGGAAAAAAAATGATATGGTAATAAATTACTTTGATACTTATCTCTTGGTTTCTTGCCTACACATTTGATAAAGGACCTAGGGATGAGAAAAGATGGGAAAATCTTATTTTAAATAGTAGCCTCTGTTGCACGTTACCTACTTTGCATCTTCACAGATTAGATTTTTTTTCCCTCTGCTGAAAAATGAATGATCCTTGCAGAATCTACAGGATTAATAAATGTCGATGACTCAACTTGCTTGGCAGTAGCTGGTACAGTGGTATTCCTGCCATTTTGTTAGATCACTCCTGTAAACTACCAGAGTCTGATACTATCTAAATAACAAACTAGTAGCAAATATACTAGGTAGCAAATACACACACACATCCAAAAAAGCAGTAGTAAGTGTTTACAAAGAAGAAGATAGTAATGCTGCAGTATAGACTATACTAGACTTTTTGTTACTCATAAACAGTTTTTAGGACATTCCATATGAACAAGGCTAGGCTTTATAGCAAATGCAACACACGAATGCTATGCAATTATTTTAGCTTAATTGTATTCTCTGTATGTCTTTTTGCATGCAATACATTTACTACGGCACATTTATCACGCTCAAGATTGTATATCTTGCTAAATATTTTTTACTTCAGTTAAAAACCATTGTGCTTTGAAAACCTCTAGAGTTCCAGCTTATGCCTGTGAGCCATTATCATCCACGTGGCCTTTGCCCTCCCACCACCTGACACTGCCCTTCAGCAGCAGCTCTGTGCCAAAATCTTGCAACAAGCCAGTACTTGTGAGGCTCAGGTGCCTCTGCACCATGAGCCAGGCAGGGGTGAGAAAGCCAGGTGTGTGCCAATGCCACATTGTCAGGCAGCTGATAGTGCAGCCTTGGTTCACCAGCCAGTTCTTGATTCTCCCTAGCCTTCCTGGCTTCTCTGAGCCCAGTTCCAGGTATAAGCATCCTGCACTGTATTTGCCCATCCTATCCTTTCCAGGCACAAGTTCTGGTGGCTCTCTCTGCCCCTTGAAACAGTACAAGTTGGCCTCAGAATATGCAGTGGTCCTCCTTGCCCCAAAGGTGGTACTAATGCCACAGATAGGTGTCAATTCGGTAGGAGGGACATGGGAAGGTATATTAGAGACAATGGGTACCAAGAGCATCGAGACCTTCATGCATTGCAAAGTATAAAAATGCTATCTTACTATCAGATATGTAACTTCTTTCTCATGCTGAAGTTATACTGGCTTCAAACAGACAGGCTATTAGGAAGAGGAGTCCCTGTTTCACAGAAGAGACAGCTTGTCTGTATCACTGGGAGTCTAAAAAATGTAGGTAGATAGACAGATAAAAAGGGTAGATATACAGATAAGCAGGCAGGCAGACATACAAATTGAAAGACAGACTGGCCTGCCCCTCTATCAGCCTGAGCACTTAGAACCCACATTAGAACATAATTCCACAGATATTAATCCAAATATATTTCTTACGTTAATAAACAAAGAATGCTCTGACTTTGTCAGCATGTGTCCCTAGAAATACCAGCCCAGCAGCCACCTCTGCCTGCAGTCTCCATCTGAGGCTGGATCTCAGTCTCTCGATCCCTTAGTTCACTAGTAGGGTCCATTGCTGCAGACTGTGAAGGATGCACACAATGCTTCCCGTTGCACATCTGAGGAAAATGAAAACAAAACCTCCCAAAACAGAGCCCTCTGAACCTCAGTTCCCTGTGAAGAAAAACTGTCTCCTCACTGTGTCTCCTTTCCTCCACTGAACCTTTGTTCCCAGGCTGCTCTCACTGCCATGCCCTTGGGAAGTGATATGTTTTCTAAAGGGATTTGGAGAATACCAAGCACCAGACCAGCGATCTTGAACTGCATGAAGTCCAGGAGGGAAAAAGGGTTGTTGTTTGTTTGTTTGTTTGTTTTGTTTTTTTTGCTTGGTTGGTTGGTTTGGGGGGGGGGGGGGGAGGGGGGATGGGGACAGGGGACACTGCAGAGCTTAGAGCCCCTTTTAAACCATGAATAAAATTTTTAATGCTGCACTGAGGATAGACAGTGAAAACAACCTGAGCTTAAATATTACACTACCCCCAAAAAATACATCTAAGGAGATATGCACTGAATAACAGATGTATTCTGACCAACAAGTATAGGAAGTGTTTAAACATATCATCACTCTTATCACCATCTTATTTGTCTCTCTGGTGTTTTTATCTGATAGTAAAGGATTTTCTTTTATTAGTGCCTCTCTAACCCTACTTCACAGGTATTTCTAATCTTGGATGGCAGGCTAATCTTTGATTAGACATTCTGCACATTAATTTCCCTGTGTACCAAGGGTAATTTGTGATATCAATGCCTGAAATAATTTCTTGTTGTTCCTGCCTCTGCATCTTGTTTTGTGCCCCTGTCATCTCGGTGTGCTGTTTATCCATTCTTTCCCTTCCAAGTCCAGAGCACCTTCCCTTTTCTCCAGCTGCCCCCTTAACTTTTTTCATAATTCTCAGACCTAAGATTTGCTAAATATTTTGCCATATGAATCTCTGCCAATTCAGGTTTACAATCTTTCCCCTGGAGTTGGAGAACTGAAGCAATTCAAAGCATGGCTGGGGGAAGGAGAGCACGCAGTTCAGTTCCCCTCACTGCATCTGCAAGAAACAAAATGATTTGCTGCCACACAGTGATGGGAAAACCCAAGCTGGATACAAGAAACAGCAGCAGCCAGAGAAATGTTTCAACGTACCTTTATTCTGACAACATCAAAGTCTCTGTGCTGTCCCATCTTTCTGCTTCCTTCCACGCCCTCAGAGCTCCTCACTTACGTGTGCCTGTCTGTTCATTAACATCTAATTAAGGCGTACATCTGCTACAGCTTTACATCAGTACTGCATTCCCACAGTAAAACTGCCTGGAGCTTTCTATCTTCTCTTCATATTTGTTTCTGGTGCACTAACAGCAAAAGAAACTTTTTCATGTTGATTGACAAACAGAGGGAAAACAAATGCTGAATTTTGAGGAGGATGAAAGAGCAGAATGTGCTTCTCAGCCTAAACCAATCTCTCCTCAGGGATGTGCCCCAGAGAGGCAGGGAGGTTTCTTTTTGTTAATGGAGCAATGTATAGAAAAGAGTAACACAACAGTAGACACCACAGCCAGGGCAGAAACGTGGTAAAAGCAGAATTTTTTTTTAAACTCATTATTTACCATGGGAAGCAGTTGCACTATATCATTTTACCTCACTTATTCACCTCATTTGACTTATTTTTAGCCCATTTCTACATGACCAAAAGCTAACCCAATGCCACAGATTAATGGTCAAATCTGAGATGATTCCTCAACCACTCTTACCTCTTCATTTTCTCTTTGATCCACTAAACATTATATTTTCTTACCTTTTTTCCCTAGAAAATAATATTTTCCCATTATAATTTTCAGAATCCTTACAAATACTTTTTTTTTTTTTTAAAGAATGACTACTAGAACTCAAAACAAAAGCGTATCACTAGTGCCAGAGGTTCATGACTCAGAACAAGAGTTATAGCTGCCAACAAATGAAATAACTAAAAGGAATCATGCGAGTCCACCTTCACACCATGAAAATAGCAAAAGTAGTAACTCCCTTATTCATATACGATTTTCCCCACTAATTCTTCAGAAGTTGTATTGAGCCTAAGCTACTTCAGACTGTGTACTCGTGTTCAGTTGTTTCACTGCTCTGGTGCTCTTCTGTTACTGATTTCATGGAGGAAAACAATTTTGTAAGGTTGACCCACTTTCTGTGTGCCTGCAAGTACAACTTTGGAAGGTGACCACAGATATATATTTGTGCGGAAGTACATGCTTATTTGCTTCAGTAAGTGATAACAGCAGCAGCAGCTGCCCAGAAACTGATCCAGGAGACTGACAACTTGACCTTTTACAGTTACTCTCACTCGGTCACTACCCTGCTTCTTCGGGCTCTGTTGGTTTTCTATAGAAGCAATCTTCTCTTCAGAACACAGTGCCAGTACAGCAACTGCCTCAGGATACCTTATATTATAGAGATGCCTTCAAGGAATGCATCTGAGATCTCAGAAATGACACTGCTTGACAGGGTCTATCTTGTATGAAAGCATGCTGATGGCATTAATTATACTGCCACTCCTTTCTGTTTTCCCATTTGTTTCCCGTCAGTACTTGTCCATGATTTTGCCATGAGTGGTTGCTTTATGGTTTCCTAGCCATATTTGTTGAACCTTTTAATTATTAAAATTATAATGCATATGTTTATATGCTGACATGTTCTTATTTTTCCAAGATTAAAAAAAGTAAATAAATCAAATCTATGTCTGAGTTCTTTACCATTCTTTTACTTTTTTTTTAAAAAAAAAGTACTCAGCTGCTGCTCTTCAACACCTCTTATGGTTAACATTATAATAGGAAGAATTTCATTGTTACTTTAATCTCTAATATACAACTATATAATTCTGTTTCTTTTGGGGTAGTATGTATTTATAAGAATATATTTAATTCTATATCTTTTTGTGCATCCTAATTGGATGTTTTTCAGACTGGATCTGTACAGAAATAGAATATCTATTTTAGCGGAAATAAATAAGGTAATTATACTTCAAAGATTTCTGGAAGTTTATAACAAGAGATCAGAACTACACACAGATCAGAAAGAAAGGGTTCATGAGCGTGCTTGTGAATTCTGAAGTCTTATTTTACTTTTTCTTGTTCATGTATTTCCATTTTCCTGATGGTGCCATTTTCTTCCCACAGATGAGTAGAGATAGCAGAATAACATTTGGATTCTATCAAAATTTAGCTAATACTAGAAATATTGTTTTTATTGGTGAATCATAATTCATGAGAAAGCAGAAGCTGTTTATAGAACCTGTAACTTGGACAAGCCAAAAATATTTTTATTGCCAAGAGTATGTTTGGAGGAAAAATTGTCCCAAATAAAAAAGTTTGACTACCACCTAAAATAAAATCCCAATTTATTCTAGTCCATATTCTTTAACACAGAGTATGGAAGGGTAGAGGTGTATTTTTTTAAATTATTTTATTTTTTAAAATCCCTTTTTTCCTGTGCTTTTGCAGTGTTGATAAACTGAGAAAAAGGAAGGGCAGAATATAAAAATGAAAAAGTAGGGTGTTTTCTCAGGGAAAAAAATGTGGAAAATAATAAGAGAATAGAATTAAACCTTTCTTTGAAAACTTTCCATGAACCATATTTCTCTCTTTTTGATTGACTCTAGTTGTGTCATCCAGAGCAGAAGCAGAAACAATCACCATGTGACACAAAAGGACATAGTTTGAATGGCAAATCACTGGGATGAAACACTCAAATCAATATTAGCTACATGAGTGAAATGGGTTGGAACAAACTATTCATCAAATAATTTCAAATAATAAACTAATTAATGCAAATTATGATGTGTTCATGGAGAAATAAATTCAAAAAGAGCAACTTTCATTGTCAAATGAATTGTTCTCAGGGAATTCATAGCTGCAGAAGAGAGAGAAAAGAGTTGAATGCTAATGTGTAGGAATGAGGAGAACACAAGTACAGAAAAAGAGCTAATTTGTAGATGTCAGTAACTCTACTGCCTCCCTGGAAAAAAAAAATAAATAAATAAAATGTACTGCTGAGTATCTTGTTGAAAAGCGAGACATAACTTAGGTTTAAGCCCATGCATTAGATTTTGTAAGATTAATATTTCAGACTGTAGGGTCTCTGAAAAAGTATCTTAAAATCGACATGCAGCATGCAACAGAAAGAAGCTCTGCTCTGCTCTCAGACAGGTTAACTAACCTTAACAGAAATGAGAGCAGCTGTTAATAATACGTGGTTATAGAACTATTTGTTTCATTCTGATAAATTTTGTATAACCCCCATAAAGTAAAACACTTATTAGAATAACCACACAAAGCAAATCCCACAGATTACTATACATTCAGTTTAAATACAATCTGCAATCTTCAATTTTATTTATTTGTCTATATGACTATACGCTTGTCTGCTTTCCAGACACTGTGGCCCCAAACAACCTGCATCTTTTTCAGTAATGCAGAGCTGTCAGGAGAGTTTTGACTCATTTACGAATTAAGCATCTTCTCAGTGTTTGCTATTTCATTGTGGCAGAGCAGAACACACACACAAATGCATACACACAAAGACCCGAATGCACAGCTCATTTTTTTCTGGATCAGATTGATTAGTTTTGGAGAGAGGAACTTAGAGAGAGGGAATTGTGGTGTCGATTCTCATTGACTTCCAAGACAAATGAGGAATTGACCAGCAAAATCCTGCCCAGCCAAAATAACACCACTTAAATACAGTCCAAGCACTAGGCAAACGATTAGCTTTGCTGAAGTATCAGAACTGCTTTTAGATAACATTAATTTCAGGTAGGTGAGTTTAGATACTTTACTGTTTCGTGACCAGGAAGAATGAATCTTTTTCTTTTTCAGCTCTTTACTAGTTGTATCCCCAGTGGCCATTATAGGATATCCCACTGTTTACTACAAGCTTAAATTTTACTATTCAAAAATAGCTGATTTTGTTCTGCATTCATGATCAAACCTATTTTAACAAGGTAATAATTATATGCAACCTCTTCAGCTGTCAAATATATGTTAAATGGAGAAACATTTATTGAATGTGAACATTAATGCCAGGAGAACCAGTTAGAGCGACATTTCTTAAAAAAAAGAACAGAAGCTGTTCAACACCTGCATACTCTGTTTTGTACCAAGCTGCTCCAATTAGCACATTTTGAGATATGATTAGAGCACTAGAGGAAGCTTTCCAAATGCCATTAATTATGGATGTGATCTTAAATTACTCACTTTGAATAATTTTTTCTTGCTATGCCCCTTTTATCTTCCACTAACTTTTTGTTGCATCCTAGAACAGATCCAATTAAACCCCAAATGGAAGTTTGTTACGCTAAAGAAAAGATAAACCTTTCATATTTTTTTTAATTATTTTTTTTTTAAGGTGCTTGCTCTATAAAGTGAGAAAGAGAGATATTTTTCTCATCTTAAATATTCATCTTTCTCTACCTCAGCCTCTACTGGTATTGGAAGAGTGACATTCATGCAGACATTAAGCACAAAAATTTCCATCTCCTGCTAAAACTTCTTACAGAATGTAATAAAATATTTGCATATACATTCATTG
This sequence comes from Anser brachyrhynchus, assembly GCF_964034855.1. Taxonomy (NCBI): domain Eukaryota; kingdom Metazoa; phylum Chordata; class Aves; order Anseriformes; family Anatidae; genus Anser; species Anser brachyrhynchus. Next base: position 35,568,141 of record NC_137696.1, read on the forward strand.
TTATTCTTTTTAAGGATTACTAAGGAGATGATCCAAGTTATCCAAGGTTCTGGTATACCACAGATATTACCATATATCCAATAGCTTGTGCTCAGCTGAAGAACCTTTTCCAGACCCACATGCAACCTGACCTCTCCGGCAGAAGTCTATGCCAAGAAAGGAGGAAGGAAGGAGACAGAGAGAGCAGGAGGGTGGCAGTCATAATGTGAAAAACAGAAAAGAGAGACATGGTGATCAAAGCCAAATACAGTCCAAGGTGAGAAGCAGATCAGTAAGGAAGGAAAGAAAGAAGAAAGGAAGGAAAGAAAGAAGAAAGGAAGGAAAGAAAAAGGAAAAAGAAAAAATGAAAGAAGGAAGGAGATGGGGGACTTTTTTCTTAAGGCGGCAAAGTGTCTGCTTTCAGGTTGCTGGTGGCTTAGGGTGCTGTGATGTCCAGCAACAAGACCTAGCGCTGCGATCCAGCACAGTTCTGAGGCTGCTGCTCCCTGCATGGATATCCATCTGAGAAAGGTCATCTGTCCATCAGCTTTTCCTAAGCTTACAGAGACACTGTCTGGAACCCTGGACACCTGTCTCAGGTATGCAGCTCACTAACTCACATGCACATCCTAAATACCTTACCAATGAAAAACATTGAGAGCGTAGTAAGTAGATTTCTTTCCCTCCTTCTTCTTCCTTTTATGTTTTCCTTTCCACATAGTAATCATCTGATTTACTAGTGCCCTTCACAGGACACAGTGGTTTTGCAGAGACAGAAAGAAAGAGAATTCATATTGTCTGCTTAACAATAAAGCTCTCATCTACTGAGATGTAATACACAGAGACATTAAAGAAGGCTCCCATGTATGTCCTCTGGACTAGGCAGGACAGTTAAAGAGCCTGAGTGCTTACAGTGACTGGAACATTGCCCCAGATTTTTCTTCTTCTTTTTTTTTTTTTTCTTCTAGATCTAAGTTCCTCCTTTACAGCTTCATCTGGGACTTGTTAGAAGCTACAAGTACATACTTGTCTTGTTAAAGACTGATGAAAAAATCCAGTGAACAGGAATGACAATTCCCTTAAAAGGAGTTTAAAGCATGTGTCGAAAAGAGAGGAGAGCTGTGCTCCAGACTGGAGTGCTATCACTTTACACAATAACCACACCCTTCTTACTGTAAAATAGAACTGAAGTTGGTCTCTGGATAGGAAACTTCCAAAGAAGACATACCTAGGAGTGATCAGTCTGAAGTCTGTCCGCCTGCTGAGCCAGTGATATTTGTTTGGTGATATGTGCGAGCTGTCAACTTCCTGATGAGATCTGAGGGAATTTCTTTTGCAATTGGAGTCATTAAAGCACATTAGAAAGACTATTGCTGACATCTTCAATCAGTACCTCACTGACTATTACCCACAATCTGCTAAAGCATTTCTGCTGTTTAATGTTTTACCTTGCCTTATTCATTAACTTACTCTTGTCTTGTAAATAACTCCTGTGATCTTGGTGTGAGGTGCTGTATCCCCAGACTTTACCAAGAATTCACTCGAGCTTGAGTGTGCTAGGGATCAGGCTCAAAACATGCACAGATCCCCTTCCTTATCATCTCTAAATTTGTCATTGTCTCTCACTGGGCCGTCTTAGTATCAGGTCCACACTGAACAAACAGAAACACCATAGAACTGTAAGTGAAAAGATAATCTTCCATTTGTGGATATAGGAGAGAGATCACTATTAGGTGAATAAAATACATTTAAAGGTGGTTTTTTTTTGTTTTTTTTTTTTGTTTGTTTGTTTTTTGTTTTTTTTTTTCTGCCCTTTGCAACCTTGTAATCTTATCCTTTTTATTCCTCCATGTTCATGCCTTGTTCTTCATTATCACTTGAGGTTCTAAACTAGCATAATAAGGAGATAAGCGTTTCCCATGAGTTAGTCCTTCCTTGTCATCAGGTGCTTAGCATTATACACTAACAACTTTGTGTGCCAATCAAGATGCTCTCTGCCACCTAGAACCTGCTGAAAGTTACCATCAAGTTGGCAGAGATCCAAGAAAAAGATAACATTTCTAAGCAGTCCATCAGAGAAAGGAAAACCTGATGGCAAAAGCAGATCCTTATAGACTTGAATGCTATCTTTAGTGTTTTGTACATACAGTTTGGCTTATACCTTGAAATTTTGAAAGAAAGAAGTTATTGATTTTGTAAGTTTGTGTTGCCTTGGCAATATTGCCAGTTGCCTGCAAAAGCATACTAGAAAAAAGAGGAAAAAATGAACAAAAGGCAGGGAACTGAATGGAACCTGAATCTTCTGTGTTATCTTCTATGCCTACAGTCATAAATGCATAAATACAGAACTCTAGAGTATAAAACTCCAAAGATATAATGCCAATATAACTCAGTAACTTCATTGACTTTCTCAGTAAAACTGAGATCACCAGAAGAATCACAATCAAAATCACTGCAAGGGATATCTCAGATATGAGCTCTGAGTCTTTTGTATCTTAACATTGCTTTCCATCATTAATATTTTTATAAAACATTGCCTGCAGTGTACGTTATAGAGACATCCCAGCAGAGGACTCCATTTCAAATGCTCTCAAAAATCACCATACACTGCTCTCAAAATTCATCATGTACTGTATTTCACACATGAAAATTAACATGTCCTTCATATTCATTAAATTCAATTGTAAACACAGATCTTCCTGATAACTTATTAGAACTAAATCTAGTGCTATCTAAGATGTATCCTATGTGAAAAAGACATAATGTGTCTGAAATGGAAGTTGTCCATGTCATATAAATTTTGTTCTCTAGTTGCCCAATATGAAGCATAACCAGATAGGCTAAGGTACCAATATATCAGAGAGACTGAATAGCACCTTGGCAGCTACTCCTGAAAGTCTAAAGTGGGGCATCTTAGAAAGTAAGAGTTCATGTCCATTCAATCTTACATTGATGAAGGATGTTTTTTCACTTGGGTGTTGCACAGGCATCATCTTCTTCCAGAATTAAATATATTGGAGAAATTCTAAAAAAAAAAATTAATAATAATAATAACAATAATAAAAAATTAGTCCTGTCTTCACCCATTTTCAGATGCATTAGGAGATGTTCATTATGCTTTTATTTCCATTAGGAGAGAATGTGAGTGGGAAGGAAAGAAAGACGAATACCAGACAGTGCTGCAAAAACAAATCTACTGATGCAAAAATGATGGATCTGGCAAACCTTTAATTAATCAACACTCAGGCTTTCTGTAACCACAGATCCCCCATGGTACAGGTATATTTGTAGTGATATAAGAGTTTCTTGAGTTGCTTAGGACAGTTTATACGCTCCACTCTGGAAAAAGAGGAGGGGAGGAGAGGCGAGGGCGGGGGGGGGGGGCGGGGAGGGCCACAGTCAGGCCAAATAGGCAACAACCAGAAACTGAGTGCAACTTCAGGTTGTGTTCCCAGCAGAAAATCTCTAGTCTCTCTCCCCATTGCCTCAGGCTGCATCTTCAAATGCCCTGTACATGTTTCCAGGATACCCTTGGAGTGGCATGTAAAACTCCTAGTTTTTGTCACTTCTTTTAATGACTGACACGTAAGGTAAATGCCAGGTGCTGCATCTGGGGTGGAGGAATGCCAGACATAGGTACAGACTGGGAGCCAAGTGGCTGGAGAGCAGCTCAGTGGAGAAAGGACCTGGGGGTCCTGGTCAAAGGCAGGCTCAGCATGAGTTGCAGTGTGCCTTGGCAGCTGAGAGGGCAAACTGCATTTTGGGATGCATCAAGCACAGCACAGCCAGTTAAAAGAGGTGATTCTCCCACTATATTTAGCATTGGTGTGACCTCACCTTGAATACTGTGTGCAGTTCTGGGCTCTGCAATACAAAAAAGATGTTAAGGTACTTGAATGTGTTCAGAGGAAGGCAACAAAGCTGGCAGAAGGCCTGGAAGGAGTGTCCTGTGAGGAGATGCTGAGGACACTTAGTTTATCTAGTCTGGAAAAAAAAGGCTGAAAGGTGACCTCATGGCTCTTTAAACTTCAGGAGGAGGGGAAGTGAAGAGGAAGGAATGAGTCTCTTCTCCCTATTAACCAGTGACATAATGGATGCAGGAATTCAAAGCCAGCCTACTATCAAAGAGCCGGATTGGCAAACCATAGATTAAGGAGTCCAAAGTCTTTAAAAGTCCACAGGGACAGTTGTTTATGCTTTCACAGTCTTTCCCCATCCAGCTAGACCTGCAGTTATCACCTACACTACATCAAAAATGATGTTCCAAATCTAGGAAAAGGTACAAATTAGATTTTGCAGTAATTGGACCTATTGTGTCCCACTGGAATTTACTTTCTACAAGTCATTTAGTACAGGAGATGGTAGATCTTCAGAGGAATAATAGCATCATCCTCATCTTTCTGTTTCATAACATTTTGCTAATTATATCATAGGTGACATTCTTCTCTCCCCCCTGTGTGGAAGCAGCTCTCAGGCATGGCAGACAGAAGTGCCGTTATGCTAGAAACATTTTTCTAGATGCTTACTTTCATCTCAGTTAAAAATTACCCTTCATACCTTCTGCAAACATTAAAGATCACCTGGTGAGTTTTATGTCTGCTCAGATTCATTCTTGTCTGCGTATTCCAGGACATGTTAGAGTCATCATTATTACTACTTCCACTTACAGGAGAGAAAAAGAGTGTACCTGATTGATCTGGAATAAAGCTAAAGCAGATTTGGACTCCAGCAGCTATAAAACACATTAGCTTTTCTGCCTCTTATTTTAGTGGCAAAGGAGTTTTGTAACCTCTTGTAAGAATAATTTGCCAGTCACGCTACTGTCCCCTAGTACCAGCTTGCATAGTAGGTTCTGGGTGAATCAATAGAATTGGTTCTGGGTGCCAGAAATGGGAAGCTAAGACCAAAGTTAAGAAACACTCTTGACAGGAGGAATGGTTAACATTTTTAAAATCACAAAAGTACATTACTATTAGAAAGCCAACCTTTATTCCAAAGGAAGACAGGCTTTACCCAATAGTTCAAAACATCAAAAAACTTGTGTTTTTAAAAACTAAAAGTGCATATTTGTTTCCTCGTCTACTGTTTCAGTGGACATGTAGCTGATGATACAGCTATTACTGAAGATGATGAGACTATTTCCACTGATTCCACAGACAGCAGTTCAGGCCCTCACACAGGTAAAGGCAGAAAAGCTGTTTCTCATTTATGCTCGTTATTCTGTTCTGAACACATAAAGGGACCTTAAAAGGCATAACTGCAAATTGTGCTTATTTTTAGCTTTCTCTGCATCAACCAGGATGGTGAAAAAGAATTTATATGGAGGCATGAATCAAGTCTAACATCTTCAATGATTGGTAATTCATTTAAGGGCTGACCAGCACTTTAAAAACCTAGATATTTAGTGAATAAAAAATGTTTCCCATACAGGTTTGACGGTGGTAAGTCTGCAGCTTTAATGAGAGATGGCAATAACCATCAGTTTATTTTCAGTATTGATTGAGACATGGATTCCTGCCAGTGTTCCCAGAGGATTCAGAAGGACAATGAAATGTGTAAACAAAACTATGCACAGCATAAAGTGCAGACAGAGGAAAAGCAGGACCCTAACATAAAGCACAACTCCTGCCCAGTTTTTGCTATTGTAAATTTATTTTTCTTGGCAATTTACTCTACTGATAGACCACATGCTGCTCTAATTAAGTTACAGTGGCAATTGCATCTTTTTATCTGAAAGTAAATTTGAGGCATATTATGAAAACTCATATAACACCACAGCTAGCTGTTGATTTTGTCATTTAAAAAAACCTTTGAACTATGCCTTATCTGTTTTTGCTTTAATGCTTGAAAAGTTATCTCCATCTCACTGATGGGAAATAGAGGCAAATAGTATGAAATATAGGGCTGTATAAAAATTCTAGCTCATTTTCTTGGACATGCCAGAGTTCTATGACAAAACATTAAGAGAAGCAAAATGAATTCTACAAGATCAATAATGATCAAATATCAGTTGCAGAGTTAAGAGCCAGAGCTCCGTGTTTCGACTACCTTTCCTCTAACCACCAGTAGATCTTGCTGTTCAGAAGGCAAGACTTCTGTAGTTAGCACACTTTGCCCGTTTTGCTCAACTTGTGAAAAAAGCATACACCCATGGGGAAAATGTGAGAATAACTACATCTCCCGTGCTTTCTGATTAATGTAAAAAATGCCAGAGTTACTTAAATACACCAGTTATAATTGGTAATGGGGAGATAGGAGCAACATTGTGTTTTTTTTTTTCTCCCTTGATTAAGACAATTCATAGCTATTGCAATTATACAGCATGCTGTATTTATTAACCCAGCAGGCACTCTCAGATGTTCATCAGCCACTTGCATGTAATCTGGTCAGACAGTATCTTAGCACAAAAATTGCTTATGATGGTAAATTTATGGCATCCAGCAGTGATAGCCAATCTGTTGCATTACAAAGCTGCCCTGAGTGACAGTATTCCAGAAAAGCTTCCTGTGAACTGAGAGATTTGGGGTTTGTATCATTCAGTTCAATCAGTTTCATCACTGAAAGTGTCATTAGCATTCTTGCCATCATTCATTTCCAGTTCCACTGCAGCTTCTGTAGGCATCAGTTGAAGAAACTTTAAAAAAAGGGTTATTTCTGACCTGACCAGAATCAGGGAAGTACCTGTACTGTGGTGACAGCCTTGTCCTATTAAACTTCATATCCACATTTCTTTAAAAATAGTAAACTGTCTCCTTATATGACATGTTCATTTATTTGCTCATAGGTTCAAAAGCAAGCTATACTCAACTGTATTCCCTAAGATCTCCACACCATTTAAAATATATCTGTTGAAATAAGCAATCTCTGAAACTTGCCTGCAGAAATCAGAAAAAATGTATTGCCCCAGCCTAATATAAATCAGAATAGCTCTATTGATTTCAATAAGTTATTTTCATGCATACCTGCAAAACCTCCCAGTTATAGAAATACTATCTGCAGTGCACACAGATTGATGCTTCATTAACAAAATTAGACTTTCTGCAAAAGTTTGCACTGTTCAGTTTTTTTTGTTTTTTTTTTGTGTGTGTGTGTGTGTTTTTTTTTCCCGGTAAGAACATTTTTATATCATACCACACCCTGCATCAGGCACAATGTCTGTATAAATGCCTACCGTAAAATCATGTAACCATTTGGTTCACCATAGATTTAAGTTAACTTAAGAAAACTGTCATTGTTTTGAAGGTAGCATTTATATCTAAAGACATAAGCAGTTTTCCATATCTCAAAGGTGTTTGCATATGCATATAAGTTTGTGACACTGACTCTGCTGTCCTCTCACCATAAACTTTTCTAGCACTGTTCCAGAGAAAGGCAGCACTGTTGATGACAATGATGAGTATGACCTACAAGGAATATATGAAAAAAATGTAGAGTGTGGAATGTTCTTGCAAGGCACACTCAGCAGAAAAGTCAGAATGAAAAATGACCTAAATGCCAACAATGCCAATGAATTTAGAGTAAAACTCTTGGAATAAACTTCAGAGAAGAAAAACATAAGCACAATTTTCATTTTATTATAGCTTTGTAAGAGGTAAGAAATTTCAGTCTTGGTGAATTATAGGCCTGGATGAAAAAGGATAAAACTAGTTGTTTCTGTATGAGACTTAAATTCCTCAAATACCACTGGTACACTAAGGAATGTATCTTGTAGTTTTGGGTTCTCAGCCAATTTGTATCATTCCAGTAGCATCATATTCAAGCTTTGTAGCTTATCTGGAAATATAATAAAACAGGGCAGGTCTGACCATAAAACAATGCCATATTTTCTGTTAAAATGAACTCACTGGGGGTTAAGAGAAATATTGTTTGTCTGCTGACAGTTTGGAAATCTTAGAAGACCCTTTACAATAAGATAGCCTGGAAATACTGCCCACAAGTTAGTGTTTGCGTGCACCAGCTGTCTTCAAGTAGTTGTTCCAAGGAAAGAACATTATTGCCCCTTCAGGGGGCATTTTGGTTAATTTTATTGTGTTCCACAAGGGATTACTTCTAATCTTAATTCTTCTTCTTTTGTATTCAGCCCTCATCAGAATATGGTTCTTGATGTAGAAGGGCTGACTGTCTCCAATCCATTTTTTCTAACTGAAAGCATTGAACCATCTGTGTAGATAATTCAACCTGGTATAGGCTCCCCTTATAATTTATCTGGTTGCCCTTGATGTTCTACTAACTGCATTTGAAAAATGGGAGAAAAATCACATACAAGTAAATCAATGCAAAGTTTTAATTCTTGATTTTTGTATTAGCCAAGAATGGTTTTAGCTGTTTTTTTACATGTCCTGGTTTCAGTTAGGACAGAGTTAATTTTCCTCATAGTAGCTGGTAGGGTGCTATGTTTTGGATTAGGATGAGAAGAGCACTGATAACATGCTGATGTTTTAACTGTTGCAGAGCAGTGCTTACACCAAGCCAAGGACTTTTCGGCTTCTCGCTCTGTCCTGCCAGCGGGCAGGCTGGGGGTGCAGCAGGAGCTGGGAGGGGACAGACCCAGGACAGCTGACCCAAACTGGCCAAAGGGGTATTCCATACCATCTGACGTTGTGCTAAACAATATATAGGGGTGGCTGGCCGGGGTGGGGGGCCGGCTGCTCGGGGATAGGCTGGACATTGGTCAGCAGGTGGTGAGCAATTGCATTGTGCATCACTTGTTTCGTACACTTTATTATTAGTAATACTATTATCATTATTATTATTATTGTTGTTATTATTTTCCTGTCTTAATAAACTGTCTTTATCTCAACTCACAGGCTTCAGTTTCCCATTTCTCTCCCCCATCCCAGAGAGGGAGGGGGGAGGGTGAGCGAACGGCTGTGTGGTGTTTAGCTGCCGGCTGGGTTAAACCACAACATTACACCAGTGCTAAGCTGAAATTTCCCATATGAAAGGAACTACCTGTCTGCCTTCCTAGGCAGGGGCTTGTATTGCAGGCAAGTAGTGTTTCTAATCATTGCCATCTAATGAGCATATTAACCTGGATTTGTTTTCATTGTGATTTCTTTCAGTATTTCAGCCTAGTCAACTACTGTATTACTAAAGAAGACCATTACTGATTCAATAATAGTTGTGAATTCAGGGTTATTGCAAGGATACAAGCAAAAGGTATCTGTTTATTTAATTTCTTTTTAATCAGCTAAAGAAATGAAACTCTATGATGGATCAGCAAAGGAAAAGCTATTATAAAAAGGATCCAGTGAATTTTCTATAACAATAGTCAATGACAATAAAGTAATGCATTACTTTTTCAACCAACAGCATAAGCATTAACTGTTCAATCAGCCAATACTAACTAGCAACAGGAAAAACGACTGAGAGGAAGGCAAAGTGATGTACCCAACAGCTCCCAGAAAACCCAGGCAGAGCTCCAACAAGATGGTGGAGATTTCTGGTGCTCTTCCCAGTACCCTGTGCCACACTCCCTGCCTGAACAGCCAGCCCCACACATTCAGCCCCTGACATCAGTGACAAGCATACTCAGGAGGCCCATCTGTGGTGAGGCTAATTCAGCTATCTATAGTTTTTCCTTTTCAGCACTGCAAAGACTGTTTCCAAATCTCTAACTGCAAGACAAGAGGCCCACAGCTAGAGGTGGCTTCACCTCCAGTGCCAAAAGGATCTTTTCTCACTGCAGCTGACCTCATTGCTGAAGATACATTATTTTAGCACACAACCTGACCTAAAAGTCAGAGGCTCACCATGACGGCATAAAAGCCAATGTGCATTTTCTAAATTTGCCATTTCCTAAAGCAGAGAAAGAAGCTTATTCCAAAGACATTTGTGTTCAGGTAGCCTAACAGAGGCTCAGTGTACTGCCATTGATTTTCAGGGGGTATAAACAAACAAGATCTGCCCTCTGACTTAATATCTCAAGGAATAAATGTTTACTAGCTGGCCACAACATAAAAACAGAATGAATATTCACATTTTGGTGACAGCCGTACGATTACATTTGACTTCTTCTTCAACCTTTTTTCAGCCTCTCTTTCAAAATACTTATACTAGTACAAATTCATTGAAAGAGAATATTGCACTTGCTGCCTAAATCCATTGTATTCCAAACCGGAAGTTTTACACAACTGTATTTGCCTTGAGGAAAATATTGAGTACTGTATGAAGATCAAATTCAGCTAATAACACTATTAAAAAGGAGAGAAAAAAGGTTATTGTCTAACTTTCCTGCAGCAAAATTGTTAACATTTGTCATTGAAGTAGAGGGATTTTTTTTTTTACACAATATTCCTATAATTTTTTTTGCAGTCGAGTAATTAATCAACTATTGCAAAAGTTTGTGGTGGGAGTCCAGTGATGCAGTCAGCATGCGCTTGGTCAAAAGTCCCTCAAAACAACGGAAATTCTGTTGCAATAGTTGTGTTTTGCATTCAGCCGTACTATGCAGAGTTCCTGACACTCTTAATTTCAATGGCTAAATAAATATTCTTTATACAAGGCCAGCATCCCAGGTGATGGAGAAGTGGTTACCTTCAACACTAAGAAATCCCTGTGCTTCCAGGTACTCGCTCAAGTAAAGTGTTAAAGCTTTCTCTGTTGCTTTAAAACCCTTTATTACAGATCCAGACCTTTTTAAAGAGTAACTCAGCATCCCCAGTGAGAAGTGCATACTGATAAAGCTTTCCTTACAGTCAAGCAGAAGATAATTCCACACTGTTTATTCACCAGGATAAAATGGTATACAAGATGCTGAACCTAATTTGTCCAGTTCTGAAAGCCTTTTTCTTATGCTTTTGGTTAGGGATATTTGAGTTCTGCTGTGGTTAGCAAATATGAGCAGGTATTTTTGAACCAGCATGAGAATTAATGGCATCTATCCTCCTTCTTCCTACAGTTTTATTTCCTAAAACGCTCATCATTACTACTACTTCTTGAACTATCTACTCAGGTCCACTTCCCATAAACCTTGTGCACATGTTGGGGATGGATGGATTTGAGAGATACCAGTATAGGAAGCCATATATTTAACATCTTCATTCAAAATTTCAGTTAGGAGCTTCAGAGCATGAATGAGGCACAAAAGATGGGTAAGCATCAACCTGCAGTAAAGGGTTCTTTATTTTTGTCCTTTTTTCCTTATCTATAATAAAATTACGTTCTACTGAAAACAGAGCAGACTTTCCAAATCAGCCTCTTGTCAGACTCAAGGGATGCAATTACAGGTAACACAGGCCACCTGGTATGACAGTAATTGGGCTCTAGATCTGTTCTTATCAGGACACAAAGCTGCACTGTGAATTAGCTCAGAACTTTAATTAAACCTGTAGTAACAACTTACTTCTTTTTTTTTAATTATTATTTTGTTGGGAATGCAGCTGAACAGAGGGATGAATGGCTCACTGAACTAGTAAAAACTAATACAGCTATTTCCTCTGTATTATCAGTAGATATCTGAACCACCTTAGCTGTTACCAACAGCTATTATCACAAGTATCCCTCTGGATCTTTAGCATCTACAGAAAATTAATTAAAAGGCTCAAACCAGTGTGCAGTTAGCATTTCCTACTGTTATTTTAGACTCCATGTAAGCAAGCATAGCAATCATGGGCTGTATTTACGTTACTATTAGCATAAGGGTTCAGGGCATTTTGGTGACTCTTCTCAGCATACCTATTCACTATGCACAGACTGCATTTGCAGAGCCTTTTCCAGATATGGTACAAATCTGATAGGGACACAGACAACAGATCCAAACAGCTCCAAGACCTTCACACAGTGAGGATGCTTGGTCCAGGGTAACAAGCTAAATTCTGTCTAACCAGAAACCCTTACTTGACATTATGAAAATGCAAGGTCTTCAGCAACATTTCTTTCAATCCACTGAACCAGTCCTATTGCGCCAAGTTTTTCATCAAGGTAGACAGTTATGATTGGCAATTAGCCACTGGGATTTTAGAAAAAATTAAATGCAAGGAGGGGATGTTATCAAAACCAAGAAAGTTGTGTTCCTTCTCATCTATCTGTGCATGGCACTTTGAACACAAATGTATAAACAATACCCTAAACAAGACCCCCATATGCTTTCTCCTTTGCAATGAAAAGCTAAAACCAATATGTAATACAATTTAAGGGATATGAGTGATATTACTATTATAATATAATGTTATTGGTTTACAGCTCTGAGCTTGGGTGTATTCTATCATCAGCCTCTTCCATAATGTCTAAAATCTCTGTATACACTTGCAAGTACTAACAATTCTAATGACCAGGCTTTTATCCCACAATATCAACAAAGAAAATGGAAACACGATCCATTGATTCCTACCAAATTAATGAATGTTGTTTCTGATTAATGATAGTGAAGCCAAAGGTAATTCCAGGGAATTTAACAGGTCAACATTTCACTCCTATTACCCATATCATCTGACATCTCATCCCAAGAAAGGCAGATATTCTTGGAGTAAACACTGCCTCAGACGTATCTGCATAGCTGTACCTGAAATCAAAGTGGAATGGACACATGAAGGCAGAAATTTGTTCTCAGTTTGAAGCCAGCCCCAGCTGTGAGACATTGTACTTACAAATTTTCTATATATTAAATGAAAACATATACTATCTACCATGTTAACTAGTGCTTTACATCAAAGCTTATCATTTACTAGTTATGAAGTCAGAATCAGAAGAACACTGAATCTGACAACAGAAGGCAACAATCAGAATCAGAACAGACAACTTCAGTGGTGGGCAAGGGGATTCTTCTTCTGGATTTGTGCCTCCATATGGGAGTGATTAACTGGAATGCTCTGTATTAAAATCATTAGTCTTCAAAAGCTATTAATAAAGCTCATTTGATCCATTCCTCTTTCCAACGTACAATTGTTTCCTGAAGTACCTAACCACATTCTATTTCAATAGGATGGGATTTTATCCCCATAATACTTCTATTAAAAAAAATAAAAAAATAAAAAAATAAAAAAATAAAAAAATTTTAAAAATGTGCTTTGTTCAGGCTTTAAGAAAAACAAACAAAATGTTTGTAATCTAATTTTGACTTTTAATTATTTATGCTCTTAATTACTCTTAATATTCCTCCTTTAGGATAAGAAATATTATGATCTGATTCTCATCATTCCAATACAATGACAATACTGGTTTGTGCCTTTCTTATCTTTAAACTTGAAATCTGCACAATAACACTACTATAACATGTCATAAACTTTTTTTTCCATTTTCAAATGCCACAAAGAAATTTTGAGTAGCACGTACAATCTCTCTATTGAAAGGAAAAATGAAATATAACTATGTCTACACTAGATTTTGAAAAGCCTAAAACAAAGACAATTCTAATTGTATTTGACAACCAAACAGCAATTAAAAACATCTTTTTATATTATGGGCTGAGAAAATGATCTTCAGAAAATTTGTTTTTACTAAGCCAATAGTCACAGCTAAAATGTCCTTTTAACCCCACAGATACATGTTTTCATCATATATTTTAATGACTGTTTAATGACTGTCTCTATCATGTTAAATTCATATAATTAAAAGAGAAGTTACTGGGGAAAAAAAAAAAAAGAACATTACTGGGCTTCTTCAAAGTTCAAGAAACAAAGTTAAATTTCACTAATAAACTTGTTCTTACATACCTTTTACCTGGTTATATCTGCAGTTCCCAAATTGGTCATATACTTTGACGTGCTCTTCCTGACAACTTCCTGACAAACTTGCATTTTATATCTATACTCTACTTCAAAAGAGAACCAGAAAGAGAAACAGTACACAAAAGTTTTCAAAAGAGAAAAAGTACAATTTTCTGATCTTATCATTAATCTTATATAAGTCCTTGCCGAGCTTTGTAATACTCCTGGAAAGCCAAACACCACCATCTCTGAGAGACCAGTCCTGGAGACAAGAGGCAAGGTTATCCTCAAGTAGAAACCCAAAGTAACATGGGGTATTGCCAGAAAAATACAGTTGTTCCAGGTACTTCAATCTCTTGAACAAACCAAACAGAACATCCTGCACAACTATACTGATGGAGTTGGGAATAAAAATAATAATAATTTCCAAGGCAGATGGGTTTCTGCTTCTCACAGATACCAGTCAGGTCCCAGAAGCACATTCTGAAACTGGCTGGGAGGTAATGCAGTGTATGAACTTGACTTTTAATATGTTCCCCATGGGACGTGAAACTGCGCAGAAGGTTACAGCTATTCCCTGCAGTAACTAGTATTTTTGCATGGTAGCTTTGTGAGCATGCCAAAGTATGAGTGTCATAAAAGAAGAGTATATTATTAAATCAAGAATCCCTAACTGAATAAATAAAGAATGTCACACAGCTTGCCAAAACGTCCATTATCCAAGAACACCTACACTGTGCCATATCCCCTACTGAACAGCCCAGATCACAGGCACAAGGCCTGTGAAACAGTGGCTTCTAGCCAGCTTCTTTCTGTGAAAGAAATGTTAGGAGCAGAAATGTTCTCCTCAGTATAAATGTATCACTTTAAGAGTTTGACAGTCATCTCTGAAGTATATCAAATGAAATCAATGAAGAAGTTAAAAAAAAAAAATCACATATACCCATAGCAAAATGTTTAAGACATATATGTATATACATAGGCTTTTTCTTCCACCAGCATCAGATGGCAGCTTAGTGTGAGGAAGGGAAGAGACACTGCGGAACTGGCATCAGCTGATTTGAGCTCTCTGTTCCTAGCCTGCATAGCCAAAGGAGAAATTAGAGCAGTTGAGGTTACAAAATCCCTTAAGGAGATCTGAATTAAATTATTTTCAGCCAAATTTTTTGGTGGAGAGAGGTTTCCTAGACAGTCTATATTTTGATAATTAATCGTTTCATAGATCTGGACCATTTTACCTACATTGTTTCAACACAGAGTAGCTGGAATAAAAATTGTAAACATTTTGAATTTTTTCATCTCTTTATAAATTCTCGTTTTCTACTGCACTTTTAATTCAGAATAATATTACATGTCAATTTTTTGAATATTTTAAAATTATGAACAATTTAAAAGCAGTGAAAGTGAAGTGACTTTTTTTTAATTCAGTCCCAAACAACTGTGTGTACTCTTCAAGCTGTCATCAAAACTTAAAGTAACTAAGTAGAATGTAAGCAGCTTTTATTTTTTTTAATATTTTTTTTTATTGGATGAGAACTGCATACAAATTTTGAAACGATTAAGATTTGTGACTACAGAGACAGGGGAATTTAGGTGCCATTGGATGATGGCATACAGAAGTGTTTTCCCAGTAGATGCAAACACCGTCACCTGGCATAGGAAATGAAGAATTTCACCTCCCTGCCATTCTCCCTGTTGTGACAAGGCAGCTCCTCTCTAGCCATGTGTGACCAGACAGAACCTGGCCACTTCGATTATTATCTAATCTCTGCACAGTATATTTAAGAATCTAGGTCATATCTCAGTTAAAAGGATGCAAAACAGACTACCTTGCTTCACTCTCATAATGCTGCTATGGATTTGCACAGGTGTAAGAAAAAAAAAAAAATTAGGCCCATCATTTTCTAAAGAGAAATACCTGCCAGGGTCTCAGCACTACTGGAACCGTGCATAACAGTACTCAGCATTGTGACAGACAGACGTAGGGCTGATGCCTCTCAGCCCTCCAGCACTACATTCCAGCTGGAAGTCGAGACTGACGAATGATGTATTTAGACACAGAAAATGGTTCTTCACTTTTCATTGCATCACAAAAAGGAGAGTGACTTCTGAAGCTATTTTTGGTGAGTTCTATTATTTAGATGTTTTATATGGGGTTGCTGCTCAATGGTTTAACACAGCTGCATTGCTACTGTCTGAAAATATGTCAAGCTGTCAGGAAGGCAGCTTCCTAATAGCCCTTACAGCATCAATTTCAGAGTACATTACAAACACTACTGATCCCCTCAAAATCCCTCTAAGGTACCTAAGTCAATATTATTATTATTATCTTATTTTTTACAGTTGTTGAAATTGCTGTAGAGAAATACAATCATCCTTCATCACCATTACAATGCGGAGGGAAGGTCCTCATGTGGCATAAAACTTGTTAATGCCATTAAAATCAAAATAGGAATGAAAGTATCATATTATGTGAGAGTCTGCACTTACAAAATGATAGTTTCTTAATTGTTATTGTGGATTATTTTATTAGGAGATGGGGAGCTTACAGAGAGCAAATGAATTGCAAAGGCTAAAATCTTTTCTATCTACAGCTACTAAATTACATTTTAAAATACATAGTATTTAAATACTTTTCAGTCAAATAAGTTGCTGTGATTTCCTTAGAGCTGCTACAAAGACCTGGCTGCAGCTGTGACATGCTGGAGGCCTTTGCTGTGCTATATCCTCCCCCTCACAGTGGACTAATACCAAACATGACAAGAGTGTCTGTGAGACACCATTGCCAACTATCCTAGCTCCCAATAAGAATGGGACCTTTCCATTAAGCCTTTCCCTCCTTGTTTTTATTCAGTTATGATTTGTCTTTTCTTCTCCTAAAGGTGTTTTCCAATAAGTCGTTTCTACTCCTCCTTGTAATTAGATAGAAGGTATTAGGTTGTCTATTCTGTTACAGGGCCATTTTCACATGTGGCTACTAAGTCTGGAGTTTGACTATTCCTACCCTTGGCCATTCACTGACATGAAATTTCTGTCCCACATTGCTCAAATAAAGTAACCTTCCTATCACAAAGTCAGCAATCTCTAAGCTAAGACCAAAGCCTATTTAGGGACATGGAAAGACCAAGACAAGGTCCAGAGAACTCAACACTGTTAATTTCATTCATAAATCCAAACTAAGCCTGAATAGCTCCTTGAGTTTCTATCCACTTCATTGGCTTCAGTCTCTAAAATAAGACAAAATGAATACAGTATTGATGTATAAGGAATGAAGTTCCAAATGCACCAAAGAGTTTTGGGTAAGCAGTCTAATGACTGTGACTATACAAGGAAATTCTTCATTAAGGAAAGTGAATGAAAATCAGCTGTTGGGCCTTTTCCAGTCATTGACTACCTAGGCATAGACTTCAAGCCCTAGTGCTGTCATAAAACATTTCCATAATTCCTGGTTTGGACAATATTGGCAGCACATCTTCACAGAACATGTGCAGTTGACTGAACACTATTTCACTGGATTTTTAACCTCATTTTCAGAAGTATGAAGCTGGAAGCTACCAAAGAATAGGGTTCTCATATGAATGCTGATGTTTGCTGGTTCTGGTCAGACACAGTGGTGTAAATGTAGTAAGATTTGATTGTAAAAAATATCATAAAAAAAGTATTTAAAATAAAGTGGAGACCTTGATTTTATTGTCACCTACAACTTCCAACATATTTGTTCTTGTGGCCAGCCAAGTGATTTAGAAAAAGAAAATTCAGCTGATTCCTACTGAGTCATCTTTAAGTTCATATCTTTCAGGAGATTAAATAAATAAATAAATAAATAAAAAGTTTCCCTTAGTTAATACGTGGGACAATAACACATTCTGTCTAGTATCCCCAAAGCCATGCTACTAACGGAGCTTTGACACAATCCCTAATTTGTAGCTAAGCTCCACTGAAATCAGCTCAAATGCTCTAAATTTATTTTACTATACTGAATGTGGGATATGGTTTCTTACTTGTTTTAGCTTTCCTTAAGTCAGTCTTCCTGTAT
The DNA here is from genome assembly GCF_964034855.1 of Anser brachyrhynchus. Classification (NCBI taxonomy): domain Eukaryota; kingdom Metazoa; phylum Chordata; class Aves; order Anseriformes; family Anatidae; genus Anser; species Anser brachyrhynchus. Next base: position 35,585,802 of record NC_137696.1, read on the forward strand.
AGCACTCTTTATATTGTTGTTTACTTGTATAAAAAATACCTAGCACATTTGTTACTATTTAAACAATCAAGGATTACAGTAGTGATGTGTAGATGGGTGTATTTTATAAACACAAGCTAACTTTTGGGATGATTCTACAGATCATTCTTTGAGAGCAGGTGGCACTGGCAGCATGCAAGTGCAATGCTTTGGAGAGCTCTTCTCCTCTTGCTCTCTAGACATTGGTTATTTGACTCCTGCAGACATCTGTGCCCCTCTGGTTGACACAGGTGGTTAGCAGGACTCTCCTTGCAGTGAGAAGCACAAAGGGCAGGGCAGAATAAGGTCTGCCAGGCTTGCATTTTACCTTTCCTTCTCTTGCTACAAGGCATAATTTGGTAAAGAAGTAGTGAACCAAGTAGGAATTGGTGGACATGGAGCCAGATGGAAGTAGGAAAGCAGTGATGGCCAAGGAGCATTGTCTGCTTTGTATTTCTAAGAATCTGCAGCAGATAACAGGACAGTGAATTAGGGTAGCCCCCACTGGAATTGGGAGCCACTGCAATCTCCACAAGTATTTGAACAAGGGAACTTCACTTCTCTTCCCCCTGCATATCTGCACCCTGAGGAACCCAGCCTTTCCTCAAAATATAGTTCATACTCTGGGAGGTCCATCTAATTTCAGGGAGATGCCCAGCCATTCTGAATGCTTCCAATAAGCCTGCTTTAAGATGTAATAAAATTTTAATATATTAATGTCTCTAAATAGCCACAGACACAAGAAGGAGCTGGCATAAATAAATAGAGGGGCATGCCACTGTATATAACTCAGCTGATTTACCTTAGGCAACACTAAGTGGCAGAGTTTTAAAGCCATCATATTTAGTTAGTGATGATGACAAAGAGATGTGCAAGGAGATAAATTACTCCCTTTTCTTTGCTGGCCTGCTGGACTTGCATGTGTAAAAGAGGCTATTTACTGAAATAAGCAGCAGTTGGTTCTGGAGTGAGGCTTCTGTGTATTAACAGGCAGACGGACAGGCTTCTGGGCTGTAAAGGCTGGGAAATCATTCATGCATCCCACATTTGCTTAATGTTCATCTAAAAGTTAATGAAACTGTAATTTCCTTTTTAATTAGGAAGTGTCTGAATGCAGCAGCAGTAGTCATTCTGGTTATTCTGCTGGACCAGCCTGGCCACTTTGGGAGGAGAAGGGTGATTGGTGCCTGAAAATCTTTTAGTGCTTGTAGGTTTCTGGAGACAGCCCACAGATCCCAGGTGTGGTGATATCCCAGGACAGAAGCAAAGCCAACACTCCTTTGTGTGTAAGTCACTGGCCAAACTTTCCAGAGCAACAATTTTTGCTACATGCCAAAGTATGGTTTAAGTCATACGATCTAGAAGCAAAAGTCTCCCAAGTCCACCACTGACTCTTTGTTCTGGACAGTGCCCGGGCTCAGAATTTTCCCACCAAAACCAGGAAATCTTAATTGCCTCAAAGTATTGTTTTCAAAACAAGAAACATCTCAAATGCCTTGGATCAGCCTTTGTTTCTGAACTGGCAGAGGCAGCACAACCATGGGAATAAATTTATAGGTAGGATGAAGCTGTCTCTGCATCATAAATTGACTGCAACCATAAAGATAACAGTTCTCACACACTACAGTGTCCAACCATGCTGTAAAGATCCCCCTCCCCAAACAGATCCTGCCAAGTGTCAAATATGTTATTCGGTCGAAGCAAAAGCTATAATAATCCCTCCCTAAATTCTCCTTAGGGAAGTGAAGCTTTGTACTATCCTTAATAAAAGCAAGTGTTTTAAGGGAGTAGCTCAATCCTGTACAAAAGCACAACCTATCAAAAATGACAATTACATTTGAATGCTTTTCCTGCTGCAGGATTTTGGAGCAATAATATTTTAAACTTCTGCAGCAACTTCAGCCAAGGACTTCAGAGTGTTTTAAAAGCAATAATTAATTTAAGGTCTGTGAGGTAGAGAGGCAGCAATAGCATTTTCCAGATGAGGTAAATTCCCACAGCATAGGTTCCCTGAGGTACCACACAAGGCAGGCAACAGAGCTGGAGACTGGATCCCTGGGGCCTCCAGTGCCCTGGATCGAGCATCAGACATCCTCCTCTCCCACCCTACATATGCTCTTTTGAATGCTTGGTAAATTCTCATTATAACAAAAAGAAGGAATGCAATGAAATCTTTTTAGTACTTATTTACAGTAAATGCACATTATTATCTCTAGGTGGTTTTGTTTTAATGTCTTTTTTTTTTTTTAAGTGAGCTCTTCTTCCTTATTATTAAACAGCCAAAGAAGTACAGAGAGTTACCAACAGCTGACTACATTAGTCTCAAATGTCTTTTCAGTGTATTAAAGTGTTTTCAATTACCTCCTAATACACCTCCAGGGAGCCTGGGAGAATGGAAGGATTAGTAGAATAATGAGTTTAAATTATTTAGTTTTTTTCTTTCTCTCTCTCCTTTATTATGTGACTAATGTTGGATTGAATCCTAGACCAGAGATATTTGACAATACAAGCCAGGTTATATCTAATGAATGATCTTGATCTCAAATCAAAGAGTTGAAAGAAAAGGATATTAAAATGCAAATTTTCCCTTCTTCTTCAAAGAAGATACAGTAAAAAGGGTGGGGAGGTCTGTTTAATTTTGCATGGATTTAAACAAGGTGGCTATTGTAGCAGTTATTGAAACTGATTGATAAGACAGTTGTGAATGGCAGTGAATTTATCAGGCAGATGACAGCCATGAAGAAAAAAGGGTACATGATCCACTTTTATTTTATTACATCGTTATGTAATGAAACTCCAAGATTCAGGCAGCTGAATTGACAGTTGAACTGAATTCCACAAAGGGTGAACAGAGGTAGCTGAGATTTGCCTGCTTCTCTCAGATAGCCACTCGTGTGACATCACGCAAATATTTGAGCATCTCAGAGCTACCAGATGTATTTTATCCTTATAACATCCTGATGGGAAATTTTATTTTGATTTTATTCAGGAACAGCAGACACTAAATCACATGCTAAAAGGTCACGCTGAAAACACAGAGAAATCCAGGAATGCAACCAGTATCTCTTGAACCTGACCCCTAAAAAAAAAACATCCTCGATGGAGCAAAAATCTACACAAAGCAATGAAAGAGACAAGTGGGGGGTATGTATAGGACTGAAATGGTATGTGATGGCACAGTTTACCCATTTCCAGTCTGGTATGTTAAATCAACGGTCTTGATGCTTTAGACTGCATTTCAAGCCTTTCCTTCTTGCTACAGTTTTCTACTTTACCCAGTTACTAAGACAAGTTTAATTTGGTTTCACAATTAATTTTTATGAACCTGAAAAATTAGGTTACATTTTCTCACTTCTCTCATTATGGCTGTCAATATCTTCACCATAATTAATCAGATCCCCTTCACACTGAAACCTTCTGTCCTATATGGTCATGTGGATTAAACATGGATTTGTGGATTACAGGTCCTAATCCCAGTACTCCAGTGACGGATTTAAAATAGTGCTCCAGATAATTTGATTAGTTTATCCTTTCTCTAAATGGATACCTAATTAATAAAAATATTCTAATTAATAAGAAAGTATTACTAGACCTTACTGTACTTAAACCTTATGTATTGGCAGCACCATAGCTGTATCAGAATTTACAAGTGTACTGAGTTTTAATGTCATCAATCAAAAACACAGGGGATCAGAAAAAAATGCATCTGAAATATTTCAAATATAATCCCCATTGGTTTATATTGTAGAATATCAACCACATATTGGTTGAAAGAGTTGAAAAAAATGGAGAAATTCTAGTAGGTTTGAACATTTTCCAGAAACTTTTTTCCCCTCCTCAGAAGTAATTACTCAAAATGTACAAGTTTGAGGAAAAAAAAGTAAATATACATATACCTCAACAGGTACAGTATTGAACTCAAAAAATAACTCATGAAGTGATTGTCCCCCATATTCAGCTCTGGCGAGGCTGCACCTCGAGTGCTGTGTTCAATTTTGGGGCCCTCAGTACAAGGAGGACATCGAGGCCCTGGAACGTGTCCAGAGAAGGGCTACAAAGCTGGTGAAGGGCCTGGGATACAAGTCCTATGGGGAACAGCTGAGGGAGCTGGCAGTGTTTAATCTGGAGAAGAGGATGCTCAAGGGAGACCTTTAACCACTCCACAACTACATCAAGGGAGTTTGTAGTGGGGTGGGGGTTAGTCTCCTCTCCCAAGCAACAGGTGTTAGGACAGGAGGGAATGGCCTCAAGTTGTGCCAGGAGAGTTTTAGGTTGGACATTAGGAAAAACTTCTTCACTGAAAGGGCTGTGAGGCATTGGAACAGTTTGTCCAGGGAAGTAGTTGAGTTGCCATCCCTGGAGGTATTTAGAAAGTGTGTAGATGTGTGCCTCCCTTTAGCGGTACCCTAGACCTCTTAGTTTTCTTGGTAAATCCCTATCTGCACTCACACACAGCCCAGAATTTAAGAGATTGTATGCTGTAGCACAGTTATACCTAGGAACCGTAAAGTGATGGAAGATGCTTTTTTGTGTACATTAAACATTTCTAAATGTCCCCAGGATAATCTTTCAGCTCCAAACTACCCAGGAGCATAGGAACCCAGAGCCGTGGAAAGGATGCGTGTGTCATTTGAGTGCCCTTCTCCTGTTCTTTGTAAAATGTGTTAATGTGAATAGATAGAAAGTTTTAGCCTGAAGTAAATTAACTACATTATGTATGACAAATTATGCAGATTTACACCAGATAATCAGTCAGCGTGGTTGCCGTAGGAGGCAGCTGATGTCCAAACAGAATGGTTTGAACTTGAACAAATAAGTTCAAATTGTTCTCACTGGGCACATCACTTTACAGTCTTCTAGCAAAGTATCTTGTCACTTCCTTTAAAAATACGTTTTCCTTTATTTCAGCATTTTCTTTTAGAGTTTCAGTGCAACCACCTACCTTCACCCTTCCTCAGCCACTTCACTTTAGCCACAAATACTCAACCGGTTGCTAAACTCTAGCAAGCTAAGAAATATGGTGCAGAGAGCTCCAAAGCCACTTCTGATGGCTTAGGAGCAATTCCTTGGGCATTACCACTTTGTTAGACTAAGATGTTAATTATAGTTTTTAGGAAGGAAGGGGACAAAAAGATAGGGATGATGATATTATGCTTGATGAGAGGGAAGAAAAAAAAAAAAGGAAAGACAAGCTTGGGCCCAAACAACAGCACAAACACAGACAGGATTTAAGTTCAGGCTGTTCTGGAGAAACTTTTTTCCTTCCAACACCATAGGGAGCACTGGCTCACTACAGAGGGATACACAAACACATACAGTGAGAGCAATTATACTCTTGAAATTAACCCACTGGGCTCTGACTTTGAAAGTGTTTGCAGCCACAGACCTTCTGTGCAAAATACACTCATTTTTGGTGTCTGTTCCTCCTCTTCCCTATCATTCTCTGCAGAAAGGGGCCTGGGGTGCTGGTCAGACAACAGGCTCAACATCAACCAGCAGTATGCCTTAGCAGCCAAGGCAAACTGCATTTTGGGGTGCAGCAAACACAGCACAGACAGCTGGTTAAAAGAGGTGATTCTCCTCCTATATTTAGCATTGGTGTGGCCTCACCTTGAGGTATTGTGTGCAGTTCTGGGCTTCACAATGTAAAAAAAAAAAAAAAAATAAGGATGTTAATACCCTTGAAAGCATCCAGAGGAGGGCTAACAAAGCTGGCAGAAGGGCTGGAAGGCATGTCCTGTGAGGAGAGGCTGAGGGCAGTTGGGTTGTCCACTCTGGAGAAGAGGAGGCTCAGAATCCCACTGCTCTCTGCAACTTCTGAGCAGGGGAAGCACACAGGGAGGTGCCAGTCTCTTCCCCCTGGCCACACCAATGGTAGGACATGCAGGAACAGCAAGAAGCTGTGCCAGGATATGAGGAAACATTTCTTTACTGTGAGGGTGGTCAAACACAAGAACAGGTTTGGTAGTGAGGTGGTTGATGCCCCATGCCTGTCAGTGCTCAAGAAGCATCTGCACAATGCCCTCAAAAACAAGGTCTAACTTTTGGTTAGTCCTGAAGCGGTCAGGCAGTTGAACTTGATGATCTTTGTAGGTCTCTTCTACCTGAAATACATTAATTCTAACATGTTCAGGTGTTTCTTATCTTTATGCAGTATGCATATGCAGTACTGCAGAGATCTTGTTTTGGTTAGCACTCTGTGCTAGTGTAATCCCATTTCTAGAAATGTACACACGTACACTCACCTCGTTCCCCAGGTAGAGGAGAGCCAGATGGCAGGCAGGCATTAAACACAATTGTTTCCCCTGAGAGCTTGTGCAAAAAAAAAATCAATGCGCATCCTTCCTGACAACAAGGTCAGAACAATCAAACCCCTTGCACCACTTAACAGGGAGTCAAACCTGCAGACTTGCCAGAAATCTGAGCTTCACCTGGATGATCTCCTTCTCAGCTGAGGTATCCAATTTACAGAGAAATGTCTGATCTGAACAGCCCAAAAGGAAAGGAAGCCAAATTTCAGCTCTTCCCCTAAGAAGAGGAAATATTAAGCCCTTCAGAGCAGCAAGCTTATAACACTCCAACCCCTAACCCCAAAAGACGCAGCCCAGCAGAAGCCTTCAGGCTGGACCCCTAAAGGCAGTTGCTCCACCTGAGTTTGGAGGTGGAACAGAAGTGGGCACAGTGGCTGAACCAGGATCCAGAGATTTTCCAACTTCAGCACCTTGAGTTATCAGACAGCTGAGCAGCAAGCACGGAACAGACTGTAAAATGACACTATGCAGAATGGCTTCCCTGATGAAGCGTCTTATTGAATAATTGCAAAATATAGGAAATTCAGGATTCCACCTTTCCCCCCTCTCCCTTTTAACAGTACTATAAAGCTTGCATATCTGATGTGCATATTGATTTTTGCTTCATGCAAGGACACTGCACATCTTGTTAGGAATATTCTAGTGGAAGAGTACTCTTTTTAAATCATTTAATCTTCATGCCTATTTTTTTTTTAATCCATCCTACCACTGTGGGTGCTGGGACCAGTGCATTAACTGATTTTTGCTTGACTTGAATGCTTACATGAAAAGCCCACATAAAATGGTCCAAACGTATCAGGCAGGATTTCTGGCATGCAGAAAACACACTGACCACATAGTGACCTGTTAGGTGTGTCCTGCCACTTCAGAGAGTTTCTAGATTATTCTGGAAGCAGATGCATATTTTGACCATGTTTATCTGCAGTAAATAAACATTACTTCAGCCTGATACATCTTCATATCAAACACCCTTTCACACAGACCAAGTTGCTTGCCTGCCCCTACCTGAGGGATGCTTTGCCTGATCATGCAATTTACAATAAAAAGATATTACTGTATGTATGAGCAATTAACCAAATACCACATTGTTCATGAATTTGCTGTCCTAAGGTTTGTATTTGCACCTCAGTTACCACAGACAAACTCTATAGTACTAACAATGCACATGCCCTCTGCTGCGCAGAGCTAACACTACAGAGAAACTACAGCAGGGTTAACCGCTGGAGAAGATTAAAGACCTGCATCTGGACCCAGCATTTCAGTGAGCCACCCTCCTTGCCCTGCCTCTATCCCACCACAGCCAGATCAGGGAGGGATGAAAGATCCCCAGGCACTCAGCAGTACAGCTGCTGCTTCAGGTATTCAGGTAGACCTTTAGTATCTGCTGGACACACACTATGAGCAAGGCAAGATCATTGCAAAGCTGAGTACATAGGGAGCAGCTGTCAGGGCTGTTATTTCATTCTGTGAAGATCTGGAAAGCAAGTTGATAGTAGCCAGTGTGGTGCCAAAGGGGCAGAGTAGCCTTCTAGGTAAGGCGGGACTGGAGACAAGTGTTTGCTTCTCAGCATATCTGCAGGGCTGTTTTATGATCATAGACAATTCTGGAAAGCATAAACTTTCCAGACTTCTATTTCCTTATCAGCACAACTGGGGCAGTGATATCTATCTCTCAGGGCTGCCAAGAATTCAGATTCATTACAATGTATTCAAGAAACTCTGCCGTCACTAGTGCTCATCCTAAGCACATTGAAGGCAATAGAAATATCCCCACTGAGTTCGGTGAACTCCAGGGATTAGACATACAGAGTAGTGATTCCCTGTTACCGTATGGCATAGCATGAATCCTATTAAGAACCTGAGCACCAAATCAAATGAAAAAGATGGTTACAGGAGAAATCTCCACATTTATTAACAGCACTTTCAATGGAAGTACCTTAAGCAAAGAGCCATGGAAAATCTCATCAAGAAGGGAAAATCACATCACTGAGTTTGGCTGTGGCAGCCCATACAGTCAGAGAAGACTGCAAGACTCAAGATCACAAAAGTTTGCTTAAAGCAGATGCTTATGATAGGGAAAGTAGACTGTTGGCTACCTGCCTAACACACTTTAAAGTAAATGGAGGACTATATTACCTTAGTCAGTAAGCCTGCTCTGACAATATATGTAATTTCTTGCATTTTGCATACATTCGAAACTCCTCAAAGCTTTGTGATTTTTTTCTTTAAATTTTAGAAGAAAATTCAACAATTCCAGTGTCTTTTCTATTATCATACACTGGTAGTAAAAAGGCCTGAACACCACCGTTAGCCTCTATTGCTTTGATAATACAGCAAATAAAAAAGGCTGGGCATCATTATCTAAGACATACGGCCTACTGGACTGCCACAGCTTGTATCATACAGCTAAACAACACAGAACAGCCTCTATTGGGGCAAATCTGATTCCATCTAGTTTATTATTTTCAGTCCCTCAATTTATAGAGGAAGAAATTTTTTTGGTTTGTTTCTGAAATGAAAAATAAGAATACTTTTTTGGAAAGGTAATTTGCAAAAATAAAGTTTTAAAAATTTCAAATGAAAAAAATGGACAGTTTTAACCTGTTCTGTATGTATTATGTTTCTACACTGTCTCCATGGTGTATTCTACTGTTCTCAATGCAGATAGGAAGTACCATGAGAAGTGAGTGACATTACATCTGGATTTCCCATATGGTCCTTTGTTCCCAAGAGACTTACTTTGCTATCTCGTATCATTTTTACATATTCAATCAATACTTGTATGGGTATATGTCTAGCACATACAGTAACAGTTATCTGAAAATTAGATCCAAGCACAACGCATTGGTTTCTCAGGAAGGTGTTGCTGCTCATGTCTGTGTTCTACCTACCATCCTTTATAATTAAAAAGTTTGTGTTTTCAGACCCTAAGACAGTTTTGGCCTGGGCTTTTCTCCAGTGTATTTAACACCACAGGGGTGCTCTATGAGCTACATTATTTCATGACTCAAATGTGAAAAGCTGTTTAATATTGTGGTAGCTTCTCTTTGCCTGAGTAACGATGGCAGTACTGATTACCCTTAATAACATTATTATGCTGTGTGCACAAATCAAGCACGAAGAGCAATCGGGTGGAGAATTAGATTGTTTTTAAAAAAATGATCTTTATTCTTGCTACATGTCTACTGGACCTTGAAAACAGTAATAGGATGGCCTTTAAATTCCTACTGCTTTGATAAGAGATGAGAGGCAAAGCCAAATATATTCCTTCCAGTTTGGTAGCAATAGCTAATAGGCATTGCTCAGTCTAGAAGTTACTTAAAGTGCAAGTTATGAAGTTATGAAAGAGGGACTTGAACTGCATATGTAGTTGGTAGAGAACAATATTTTAATACAATGATGACAAATTTTATGCAGATATAACTGTACACAGCTCTACAGTGAGCTGAAATGTATATGAAAAGACTAAATCTTTCCATATTCCACAAGACACCCAGAGGAAATGAAAAGCAAACAAAAGCAAAGGAAATCCCAAACCACCAGTGGCCAAACTGGTTCTGGATAAATCAAGATCAATCTTAACAAGAAAATTTCAGAAGTCAGTACAGTTGATTTGTCTGCAGCCACCTCCTGCTACAATCTGTTCACAAAATGCTTTTACATATGGTTGCATAAAACTACGGCTGAGGAAGTTCTGGTTCCTCTTATACCCCAAAGTGTCTGGATGCCAGCTGAATTCAAGATATGGCCCACAGGCAGATCATCCCCTTTTTAAGGAATCAAGGACTTCATAGATGATACCTCATACACAATCATGCATCTCTTGAAAATCTGAAGCCTTGAACACAATAGTTCTCAGCCACATTGTTTTATTTTGTCTTATAATGCCAAAGGGTTGGACATGGACAGAAAGTGAATTTAAAGACTCAGGGCAAGGAAGGCTCTTCTTAGCAAGGCATCTTAATGGCTCATTCAGTTTTTCAAGGGAGGTTCATAAGTCCTGGCAATTTAAAATACAGTTATTCCATTTTGAGTCAGCAAAGCATTTAGCAACTCCCTGCAAATAACTCCAATTAGTAAACAGGTCCCTGTTGGACTGCACTTGGACAATGTTTTCTGGCTCCTTCCTTTTTTTTTTGTTTGTTTTTGTCTGTGAAATGGCAACCTGTCCTTTATCCACAAAAATTTAATTAAAGTGTGAGGGCCCTTTCATTTTACTATCTCTGCCTCTTTCAGCTATTATTCAAAGCTTTTTTACACCGTCTTCTCCCTACTTCCTATCTTAGAAATTCCTTCCAGCCAAGGTAACTTAGTGTCATTTGTACAAGTGTTGCCTAAGGACATAGGTATTTAGTCTAGTAATCCAAGTAAAGGAAACTTCTAATGACTGTTGTGGGATCAAAAAAGGCATAACAACTCAGCTCTAATGAAGAAAAAAATGGATAAACTAAATTTCTAGGCATATTTCCTAACTCACACCAATATCACCAGGGTATTTTACTTTCTAATCTATTGAAGTTCATAGTTATCATGCCTGGAAATAAGGCGGGCTTATCACCCCATGCACGGATTCCTGTGGGATAGAGTTTCTCTACTAAATGAATTTCTAGAGTTTGAAGAGTCCCAGAATTTACAAGCTCAGTTACTGAAACAGAGCATGTAGTTGACAAGTTTTCAGATGCACAAGGTAGCCCACCTGCCCACACGATCAAAGATGCAAAGGTAGAGATAGTAAGTATACCCAAATCTTACTCGCTTCAAACTTCGCCTCCAAACCTCCAGAAAAGTTCCCAATGGGCATAACCTGAAGTAACACCAGTAAGTAGGACCTACTTCCTGAAGTGGCCTAAATCCTTGACAACACACTGGGGATTCATTCAGTACTGCAAATTATGCAGGCTAGGTGTTTTCGTATCATTGCAGTCTCAGAACACTGCAGTCCTAGGGTGATAAATAGTAATGTCACCGTGGAACAGGTTTAACAGTGGACCTAGAGATAGGCACATAACAGTTAAAGCTCCCTGACAGCTCCATGCCTTTCATGACAAGGACTTGGACTTTATCTTGCCACAAGATAAAGATTTTGCTTCTGTTCTGTTGGAGGTCATAGCAATGGACTCAACACCAGCCCAGTCCTTTGACTACACAGAAGAAGCACTGCTTCTTCCAATAAAGAAGGAAAAGTTAAAGTTTTCACTGACTTTCGTATGAGATAAAATCACTTATCTGGGAGCAAACAAGCCAGGGCTCCTTTGTGGCTTGTCTGGTCCAGCAGATGATCCCAGGCTGACTTTGTGGCTATAGTAACATACACAGTCAGAGACACCAGGTTCTGGGTACGGGAGAGCAGAAGAGAGGAGTCAGAAGAAACTTCACTAATTGCGTAAGTCTGCTCCCAGGTCTGCTGCCAGCTGGCAGAAAGCGCAGCCGTCTCATTAAGTTTCACTAGCTGTGCTGCTCACTTTTGAGCAGTAACCTTTTTGGGAAGGGGGAGGCATCTTTTTCCCTCCACACGAGTCGAAAGTCATAAAGAGATATTTCCACCCACTTCGCTGATGATGCCTGGCAAGAATCAGAGATGCCTCTCCAAGTCTAATGCTTTTCAAAGTGTTTTTAAGTTCTCCTCTTTAATTCACATTTAAGGGTATGTGGAGGAAAACACCTTTTTCTGTCTAGAACAGCACCAGACTGTAGAATAGAAGGTCCTGATGAATGGCTGAGAACCAAATAACATAAGGTGAGGAATTATGAATTCAAACAGTAGTGCCAGAGCTTCTTTCTCCCTCCAGCAAGCACAGATTTTCTATTTCATAGTTAAATTAAAAGGCTATTTCGCTTCAACTCTTAAATATAGAAAGATACGTGGCTCCTGAGTTTTCCCCTAGGATCAACTACAGAGAATTAAAATCATTATTTGGGTTTTGTGGTTTTTTTTTGTTTTAAGCACACATCAACAACACCCCACAACCACTCCAACAACACCCCTACTAAGATATTTCTGTGTTTCTGGGCAGGATGTTTTTAGGCTGCTGGGATATAGATCTATTAAGGCCCCTTTCCTTCACTGAGGAAGGACAGGAGTGGGACACACTGATGCCTGCACTCCAGGTTCTGTGCTCTTTGTTTGTAAAGCCCAACATCTCTCTGCAGTCTGTGGGAAAGTCCCTTGCTTGGCCTCCATCCTGATGACTTTTCAAGTCCCTAGTCTCACAAAACATCATTTTAAGCTTTATCCAGTAAGTCACCCTTCAAAATACCATTTCACCGTTACAGGCTTTTTCTATAAGGAGACCTTGATTACTGCAACTCATTTCTTGCTTTGATAAACATAGTTCTGATGGGCCTCAGCTCCCTGTTTTCTTCTCCATTTTTTTTTTTTAAAGGAGAAAATCACTGGGTCATGTATGAGCTTGGAGCAGGAGAGATTTTTGTATTCTCAAACAATTGAAACGTATTTGTTTCTTAAATCATTTAAAGTAATATAGGCCATTGTCATGAAAAATCAAAAACTTAATTTAGACCATGCATAGACACCAGGGAATGGGAGGTTCTGCAGATGGTGTGCAGAAGTTGTGGGTGCAGACTGCATAAAACCCATAACTTTCTTCCCCATTTCAGCATCTACCTCCCAGTTACATACCCACATGATTCTGCAATCTATTACCAGAAAACATTTTCTGGGTTTAAGCACCTAAATTACACCTACAGAAAATGACTCGTTTTGTCTTTTATAACATGGTGGATGCTGCTGCTCATCTTCTATGGATTAGCCATAGTTGAAGCCTTTATTAAGGACATGGGTTTCAGATAAATGATGTTGTTTGATGAAAGAAATGTAAAATCCTGCCTGCAACACAAACTGTCAAAAGACACACACTCTGCTGAGTTGAACCTTCCTTGTACCTCTGCATCTGGTGCATCCCCTAGACTCTGAAGTCCTGATGTCTGAAGAGGGAATAACCACCAGCTTATGCTTCCCTGCCACAGCAAGGAGTTTTACTGGTCTCTGACTTTTTTTTTTTGAATTTAAGGCAAAGAATGTTTATGTAACAGCCACAAAATATCAAGGATAGGATACAGCATGTATAGGTTTTCTACACCTACCAAATCAATTTTCTTAGTTTGCTTAACAGTCTGGCATCTCCAATTTTCTGCTTGCCCATCACTAGCTCTGTAGAATGCTTATAAATATGCATCAACAAAACATAGAAAGTAAGGCAAAAAATCACTTTTTGTCCTGTCTGTAACAAATTACTTAAAGCAATAGCAAAAATTACAGATGAAACTAGTAACACTAACTCTTGTCCCCCTGCATTTCTTCATCACTCAAAAGAAAAGCTGTTCCCGTCAGCAAAGCACCTGCCAAACAGATGACTGCACCTGGGCAATTTCATACTGAACAATGCAGGGGCCTTGGCTGTCTCCAAACCTTTTACATTCTTCTCACTGCGTACTCCAGTGCCAAGCTGCACAAGCCTGCTTGTGGCTGAAAGCTCAGGAATGTCATTGTCAGCTCACTTCAGCTTTGCTTAGCAGCCACATCAGGATCTGAAGGTGCTGCCTTCCAAACCAGTGCCTGTATCTGTGTGATTATGGAAATGCATGCAGAGGTCCTATTAGGAAGAAATCCCACCCTGTCTGGCATATTAATGGGATAACTCGTCTACCCTGGGAGGAATGTATTTAGTGAAAGACTGCTCAACAGCTTTATCCCTCAATGATGGTGCAAAAGTCAAGGTTGTATATCTGATGCACATGCTTCAAACTTTCTCACCTGTTCTTACAGGATGCAGTTGCAAAGAGGCTGATGAGCACACATGCAGCAAAAAGAGTGCACAAGAGAGAAGACAGACATCAGAGGTCTGCTTAAAACCACATCACTACTCCTCTAAAAAATAGCCTGGAAGGGATATAACATAGTCAGAAGTAAGGCGAGGAAGGTAGGTTAAGGCCTGACTATTCCACCACAAGAATTAACAGACAAGCAAGGAAGGAGCTAGGTTCAAAGCAAGAACAAAGAGGCAGGTCTTCACATTGCTGTGGCAGAGCTGTGGAATTCCTTGAAGAAGGAAGATAAAAAGGATGCTATACTCTTATTGGTCAAGCAGGGGACTGAATCCATTCATAAAATAAATCAGTAGAGTTTAGGAAACAGAAAAATCCTCTAGCTCAGGGATTCTGGTTTAAAAGTAATCAGAGGTTTTGAAAATAACAAGGATAACAAATGGTAAATATGTTCATCCTGTTCTTGCTCATTTCCAACCATCTTCTACAGCTAAAAACAGTTACAGCTGCTTAGTTACAACAACAAAAAAAGCAGAGCACTGGAGTAGGTGAACCTTTGGTTTACAAATATAACCATTCTGTTTTGCCTGTCTAGGTTTGCTACAAACTCTTCACAAATAGTTAATTTTGCTGTAAGAGCATGAATCCTGTTGGCCTGGTCTGAAATCACTGTGATTAGGAGAGCATTGTTTTCAAGAGTTGCAGACCAGAAATGACAAAACCTTGCAGTCAACCTGAATATTTGTCTCTGCTGTCTCCTCATCACTCACACTGGGCATAAGACTTCAGGATCTGCTCCACTTCCCAGTCACATGGACAGAAGTGCACCATCTATGTTTGATCATGATACATCACCATTCAATTTTCACAGAATCACAGAATCGAAGGGGTTGGAAGGGACCTCGAAAGATCATCGGGTCCAACCTCCCCTGCCGAAGCAGGCTCCTTAGAGCAGGCTGCCCAGGTAGGCGTCCAGACGTGCCTTGAATATCTCCAGAGAGGGAGACTCCACAACCTCCCTGGGCAGCCTGTTCCAGTGCTCTGTCACCCTCACCGTGAAGAAGTTCTTTCGCATGCTGGTGCGGAACTTCCTGTGCTCTATCTTGTGGCCATTGCCCCTTGTCCTATCCCCACAAACCACTAAGAAGAGGTTGGCCAAATCCCTCTGTCTCCCAAACCTCAGGTATTCATACACATTGATAAGATCCCCTCTCAGCCCTCTCTTCTCCAGGCTGAACAGACCCAGGTCTCGCAGCCTTTCCTCATAGGGAAGATGCTCCAGGCCCTGTATCATCTTTGTGGCCCTCCACTGGACTCTTTCCAGGAGTTCCCTGTCTTTTTTGTACTGGGGAGCCCAGAACTGGACACAGTACTCCAGGTGAGGCCTGACCAGGGCGGAGTAGTGGGGGAGGATCACCTCCCTTGAACTGCTGGCCACGCTCCTTTTAATGCACGCCAGGATCCCATTGGACCTCTTGGCCACGAGGGCACACTGCTGGCTCATGGTCAACCTGTCATCCACCAGGACCCCCAGGTCCTTCTCCTCAGAGCTCCTCTCCAGCAGGTTGTCCCCCAGCCTGTGCTGATACATCTGGTTGATCCTTCCCAGGTGCAGGACTCTACACTTACTCTTATTCAACCTCATTTGTTTTATTCCTGCCCATCTCTCCAGCCGGTCCAGGTCTCGCTGAGTGGCGGCACAACCTTCTGGCGCATCAGCCACTCCTCCCAGCTTCATGTCATCAGCGTACTTGCTGAGGGCAGACACTATTCGCTCATCAAGGTCGTTGATGAAGATGTTGAACAAGACCGGACCCAACACCGACCCCTGGGGAACGCCGCTAGTCACAGGTCTCCATCCGGACTCTGCGCCACCGATCACCACCCTCTGAGCTTGGCCAGTCAGCCAGTTCTCAACACACCTAACTGTCCACTCCTCTATCCCACACTTTCTCAGCTTTGCTAGCAGGATGTCATGGGAGACAGTATCAAAAGCCTTGCTAAAGTCAAGGTAGATGACATCCACTGATCTGCCCCCATCTACCTAGCTGGTGATGTCATCATAGAAGGCAATGAGGTTGGTCGAGCACGACTTCCCCTTGGTAAATCCATGCTGACTACTCCTCATAACATTCTTCTCTTTCAATTGCTTGGAGATGACATCCAGAATTTTCATTAAAGGGGATCTCTTGTGCAGGTTTTGCAGTCTTCTCTAGCTCCGCAAGAAATTATATAACCTGAAGAACATTCATGGATATGTTTGGAGACATTTCGTATCTCAGGAACACTTAATGAGACTGAATCATAAAATTACTCTTCTGGGACAAGCTCCTCTAGGAAAACACAACTACCTGGTTATGTTTCCTTCCTAGGACTACAGCCAAGGAACAAGTATACAAATGGCATTAGCCATGCAGGATGACACAAGGGCCTCTGGAACAATTCAATTACAAGAAACATATTTGAAAGCTCGTTTCTGATCTTAAATTGGTTCGTTTTGCATTTGCGTGCACACAACCAGCTTCTAGAAACTAGCATCACTCTCTCTCCTGCATATCTCAGCAGGCCCAAAATAGAAAGAGCAGTAGTTCCCTGTAACCAGACATGACTACTTCTTGAAAACACCCTTTTATGCTTAGGATTGCAGGTTGTCACCTCTGCCTACCCTGAATGGGTTTGCTTCCTAGCGTCTCACTGAAACAGCAATGCAAAGTTGATCAGCTTGGCTTTCCCCCCCCATCCCTCCACCCAGAGCAAACTCATCCAATGGAAAAAAAAATCCAATGCAAAAAGCTAATATAAAAAGATAAAAAGCAGACAGTTGTTTCAGTTACATGATAATCCAGACCTATGTGCAAGCCAAATAGAGTATGACTACAGGTATGTATATATACATATAACTATACACACCAAGAAAAATGCACCAATGCCTGCTTTTTTCCTCCCCCTTTTAAAGTTAATAATAAACTAAAAGAACTTGTGCCATTCACAGCATACTCTTCGGCCTTCTCATTAACTAGTTCTCTTCAACAGAAAAAGAAATAAATATTTTACGTAGTGCTCCTAGGAGAGAACTAGCCTGACAGCTCCGGAAAACAATATTGGGTGTTGATGTAAAAGCAATGATGATGCGTACTATCACTTTCCTACATACACCTACTTCCTTGCTAACGTCCTTTAATGGGATTGTTATTAGGAAGAGAGAGTAATTCATTTTTCATAGTCTCCCTCACCTTTTGGCCTCTCTACTGAACTTGACAACTAAGGGAGACAATTAGCAGCAATGGTGAACTGGATGCATATGTTATGAGTTAGCTGGCAGAGAGGATGCACTCCGTTTTCTTTAATGTCTTGAGACAATGAGCTGCGGTGGACTTGAACTGTTGACCCTGTGCAATAAACCACCATGCAGTATTACCACCCTCCTGAGACAACTACTGCAACAGGAGTTGGTTGTCTTTTGTTTTTCTTTTTAAATATAAGTAATAGCAGTTCTTTAAGGGAGAAAAAAACTAATGATCACAACACTTGCAGAGAGAAAGCACACATCCAAGGGCTTGTTCCCTCCCCCCCCCCACATATTTGCTGTGCTGGTTTTATCCAGCTGGGCAGCTGAGCTCTACTATAACCAGTCACTCCCCCATCCTCAGAGGGAACAGGAAAAAAATGATGAAAAGGGCTCAAGGGTTGAGGTAAAGACAGGGAGATTGCTCAGCTATTACCATCACAGTTAAAACAGACTCAGCATAGGGAGATTTATGTAACTTATTACTTCTTACTAAAAAAAACAGAGCAGTGAAAAACAAAGAAAAACTAAAAAACACGTACCCCCCATCCATCCTCTTCCACCTCCTCCCCCTGAGCGGTGCAGGGAACAGGGGAATGGGGGCTGTGGTCAGTCCCTGACACTTTGCCTCCACTGGCCCTTTACGGTCACTCTCTGCCCCTGCTCCAAGTAGGGTCCCTCCCACAGGATGCCATCCTTCCCAAATTGATCCTGCATAGGCTTCCCACTGGCAGCAGCCCTTCAAGAATTGCTCCCACACAGCTCCATACTACAGGGTCCATCCCCCAGAAGCAGACTGCTCCAGCACGGGTCCCCCACGGGCGGCAGCTCTCCCCAGACCCCCTGCTCCTGTGTGGCCTCCTCTCCACGGGCTGCAGCTCCGGCCCGGGGCCTGCTCCTGCGGGGGCTCTCCATGGGCCGCAGCCTCCTCCAGGCCACATCCACCTGCTCCACCGGGGGCTCCTCCACGGCCTGCAGCGTGGAGATCTGCTCCGTGTGGGACCCATGGCCTGCAGGGGGACAGCCTGCTCCACCAGGGGCCTCTCCACAGGCCGCAGGGGAACTGCTGCTCTGGTGCCTCAAAGCACCTCCTGCCCTCCTTCTGCACTGACCTGGGGGTCTGCAGGGCTGGTTCTCACTCCTCGCTCTCCCAGCTGCTGTTGTGCAACAGTCTTTTTTCCCCTTTCTTAAATATGCTCTCACAGAGGTGCAAACATCGCTTATTGGCTCAGCTCTGGCCAGCAGCAGGTCCTTTTGGAGCCAGCTGAAACTGGCCCTTATCTAACATGGGGCAGCTGCTGGACTCTTCTCAGAAATCACCCCTGCAGCCCCCCACTGCCAAGACCTTGCACATAAACCTGCTATGCTGGTATATCATTAAGCTATCAAGACTGAATCTGAATAGTAAGACAAGTTGCACAGTACTAAAAACAATAATATCAGTATGTTGAATTCAAATGGCATGAGCTGCATTTTAGTCCTGTTGTATGCATCTATATACCATATCTATACATATAGTAGCAGTGGAGTGGATGTTCTCCTTACAGAGCTAAAGTGGTGACACCAACAAGTGCCACAGTTGTGCTTCTAGTTGTACCTGACTTAAGGGATACAAAATGCAGCAGGAAAAGAGCTACATAAACATAAGCTCTACCACACCATGCTGAAGCCTTGAAGCAGCAGGCTATTCTTTCACTGAAGGACTGCATGCTATACAGCCAATTTCATCTTTCATCCTAAGGAAATCATTTTATCTGATCAGCCTAACAGTACATGCTCTAGTCCTCAGTCTAAGCTTGAATGCACATAAATGAGAGATTAACGGTATTTACAAAGCAGCTTTTATTGATCAGTTGGAAAAGAAACTGACAATTCAAGCCACTACTGGCATTTGGAAAGTTACCTTCCCCTGAATAGCTCAAGTGCTGAAGTCTAAATCCTTGGTCCAGTCACTAATGTACAAGTGTTCAGTTGTGTCTAAAAACACCTGGGACACAAAACTACAGGAGCGATAATTGAAAGCATAGTATAAATATTTTGGGGTCATTCCTAGTGACTAGGACCTTCAGATTTCTTTGAAGAACAGCATCAAAATTAATTTTAAATATGGGGGCAGAATCAATACTACAGGCACAAATAGGTTTAATCTTTGAGAAAGTTCAGAATTTGAAACAAGCTTTTCACTCAGCTGTTTTGCTTCTTTTCTCCTGCTCTCCCATCTCTACTACCCTTTGATTTTTCATCTTTCATGTCTCCTTAGTGACAGTTCCAGTAAAACATTCATTTGTTCAGGAAGCTTCACTGAAATGAACCCACTACCATTGTGACAGCTTCCAGCAGCAAACCTTTCTGTAGAAAACTGCTGATTTGGTCATCAGCTGACTCATGCATTCCCTCTGTCAGAAGGGAAGCTGCAGATTGAACAAGTTCTTGATTAGTTGTATCACAAACAGGGCAGCTTTTATTTTTATTTTATTTTTAGTCATAACACTTTCCCCATCTAAAGGGAGTAACAATCTGAAGAGATAAACATGTGAATGAAACTTCATGCACAGCAACTCTTTAATTATTGAGAAATATGATTGTGCTTCATCTCTCTTCAGGAGTTTGAATGTCTCCAAACAAGACTGGACAAGATTTAAATATATTACAAGGGAAGAACATCTTAATTTGGCCCTAGGGATAGCCTGGGTGACTTAAATAATTTGTTTCTAAAAATCTACAAAAAGAGGAGTTCAGCAAAACAAAGTGCAAAAACTGCCCGATTATTAAAGTTGTTAGGTCAGTTTTCTGATCTTTCATGCTGTTTTATTTACAGCCGTAACTGCTTTCCCTTTCATGGAGCAACATCTGATTCATGTTTGCAGTAGCAACAGCTAGCTATTCCTGGCCAGTAAGCCTCTTCCAAATGGGCATGAAAGAGCTCCGGATGGCACAGAAATTACTTGCTGATGTGCTTCTAATTAGTTATGGCAGCTTATTCTAAAGCTAAAGCACTGAACAAAACGAAAAGAAAACTAGAAGAGGTGAAAGGAGGGGTGAGAAAAGAGGAAATATTAGGGACAAATAAGGAGTTTTGAAGATGGTTCCAAATGACTAGGAGCTTGAAAAACAACCATGCCAAGAGGTCCTGCTCCAATTATTTCTGTTGTGATGCGTATATTTTATAGAGTGAATCCGTACTAAGTTGCAGAATCATCACAGAATGCCTGACATTGGGAGGGATTTCTGGAGGTCATTTAATTGTATACTAAGAAGAAATAATTCCCTGAATGATGTCTTTGTTTATAATGCACAGGTGCATCTACAAACCAGCTGACCTTCCCAGACAATACACTCTTATCATTCATTAGTAATTTGAGGAAACAGTCTGACATGTTGCTGGCCCAGGCAAATTAGTCCTTTCACATATGGGATTCAAGTTTTGCTCTGCCTGTACAGCACCTGAGGAATCACTCCTAACACCCAGGCTCTGCACAGCGCCCCCTTGTGATGGGGTTTTAAAAGCACATATCAGCATGTGTGAAAGTCATTCCTTGCCACTGAACTTTCTGTCTGTAAACATTCCCAGGCACTCTGAATTTATTACTGTGCAGACAGCTAGACAGTTCTACCGAATGCACATGGGTTTGCTCCAGAGGCAACTGATCAGTAACTTAACCTGGCTGACCTTGCACAGGAAAAGTTGAGGAGAGCTTCCATTAGCTGAACTAAGGGAGCAGTAACAGAAAACCTAGGGGATTTGGGACAGAAGGGTCTCTTGAATTGTTAGATCTGCCAAGATTACATGCCTGCTTAAAGTTAGATGGGTGAGCATACTGAAGTTGAGTGTACCTTAGAACTCTGCTCTTCCAATGCCAGAAGACCAACTCATGCCAAAAACCACTATCATCCCTGCCCCAGTACTCTGCTTAGGATCCCACAGCATACTTGTATACCAGCTGTTTTGCTATGACATCCAAATAATGTTATGATCCAGATTTGTTCTGATGTCAAAGCACCTCTTCATTTCCTTTCCATTGGTGTGATCACCAAAGTCATGAGTTCTGGCCTTGCTCCTCTTGTCTAACTAGATCTATGCAAGCTACCTTTTCTGTCACTTCTGATGGGTGTAACACTTTAGGAGCAGAAATTCACTCACTCACACTGACCTATGAAGTCACAGACCTGTGATTTCAACCTCCTTAGTATGCAGACATTTGACTACCCACTTGACCCAGGTCCACTGTCAGAACTTAAACAATAGTCACATTGTTTAAACAAGCAGTATTACACTACCACTAGGCAAATGTTCAGTAGATTTTTAGCTCAGTGGTATTAAGTAGATTTGTCTGATTTCAGGGCTTCTGATTCTACTTGAATTATCATTGAAGGCCTAAAGATATAACTCCCTTAAGCACTTCAGAAATATTACAAACAAAACAGATCAATCTATCAGCACCTTAGTCAAATCTGACTATCATCATCCAACCAACTCTACCCAAGAAAACCAGCAGCCAGTGCTGGGACCTTGAACAGAACACATCACTCTGAGTCTGTATTTTCTCCAATTTAAAACTGCTTTTCTGATCTACCCTTGATCTCTCTGCTTTATTTCTTCTCTTTTAACAATCTTCAGAATAAAAGTAAAGGCAGCCCCAGAAGCTTCAAGCAGTTTTATTTTCATTCACTCCTCATCTTCATTTTCCTGACACAACCGACAGTAGATTTGGGCTAACGGCTGTATACTCCTAGGTTATTCTCAGATGCACAAAACAGAAGAACACCCAGAAAAGCAGGGAGGTGAAGATGCCAGTCTACACAGCCACAATGCACAGAGCCTTCAGAACTGAGGATCTCTATATTCTCTTTAAATTTCAGAAAAAGGCAAGGACAGGAAAGACATAAAAGACAACCATAAAGTGATATAAGGACAAATTAAGTTGTCAACAAACTACAGAAGGAGCAGGTGACAGTTAAAGAGAGCATAAAATCAGAGTTTAATACCTTAAAAATATGTATAGTAAATGAAAGAAAACTCATAGCCTCAGAAGATAGGACAGAAAGAAATAGCCAGAAATGAAGAAAGGTAGAGACGAGTCCAGGTATCTCTTAAAGATACTTAAGAGATGGAACAAAGACAGCAGCAGGTTACTTTAAGGTAAACACCTCGTAGGTCCTCACTGCAGACATTCAAGAGATTACATACAATATCAGTGAGAGTGAACGTGGCAAAGAAAAAAAATGTGACAGGCAAAGGGCTAAGAGGATCAATATGGGATGCTTTTGTTTATTGCACCAACTTCTACTTGTCTTTGGAATCACCATGCCCAGAGTAAGAAAGAGTACTTGGCACACATTAAACCACAGCATTGGCCCCTCTGAACTGGTAAAAAAAAAACTAGAAATACTACAACAAGAAATCTTCCCAAACATCCATTTTAAAGTAGTCTTACATACAAGCATTCATTCTAGATGAAGGAGAATGAAAGACACTTTAACCTTATTCCACCTCATTTTCTGAAATGCTCTACCAGCTGTCAGAAGTATAGACTGAACAGTCTGACTTTACAGCCAGTAGCTCTATGGAGTGGTGACATTTGAAGCAAATCAAGCACAGACTCTGCTGGTTAGCTGCCTGCAGGCTTTCTTAGCCGTGATGCACTGCATGCATTCTCCAGTAGAGCCCTTCCCAGAGGTTTTTGCCCAAATTCAAAGAAGATCCAAAGAGAGCAGCTGCTATAAGAGTCAACTTGCTACACTTTCATTCTTTTTTTTTTCCTCCCCTCTAGTTTGCCAAGTGGGACAGAATGTGTTTGTTTTGGCAGAAATAGGTTAGCCATTGGGTCTTAGAGTTACACGGATAATTCCTCTCTTCCTCCCAAAACACTGCATTGCTTGTTTAGCTGGTTAACACAATCATATCAGCTTAGAGGATGGTTACCAAGTACTGCACTCACGACCAAGCAGTAAGAATTAATTGATCAGGTAAAACCAGAGGGGTTGAAAACTAACATAATGCAATCTATCAAGAAGCAAAACTATTTGTAAACCATTTGCTTTAACTTTTTGTGTTTAACACTTGATCTTGTTTAATTATCCGTCCCCCAGACCTCCTTAAGATTCTGGACATCCCTTTACCACCTTTGAAATCATGACACTGACTTAAAGACTGCAAGATCTTAAGAAGAAATCAAAATGTATTTGCTTTCAGCTTCTGCTTTCTCCTCTTTGAGCCAACATGCCAGCCCTGTCTTCACATTTTCCTCTCCTATAGCCAAGGACAGCAACTGCATTTCATTTACTTGGTTTTGAAATGTAGGAAATAACATTTAATCACATGCCTCCAGCTGTCAGATCTTTAAGAAATAAAAGAAATAATATAAAAAGTGATGGACATGGTATTCATCCGGTGCCCAACCTTTACTGTTTCCCCCAGCCTCCATTTTGCAGCTTAATGAATAATAACTACCACTCTTCCTATCTTGGTGACATATACTCATAAGTTCATCTATAAACCCTATAAGTTCATAGAGCAGAGAGAAGTTCTACTATCCTAATTGTACAGCTGGGGAGCTCCCACATACAGAAAATTGCTTTGCTGAACTGGATGAGATTTCTGTACATGATTAAATGCTTTGCTGACCAGTGCCATAAATGATATACCACTGAAAAAATGTGTCTTTTGAGAAGTTTGGTTTCCTGCATTTCTGGCAGAAGTCTTCACCTCCCAGTTAGGCACCTTCCTAGGAATGATATTGGACATAATGAAAATCTCATGTCAAACGTTGAGATTCCCTGACAAGAGCAAAGATGTTCACTGATCTGGTAAAACATCTACTTAGAGAATTAAAATTACAGTCCTGGCAAGATGTATGCCAAGGGAGGACATGGCACCTGGAGTTACAGACTGCTCTCAGGAGCAGGCCACTTCCATGGGGAAGAATTAACAGTCTCAGCATATTTTGTATCCTGTTTCAGCAAACACAGATTACGCCTGCTAATTACTTCCAAACAGAAGTTATATGTTGAATATCAACACTTAAGTTTCTCGTTATGGTCTCAGGTATATTACACAGCTATAATTTTAACGGAAGCTAAAAGATTTTTTTGTGGCTCAGCAGACCCATTGCTTAAAATATTCTGGAAGTAAAAAGTACTGCCATGGGCTGTAGCCCTTGATTTTTCCCCTCTGCCTCTTACAGGAAAAGCACCTGTCTTTGCTTGTGAACCTTGCGAATCAAGATGTCAGGACCTGGATTCCTCAAGAAGTTAACCAGCACCATGTGTTATTTGCAGCCTTCTGTCATGTCTGGTCACACAGCACATTTGCCCACTGCCATCTTCCACAGCAACCTACTACCACTGCGCCAGAGAGGCAGAATGAAACGTAATCAGTGAATACAAAATGATACCCTGTTTAAACCTACCTGTGCATTCTTCTTCCTCTGAGACTAAATATCCAGGTGAAGCTACAGCACAAAAGCAGAATTACAAAGTTCTTCATATACCTCCTGGGTTTCAAACTCTTGCTGCCATCACTGATTCTCCCTGCCTGTCCCACCAGACCACTTGCTTGCTCATCTCTAGTATCCACTCCCCCAGAGGGTTAGGACCTGCTTTCTGCAGCCTCCAGTCTCCTTGAGGAAACAGGTTTAGTTCTTGAAGGGTCTGTTTTCCATATAGGGTGAGGCATTGGTACAAATTTTGTATCTCAAAAAAAAAAAAAAAATCAATACATGTAACTAAGATCTTTGAGGTATATAAGTTTAATAGACAAATGGAGTGCGCTTGGCTACCTAGATGTTGAGTACTTTAAATATTGACCTGCAGAGTTAATCAGTATGAACTGATCGTAGATCAAGAAGGAAGTTAAATAGAGAAATGGACTGTGAAATGCACATTACTTTGAGGTGAGGCTGAAAGCTGTGAGCCTTATGTCTCCAAATGCAGCTCCAGGAGACTCCTCTGTCCAGCAGTCTCTCTGGGCACGTCTGACAGATGCTTGGTTCCAGTCACTAGTTGGGCCCCTATCGATCAGCCTGGCTTTTCATGCACTGCTCAGTACAAGTCTTCCAGCCACACAGCTCTGCCCACCTGAAAGAATCTGTAGCTGCCATTCATCCTTGCAGTGCAACACATAACCTGACCAACCTGACCAACCAAGGTCTGGGAGCTTATCTGCCTCAACTCCCGATCTCTTTGCATGGTAGGAAGCCAAACAAAAACAAAGTCATTAGCAGAGTCTCTTGAATATTCCCCATAGCTGCATTTGTCAACCTTCTCAGGTACAAACCAAAACATTCTCCTCCCTTCCCCTTCCCTCCCCCTAGTCTCTTGTATTTAGTTCAAAAAGAATAAAAACATATCAACTATGACAGCAAAATGTCTGAATGAAATACCTACTGCCACATTTTACCTTATGTACTTGGAAAGTTTTGCCACTCCCAAGCTCTGTACTGGATATTTTTTCTTTGGTCTAGGGTTATTACAATGTTTTCAGCATGGCTTAATTGCATATCTGCAAGGTCATGGCCCACAAATTCAGATGCATTTCTCCCCTCAGAGAAATTCCCTTCCTTGATCAGTTAGGTAGAGAACAAAGAACTCAAAGGCTAGAAAAATGATGCCAGCTAAGAGGGTTGGAGAACGTGATTTAACAAGTCTTCACCATCTTTGTTTCTGACAGCTGACCCAGCAGATGAGACTTGTGGAAGTGTACATATTCCTTGGTGGTTGGATGCTAATGCTTCATGGCAGAAACTGTCTCCACATAATTAGAATACAGGCATATGTGAGCTAGGAAACATCCAGTGGACTAATTAATTGTGGCAGGAAGCACATGCTTCTCCATTTTCTAGTAATTAACTGGCACTGAATCAATTTCTTTTTAAACAACCCAATTTTTTAATTAAAAAAGGTGTTCATAGAAATTCCACGATCAACATCAACTACAACAGAAGTAGTCTTCCAGAAGTGCAGAATGTTGTCAAAGTCTCAAGTAAGTCTGAATGTAATATAAGCAGACAACTGCTGCTTCCTTTACAGATTAAAAAGGGACTACAGATATTTTGCAGATTCCAGGCCAAGAGGTGGGAAATGGTCAGAGTTCAGATTTGAAGGAACTTGTGATTTAGGTTGTTCAGAAATAGGAATTACTTTGATAAGCAGCAGTTACAAATGATTTATTATCCAGATATAGGAAATATCTGGTACAACACATACTGTGCTGGATAAAAAAAAAGTTCAAGTCAGAAATTTTTTCTATAAAGAAACTTGCCCATAAATGCTTGCAGGGAATGCTAACACAATCTCACGGATGGATGGTTGGAAACTATTAGGACTGGCCACTAGGAAATTGCTACCTTCTAAGCCACTTTATTTTTCAATAGTTTTCTCACATAAACCTCTACAGGTAGGAGGAAATAGGACACACAGTAACAATAAGAATAGTGTTATATCAATAAAAGTAATATTTTGCCCACTGTTAGAATTCATCCTTGTTTACCAGCTGCCTCTTTATAAATCATGAGTCATGCTCCTGCTTGCCAAGATCTGACATAACCAGATGGCTTCCTAGTTTCTATAACTACTTGAACTCTGGAAAGAATGCCTGGGAGGAGGGAGAAGGTAGCTTAAAGCTGCTTTTCCTCCTTTCTGCAATTCTCCAGTGCACACACCCAGAGGGATCCTCCGCTTTGACAGAGGTTTGCACACTCACTTGTTGCAGCTGTTGAGAAAAGCCTCAGAGGGCTTAACTCAAGGCTTTGTAAGCTTTGTATTTGCTTTTAAAATGCATTAAGAAAAGGCCACAGCTAAAATCCACATGGGTCCTCTTGTGTAATTGTTGTGTAATTAACCAAGCCTCCCAGAGGAAAGCTGCTGACTTCAGCTTCAAGGTACATCCACAAAGATACGTTCAAGACAGAGGCAGAACAAATATTCACAGATATTGCTGTAAAATCCTTCAGCAGAGCAGTATACCTACATTTTGGGAAACTAGGGTTGTCATTATGTTCTGCTTATTATCACCCAAGTTGATTTAAACACATCTATCTGACTTCAGAGTCGCAACAAAAAGAGCATCCTTCCTTGCATCTCCCTTAATTCTCATTTTTCCAATCGGTAAGAGGTTTCCCCATATATGCAAAGCTTCTTGAAACACAAATAGAAGTCCCTCTGAGAACATTAAGTACTGGCAGCTTTGGGGCAGGTATTGCAGCACTGAACAGACAATCCCCCAAACCTCCTTTGTTTCCCCCATTCATCGCCCTTCCTAAGCAGCCCATCCTGAGAGGGCAGAAGGGACAGAGTCCTGGTCCAGCCCTGCAAACCCCTAACATAGATGTGTTGTGCACAGACTCTTCCTCAAGGACTTGACTCAAGCCATCTCAGACCTAGAAACACTGCTACGCTGGCAGTCAGGAGTACGTAGCTTCAGTGCCCCATACATGCCACCAGTCTGCTTGCAGACTGGAGCAAGACTTGATGCTTGCAGGGTTTTCTTGGTGGCACAAAAAAAATATCATGTCATCTCAACTTGGCTGAGGGTGCAAAACTGAGTGGTATAAAGCAGGTCCTTTAGTTTCCTAACTTACATATGCAAGCCCTCTACACAGGCACTATTTTCAGGAAAGGATCTGAACATTTTATTATAGTTTATCCATGCAGAACACTCGAGTACATTCATCCATTTCTATTTACATATGAGTAGGAAAAAAGCGTTGAACTGAGATGCATTCTTTGCAAAATAAATGTGGAACAATCCGTTCTGGCAAGCCTGTGATACAAAGCTTGGCTGCCTTCTCAAACAGCATCTCCCTGTGGCGGGAGAGACAAAAAAAGCCATGCAGAAAAATGCATGCCCTGCCCTCCTCTTCTTTTCTCCTGACACAATGCTGCTCTAGACATTGGGGGAGGAGAAGTAAAGGCATTTCTCATGCCGTAGGAGAAGAGAAACTTCCTCGACTCTGACATCCAGATTGATGTAATATGGTCAGGTGGAGCTGAGTAGGTGAGCATGTCAGCAATTTTGCTACAAAGAAAGATTTGAGAAAGATGAGAAGCATCAGGATGATGAAGCCTTGAATGGCCATTGATTAGACTGCTCCTGAATTTGAGAAGCAGAATGGTTTCAGAACAATACAACTGTCAGCATTACAGTGGCTTCCCTTTCAGCCCTCACTGGTTTGCTATTGTAGAAATAAATTGACATATTTGCATGTGAAAGGTTTTTATATTATCTATGGGCTCAGGATGGATTAAGAACTAGCAGGGTTGGAAGAAGGAAAAGAATAGACTTCTCTCCAATAACAAAACAATTCCACCCCTCCCTTGTCCTCTTCCTCCTCACCTAAAAGAGGAGAGACAACACCTTCTTCCCAGGTATCAAGGTACAGAGGGGAAAAGCTTTTCTTTTTCCTCCAATGCTCACTCACAGGGATTTTCATTTTGTACAAACATTGAGAAGAAGAGCATAAGATAACAAAGCTCCCATTCAGCAAGTACTCATAGCTTTGGATTTTGCCCACTGGTCAAGCTGGGCTGAACAAAATACTATTTCTTCAGTGTTCTGCTATTTCTACATCACACACACTCATTTTTTTTCAACTCAAGGATGCATGTGCAGGAGAGGTTAGCTCATATGCTATCTCTAACTACTTGCCTCAAACTAGGGATTTAGGACAAAAAACACCTTTGCTCTCTTTCCACACCATACATAACAGCTCAACCTGATGAGCAGGGAAAGCAAGTCCCTTATTTAACAAAGGCATCAGCCACTCTTCTTGAAAGGATATCAGGGTCCATTCTGAGTCTAGACACAGATTATAACCAATACCTCTTTTCTTCCCCTCCCCAAACTGGTGATTTTATAAGGAAAAGCAGACCTGTACACTAAGGAGAGAGAAGCTATCAATAACAGTGAAGGTTTCCTACATTTTAAGCTTTCTAATTCTTAAGCCAACAACAAAAGTTTCTGGCATAAGATGAGAAAAGACAGCACAGACCCATTTTGCAACATTGGGGAGTTAACTAGCTGCAAAGAACTGGGACATCCCCTGAAGAAGGGGACCGGGCTTACTATGTTAGCTTGACAGAACAATAAGACTTTTAGAAACAAACATAAATCTCCAAACAAATCCCACTAAGATAACATTGAATAAAAGTGTAACAGGCCCCTAGAAAAAGCAAGAACTACTCACTGTGTCACGCTAAGAAGCTCCTATGGAGCATTTTTTGATTTTCTCAGTTAGGTGAGAACTGCAGGCTAGGGAGAAAGTAGCAGAAAACAGAGTTCCTGAAAAACCCACCTATTCTTGATCTTCATCTAAACTAATACTTTTCTTAATTATCCCCTCCCAGAGAGATAAAAGGAAGTAGGGAGCTAACTCTCCCCTCCTATATACTGACTTCATGATTACTCCTTATTCACCTTTCAGATGCAAAGGTGCTAACAAACATGCACTTTCCAGGTGCATTTGAATCACAAGCCATTAGCAACCTCTCTAAAAGCTCCTAGGATAATGATAATACAAACAAATCCAGGCAGAGGTTACTGTCAAAAACACAACAGATTGATGATGGAAATAGATAACCCTTATAATAACTCTGTGTTCTGTTATTTCAAAAAATTATTCATTAAAATATGGTGTTTATTGCTCCAGATCCTGTACCATCACCCTTTATTATCTAAGTCAAGCTGTGTACCCTTAGCTAAAAGCACTGTCTTCCACATGTTTTATTTCTCCTGGTAGCCAGCCATGGTGAACTATACATGCAAACAATATTTACTCGGCGACTTGGGGATTTATTTTTCTTTTGTCAGAAATGCTGTGCTTTGTACTGCATGGTTCTGCCTTGAGTGCCCAGCTCCTGCTTAGCTGCAGCCACAGACCACTTGCAGCCAGCTATTGTAATGGCTTGTGACTAATGTTGCTTGAACCAAATATCTGAAAGACACCATGCTGCAGGGGCTACATAAGGCTGTTTCTTCCTCTTTTCAGGAAGATCTTTTTCCATCATGTTAAAGCACACTTGGAAGATTCAGGTGAAAAATGTCAAAACAGTGAGTAGAGAAAGAGGAGGATTTTTTCATTTTTTTTTTAAAGGGGTCTTTTACATCTTGTTTGAAATAACAATTATTCCTACCTATCATCAATAGTACACAAGCCTTTTCTAACGTTTTAGAATAACTAAGACTGGCCCAAATTAACATATTTTGCCTTTTACATGGGCAACACTCTCAAGAAAGGCATGGTCTGTGCTTTGTCCTGTCAAATTATTAAGGCTGATGGTTTGAGAACCTGGCTTAGCCATTTATACAGCACCAATTCTTCAAATGATTCAATACCAGAAACTGGTATTCACCTATCCAACTTCACATAACTAAAAAAAGCACACTCATAGTTTGAAGCCTCTTTCTTGATGGACAGAAAGAGCCATCTCCAAGAGAAAATCCCCCCATTGTAAGTCTAACTGCCTTATGACAACACCCATCTTTCCAATGACTGCAAAGAACAGAGAAACTTCATCTCCACTGACTGCAGTAACCATATGTGCTTCATCTTCCCGGATGAATATTGCAGATATAAAGTAGGACCTGTAGCCTGACCAGGAAAGAGATGTCTTTAAAAACACAGCACCCAGCACTCTATTGAAAGCTGAAAAGGCTGTCTGAAGTATCTTTATTACTGTTTGTCAAATTTTCAATACTTTTGAAGCGTATCCAGCCACCTTGCTGAGGAACCTAATTTCAGTCTACGTTGCAGGTACCTGAGTACCCATACATCTAGAAGAGTGTCCCACTTCAGCAAGGTATGGGCTATCAGTGTGCCAAAGTTTAAGTATTTAAGTTAAATAGACACTCTCTGTTGATCTTCATAGATAACACTCCCAATACCCATACACCCAGACAGCTGCAGCACTTGTTTCAGCACTACTTCACTATCTAGCTAAAATGCAGACAGATTTGTGTTAAGCATACTAGAGCCCGTTTGAAGTTATATAAAGAAAATTTTTGGAACTGACCTAAGAGTTTCAGATCTGACCTTAAGCTGAACCTTCATAGCTCCCTGAACCCAAGCCTTTTAGCAAATTTGGAAACAAACGTCCTTCCATTCCAAGCTTCAGGCTTTTATGTTCCTTTTCTTTCAATTAATCTGAAATCAGAGTCTTTCACATGCAATTGGTGCTTCTCATACAAGCAGTACTGTAACCTTGTGCAAAGGGTACTTTAAAGATCTTGTAGTGTGTGCTTTCCTCATTAAGACAACTCTGGAGAAGGAATTAATTATTTCATAGTGTCTCATTCAACAGCAAGTGACCTGTTTACACAATGAACCCCAGGGACCAATAACTTGCAATTCAAGCTTCACTTATGATAATAAGTTCCATATTTCCTGGAATGAACAGCAAAATCATACATCACTTGCAATCTCACCTGTGTCTTTTAAAAATATATGTTTGTTTGTTTGTTTGTTTGTTTCAGTAATACCCTGAAGAAATTAATGCCATGCATTTCTAACTTCATCAAGGAATATTTCTTCTCCTCCAGGCAATTTTTCACATTTCAAGTCCTTGGGTTACGGACTGGGATAGAAGGAGCAGGTACTCAGACTTCCTTATTGGTTTTATGACATTCCACAAATAAACTAGTATGTTTGATGAAGAAGCTTGATATGAGCTATATGAATTTTGAGTGTATAAAAGAGACTGAACTTGTGATCTGCATCTGTGATGCTTCCCAGCATGAGAGTGAACAGCTCTGTTTTGTGTTTGCTGATGTTCACTCATGTCTAAGTCCAGCCTTTTAGCCAAAGGCACAAGTCTCTCTCCATGGGCGTACAAGCCTGCAAAAGTTACCCTGATAACTGGTATTGTACATTGCATTCCCCTGCAATGTGGTTGTTTTCCTCAAGTTTGACTACTCTGAACATGAAACAAACTTAGAAAGTTCATCTTAGTCCTGGCCCATGGGTCCTGCACAGCTCTACATGTCTAGCACTGGGAAAGGGTTCCCGAGAAGAAACAAGTGTTTCTGTCAGTCAGTTTGAAACCATGCCAGGGCTTTTGTATACTAAAAGGGAAACAGAAAAAAGCCAAAGTAGCAAAGTGACATTTGCTTCAGTACTGCTTGTTTTCAAAGGAAATCGTGTTGGGATAAAGACTGAAAGTGCCTTTCATACAAACACTGGGCCCTGAATTTCCAGAAAACAAGGTACCTCACAAGCCATCTGGCAAAGAAAATCTGAAGTGAAGAAAAGAGCAAAACAGCACTGAATGTTTAGGTTCACCTTCTAATAGGTATAAGCACAAGAAAAAACAAACAAACAAACAAAAAAAAACAAACTCATACACACAAAAATCAACCAACCAAACAAAAACAAACGAACAAAAAAACACCCTCAACTGAATCTTGCCCACAGAGACAGGAAATAATGATGGATAGTATTGACCCTAAACTAGGTCAGCCGCAAGGCTGTAAGTGTCAAGTAACTGTAGGGTTAGACATAACAGGAGACTGAAGTAGTGAATGAAGATTCTTGCCTTCTTTATTCCTTTAGTAATAAGTATCTGTCCCTGGACACAGCAGTTTAAAACTGGCACTAAATAAATTCTTAGCTATATGTCTAGTCTTATTTAGATTGACAAGGAAAGGTCAAAGTGCAATATGTGGTCTTCCATCCCGCAAAGATGCTGCTATTGATAACCATTCCTAGCAACTGACAAGCATGGAGTAGGGCCCCACAGATTCAATTCCCTGGGAAGAGCAAGACTGCACAGAGCTATAGGGTTCAGCTTCTCCCCTCACTCCCTCTCAGCAGCATGACAGTTTAACAGAGCAACCAAGCTGAAATAAGAGTAAATGTGTGTGTAATCAAATTGTCAAAACAGAAGGCAGTGTATTGCCACAGCTACATAATACAGACAACACGTTTGAAGCAACGGTACTTGCACAGAACAGGAGAGAAGGTGAGAGGTATGTATGCTCTGGGGAATGAGTTTGTAGGCTTAATAGCTCTGCAGGACATTCCTGTGTTATTATTAACTATTACATCTCTATTTGTAGAGTGTTGGTTTGATATACCAACAAAGTGAAGTATAAACTTTTCTCATAGAGCCTTGAACCTACATGTCTAATTCCTTCTCTTGGAAAGAGCACTTTGAGGGTTAAGAGTTTATTTCACTCTCCATGTGTATTTTTTGGTTTCTCTGATGAAATTGTTGGTGGATAATCTGATTAAAAGGCACTGTCGTGTCCTCCTCCAGCCACTGCATCACTAAACCTAACACTCTATAACAAAATGTTTGGTAGCAGTTTTCTCTCTCTTTGCTTCCACATGGCCTTTTTTTTTTTTTTTTTTTTTAATTGAATTATCCTTATCTCAACTCATTTTATCCCACCCCTTTTCTTTTGAAGAGGGGGAGTGAGAGTGGTGTAGTGGAGTTTAGTTGGCTATTGGTATGAAAGCACCATGCCAAGGAAGGTGGCATACTTTGTTCTAGTAAAGGAATTTTATCCAGAAATGGAAATAAATCTAGTAATTTAGTCTTGTAAAGGAAACTGTGTAGTTTCCATTACAAGATAAAAGCAGCTGCCATCAGCACATTTTCTTCCATATCAGCACTCTGATGATAAATTCACAGTGGTTCACTGAGATCTGGGCCTGGGTCACTTTTTAGAGATGCAATGAGCAGTGTCTAATATGCTCATTATGGTAACTGTTATCAGACATATTTCTGCATCTTTGCATAGAATGGCATTACAGCCAGTATTATGTTTGTGTGCACGTGAGTCGGGCAGTTGCCAGCCAAACATCCTTAATGTGCATGTATCTTCCTTTGGGTTGGAAGGACCCACACCGATCCCCTCTCTGCTCCAACAGCTTCAGTAGCCTCAGAAGTCTTTTGCTCAGTGCACCTCTCCCCTCATGAGACCCTCATTAAGGTGTACACCTGCAGTGGCTTCAGGCCAGCCTTCTGCTCTGCAGTCGTTAGCTCATTCCAGTGCACTGTGATTGTACAGGTACACAGCAGATGCCATTATCAGAGGTGGCATTTACCAGCAATTAAAACACAATAGCTGTAGAGCTTATCAAGGCATTTCCTTTTCAGAGAATTGCTTGGTTCATTTCCATATTCATGAGCAGAAATAGCCGCAATCCCTGTTGACAAACATTGACACCTAACCTAATGCAGTAGTTACTTTGTACCTTGGGTTATTAATATTATTTTTTTAAAGCTTCCCAAACTTTTCATTTGCACTATGAAATTATGTTTCACAATATTTCAGACATATTTCTTCTTGGGGAAATAAGCATCTGCCACTTATTTGCCCCATAACAGTCCTCTCCTGTACAAGCAAAGAGGGGCTAAGTAATGCACCTGTAAATCCAGCCTTTTGGTATTTATTTGGTATTTGCTGGGAGTGAGGGGTATGCACCTGGGATTTGCTTGCTTTTTTGACACCTCATCACAGATGTTGTGTAACACCACATGTGTTTTCCTCCCCCTCAGTAATCAGCACAGCTGAGAGAGGTCTATTTAACTCTTAATCAGAACATCCTTTGAAGCAGATTTTGTATATTCCATAGCCTTATGGATGTAGTAATTTCCACCGCATCAGTCTTCAATGAGAAATGGTGTCTCTGGGGGAAGTCAGAGCTCTTGTACTACCATGCACAAAAATAGCACTTACTGCTCCTCCGGAAAAGTTTTAACACCTGAAATCCACCACTAGAACTCAGCTTGCACTATCTGGTGGAAATCTAACTCCCATTACACATGGGCAAGAACTCAAGCAACATAGTCCATGTTTTCCTTTATCAGCTAT
This sequence comes from Anser brachyrhynchus, assembly GCF_964034855.1. Taxonomy (NCBI): domain Eukaryota; kingdom Metazoa; phylum Chordata; class Aves; order Anseriformes; family Anatidae; genus Anser; species Anser brachyrhynchus. Next base: position 35,621,014 of record NC_137696.1, read on the forward strand.
AGGCCATTATGTCTATTGGGTGCAAATTGCTTTTATTCTTATATTTATTACTAAGTGCATCTAAGAATGAATGACAACCAAGCTGCTCTTTCAGAACAGAGAATCCCATTCAGTGATTCTGAGATAACTGGAAATGAAAACAGGAATCTTCAGGTCCCTTGGACTTCATGGCTGGGCTGGGAATGGAGACAGGGCTAAGAAAAAGACTCCTCACTGTTTTTAATTAAAGCCTTAAAGACTCCCCTAGGTCCAGCTGGCTCCACCAAATTGTCATCCTCTGCTTCTCAACAGCGTATCACTGCTGCATCATTTATGGAGGTGTATTTGCTTAAGAATCGTCCTCATTAAAATTCAATTACAATGAAACCATATAATCCCTCATTGTAATAACGTGATAAAAAGTCCTTAACTGCCACACAGAGTGCCCATTTAGCAAGGAAATTAGCTCAGCAAAGAACACGGTCCTAATTTAGCAATTAGGGTGCAGTTTGTATCAGGCTATTTCAATAAGATTGGAAGGCAATTTACAAGGTAGTTTTGATCATTGCAAACTATTAAAGGCGTGTCAATGGTGACCAGAATTTCTAGTGCATGTATGGGAAGAGAATGATGTCTTGCATTTCTACAAGTCAAAAAGCTATCATGAACAGGATATTCTATTTATGGTCATATTTGCTAAACCAATATGCTTTTGCAAAAGAGGATATATATTACAAGAACATGTTACAAGATGAACTGTATTTGTATGGTACAACTCTCATTGACTTCCTTGATTTTTGGAAAGGAAATTTTATGGTCAAATTCTCCTGATAGTATCTTAGAAACATCCAGTGGGATGTAAGCTTTCATAACAGTTTCCTAAAGGAAGTGCCATGGATTCAATTTGGTTGTTCCTGGATCTGAGAATTACTTTCCATCTGCTCTAGGTGACTTTCCCAGATTTTCTTATCGAAAGGAGAAGATCACACATCCAAGACCATGAACTCCATTCATACAAACTAGCAGACAGTCAATGTGATATTCCCTGTCTTCTCTGGAGCTTTTATCATCAGGATTCGTGGTTTAAAAAATAAAAAATCTCTGCAGCTTGCTCTCGGTACCCATTACACTCTCAGCTGAAGTAGCTTTTAATTACTGTGATATATTGGAAGCAATAGATCATTTCAAATCAAAGCTAAAAGTTCTTCTAGAAATGAAGTTAATGATGTGCTCCCAAAGTTTTCAGCACATTGAGGCCTACTAGTACCCTTTGCCAGTGTAGTGGAGTAATAAGTTTCAAAAAAACATTTCTCAAGAGAACTTCAGGACTACATCCACAACTTGGGGAAGTTTCAAGATTCCCCAGTCAAAATTGGTGGGCAAAAGTCTAAGGAAAAGGAATGCTGTCCTGGCATTTAGGCTCTAACCCACAATACAGCCAATATTTATCTGGAGTGGGATTTGATGTGATCAAGACAAACTGATTTTACAGTGTCTTTTCACTAAGTCCTTACATTAAGGCTATTCAGAAGTTGGACTCTTCCCTTATCTTCCCTTTTATAATGTTTCATTGATGATTGTAGTGGGTTTACGTGGCAAGGTTTTGGTAGCAGGGGGCCATAGGGGTGGCTTCTGTGAGAAGGATCTAGAAGCTGCCCCATGTTTGGTAAAGGCCCCACTGCTGACCAGAGCTGAGCCAATAAGTGATGTTGTTTTGCGCCTCTGTGAAAGCATATTTAAGACAGGGAAAAAAACAAACAAACAAACAAACAAACAAAAAAATGCTGCACCACACAGCAGCTGGGAGAGTGAGAGGAGTGAGGAACAGCCTTGTAGGCGCCAAGGTCAGTGAAGAAGGAGGGGGAGAGGTGCTCCAGGAGCTGGAGCAGAAGTTCCCTGTGGCCTGTGGTGAGGACCATGGTGAAACAGGTTGTCCCCCTGCAGCCCATGGAGTACCATGGTGGAGCAGGATTCCACCCTGCAGCCTGCGGAGACCACGGTGGAGCAGGTGGACCTGCACCGACGGAGGCTGCGGCCTGTGGAAGACCCTTGCCAGAGCAGATTCCGGGCCGGACCTGTAGCCCGTGGAGAGGAGACCACGCAGGAGCAGGTGACCTGGCAGGAGCTGCTACCCATGGGGGATCCAGGTTGGAGCAGTTCTCTCTTGAGGGATGGACCCCAGGGTATGGACCCATACCTGGAGCAGTTCTCAAAGAGCTGCTGCCAGTGGGCAGCCCATGCCGGATCAGTTCAGCAAGGACTGCATCCTGTGGGAGGGACCCCACAGCACAGGGGACGAGAGTGACCGAGAAGTGCTATAGACTGACCATAAACCCCATTCCCCCGTTCCCCTGTGCTGCTCGGGGGGAGGAGGTGGAAGAGGGTGGATGGCGGGGAAGGTGCTTTTGGTTTCTTTCCTTTGTTTCTCACTTCTCTAGCTTGTTAGTAATAGGTAATAAATCTTACTATCTCCCTACACTGAGTCTGTTTTGCCCGTCATAATAATTACTGTGCAATCTCCTCGTCCTTATCTCAACCCTTGAGCCCTTTTCATCCTATTTTCTCCCCATTCCTCTTTGAGGAGGGGGAGTGAGAGAGCGGTTGTGCTGGAGCTCAGCTGCCCACCCGCGTAAAACCACCACAAGGATGTGCAGAAACCCATTGACAGCAGCCAGGCAACAGAACAAAGCTCATTCTCATTGTAGCTGTTTCTAACCTCAGCTCACTTCAACCCCATAGCACTGCAGGGAAGGTGGAATGAGAGGGCTTCAGGAATGAGGATACAAATCTGATGACATTCCAAGTGGTTTCTCTTCATGTGCCTTCTAGCCATCTTCAGTCTATATTTAGACCTTCACTTTGGTCTCTTGCTGTTTATTGTGTTATTAAGTGTTAATGGTTCCTTTAGAAGTAAACATCTCTTATTTGTAATAAGTTCTGTGAGTTGTTATCTCATACTAAGTCATACTCTGGCTCTGCCATGCTGTCTAATGAACAAATTATTAGCTTTAATTAATGGAATTAATAGCCTTAATTTCTTTGGTATATTTTTAACAGAATTGAAATTCTTTTCATAATTTATTAGTATATAGGTACAGATTTGTGTAGAAACAGACAAACTGATACATATGGTGTCCTCATGCGTAATACCTAAAATAATATAAAGGGTCTATGTAAGAAACTACTGGTATAGTACTAAATAGGCAATTAAATAAAGCCTTTGTGTACATTTAGCTAAATACATTCTTATATGCAAAAGTATTACAACATCTATAAGTACCCTTTCTGCACAGACAAAATTTTTATATGCAAAAATCTCATGCATGTAATTTCTGTTGGAAGGTAATGCTTATATATTTTCCTTGGTAAAGGTGAGCTGCTTGACAAACACGGAGCTGGTTTAGTAGAAAGTTAGTGCTATATCACTGCAGTTGACTTTGGGTGGGGCTATATTATTCACAGAATTAAAGCTCTCATTTAAAAACAACTGACAAAACAAAACAAAAATATTCCCTTGCCTCTTATAATGCAAACTATACACATCAGACTCTCTGGTTTTCTTCATTTCTCAAGCTGAAACAGAGTCATGAAAAAGTAAATATAAGATGCATCTGTATGATTATTCAAGTTTTGTCAGTTTTGAATAAGGTCACCATGGTTATACAGCACAATTGGAAGAGTTCCACACAAAGTACAGAAAAACAGGACTCTTCAGGTGGGCAGTCTTGCTTTTACACAAGAGAAATCATTTATCAGGGGCTCAATGAATTCCTGCAGCCACTGCTCTAGGGCCCCCAGCTCCCTCAGATCTCTGGTGAGCTCTTGTGATAGCGATTTGTGACTGAATCCTGAGCCTTTGCTTGCTGTCTGGCGAGGTCTTGCAAGGCTTATGTGATGTTCTTTGAAGTATGCAGCTGCCAACTAGAAAGATACAAAACAATCTGAAAATAGTTTATCTGAAGCCACATAATCTATGACTTGTCTCCACTCCAACAGGCTTTTCCTTTTAGAGAAATTCTCTACTCTATCGCTTTTTCTCTGTACTCAGTGGTCAAAGGGAGGATGCTCCCATTTCATCCATTCAGTGACCAGTAGGAACTGACTCATAACAGGATCTGCCAGAAAACAGCAAGACCAGGCTGCTCAGTGAAGACAACAGCAAAGCCAGCAAAGCAGTGCCCTCACTAGCCAGGACATAATCCCACAGTGCCAAAAGGAGAAGAACAATGCAAGGGCTGGTGATGGTGACCTCAAGCATAGGTAACCAGGACACTCAGAAAGTAAGAGAAGAGATTGCAGTGCTTGTTTGTACATCCCATGTCTGCCCTCAGCCTCTTAAAACAGCCCAGGCAAAGTGCCATCCTGGTTTTGCTCAGGGGAGGCTCTATGACTACATCAGGTGCATTTTGTTTCCCCTTGTGTACTGCTGTGAAACGTCAATGCCCTGGCTTCAGCTGGGATAGAGTTAATTTTCTTCCTAGTAGCTGGTATGGTGCTGCGTTTTGGATTTAGGATGAGAATAATGTTGATAACACACCAATGATTTAGTTGTGGTTGAGCAGTGCTTACACCAAGTCAAGGACTTTTCAGCTCCTCCTGCTCCCTTGCGAGGAGGCTGGGGGTGCACAAGGAGTTGGGAGGGGACAGAACCAGGACAGCTAACCCAAACTGGCCAAAGGGATGTCCCATACCAGGTGACATCATGCTCAGCAATGAAACTGGGTGGGGGGATTGCTGCTGGTGCTTGGAGACTGGCTGGGCATTAGTCAGCTGGTGGTGAGTTATTGCATTGCGTATCACTTGTTTTGTATATTATTATTATTATAATTATTCCATTTCTTTTCTGTTCTTTTAAACAGTCTTTATCCCAACCCACAAGTTTTACCTTTTTCTGATCCCTCATTCCCCCTCACCCCCCCCCCCCAAAAAAAAAAAAAAAAAAACTTGGGGGAGTGAGCAAACAGCTGTGTGGTGCTCAGCTTAAGCCATAGCACTCACCTATGAGACAGCTTTGCCTCTTCAGCCTCTGGGCACTACATAAACAAATGCAACGCGTGGACAAAGTAGTACAGGGTGAATTGTAAAGAACTGCAAGGCTAATTCTGCCATAGCCCTGTGATAGTCAGCATCCAAGGCAGCTGTACAGTAGCCCAATCTGCATAATCTACCAGCACATCACAGACAGGGGTGTAAGATGCTGCAGGGTCCTGAGTTTGGGTATTGCCTGCTGAGCCATGTGTATTCTAGTTTCTCCACCCACAAAATAAGGCAAGCAGAAGTGTTTAGAGCATTAATTCTTGGATGTTTGTAAAAGGCTTTGAAGACCGTGGGTGATATATGTCATTGAAGGGCACAGCTGTCCACTTACTGGAAGCTAGCACTTGAGAGGACTTGAAAGGGAAAAAAACCGGGAGCTGGACTAAAGACAAAGCATAGGTTGGAGGGGGGAATGAGAGAAGACATGCAACTGTGGTTCTTTCCTTTGGTGAGATTCATTAAAAAAGGAATAAAATAAAAGGTAGTGGGATGTTGCCAAAACAGACAGGCCTGATTACATCAAACAAAAGACCTTCCCACAGTGATTTATGGCCTAATCTCTCAGCAAGAGTGCAACTTATCAGCGAGTAGCCAGTACAATTAGTGCTGCTCCATGAATCACTTGCAGCGCTGGTTCCTCTGGAGGACTTTCACACACAGTTTATTACAACAAATGGGAGGCTTGCCTGGCCCTCCTTTCACCCGGCCCAGGAATTACTGCTGAAGGCTGAAGATCACATTAGCAGGTTTCTGCAGCCTAAGCAGTGCTCTGCTTAATTGCCAGGTCTAAGCCAAAGGGACACACAGAGGGTACATGAACTGAGAATGGGGTTTGAAACTCCACAAGCAGGAAGACAAGTAATGTACCCAGAAATGGACAGTTAGGTATGGCTAACAAACAGTGCTAGGAAGCAGCATGTGATCTACTGAAAACTAACCCAAGCTCACTTTCTGGGTTTTCCCATTTTAATACAATGGGGCCTGAAAAAGGAACAGTTTAATGTTTTTGAACTGCCAGAAGTCAGTGTATGTGTTTACTGTTAGCCAAATTAATGGAGAATAAATCCTCTGTAACTCATATATAGGGAAACAGTTCTGTCCCCTTCATTCATGCTATTATATAAGCTCACAAAATTGACTGTAATTTAAAAGACCAAGATAATGTCTGGTTTGCTTTCTCCGAGTCAGAGGGAAGAGCTGCTTTCACCGTTTACAGGCTAATGTTTACAAACTTTACTATCCATTATGGTTTCTGAAGAGATATTTTCAATCACATCCCTTTTGTGGAAGAGGTCTACTCTATTTCTGGGGTGCTGTGAGCCCATAATAATGCCATTATTAAACCAGGTATAAGGAATCTCCCTAAGTATAGGGAGTCTCTGGATGATAGTTTTACCTTATGGAAATTAAAATAAATAAATGAAATTTTAAAAAGCAGAACTTCTTCCCACTTTCTTTCAGCTTGCATTAGTATCTAAATCAGCCAATCTGAAACAGGGTCCTTTGTCCAAGAAATATAGCTGAAGAGAATGATTTGGCTTTGTGCTGCATGTGAAGTAGCTCAGAGCAGTGGCAAAGATGAAGGAATCAATAAAAGGGCATCGATACCAGGATGAGAGGGAAGCCTTTCAAACCTTGCAGGTTTCCCCTAGGAAATGTGCTGCTGTTGCTGCAGAAATGATTGTTCATACAATGGTGTTCGCTCTAAGCATGCAAAGCTATGCAGAGTTTATCCTGCCTATTCTTACTCTTCCTTACAGCTTCATATCTCCACACAGTCTGCAGAGTGGATATTATGTCCTCCAGGCACAGAACGGGCTGTCAGCAAGAAGAGAGGCCTTGAGCCCAGTTCTTGCACATGGGTAGAAGGAGCAATTTAGAAGTCAGCAGGATAGGGGGTTTGTCTTCCATAAGAACTATTGCCTAGCAGGTAACAGAGACAATATTGAGAAGGGCGGGCACTGGCAAGACACACAGAGAATACTTACTGGAAAATTTGCCCTACAGGGCTCATTGGGGTCATCTTTTCTGCAGAGGAGGGGGAGTAAATAATATTCTTTTTTTTTTTTACAATTTCCTCCGAGTCACTGACTCTTTACTTGGATCAAAGTGGCTGAGGGGAGACCTCATTGCTCTCTACAACCATCTGAAAGGATGTAGCAGCATGGTGGGTGTTGATCTCTTTTTCTCAGGTGACGGAATGCAAGGAAATGGTCCCAGGTTGCTCCAGGGGAAATTTATATTGGACATTAGAATGAATTTCTTCATGGAGAGGGTAGTCAAGCATTGGAATGGGCTGCCTAGGAAAGTGGTGAAGTCCCCATCCCTGAAGGTACTTAACAGATGTGTGCATGTTGCACTAAGGGACATGGTTTAGTGATGGGACTAGGTAGGTTGGGTTGATGGTTGGACTTTGAAGGTATTTTCCAACCTAGATGATTCTATGAAATGAGTGATTTTTCCTTTGGATGTATGGCAGTAACATATTTTTTTTTCTATTAATACTTATTGAGCAGAAACAAGCTGAATCAAGACACTATAGTTGAAAGTGTGCAAGGACAGGGACCTGGCACCCTGTTTGCAGTCAGCCAGAAAACCGGGCCTATAACATCTTGACTGTGTTTGGAATCTGTATCCACAAAATGGAGAACTCAGTTTCCTTTTTGAGCCTGTAACTTTCCAGGTTTTGATTTTTTTTTTTTTATTTTTTATTTTTTCTTGAGGAGCATATTTTGATTTCAAAACAGGCATCAAGGCAAATGGCAGCAAATCTGCTCTGAGGCTGTAATGGTAAGGTGAAAGGAAAATAAATGAGGTACCTGCCTCTAGCTTATAAGTTTAAAACCATTATTTGTGTGATTTCCATTGTTAGTCAGCATCTGTGTCCAAGTTCTAATTCTATCCTTGAGATGATTGGGTATCACCAGATTTTCAACACTTTTATAAGAGTTTTTCAATAACTGCCTCAGCAAAGCCACAAAAATCAGTGCAACATTTGGGGACACAGAAAGAGTCGGTATTGAAAAGCAAAGCTATGATGCTTGTTCCTGAGGAAATGAGTCATCATGATAATATTCTCTAAATGCCTGACATGAGGTGCTTCCAAGCCTGAGTCCAGTCTCCATGTGTTTGTGTAATTCACACATCCACTGCTGCCCAGTGAGGTGCTCAGTACCCACTTAGAGCAGAATTTGGTTTTGTCATCTTTCAGACCTACAAATGGACATATCTTTCAAATGTCTTCACTAGTAAGTCTGCAACAATAATGACAGTGATGAATTAAGGATAATTATTCAGTAACTTATGTAGCAAAAGAAATAGGGTCCACCCAATAAAATACCAGACCAGCAGAATTAATACAAACAAAAGAAGGACCTTTTCACGTACCTCAAAATAAACTAAACAAACTTGCAGAATATACTGCTGCAAGATATCATAGAGGATAAAGAAATGTTCAAAAAGCAATGGACAAATTTATCAAACCAGGTCACTTGGGAACTATTAACCATCATGGTCTAGACACCATCTTTAATTTAGCAAGTCCTTAAGTTAAAGTTTATTGGCACTTGGGAAGGTGTTATTCCAGGAAGAGGTAAGCCATACTGACACCCTTCTCACATGCATCAGCTGCTGCAGATATGAGTGATGTACAAAAGATAAAAAGGTCTAACCCAAAACAGTTGTATTTCCTAAACTAGGATGTACTAAACATCCTTGTCTCCACCAACTTTGAAAATGTCAGATGTAATATTTCAGTTCTCCCTTTCTGCTGTTAGACAGCTGCTGCATGCATCCTTGGGACTGAATTTAAGTGTTGTTTGATGCCATATCTTGGGCTGCGTTAAGGTCTTGTAGCCCTAAGAGTAACAGGAATTATTCATCATTTGTTCCAAAGCCCAGCACTTGCCAGTTGTGTTCTGTTGTTTTTCCTCCATTGGATTAGGATAAGAAATCTTTTGGCCGTTGGCATTTCAAATGCAAATCACTGAAAAGAATCCATGTCCTACAGAAAAAGAAACAAACAAACGTGGTCCTGTAATCTTCAGTATCCCTAGCCAGCCCACTGAAGAGCAAAGGAAAAGCCATAATTTGTGCTGAAAAGTGTGGAAGAGGCATGGTGGGCAGTACAAGACCAAAATTAAGTGAATTCTCCCTTATTGTTTAGATAACACCTATTTTGAAATTAAAGTCCTATTTTGTAGGCATTGTGCATATGCAGTGCCTTCCATTCATATCATGCTGTTGATCTCTGGTGTTAATTTTTATTGCCTCTGAAGATCATAGTAGGAGGAGGTGACAAGTAGGCCCATCTCAGGGGGAGTTAAAAAGTGCCTTTTTCTTATTTGATTATTTTTTTCCTTATACAGAGAGATGCTAAGCACAGAACTAAGTGAGCATTAAAGTGTGAAATTAATTTCTGATCATCAAATAAAGAGGAGGATGAAACCATATAAGAAAAACTGTAGTCACAGCAAAGAAGGCGCTTTAGAACACCTCATTTTGTTCTCCTCCGTCACTGCCATGGCACCTTCAGGAGCATCAGCTTCTATAAAGCATAAGTTCTTTCAGGCATCGGCTCAGACCATATGGCCTGACAGTGGTGACAATCAGACCTCACTGTGTCTCCAACTCCAAAACCCTTATCTGGAGACAAGAGTCCATTACCAGTGACTATAACAACTATGAAATAGAGACATGGCAGATGGCCCAGATCAAACCATCGTCAAGTGTGTGTGACATAAATTATCTCAGCAGTGATGCACATCTCATTTTGCAAGGGAAGAAGGGCTAGAGCATTTATCACGGAGGAGAGGACAGTTCACAGCCGTGTGGCAATTTCCAGAACAAGTCTGACACCTTCTCTGTGCCAAAGAGGTTCAGCACCCTGCTGCAGATGATAACCCCATTCTTGCTTATAACTAAGCCCAACTCTGGTATACCAGAAATCTTTTATGCAACTTAGGCTGTAAGGCATGCTTCTAGCACTGTCCTAATTTGTTTTCAGTTTATCCTACCTAAATATTTTTATCTAAGAATAAAAAAAAAAAAAAAATCAAGGAATTGTACAGAGCATCCCTGGACTTTTGTAGTTTCTTTTTGAAAATGCTGTTTGTGAGCTTGACCTTCCAAAGCAGTGATTACTTCTGAACACAACAGTCTCAGTCCTTTTCCCTCTGGATCCAAATGAAATGGATAGAGTGATATAAAATAAGACCACTGCAGCTGTGTTGAAACCAATTGCTTATCCACCAGGAAATCAGCCACTGTTTTTTTCAGAAAATGTTTTCTGACAGCTTCCCTGATCATCTCCATCCACCAAGGAATTATGCATCAGAACAATTATCCCCATACTTTGCTGGTAACATGACTGATGCAGCTACTGTTGCTGCTTTGATATTATCCAGATTGTTTTTCCTTTCGTAGCTGCTGCATCCTTGCATGGACAATGGGATCCTGTAAACCCAGGCAATCTTCACACCCATAATCCATTGCCACATTGCCCACTTTGTCTATATTTAAAAAAAACAAGCAGTCTACCACACTGGTCCCACTGAAGAGTATCAGCAGGTCTACCCAGTGTCTGTGCACACACTGTGTCATTCCCTCTGCAGTTCCTGAAATCCAGAGCTCAGAGCTGCCTGCTCAGCTGCCTGACCCACAGGAGGCTGCTCAGGGAGCCCCCAAGGGCCATGCACTGGGGCCCACTAAGACGCTCCCCAGGCTGAACTTGTTTCAGTTAAAGCTTTACTGTGTCTAGCTGTGCAAAAATTTGCATTGATGGCAAACAAGAAACAGTAGTCAATATGAATGAGCACTGGTGATGCTATTGTATTTACCCTCATTATTGCAGTTATCGCTTGATCTTGTGCAAAGGAGGATTCTGCACAACAGAATACTTCCAAAAACTGACTGAAATTAAAATTGTATGAAATCCCAACTAAGGTAACATCTTCTTTCCAAAGATTTGTAAGAGATGATGACATATTTCTGCTAAATTATTAAGCTGAATTATTAAGTGCATGGATATGCTAAGAAAAATTGTGAATAGAAAAGAAATCCACCCAAAATGAGACAAGATGAATAAAACAAGTCAAGGAAGGGTTATATCTCTGCACCATATAAATACTGTTAGAGAACAAGTGACTACCATGAACAGACCACAAAGGGACTAATGAAAATGTGACTACTTAGCAGCCATCGGGAATTCAAGCCTGCCTTCTAAATAGTGCTAACTAAGCCCTTAGTAAACAACTGATGGAGCCTCACAGTGTACCTTCTCTATGTGAGAGTACTATTATCCTGTTTTCAGAAATGAAAACTTCACAATTAAGTTGCTTATGCTGATTTACCATGGATAATAGAAGACTTAAGCAGAGAAACCTGACTTTCTACCTTTACCCTTTTCATCTGCCATGGCGTCCCTCCCTTTCAGATTCAGGTAGGAACTTTCCATGGCTTGGCAATCAGTCTCCCCCATAAGAAGAATGTCACTCTGGTTTTAAATCCAGCCAGAAATCACTCCTGCGAACGACCAGATGCAGATGGACATCGTATATGCAGAATGTGCAATGAGCAAACTATTTAGTCTCTCCTTTTAGGAGCAAGTGCAAAAGCAATTAACAAACGCCACACGAGTTTCCATTTGAAAGGTCATTTCTTGCATGCATAAAGAAGATGAACTCCACCTCCCCTAAGGGTTTTACTGGAAAAGGGCCAGCAATTTCTCATTATTAACTACAATTGCCTTGGCTGTATGGATATTATCAATGAAGAGCCAAGTTCCTCCTGCATAACTTACTGATGCCAGTGAGTATACTGCATTCTAAAGAGTATGGGATATTATTAACAACTTTATTATTCAGGGGCTTCCTTCTTTGATTTTGAGCTTAATCAGGAAAGAGTTTTAGCAGGTTGATGTTTAATTCTCCTTCTTATAAAGTTTTTTTTTTTTTTTTCCTGTAAAGGAGCTATAATAGTTAATGTTACCTTTAAAAATATTATTGTCAAGGTTTTAAAAGCAACCGGTGTGATTTTCTGCTTATTCCTTCAGCTTCAGCACTGAGCCATTGCCTCTCACCACTTGTACTGCACCGATGCAGGGTTCCACACAGAGCTGGCTTCATTTTAATGCTATTTAATGCAAATTTCCTCCAAAGCACTTTCACTGTGAAAGTTAGGAACTCGTATAAATATAATATTAACTATCCATATGCATTTCTTATATCAATGGTATCTTGTGGCTCAATAGCTGATCAGACTTACCCTGCTACAGTTAAATTTATTCATGGCTCTATTTCATCCCTATCCCTACCCCTGAAGAATTTCTTCATTTCAATTCATTTTATTTGTATCCAGGACTTTGCTGATTCCATCAATCCTTATAGTCAGACGACTTAAGCTTCAGATATACTACGTACCTGAATATGCCAACACTGTACTGGTTTCCATGCTGTCTAAAGCTCCTTTTTGCTTGTAGAAGGTATAACGCAGCATAGTTACAGGCTCTTGCTCGGGAAGGAAGTTATAATTGGGATTTGTAGCACTGATGGGGAGAAGTCTGTGAAGAATGTTGGGAATATTCAGTGATTTTCTTTGGCTTCTGATAAGCATCCTTTCGAATTCTCTTTTTCATTTTTGTAACTTGTTTTACCTTTATGCGTAACAATAAATTTTCAGTCTTATGTTTTACAGTTTACACACAGAATCTTATAGCACTGAACTGAACCTGAAGCAATTTCAGGTTAACATAACTACACAAAACAACGTAACCTAAATGGCCAGTGAATTTTAAAAAAGGGTGTATTTTCACAAGAACAAGTAAGCCCTTCTGCAGCAATTCTGTGTATTTTAAAACCAAGCTTCCCCTCATGTTTCATCATCATCTACTTACAATATGAAGAAAAGAAGATGTCTCGCTACCAAGAAAACATTTCCTTCCAAAATCTAGTGGTTAAATATTTAGAGTACACTTCGAAGCACACAAGGTAAAGCTTTTAAAGAGCCATGTGTGGAGAGAGAACAACTTTCTGTGAACTTTAAAGATAGGGAAAAAACAAAATAATTGTTCCTAACCGCCATTCTTAGAAACATTTTCTTTCACAAAATGATGAAGTTTGCTTTGCAACATGTTCTTTTCTCAAAATGCACCATCGAAACCAGCAGCTGAAATTGTCTTATAGACAAGCCTTTCTAGCCCCACCACCTCATCCTCTTCTCCTGTTTCCAAAATAAACACAAAACTAAACATGGAAAGTCACAGTTTGCTGACAATATTGAATGTTTTTAGAACAGCTGATAGAAAACCTATAATTTTTTCTTCTGGCTCTTTGTCACCTTCAAGATGAAGAGAAACATTACTGTGAGCAGAGCTAGATGCATGTTTTTTCCAAAACTAGCTGAGTCTAGACAGAAATTACTTCTGGGGTCTATTTAGTCAGTTTGTTTCCTGGCTGCCACTGCAAAGAAGTTTAATAAAGCTCTGAATATAGGGAGACTGGAGAAGCAAAAGTGAATGCACCTCAGCAAAGACTTGAAGCTAAATGTGGAACAAAAGTGGCCTTACTGTTCATGAAAAAGCATATCTTTAATCAGTCTCAGTCCATGGTCCTCTCATGCCCTGAGAGATGGGCATGATGAACATCTCTAGATGTTCTGTACTTCCTCCTGTGTGCTTTATTTTATGTGCTTTGCTATTTTGAAATTCTGCATGTCATATCTCTCCCCCAAAACCAGCCATCTGAGTTTTACAGAGACTCAAATTAGGCACGTAGAGCAGCATTCAACTCATTTAATGCTCAACATCTGCACGACAGACAGCTGCACTGAAAATGGTCACCCTCTGCTCCCCTGACAGCCATTGGGCACAAGTGACCGTGGAGATTAACTACAATGAGAAGTCCAGCTATAGAAGTCTACATTGCTAACGTTTACATTTGTCCAGAGTAATCCTATCCCCAGGGTCTGACTTAAAAATCCTCCTTTGATTCTGTTCTTGTTCTTCTTCATTTCCAACCCCATTTCAGTTCCCCTAGCTATTGACAGAGGCTGTCTTCTCCAGCTATCTGCCCTGTACTCTCATACCTTGTGCAAATATATATAACCATTATATTCTGTAGGGCCTGGGCATCTCCTGGAACAGAGGTCAGTGATACATTTTCATGAGCAACCTTCTCACAGAGAAAAAGACCCCGCAGCCTCCTGACAGGCTGCTAATGTACAAAATGACTGAGAGGTTTGCCCACTTAACACGCTTCTGAGCTGGAGTTACAATAAACCAGCTACCAATTTCCACTCTTGGTATGCATCATATTCAGGAGCTAAGATGCAAAAATATGGATGAAATATTTCACTGTGATTTGGTGTGATATTTTACTTTCTCAAATGGAACTGCTTTGCAAAATAGCTAATGCAATATCAAAATTACACAATTTAATTCTCACCTGGTACAAGCCACCTGCTCTCCCAGGAAAGCGTGTATTACAAGGACTATTTTCTGCCCAGCACCACAGACCTTAGGATAGAGATTTTCAAAGCTATCTACAGGACACTTAGACCTTTGAAAATTCCATTAAAAATTCATTCTGTAGGGCATTTGCTGCACTGCTGGATTAATTCTTTTGAATAACATTAAGTCCCCTCCAAGGCCTCCACTAAGCTCCTTCAGGACAGTTGGAATGTTAAAATTATAGGACCATACTCTGTAATTATTGCTCCAGGGGTAAATAGGCAAAGCTTGGGTCTACATAGGAATAGATGTATTAACAATGCAAAACTCTGCCTTGCAGGGAAAAAAAAAAATCTTAATTTTCAAGATCATACACCACCTGTTTGAATTCCCCTGCTGGAAGAGCAGATTCCCAAAGTCTGCTGCTTCTTCTGCCTTTTCTGATTTTCTTTGCTATGTGTAAACTATGCTTTCTCCCACATGAGGAGGAGATTTTTCCTTCTTTTCATCTTTCTTACTTGATTTTAAAGTAGCAGTTATAGATAAAAGCTTATTCTCTTGCTCTTGGAAAAAATAAGAATACACTCTCTCTCTGTTTTATCGATATATAAGTATATATGGATAGATGTATATATATAAAATATATGCAAGCAAATATTGTTTAGCATATCTGGGAAGTTTTTTAACAGTAGTACTAAAGAAAAACTTTTTTTGTGTTAAAATAAAAATATTAAATTGTTATTCTCTCTGTATTAAAATAGCATATAAATATTGTTGTTCTTCAAGACTGCAATTCACTTTTGTACAGTAGGACCCAATACCTGCTGTGCATACATACTTTCATTCCTAAAGGTCAAAGTGAGCATCTCTACCATGATGCCTAATTTTTTAGTCTTCTCCTGAAGGTCGTTTCTGTAATTTAGCTCTGAATTCTTCAACGTGCATGACAACTAAGAGACCAATAAATGCAAACTCCAAAGTACAAACTGGCCTCTGATTCTCCATATTATTTCTTGCAGGTTACAAATCTTTCAGAGGAGAGCAGATTTTGGCAAGGAGTGATCTCAGACTTCAACCGCTGAGCTGTGTAAGTGGTAGATGCAGTAGATATTTCTGACCAACCTGAACAATCTGCTGTCCTTAAAAGTGAAAAAGTTTTCTAGTCCAAGGGCATCATTTAGCTTCTTTATGCGTTAATAATGATGCATATAAAAACATGAAAGAAAAATCACTTGGATGCAGCATGAGAAATGCTCAGCTGAGTTCAGGCACGTTGCATATGGGTTAATAATTTGGATGCCCTTCAGAAAGTTCCTTCCAGCAAAGAGTTCTCAGACTCATCTGAAAACTTCATGAACCTCTTGGTCTAGGACTCTCTCCAATATTCTCCATAAAAATTGCTTTTTATATACTGCAGGAATTTTGGTGCTGTGTGGGTTTGGTTGGACAACCCAAATGACTCTCTCAGAGGAAGGGTCTTCCCCTCTCTCTGGGAGGGGAAGACCCCTCCCAGGGCTGCCCCAGGAGAAACTCAACTTTGTGGTCTAGGGGTGACACCCATCAAGAAGAGTCAAGGGTGCCCTCCCATCTCTCTGCAGAGCCTTTCAGACAGAGGGGAAGTCACTGCTCAGGGTTACGAGACACAGAGGATGTTAGGGAAGTATCATTTCAGGATGGCACAAGATTTAGTAGGGGATGCTTAGGGGAAGAACCAAACCGGGGGAAACGGAGAATCCAGGTGATTTGGGATCAAGCATGGGAAAACAGGGAAAAAAAGGATAAAAAGGGCTGGTTGCCTGTATATGGGTTGCTGGCCAGCATGCTTTTCTGGCTATGCACCGCACCTGATTAGTGCAGAGTGTCCTATCTTAAATTCCCTTTCTGTTTTCCTGTCCTGCATGCACATGTCTATGTGGTTCTAAGGGATCAAGGGTCAGAGACTCTTGCATCTGTGGTTAACTGGAGAGAATGCAGGTGTGCACATGAGCACTAACAAATTTCAAGCTGGGCCGCACATGGTCTGGGACATGCTTTTCTATGAGTAATAGGTCTTTACAGCTGGAGTGGGGCTGTGGACCTCTGGAGCTCCTACGTCCAGATGCCAGAAGCTTCGGTGACTGGGATCGAGGGACCAGCTACTGTCTAAGCCCAGCTGCTGGAGGGATTCACATTGTACATATGGTCACAAATGTACAGATGTATATTTTACACACATGGACCTTCCTCCTGACCAGCCAGAGAGGGGAACAGGATGAAGCCCATGGGGCTGTTTATGTTTTCAAGTGCTCACTGTGTCCATCTGTGCTGACAAGCGCGTCCAGCTGGCTGTATACGTGTTGTGTACATGTGTTTGTGTGTGTGCCTACTGGGAAGCCACGCTCAGCCTCAATCCTTCCTGGCTGGGGGGGTACAGAGCTGCAGCAGCCTTGCCTCTGGAAGGCTCCTGGATTTCACACACAGACCTAACAATTTTCATTCATTTTAGTTAACAGGACTTGAAGTAAAAAAATTCATTTTCTGTCCAGGTCACTTCAACCATTACACCTTCTGCTGAAGGTTTTGTCAGCCTAGCTTCTGCAGCACCCACTAAAAATAAGAGCACCAGCACAGTGCTTACACTGCAATTTGTGTCTTCAAAGCTCTTTGAAAATATCTACTAATTAACTCAATTAATTAAAACAATTAGTCTATGAAAACACTACACACTCCTCAAGTCATCCAAGTGGAAAGCATTTCCTTTCTAACTTCCAAAACCTAAAAATATAAGTGCATTGAATTCCCTTAATACCTGTCATTCTTACTCTATGCCAATTAACAGCTCACATATTCCTACCTAATGACCAGAAATAAAGAGACACAGGGTGTGAGAGAGAAGAAAGGCTGTTTTAAGGTATTAAAGGGAATGTAATTAAATATTTGTTGAGGAGTAATTGTGCATAAATTGCGCAACAATTAAGTTTTATATCATTAGTACATCTTAATTAGTGTCTTTTCATGATCAGTGTTTAATTTACTCACAATTGTTTTGCCTTATTTTAAACTGTTTCTTTGTAAGCCTTTTACTTAAACCCATTACCCATGACTTTTACACTTGGTACTAGAATCGATGTTTCTGATATTACTAAATGTCTGCAGGTGCCCACTATGATCTAATTGAGTCATAGCATCTCATTTCCCATATTCAGTGAAATTCTTATTTTTTCCTGACTTCACTCACAGTATATTTTTATATACCTATATGAGATTTAAAAAATGTATGGGCGTAGTGGGCTTGTGCACTTTGCTGGGAGCAGCAGCCTTCTCCTTAAATTTTGGAGGTGAAAGGTTAATTACTTCATGGTGCTAAAGGAAAGCTGGTATTAATAATAGAACAGGAATATGTGAATGAGATCAGAGCATCTTTTGATTCATATTATGGAGCACTGTTAGAACAGGTGCATCAGACCTACCTTGGCTGCTGGAAGTCATTTGGTCAAGTATTGCTGAATTATGCAGGACCAGGCAATTTTATGGATAATAAAACACTGATAGAGTTTTGCATAAACATATTGCCTCCAAGGAGGATGACTGACTTTTTCACTGTCTTCAGAAACAACAAGTTTTTGGCAGCTCCTAAAAAATGATTTCCAATCTGTAGATAAAGCAGCAGTTCAAGACAGAAAAGTCTGTGTCTTGGTCGCAGAGATGGTGACAAATCGCCACGCTAAAAATCTGTAGGAGAACAAGTAATCAACCAACCAACCATCAGAAAAAAAATAAAATCATGCAAGGCAGAGCAATGTGCTCAACTTACCGTGACTAGGAGGATACCTCTCTTTCCACATATAGTTTTCCGTATGTTAACTATACATATACCATTCCACAGACAATATCTCACATTATCTGGCGATTTTTTTGTGTGTTTTTTTAGGTCCTTTTAATACAGAAAATATCTGTAGTCTCGGTTCTTTACTGAAAAATGGGCATGCCTGAGACAAGTTTTAACAATAATTTAAGAATAACTGACAGCATGTAGCTTTGCAAGTCAATCTGAGAACATAAGACTAGCTCTACTGAATCAGACCACTGGTCCATTTAGCCAAACGCACACCCTGATATAGAGACAATGATAGATATACTGCTCAAAATTTCGAGAGAGCAAACAGTTTGGGCTATTCCTACAATCCATTCTATTTATATTTCCAGCTTGTGTTTATGGATCTGGGGTCCATGAATTTGTCTAATCTTATTAAGGACTGTTGTGGTTTAACCCGATCAGAAGCTAAACACCACACAGCCGTTCACTCACCCTCCCCCCTCCTTCTCTGGGATGGGGGAGAGAAATGGGAAACTGAAGCCTGTGAGTTGAGATAAAGACAGTTTATTAAGACAGGAATATAATAATAACAATAATAATAATAATAGTGATAATGATAATAGTATTAATAATAATAATGTGTAAGAAACAAGTGATGCACAATGCAATTGCTCACCACCCGCTGACCGATGCCCAGCCTATCCCCGAGCAGCCGGCCCCCTACCCCGGCCAGCCACCCCTATGTATTGTTTAGCATGACGTCAGATGGTATGGAATACCCCTTTGGCCAGTTCGGGTCAGCTGTCCTGGGTCTGTCCCCTCCCAGCTCCTGCTGCACCCCCAGCCTGCCCGCTGGCAGGGCAGAGCGAGAAGCTGAAAAGTCCTTGGCTTGGTGTAAGCACTGCTCTGCAACAATTAAAACATCAGCATGTTATCAGCGCTCCTCTCATCCTAATCCAAAACATAGCACCCTACCAGCTACTAGGAGGAAAATTAACTCTATCCTAACTGAAACCAGGACAAACACATTGATACTATCTGCTTCTACATCCTCCTGTGACAAAACTATTGTTGTAGTTTCAGTTATTGTTATACCTTCTTGAATCTCATCCTTCAAGAAGGAGGAAATTAAAATCTCTCTGATCTTGGCTGATATCCTTTCAATAACACTTTACGTTTACAAGATTCACGCCAGATTGTCTGAAAACACTTGACAAAGAACTGCAAATTAATGAGATTTACAATAGGCCACATCCTGTTTGCCTCAAGATATCCAATGAAGTAATAGTAAATCTAAGCAAAGATCTTGGAAGGCTTTGTCACTAGCCACTAAGTCTATCCAGTCTTACTGCATTATATTTGGAAGGCATTGTCATCACAGAGGAGGTGTGATTAACTGGTGTTTCAGGTAGAAGATGAAAAAGCACACACAGTACACCACACCCTCAGAGTAACAGAGTTTCTGCTGTAAACAAGACGCTGGTGTGGGGGGGGTGGGAAAAAAAAAGAGAAAGACCAAGAAGTGGATGACTTAGTCATTTTAGGACTGCAAGACACCGTTACATTGTATAGACATGGGAGGCAGTCTTTGAAATACATTCATGGAAGCTGAAATCAAAGACAGGTCTGAAAAGAGCTACTATGGAAGACAAGATGAGATTAGCTCATTTAGCCTCACGAAACAGGAGGGTGAACTGAACACTCTGCCATAGCCTCTTCTAGCCTTGGTTTCTTTTCTGCAACAGTGTGAGAAAAGATCTAAATGCATGAAGTAAATACTCAGGAAGGAGATAAACAATTTCTGTTAAAACAAGAAGATAACATTTTAAATTAAAGGGAAAAAATGGACGTAAACTGATGCCAAAATTAGAACATTTCCAATGAGGTTCTGAAACACCTTTTCCACAGGAATAATAAGGTAAGAAATAATTTTAAGAAGGAGTTCAATTGTGTTATGGATAAGGTAGGTAATGAAATTATCAGTGGTAACTCGAGGCCAGATTCGGTGATCCAGGAATGCCTGTAATTTTAAAGACTTTCTGCTAGTAGTCTGCACAGGCTTATCTTCAGAGAATAACACCCAAGGTTATTCACACGTGGAATGGAAGTCTAAATTGTTCAGTAAGACAGCATGAGCAACTCTGTTTGAGAGGATGATGTGCAGGCAAGAGCAGTGACAGTCTCTTTCCTTTCTTGATGCACGTTCATTGTCCTGTTGCACTCTGATTGCGTCAGTACCAAATCTGATACTTTTAGAATGAATATCCACAGGTATCCTGACAGGTACCTGCTTCTGTAGAGACCTCTGTGAGAAATAGTCTAGTGTCTAGCAGAAACTTGATCCTTCAAGATCATTAAGGAATGTAAAAGCTGCTCATTTGATTAGAGCTGTTATTTTAATGATAACTAAAGAGACATGATGAACGTAAAGACAGGTAGTTCTTTGAAGGCCACTTTATTTTGATTTACTTTGTACTTGAAAACACGGAGACATGACAAAGCAAGAAAATCCAAGTTAGGAAGATATTCAGAAATAAGGAAGCAGCCTAGTTCTTAACTGAGCTATCAGTATAAA
The DNA here is from genome assembly GCF_964034855.1 of Anser brachyrhynchus. Lineage (NCBI taxonomy): Eukaryota > Metazoa > Chordata > Aves > Anseriformes > Anatidae > Anser > Anser brachyrhynchus. The sequence goes on from NC_137696.1 coordinate 35,641,846, forward strand.
GGTATGGTAATTTTCCATATCATATATTATATATTGTCAGTGCTGTAAACATGTGCCTTTTTACACTCTGACAATATCCCCATGCTGACATGTTGACATTTTAATGGCTACATTTCCTGAAAAATTTTCTCAGCCACATTTTCAATTCACCAAGAACACAAGGCCAAGTCTCAGCACAATTTACATATCTATATGCTCAGCAGCCAGGCTTTCCTATAAAACACTTGCAGACATTCTTTTAGAATAAATCAGCTCCCATTCATGTGCTTCAGGTATGGCTATATCTTACAAAATGTGCCAGATCCAGTCATTAGTAATACAACACTTATACCAAGAACTCAGAAAAGTGCAGCACTGTGCTTTTCATGAAAATATGGTTCAGCTAGGGGCCCTGGACTCTTCTGAAAATTGGCCTATAAATCAATCTGATTATTCCTCGTTTATATAGTTCAGTTCCACTTTAAAAGTCAGCAGGAACTTTAACATTGACTTCAATGGGACCACTATCATCAAGTCAATATTCAAAAGCAAGTTGCCAAAGCAGCCTTTTTAACAAGTAGTACTTGATTTAAAGAAAGGAGAACAGGGCGTGCATGAGAAAGTGCAAGAGAGGGAGAGATAATAACCACCAATAGGAAAAAAGAAATAATTTCTGAAGGTGATATTGAAAGAAATGAGAGGGGTATCTCCATGTTTTTCCAGTGGAAAAATACAGTGATTTACTAATGGTTGATGTTGAAACCCCATCATCACCAAGTGGGGTTTAGATAAAACACCTCCACACAGAGGATAATCTTACAGTCATGTCAGGATGGAGGATGGGATAGATAATCTATTTGATACTTCAGTACCTGCATTTTGCAATTCTGTCTATCAACTGTGCTCACTTCCCTCTTTCATGAGGTATATAATCATTTCATTGTACCATGCACTGTTAATCTCTTGCTGCAATTTCTGAAATCTGTGAAATCACTTTTTATGCAGTATATATTTCAAATCTCTTCAGGGTAGATTAGTGGCTCTGTATTATTTTCTTTCCCTGTATGAAGTGTTTGAAAAAACAAGGTGCAGTCACGCAATGTTCCTTTTACTGGATGACTGTACACGTTCGTTTGATTTTTATCTTTCTGAGTATAAACATATCATCACATTCTCCCAGGAACTTGTAGTGATATAGTTGAAATAGCTTCTGTGTATTTTATGAAAGCCATGATAACACTCGTAGGCTGAAACACAGCTATGCCTTAACGACCAAGGGAAATACAATGTTTCTCACTCTCAGCAAGTCTTATTAGAAGGGCATGAATAAATAATCTCAACAATTTGAGCTAAAGTATTCATCCAGCAGCTTGTCCCACTGATGGGCCCATTACTAATACCACCAATATTAATCATTATTTAACATCATGTTTAAATTTGTCATTGCCATTTAGACTACAGCATGATGAGAATAAATTATCAGTAAAACAAAAACAGCCACTTTTATCTTTTCTATTTCAGGATCTCAGCTGATTAAAAACCCTCGTGCATTATGCTTACATAGTGGTTGCAATTGAGTGAGTATACAGTGAGTGACTTCTGAGCTGAGCTCTTATTTTGATTTGTCTGTAGCAACCTACCTTTAAGCTTTACCAGTCCTGACTGTTTCCTCCCAGTGGAAAGTGCATTTATTTAAATCACCCACCAGGAAGGCAATTCTGAGCCTGTCATCCCTTTAACACAGTACAAACTAACTAGCATGACATACCAGTGACCACCATTTGTGAATGGTTTATTTCTACTGGTTCTTCCTTGACAGAGAAGACAAAAATCAGTTTTTTGTCCTTAAACATTCCTGATACTGGACCATATCCTCTTAACAGCTTTTGTTAACGAGGGTAGAGACATGCTTAAATGTACAAAGCTTTGTTTTTAGCAGCTGATAGTGAGGGAAAGAGGGAGAGGAACAGGGGAAAAAAAATGAAGACCGACAAGCCACCTTTCCTCATTCTTTTCTTCCAACTGAAACTGGAATTTTCCTTCCGACTGCTGAGAAAACCAGTTGTTGGAGCCCCAGGTGACAGTCTCCCTGTAGGCAGTCTTTCCAGCATCCAGTACAAGCAGGGTAAGCGACAATCTATCGCCATCCCTGTCCCATAGCACTTTGTGCTTTCCATCATGGCTTGCTCCAACCCTACTGGGCTATTTTGATTACTGATTCTCTTCATGCTGACTGGAGCATAACAGCACACTGATTAACCTTTGTGCATGTATTTCATTGGGTAATCCTGACCGAGTATCTAGGTGACCACTATCTGCTAAGTTTTGGGTTTCCCTAACACAGACTAAAAGCCATAGGACAAGGTGTGTAGGATCAGGGTAGGAGTGGTGATTCCCTGTGCTGGTGGTAATTGCACCCCATGAGAATCCACCAAAATATCAGTATCTGGGCTTTAGGGTGCAAGACCAAGAGGAAAACCACGTGGGAACAAAATCACAAAACAGTAATGGCCAAATATTGCCCTGGCAGCTGTGGAAAAGCCTACCACAAGAGCCCAGGTGAACACTTATGATCCGCTGACAACAAGCGACACCCTCCTACATGGAGTTTGGCTCCACAGCCTGGGGTTTATGAGTGGAGGCCACGATGCAGAGATACCTTCCTTTGTCCTGCATTCGTGGGCTGAGTCTCAACAGCTCTGCACATGGAATAGCAGTCTCAGATCAACAGTTTTTTTCCTAACAGGTTCTCTTACATCTCCCTGAGAACTGAATGGGAGTTTCCTACAGCAACCCAGTTCAGTCGTTATCTACCAATACTCTGTCTCAAGGTCTGCAGAAGATGCTGATAAAACTCGCACACCTTCCTGGGTTTTGCTCAGATAGCAGAAAAGAAAAAAGTAAAAAGATGCGCATGACACGTTTCTCCAATGGAATTTGCTCTTGATTTTTCATTTGCAGTTCCTCCCAAAGGAAGCAGGAAATATAAAGTGAAATTAGCCCTTTGGGAAGAGGTCAGTATATTTAATTTGCACTCTAAGTAACAGAATATTACTCCTCCACAGAACTTGTGCTATTCAGGTATATAATTTTTGGCCTTATAAATTCTTCTTTTAACAAAAAATAATAATAATTAAAAAACTTTCAAAATAGCCATTTCAACACAAAGCTTCTATAATATGAGAAATTGCAGAAAATCATAGCAATATTTTAAAGCCCTCAACAATTTTTCACGGGAAACCTAGAAGATCAGCTTTAATTTCACTGATGTATTTTGTATACTAGCAGTGAATTCTTGCAAAAAGTAGTAATTGATTTATGTTTTTAATCTATATACAATGAGTGTTTTATGGAAATAGTAGAAGTTGTTGGCTACTCCTAAACACATCCCTAGTAATGGTAAATTCTTTTTTAAAAAATCACACACAAAAAAACCAACCAGCTTCTGTTTCATCATTTCATATGAAAATTAGCATAAGAATGAATACGCTGAATGCTGGTGATGTGATGAAAAGCAATCTTAAATCATCTAAAATTGCAGTAGCAGACAGAAGTTATTTGCTCACTTTATTTTTTCTTGTTTGTTTAGCATTCTCTTTCTCAAAAAGTTTAAACTGTCCAGTCAGAACTCAAAAACAGTATCATGCAAAATGTGTGACTAATCCAGAACTATCCTAATGAACTAAAATGAGAGGGTTGGATTATCTGTAAGTAAAAATAAATAAATAAGCATCACCCATTTCCTGTTGCAAAGAACCTCAAGTTCTGCTGAAAAGAACATTCTGGAGAGGCTTAGACACCTCTGCACCATTCACCACATGAACGGAATGGTTTGGTGATGGGTTGTGAACAGATGGAAATGCTTTTAGCAGAAGTTGGTGGTCATCCCAGTATTTATTCTGCAGTCATAAACAAGTCATATAACCAAAGACACAGAATCATGGCTACAGAAAATAACTGCAAATTTGTTGAACAGGTGGGAGTAATAACCGGTGGGTCACAAGAAAATGGAAAAGATACATCAGGTGGGACCCACTTTGGTTTTCTTATGTCTGGATTATCTAGCACGAATGAACTGAACAATGTGAAATACAATCCCACCACTTCACATGTATTTAATTCCAGTCTAGAGAAGAGACATAGTGGAAGTACAGTGAAAGACAGGTTTAAGATTAAAAAAAAAAAATCAGATTAAATAGCTGAAATAAATTTACAACCTAATAAGGATGAGAATGAATTAATGTGCTTCAGTAAGAACTGCTAGTGACTCAAAAATGAACTGGTGAATAACTGGTACTTGGCTGGTGTAAAGGGAATGGCAACCTGAAAGTAATCTAGCACAACTCAATGAGGTGAAAACAGCAAATTCAACACAGAGATACATAATCATGAATGTCACAAAAGGTTCAAAGTAATCCTCCCAGTGTGCACAGTTCTAGGCTGGACCACAGTGTGTCGGCTTTTAACGCTGTTGGCGTAACGCTTTAGGAGAGCTGTGTACTGACTAGAGGAAAACTAGAAAGCAGTAAGAGTGATCTGAGAGTCACGATCTTGGAGAAAAGGCTGTAAGAACTGGATTAGGAAGACAGTAGGTCAGCGTCTGTCTGGGATGGTGCTTGTACTTTGATAATTTGAGGATTTGTTTCAAGTACATAATTTCTTGAGTATCTTCTGCATTTTCTATGATTTTAAATTTATGATAGATCGTATGGTATATTGTATTTACAGAGTTAGATAAATCCATTCATACATGTCTGAGTCTTTTGTGAACAGGATGAGTCTTCATACTGTTACAAAAAATCAGCTATGACAGCGCTATTCATTTTGGTCTTTCACTTACCTACTTTGACTGTATCAGGGCAAAACCCAGACCTTTAGAAAAAGCAAAGTAATATGAGAAGGAAGGAAAGATATCGCTTCCTTTCTGCTTTGAGAAAGCGTTCCATCAGTAAGCTTATGTAAAAAAAAATATAAGTAAGTTTCAGTTTTGACAAACTAGCATGTTGTGATGACAAATAATGTTTCATAGAAAATTACAAACTTTGTTTTGTATTGGCAGGTAGAGGAAGGAACAAAGCTAACAATAAATGTCTTCTGTGACTGTAGTCCATAATTAAAAAGAAGATTAACAAAAACCCTGCAAGCCAAACTGCAGGAGAAAGATTACTCACAGTTTCCTTGCCAGGAGATTTTAATTTTTAGATTCCTGCTGAGCAAGCTGAAGAATCATGAAGGACTAACCATGTTGAATGCCTCTTTTAGCTGGCTGAGTTGCAAAAAGGTTAATAATGCAGGCCATGTGACAACTCCAAAATGGGGACTAATTTCGTTATTAGGTTGCCACTCCTGGAGATATTCCAAGGAGCCCTGTGGCTTTTCATGATCAGCAGAGAGAAGAAAATAGGAACTCCAGACTGAACTACAGTGAGCAGATGCCCTCCCTCTGGTGTTTAATTTAATTAATTGATGTTTGTTGAAATAAAACCAATTAACCTGGCTTATCTCTTTATCAATCATTCTTCTGCTTCCAGCTGGAAAAATGGCATCACGTGTCTTAGGGCAGACAGCAAGAACAATTAAAACCAACCTGTGCTGCATTGCCTGCAGCAGGCTTTGCAAGGGGAGATGAGAAACAGGTGGTTTTTTTTGTTTTGTTTTGTTTTGTTTTTGATGTAGGACAAAGCAGTCAGGCTTTTTACTTTAGTTGTTTTCTGCCTCTGGATCCCCTTTAATTCATTTTAATATAGGGGTGAGGAGGAACTGAGGCATAACATAGTCAAAAGTTACAATTGCTTAGGGTCTCAGGGAGCCAAACGTGATTTCTGTTCTCAGACCCCTGTTGTAGTTAGCAGGAAGCACATCGTAATCCAGTGATAACAGCCATCAAAGGATGATGTTTCTGTTTATGTGTGTGTTGTTGAAGGCAACGAACATGATGTGAAGATATACAGAATCTACTTCTTTTCTATCTAAAATGCTTGTTATCTGTCACAGGATGTAGTTTAATATCACTTGTTCATGATCAAGACTTGCTGATTATTTGTCATCCCTTAAATATTTGCCAACAGATTGATGTTCCAACATTTCTCTAGGCGTTAAAATTTGCATCTCACTAGTTTTACCTTTATAAAGTAGGGTTTATCTTTGCCCATTTCCAATCTTCTGGAACTCAAGTCACTCCAAAAAAATTCAAAAGTGTTTGCTTAGAGAGTGCTGTAGGGACACAGCCCTTGCCCTCCAAAGTTTCTTCCAGTACCGAAGTGTCTGGAGAAATGGAGCTTTCTACATGGAGAATGTCCTCATGCAATAGAAGATGTGTTTGATCCACGCCTCTGGGGAAATTGTTACAGTCTTTCCATCAGCTCCTATGAATTCTGATCAGGTCTCCTATATACCTTAATTCCTTACATCATACACTGTAGAGAATTTGAAAATGATAGTAATTATAGCTGTGAATCTCAACACTTCAATGCACAAAAGCAAAGAAATTTGCAATCTGTGATCTCTACTGCGGTGTTAACTCAGATGAATTACAAATACATTTCCTCTAGGTACAAATTAGTAGCATAAATATTCAATCAAAATCTTGTTAACTGTTCTGTGGCCAACTCTGATGTGATGTTTGCCATTATGTGTACAAAAAAAAAAGATTATTTCCAGTCATTTAACTCCAAGCACCGTTGTTAGGGGTAGCAGTACAAGATCTATGACACATCCCCATGTAGTTCTGATTCCATACTCAAAAATGTACATACTGAATATGCACCCGCATATCAGCATGGCCTTTTTATTTTGCCTAGCTCCGTCTTTACTGTGCTTTTAATGTGTTTGCACTGTAGAGAGGAGACCTGTGTCTCTATGTGGAATAGTGGCTCTAGGATAGGCTCAAGACTTGTTCTCTGTGTGTGCACTTTGTTCTTCTGTGACATTCTTCTTTCATTATTGTTTGTCTGCAGAGTTCTCAAAACATCTCCAGCTCAGGTATAGGAGTTATACACAGTATCTCTCCCTTCTAGAAAGGAGACGGGGACTAGTTTGTGCTTCCAGCAGCTATCACATGACATTTCTTTAAAGCCTTGGGAGTGAGATGGTGATGAATGCTAGCTTTTCATGTTTACCCATCTGCACCCTAGCTGCATTACTAGTAGAAGCACTTGAATCTGGGCTAATGAGTAGCACAAATAGAGTCGCCCATCTAGACCTCAGCTATGGCTAGAAGTGGGCTAGCAGCCAATCCACTGGGTTTGGTCTAAGGCAAGCTTTGGTGCAGGCATTACCAGGCCTGGAGCGCTGTCTGCAACCAAAGAGTAAAAGAGTGAATTTATTTGTCATATTGTCACTTGGTGTCAGTTCTGCAATGGTTAATCTTGTCAAAGCAGGATACATACAGCAGCCCCTTCGTTTGCCATTGATTCAGTAAGTTTTCATAAGTTCAAAGAGTTTTGAAATCTTAGCTGAAATTCAGTTGATAGTTGATACAGTTGGGAGGAAAAACTATGAAAAGAACATTCCCAGTCCCTAAGGTAGGCTGCCACTACACATAAGCAATATTTTTGACCCATAAATATAACACAGGCTTTTCATCAGGTGGAGCTCTTTGGAGCTTCACCTCTAGCCGGACTCAGCACGAGAGAAGCAGAAAGCAGATAGACATGCAAAATGAAAACAAAACACTATGGACTTTATTTCTCTCTCATTGTTGTAGGCAGTCACTGGCCTCACAGAGGGACAAATAAATATGATTGCACATACATTATTAAATGTAATTGCATTGTTACTTATCGGTTTAATTAAATACCTAGGAAAAAAATGTAACAATTCAAGGCACGGTACGAGCAGCAATGACTTTAACCTTTAATAATCATCTTTTCCATTTGCACTGTGGTAATGACCATATTAATTAGTAATGAAATGATTAAATATGAAGAGCGTGAACAATGCCATGAATCTCTGTGCATGGGCACCTTGCGAGGACTAGCTGCTCTTGTGTCAAGCACACCCTGAAAGGTGCAGTCAGGGAGTTTTATTACTGCTGGCTGCAGCCTCTGGGCACTGCAGGGATTTTGCAGCCAGGAGGGCTAAAATAATGGACTGCTGTTTTGGTATATTGAATGATCTAAAACAAACACAGACAGGTTGTGCTGCCATTCTGGAAAATGCTATGACCTTGACAGCCCTACTCCCAGCTAAACTCTGTTCCTTGCTCTTTGGAGACCAAAATCTCTCCTAACCCTGAAGATCACATATCTCCAAGTACAGCTGTTCCTTTTAGCAGGCTCTTTAAAGGTGTATGCACCTGAGTGCAGCTTCAGAGTTGTGAGGGGTACATCAGACTTAGGACATGCCAGATGTATGTTATGCTGTACTAGAGAGAAAAGCAACAGTGTCAGCTGCAGCGTGCTCTTCTCACTTCTCCCACCCAAACACACACAGTCTTTCTCATCAATCCCTTTGTGAAGGCTGCCACCCTCTTCACCATAACAGTTCTTTTCTGAAGGAGTGAAGCTACTTTGTCTGCCTTGAACCCTGTCCCATTAGAGAGGCTGTTCTCAGAGGTTTGGTGCCAAAATAACCCAGTATTAACTTTGCAGGGGTGAGGGAGGGTGGGGGGCACTTGAATTGCTCCAGAGTACACTGACAGGTTCCACAGAGTGGCTGAGGATGGCAAGGACCTCTGGAGGTCCCCTGGTCCAATCCTCCAGCAGGGCCACCAAGACGAAGTTGCCCTGGACCATGTCCAGGTGTCTTAATATCTCCAAGGAGGGAGTTTCCAAAGCCTCTCTGGGCACCTGTGCCAGTGCTTGGTCACCCTCACAGTGAAAAAAGTATTTTCTGACACTCAGGTGAAGCCTCCTGTGCTTCAGTTTGTGTCCATTGCCTCTTGTCTTGTCACTGCACACCACCAAAAAGAGCCTGGCTCCGTCCTCTGCACCCTCCTTTCAAGTATTTCTACACAGGATATTTCTGCACATACAGATATTTATACACAGTTTGGTTACATGACTTCTGCCCCTTTGCATGTCAATCTGTCTAGCTTGGATCTCAAAAAAATTTTGGTGACCAACCCCCTGTAGTCCCACATCGATCAATGACATCTGTCATTGGTAGGGCATTCAGCACAAGTCCTGCATGTTGCAGGCATGTTCTGCTCTCTGTTACCCCTGAGCAATCCCAGGTTCTGTCAGCAGGAGGATGCCAGATTTACACTAACATGACTAGAAACAGGTTTTGGCTCTAGGAAGAGGTTATGTAAAATCCTCCCCATTCTGCAACATTTTTTCCCCTCCTAGGAATCCCAGGCTGTTCAGTGTCACCCAGTGGAGAATAAATCCTTACAAAGAGCAGAGAGAATTTAGAGATCCCAGCAGCGCTTCCGTGTATTGCATTTTCTCATAGGACTGCCACAAGTCCCACTGCCTAATGCCCACTGAAAATCAACAGCAAAAACTCTTTCCTCTCATTACAGACACAAATGACAGGCTTTTAGAATGATTAGCTGGAAATTGCCTTTTCCATCAGATACAAGCCCAGAGGAAGGAGGGTGCCAAAGAAAGAAGATGCTGATACGGGTTTCTTTGTAATGCAAATGTAGGAACATGTTTTTTATCTTCAGACAAGTGCAAGTGCTTCACAAAGATTTTATTTAAGGCCTGTGTTCTCATGCATTACAAAAGTGAAGCAAAGAGACATGCCAGCATTAATGAACTTCCAAGAGCTGTATTATTAATTCCAAGGAAAAGAGAGAAAGCAAAAGAGAGAAAGAGAGAGCACATATGATTTAATGTCAGGCTTATTAACAAAGAGACAAATGCTATTCATGTGAGGAAGATGGTAGAATTGAGTCACATCTCTGTTTACTCTGGGAACCTCATATAAACACAAAAACAGTTCTATCTCCGTCAACATCTAAATCACGCCACTGTGCCCTTACAGATCCTTTTTTCGCTATTTTTCTGACATTTCCATATCACAAAGGTCTGATAGTGGTGGTGACAGGAAGATGGAGTTTAAGGGAATGCATATGCCTACAAGGCACTTGATCTGCTGTGTGCCTGCCTGGCATTTAACAATGATGTAAGTGCATAATGTCATGCCTTCCTTTCATTCACTTTTATTTCTGCTCAGAAACACGTGCAGACTGGGCTCTGCAGAATGGGCAGAGCTTTGCAGGCAAGTCAGGAGAGGTGAAAAGGAAAAAAAAAAATCAGAAAAAATAGGTCATTTCATTCGTATCAGCTTTATTCCCTCACACTAGCAGCCAAGTCTTCAGGAAAACAGAAACAAATGTCACATCCCAATATGTATTTTTTTTCTATACTTCTCCATCTCTGCTTTCACAGCTACCCTATTAACTCCTAGGTGTTGGTTTCCAACTAAGTGAGAAAAAGGAGGGCTAACACACATCTAAGGACATCCAGACGGGGAGGTGACGTAATGTCTTTCCCCAGATGCTCTCTGAAGCCCTAGTTAGCCATGTAACTGACCCACATTGCCCAGGCAGGTAGAGGGGCTCCAGCTGCAAAGCTGGGCCAGCTCTGGGCTCAGAGGAAGGATTAACTGACTTTGTAAGGTCCTTTTCTTTCTTATTTTCACAAATCAGAAATGATGTGAAATTCAAATGGGAATTGACTGATTACTAATAAAGGGAATAGGAAAGCTTAAAATCTTATATCAAGGTATTTTTAGGATCATATGAATCCACAGCTCTTTGGTAAGGAGCTACATATTATATCAGGTCTCACTTTCCAAATGTACCCAGCAAGGTAGAACATCTCCCCTCTTTGCCCATCATCAGAGGCTGCTGCACAGCAGGCGCAGCACTTGTCCTCACTTCTATTTGGCCATTCTTGGGAAGAAATTGATAGGCACACCTCATTTAGGATGTTGGCATGGAAACCTTCACTATAGCATATAAAATTGGTTTTCAAAAAATGCTACATCCTGAGAAGTCCTATTGAGGGAACAACTTTAGCCTAAATTAAGGCACCTCTGAAAAACTTTGGTTTATACATGCTGCTATTAAGTCTTTTTGCGAAGAGCCTGTAAGGAAGGAGATAAAAGGGCCACTTTACTGTAGAAAGAACTGTTAAAGGATTTCTGCAGCCTGAGAACCTACTGATTAGAGGCTTTCAAGGTTGCTCATAATGCTGCATACCTGTTAAGCCAAAAAACCCCTTCATTTTACTAAAGATGGAGATGACCTCATAGAAGCTAATAATTCAAGTGCTCTCTTGGACATGCTGTTTCTTAACAGAACTACTATTCACATTTACCACCCCTCCCCAAACACACACACTGAGAAATGGTTTCCAATGTAGCCGAGCAATGCACACAGCCCTCTTCAAAATCTCTTTCATATGCTCAAAACCAGAATATCATTCTGGTTATTGCACTGGTAAGTGGTCATAACTCTAGGTATTCCATTCAGATGAGAAGAAAACGGCATTGCAGTTTCCTTCCACCATTGAAACAGAGAGGGATCCATTACACATTCTATTCTGCTTCTCTCTGAACACATGACTTACACAGCTTTTATGACATGAAATTCCCCAAAGATGGAACACCCTGCTCTAGGTCTTCAACAGCTGATAAAGCTCTCAAAGGCATGAAATTTGCAATGCTTATGCCCCTTACTCCTTTGACACCAAGTCTTCCAGTCCTCCAAATTTCACTCTTCCTCTCATCTCCCTACCCAGCTGTCCTGGTTCCAGTTAGGACAGAGTTAATTTTTCCTCATAGTAGCTGGTAGGGTGCTATGTTTTGGATTAGGATGAGAAGAGCGCTGATAACATGCTGATGTTTTAATTGTTGCAGAGCAGTGCTTACACCAGGCCAAGGACTTTTCGGCTTCTCGCTCTGTCCTGCCAGCGAGCAGGCTAGGGGTGCAGCAGGAGCTGGGAGGGGACAGACCCAGGACAGCTGACCCAAACTGGCCAAAGGGGTATTCCATACCATCTGACGTCATGCTAAACAATATATAGGGTTGGCTGGCCGGGGTGGGGGGCGGCTGCTCGGGGATAGGCTGGGCATCGGTCAGCGGGTGGTGAGCAATTGCATTGTGCATCACTTGTTTTCTTACACATTATTATTATTAATACTATTATCATTATCACTATTATTATTATTATTGTTATTATTATATTCCTGTCTTAATAAACTGTCTTTATCTCAACTCACCGGCTTCACTTTCCCGTTTCTCTCCCCCATCCCAGAGAGGGAGGGGGGAGGGTGAGCGAACGGCTGTGTGGTGTTTAGCTGCCAGCCGGGTTAAACCACAACACCAGCTTTCAGCACTGGTGGGCTGAGGACCTTTCTGATTCTGTCATGCACATTTCACAACTCATTCATGGTGAGACTTCATCTTGCCTTCTGATCTTCCTGACTGTGCCAAGCAAAACAGCTTTTCCCTTGGTAGCCTACTCCAGGTATTATGCTTTTGCTCTTTTCTTCAACCAATTGTCTTGCCACGGAAGCTGACTGTATTGTAGAAGCCAGGTAAGGCATATTGCACCTATTAATGGCTGTGAAATGGCATATAAGGTGTGGAAATAAAAAGAAGAGGTTGCATAATGAAGAAAATAGTGTCTTAAAAGGCTGAATAATACAAAGGAATCATTCCTCACCTTCCCACCTTTCGAAGGCAGTACCTACAAATGAAAAAGGCAGGATTCAGAACTCTTGCTGAACTTATCTGTTGAATAATTTATGAAAGCCAGTTCTGGGTCTGATTGAACATCTCTGCTAATCACCAAGGCTTATTTGGATATTGCCCAGTGGAACACAAGTGGGGAGATATATATTAAAAATGTAAAGACTGTAAAGACCTTCAGAAGAAATAAAATATCTGCAAGAAACACATGGCTTCCAAGTAATTGGAATGACCTCTGCCTTTGTTCAAACCCCATCCTATGGTAAGAAAAATCCCACCTTTATTGCAGAGAAGGAATGTCTTAATTATCTGGGCTCATTGCCATTCACCGAGACTCACTTCCCACAGCAGGAAATCTCCAGCAGGGGAATGGCGTTATAAAGCCCTGGGTTGGTACCGAGAAATGGAGTGAACAGTCAGTAAAGGACTTGCTGGGACACTAAGACTCAGACGGGAAGTGAAGCCTGTTCTAGTCTATTCATCGCTGATTTGGACAATTGACCCTATTCATTCATCAATTCCTCCCGTCTCACTACAGGCTTTCAAGATTGTCTTCTAACACTTCAACAATACATGATAAAAGATCTTTGCACTAAACAAGATCTTTAGATTTCCTTCTATGCTTAGTCTAATATTTAGGAAGGACATACTTTCCACTGACTGAACACCGATTGTATCCCGGTTTCCATAAGCCATGCCCGTGGCACAGCAGGACACCAGTACATCCAGACTTTGAGAAAGTGCAGCAGTTACTTCTACAAAGCCTGCCTGTCAAAATGCCAAGGTATCAGAAATTCCTTCTTGATATGATAGTACTGGCCACGCTATTATGGGATGGATGAGATGTAAAAGTTTGGTGACCAGGTCAAAAAATTGCTGTCCCCATCTCTCCATCATGGGAGATGCTGGCATCACTGTCACCAACAGAACGTTGTTCTTTTGAACCCTTCCTTCTCTTCTCTTCTCTTCTCTTCTCTTCTCTTCTCTTCTCTTCTCTTCTCTTCTCTTCTCTTCTCTTCTCTTCTCTTCTCTTCTCTTCTCTTCTCTTCTCTTCTCTTCTCTTCTCTTCTCTTCTCTTCTCTTCTCTTCTCTTCTCTTCTCTTCTCTTCTCTTCTCTTCTCTTCTCTTCTCTTCTCTTCTCTTCTCTTCTCTTCTCTTCTCTTCTCTTCTCTTCTCTTCTCTTCTCTTCTCTTCTCTTCTCTTCTCTTCTCTTCTCTTCTCTTCTCTTCTCTTCTCTTCCTTCTCTTCTCTTCTCTTCTCTTCTCTTCTCTTCTCTTCTCTTCTCTTCTCTTCTCTTCTCTTCTCTTCTCTTCTCTTCTCTTCTCTTCTCTTCTCTTCTCTTCTCTTCTCTTCTCTTCTCTTCTCTTCTCTTCTCTTCTCTTCTCTTCTCTTCTCTTCTCTTCTCTTCTCTTCTCTTCTCTTCTCTTTTCTCTTCTTTCCTCATTCTGACTTCCATGTATATGTGTTGGGAATCGGTATATACAAGGCTTCACAGCAAATTCTGCAGTCATATTTTCTTGGGTGGCTGAATACCTGGTGACATTACAGTGAAGCGAGAAATTTTCAAATGGCTGCTGTAGGGGATGGGATGTTATATTTCATGCCTTGATTTCAACTGACCAGCTATGACACCACATTGGAATATGAGGACAATCACCTCATATATTAATCTGGCAAGTCTTTTGCAGAAGACATTTGGAGAAAGATTTAGAGAAAGACACTCTCCGGGAGAGCTGGGAGGTAGAAATGGCCATGTAGAAGTGGACGTGGGGTTTAAGAGCAAGAACAGACATTAGGTGACAACATTCTGGCAGAACTCAGAGCAGGACTTTAGATCAACCCCGCAAATCTGCAAGACTTCTTGCAGTCATGTGCCTTCCAAGAGAATAGACTGTAAGAATACATCCTCAGTGCCCACCAGATGTGAAGGACTATCAGTAAAGATTTAATATCACATCTGATTTTACTTAGGCATCAGAGTATCCTTAAAAATCTGTAACCTTAAACAGGGGTCTAAATACCATTAAAATCCCATTACTGAAATTCTCATTATGTTACCAAGGAAGAGAACACCGTTAATGCTGCAAGCTGAAAGTCTTTGGAAAAAAAAATATATATATGCAGGTGTTTATTGGTTTATTGCTTAAATCAAGTCCCTGCTCAAGATGTGATGGGAGGAAGGAAAAGATAGGTGGAAAAGAAAATTGTGAGTGATATGCATTTGTTCTTCATTTGCTGAAGGGGCCAGCAGATTTCTTTCTTTTTAACCATAGACTTTTACAAGTCTTAAAGCTTCCCTAAAGAGGTTCAAATTTTCTTGTCTATGAAGATTTAATATGCTATTAAGCAAGAGGTGAGTCTTTTTTACTTTGTTCCAGTGATCCTCTTCACTTTCACTGAAACTCTGAACTAGAATTAAATCAGTTAAGTTGAGAGGCAAACTGAAAGATTCTGCAATCTATGGAATTGAATCCCTTTCTTGGGTATTTGTCCACAGAAGTAGGAACCTCTTTATTGTCAGTGTCAAGAACACACACCAAACTACATAACTCTCTAAATGGCTTACAACTGAGAATCAGATTTATTCTACAAGCAAAACTTTCTCTTATTGTACTATTCCTTTCTCCGTTTCTGTACAAACTCAAAACTAGTAGCTTGGATTTTGCTGCTAAAAGCTCACTGAAGTGTAATCAAGCACAAGTAGTGTCCCCAGTTCCCTCCTGAAGATTACTGTGCACTATTTATTCTTCTTTGACTGAACAGAGTAGCGTAAACAGAATGGATCATCAGCAGGAAAGACTGAAGCTTTTTGTTGCACTGGGGTATTTTTATGATTGTGGCAAGCTGATATCACCTAACAGCTTAGAAAGTGAGCACATTCATATAGCTAGCTGCATCCACCTTTCCTAGAGATGAAAATCAATAGCTTCTCACCTTCAAAAGTATAGTTACTTTACATTCCTCCCCTTGCCTTGTCTTATCTCCCACAAGGAAGAAAGGAATCCACAATGAAATTGTTATGCAGATCTATAGTGCAGATACAGCAGTATTACTCCCATCCTCTGCCTTCAGTGGACTTAATTCCTGCTGATGGAAGGACAATATATAGAGGAAAAGAGAAATAATGAGGAAGAATTTAATGGTTCAGCAAAGTTTTGGCCATTCCTCTGAGCCAGGACTGTCCATTAAAGTGGTGCAAAGGCACTAACGGAACGCATGCCCAGGACAGGGTCAACTGCATCATCAGCTGTAAGAATTTCCACACATTTTGACTTAGAATGGGTTTGAAACAGAATCTGGAGGCAAGAACCACTCAAGATACTCAGTTCTAAAGAGCTACAGTGTTTGTAAAAGCCTACAGCTACAAAACTCAGGTCTCATATTTTACCAACTTCTCTGTGTACCGCTCCAATAACACAGGGGTAGTCATGTATATAGCAACATAAAAATGACCAGTCCAGAACCAAATGCTGGACCCTCCAACGTGACCTCTTCACCTGGCAGAGGATAGTGCCAGATGCTTCAGAGTAAAAACAAAGGCTCCACAGTGCATTTATAGAATAACTAACATTGACCGGTCAAGGAAAATTAATATCTTTACACCTTCTATTGCATTGAGAAGTATTCACATTAATTTCATTGACAAAATGAAAGCAGAAGAAAAGGAGATCTCAGGTGCTACTGATGTTAATCTTCTATTGCTACTAGAGCTCAGCTTTATTACTTCAAATTTCAGACCCCAGAAAACTGTAGAAGGTTGTATTGCTCAAAGGGAGCAAGGCTGACCCTTGAGGTCTGCTTTATTAATGAAGCAAATTGGTCTTTAAGATAGGTATTATATCATCAGTGATGATGAAGGGCAAGACCCCATCAGCTGACTGCAGAGTTTCTAGCCCATTATTTATTTACACAGATAATTAATTCCTCTGAAGTACAAACATTTATCAACAATTCTATTACCTAACTCTTCCCTCTTAGTTCTTTGTGGGACTAGGCACACTGACAGCTTCAGTAACCACCATCTAATTAAAGTAATTGTTGGACTGCATTTCTTATTCTGTTTCATGTATAATTATACTCCATGGGAAATCTTGGAGGATTTGAAACAGACTTTTAATCTATTCCACATGAATCAAAAACAACTCCCAAGAAAATAGCTTAATAGCCATGTTTAACAGTGTGCCATTTCATTTGCACCAGAGATTTCACAGCCTCAGTGCTATTCACAAGCCTTTTCAGTCATATAGAGAGGACAAAAGGCTTTTTCAAAAGGGAAATTCTTTCCAAAATCTTTGTACATTAATTAAGTCAGTTTTAAAGGAAAATCTTTGCTGAACTGTTTGGACAAACTCTCTTAGAGCGACTGACAGTTGCTACTCCTGAAGTTTTATGTCCAGTTGTACTTTTTGACTTTGTTCCTCAGCTTTAGCATGACCCATTCACGCCCTCAAGAACTCTCCTTCCTTATTACCTGACACGAGATTATTATCAATTTTGATTCAGTGACAGCATGTACTTTCACCACTTGTTTACAGCACCAGCTAGTTTCCAGATGTCTTATTCTGGCACTGATATAGCAGTTCTTCACCGTAAAGTGTTTCTACTGAAGAAGACACAAAAAAATGGAACTTTTCTAGGGCTGTCACTTTGGTCGTACTTCATGCTCAGAGTGATGGAGTTTGGGTCTAGACTAGACAGATTCATTGGAAAGGAAGATCTCTGAGGTTACCTGTGGTTACTTTTAAATTCATCTGCTGGTGTGTACTGTATCAGGACGCCGGCACAACAGTGATCTAGTTGAGCCCAATGCAACTCCAGAAACACTTCTCATTAATTTCCTTTATGTGATGTGGAAAACAGCACACAGGAACAGCTGATGAGACCCAGGGATCAACTTGGTATGGAGCGAGGTGCTGCTAGGACCAATACTTTGACATTTGAGCAAGAAAGCATTCCTGTGTCCCTTACATTAAACATGTCACACAGAAAGGATACAACTTTTAATTAATCTGTGAGAATCTTCAAATCTACTCTTGTAATTTGAATAGAAGATTGTTCATATTGCCCATGTCATAAATAAGAAAAATCTCCAAACACATTTTTCTTAGGGAAGTATTCAAAACTGTACATTAATTGATTACGGATACACAGCTTTACTTTATAGAGACAGGCAAGGTGAAGCTGTCTAATCCTATAGGTGTGCCATATATAACACACAAACACTTCAGACTAGGAAGCTTTCAGATATCTTTGTTTCTCCTCCTAAGTGTCAGTAACAGTGCCTATACTTATGCTTTAGAATAATAATCCCTGACATTCAGACTGAAACACTGTAGTTTGCCTTACTGGCAGGTTTTCACGTTGGTTAAAATTGCCAGATAAGTGGATATACAATGTTTGTCTTTCACGCTTATCTTATCACACTGTCTTTCTGTGATTACAATGTATTAAATCAGGAGTGGTCATTAGAAATAGAGCTTTCCAAGCTATTTATCAGATTGATTAATTGAACCCTTTTTCCTGCTGTCTTATTGATTTAGCAGCCTGAAGCCAGTGGACAAACAATTTTATAGACATGTTTATTACAGTTTTAGGGGATTATATATGTATTGAACTTTACTATCGTGTCATCTGGGCCCTATCTTTGTGCTAGCCAGTATTTATATAAATAATTTTATGTAGGCGGATCTCAACTGCCATACAGACTTCACATTGACTCATTACAGAAGAAGGAATTTCATCCACTGAAAACATTCAGTGGTTTGTCTGATATTAGCTGATAGGGTTTGCAGCTGACCAAGAAGCATGTTCTTTCTTCTCCCTGGCTGGACAGCCCAAGCAGCATTGTGTGCCATGGAGATGTAAGAGACTGCAGTCGGAGTACATATCAGGCATGTATTTCCTGTCCAGACAGCTGCTTACTGCAGACCTGGGATTGCTCTTGGGCATTATCTGCCACCTGGACAGAAGAAGCACCTAGCCAACATGCAAAACCAGACACTGTAAGATAGGCTGAAAACAGATTTTGTGACTATATCCCAGATCTACCTTTCTGATCACTTTTTGAAGCTTTTCTAATCTACAACTACAATGATACTTTTTGTTTTGTTTTGTTTTCCCCAAAAACTATTGGCCAAAAAATGAATTTTTTTTAAAATCACCTTTTCTCAGCATGATTACTGTGCCTTCACAAAGAACAAAATTCATTGTCCTCTGATATTTCTACATTACAAACAGAGCTTTGCAGACTATTCCCTTGTGTCTTTGTAAGCAAATATCTAGTTGGTAACCCAATTAATTGTCTGTGAATGAGTTTCTATACTAATTCAGTGTTAAGAGTTAGTAGTACTTGTTAAATGGTTGGACATTTTGAAAGCAAGACAATTAATGTTATAGACAGACTACAGCAGATTTCAAAATGACAGCAAGCCCAAGGTGAATTTCCTTAGAGAGTCAGACATAAAAAGCATTTTAAAAACCATTTTGTTTTTCAAACACTCTGTTTATAGAGCAGTGCATTTCTATGGGGTTTTCTTACCCTTCACCACTCTTTATTTTCTGCAACCCCTGAACCCCTTGTAATCCTGATCAGTATGTTTGCTTTAGGTTTGTCATCGTGCTGTGCAGACCGGCAGCTCCCAAGGCCTGGGGGTGCCCAGGAAGGTGGGGGGCACCAAGACAGCCCCAGCTCCAGCTCCAGGCACCTCCATGGGACTGGGGGCAGGCCAAGGCCAGGCTGGGACATGGGTCCAGCTTGGGCCCAGCTTGGCAGGGCCCATGGCTGGGCAGGGCTGTGGGGAGCTGGAGCCAGGCCCTGTTGTGGCCTCACTAGACGGAGACTGATGGCTCCTGGGCCCAGGCAGGCAGTGCCCTGGAGCCTGGCAATTTCACTCCATTCACTGCCTGCAGAGATGATACCCAACAGCTTTTTTTACAGTCATCTGTGACTAAACTCTGTATTGGATCTGTTTTTTTATGAACAAAAGTCATCCTGTGCATGCTGTGCATCCTCACCTAATACCCAGTTGGCCCTAACTAAGCAGTGCTTCAACATGAGATCCCACATCATCCTCAGCAGCCTCACAATATATCTCCTATAAACAGAGGTGATTTATAAGTGTCACACTCAAGTTTTAATCCTCTGATTGAATATTGAAATATTGTTGAAATATTGGAGTAGTGTGATTTTTGAAAATGCTGAACCCTGAACCTTTACTCTTGTTTCCTGTGAGCATACCCTGCTATCCAGCTCCACACCTTAGAAAGTGTGATAGCTACATATACAAGTGACTAAATTTAGTAATCTAATTGCTACTACACACCAACCTGTGAGGAACTTCAGTGGGCTCTGCAGACATTTATTCCTCTGAGCAAGGTTTCTACAACTCTGTCAGCGCTGGGAAAAATCAAAAGAGGGTGACCAAAGGCACCTCACAGCCTGTATTCCCTCAGTTTAGCTGTATATCTATAGTGAATTAGTGCTTCCAGAATGAATTGGCTTCACTGAATACTGACAGATTAATGAATTGTGCAGTGAATCCAATGCATTTCAATGTGTTAGACACATTCTATGTGATACAGAGCTGTTTTCCCATGATTGCTGGTGATCCTCCAAACCCTAGCCACCCGACACCCAGAAGTGATATAATACTACATTACTGGTAGACAATCTAAAAGATTACATGAACACGAACAACACAAATTACATGAATTCTTGAGAAAGTAACTTAGAATTTACATTCACATAACTTTTTTTTTCTTATTACAATTCCAAAGCATCTCCAAAGGATCACAAAGGATCCCACTAGCAGGAATCATAATCCATGTTGCTGAAAACAATATTTTTGGCATGAATAATAACAGAACAATTGTTTAAAATAAAGTAGATCAGGAATCCAAATATAATTTGACAAATTGAAAATTCAGGGGAAAATTGAAGAGACAATGCAGTGGTGTTGAATTCTTTCTAATTTATATGGACAAATGTAGAATAGGGAATATAGTTACAGAATATGTTGAGTGTATTCAGAAGATGACTACAACTAAAGGTCATGAAAGAAAATCTCAAAGACATTTTAATTACTAGATATAAGCTGGATTTTATACTAAGTCATGTATATATGTAAAAAAATAATCCTTCAAATTTTAGTGTCTGTCCACTTCTATCTCTCTGGAGTCTATCCTCACAGCTGAGTCAAAAGGAAGAGCACTGTTTCTTACATTTGCAAGCATTGGAAATCTGCACACCAACTGCAGAATAAATAAATAAATAAATAAACAAACAAAATAAATCTTCCCTTCTATGTTCAGATTTATTTCAATCAATACTTTCCAAACACAGCAAGGCATCATGTCTTTCTGCAAGTTTTCAAACCACTCATCATCCCTACCTGACCTCCTCTTATCACTTGCAGAAACAGGGTGTGAATACCAGCATGTCAGGATTTCTCACACTAGCAATAGAAATAGAAATTGTCATTTCAAAAGATTCATTTAAATAATTAATGGATTGAATGGGCAATAGCACATCTCATCCACCTACAAACTCATACAATCAAATATAAATGGTAGGTGGAAATGCACCTGCAACATCTTTAACACTTGTTAACATTGCCCAATAGAGAAGATGGAGTCAAGTTGAGATTCCGCATCATTCTTCCTTCCTAATATTCTTTATTTCATCCATTGTTTCTTCCATTTTCCCCAGGTAGTGAAGGAGAAGGGGATAAAATATCAAAGGGCTATTGCTTCTTAAGGATATATTAATGTGTTTGGTTGCTTGTTACAGCAAATGTGATATCTGCTAAAGCACCTTAAATATATTTGAGGAATGTGAATACATGATTACTAAGTTATGGAGTGGTCAAGCACTAAGGTTCTGTGACTGAAGCACAATCAGTCACATCAAGCGAAAAGTCCTGATCATCACCGCAGCACTTTGGTATATAGAATCACAGAATCATAGAAACATTAAGGTTGGAAAAGACCTTCAAGATCATCTGGTCCAACCATCACCCTACTACCAATGTCACCCACTAAACCACATCCCTGTGCACCAGGTCCAACCTTTCTTTGGCTACTAAGCTGGTGAAGGACCTAGAGGGGAAGGCGTATGAGGAGTGGCTGAGGTCACTTGGCTTGTTCAGCCTGGAAAAGAGGAGGCTGAGGGGAGACCTCATGGCGGTCTACAGCTTCCTCACAAGGGGAAGTGGAGGGGCAGGTGCCGACCTATTCTCTTCAGTGACCGGCGATAGGACCTGAGGTAATGGTGTCAAGCCACGACAGGGGAGGTTTAGGCCAGACACCAGGAAGAGGTTCCTCATGGAGAGGGCCGCCGCGCACCAGAACAGGCCCCCCCAGGGACGTAGTCACGGCACCAAGACTGTCAGAATTCAAGAAGCATTTGGACTGTCCACTTAATCATATGGTCTGAATTTTGGGGTAGACCTGTGTGGTGCCAGGAGTTGGACTCGATGATCCTTATGGGTCCCTTCCAACTCGGGATATTCTATGATTCTATGATTTCCTTGAACACCTCCAGGGATGGTGACTTGACCGCTTCCCTGGGCAACCGGTTCCAATGCCTGACCACTCTTTCTGAGAAGAAATGTCTCCTAATTGTTTTAATTGTTGAAGAGTAGTGCTCTTTGATCAATTCTTTGTTTTAATTGTGCTTGCTGACTTTCAGTGGAAGTCATGGCTAATCTATCATTCTTGTAGCTGCATGATCAGAGCTTTTCCTGTCTCCAGAAATCTCCTCTCCTTTCCAGTACTTGATTTCTTGGTTGCCCATGTTAGCAATGATGTTATATCCTCCTGTGCTATAAAAATCAGAAGGAAATGTATGTATTTGTAGACTATACTAACAGAGTAACTAGTTCTCTACTATAGAAAGTATCACTTACAGTATTTTTCTTTGTAGGAAAGACCAGTATAAGATCTTAAGTCCAGGAAAATCCCATTCTGATGAAAAAGACATGAGAATTTTGTGCATCAGATTGCAAAAGGTATCATTAACTTTACTAAAAATGTAGTTAAACACTATTTTGAAAATCAAAATGTTTTGCATTTTTTTGCTGGGCAAATTCTAGTCCCTTGGCATGATTATATTTCATCTCAGAAAACTATTGTCAGAAAACTATTGAAAACTAAAAGAATTTTAACTGTATGGGATTTCTGCAGGGGTCTTTGGAGCTAAGCCTTTTGAGCTTCTCTCTGGCAACAAATGGGTCAACAACAGAGAACAGAATTATTTGAGTGTATGAAAATAGTTTTCAGAATAGCATTTTACCTTGCTAAAAAGTCTTATTTCTTTCACCAACATCAAAAAGCAGTTTAACTTAACAAAACTTCACTGCTATTCCAATAAATCTCATGTTCCCCAGTGGCAAACTGGAGTATGGAGAGCATACATATGAAATAACACGAGTTGACTTGTTGACCTTATGTCTTTGTAATCAGAAATCCTGTCTGATAATTCTCCCAGTAAAAGCATAGTAGAGGAAAAGACGATCTATGCCACATGGCTGGAAAGTAATATGACACAAGGTCATAAGGTCTGCGACATTAGA
Source organism: Anser brachyrhynchus (assembly GCF_964034855.1). NCBI lineage: Eukaryota > Metazoa > Chordata > Aves > Anseriformes > Anatidae > Anser > Anser brachyrhynchus. Next base: position 35,665,045 of record NC_137696.1, read on the forward strand.
TGGCTCTTGCTGATGCAGAAATTACCTGAGAATCTTCATCAGAAACTATCTCAGAAAACCATAGAAAGGAAAGAGATCACAGCTGGTTCCCAAAAGTCTGCCAGAGCCAAGGGACAAGTGGACCATAGAACAATGCAGCTGTTTATGTCCTCATTCTGAACTATTATGTACTATTCATTTGTAATGCATTCATCTCCATAAAAAGAAAACAACAACAACAAAAAAAGTTAATCATTCACAGCTTTCACAACTCAAAGTTTTTCAATGATATTGCCAAACTTATGAAGTAATTTAAATAAATTTACCTGATGTAGGTATATAACTATAGGTAAGAGTACAGATATAGATTACAAAAAATTTGAAGGGACTTTTAGTCTAGGTAATAAGTTAAAAAGGAAAACACACACACACAAAAACAGCTACAGTAAGAAAAAACAAGAAAGAACTTACTAAGAGGCTCCATAACACAAAAGGACAGGATGAGAAAAAAGAAAAAAAAAAAAAAAAAACAGACTTTACAGTTTCACAGATATAGGCATCACAAATTCATGAATGTATAATCCTGTGCTCCCTTTCTGATTTGGCAATAAAATCAAGTTACTTTAATGCAATGATGCCAAGTTTCTAAAAGCTGAAAGAGCTATTGCAATATCTAACATCAGTGGAAATGCTATGATGAAATGTGTTGCAAAATTTCTGGAGGAGCCATTTACTTTTTAAAGAGTAATATTTTTCTTCCATAGAAAATAACATTATTACATTTAGAGAATTTATCAGGAAGGAAAATCTACCATAAACAAAACTGAACGTAATCTCTTTCATAGTTCATACTAAATGGAAAGAAAAATAAATAAATAAATAAATAAATAAACTTCCCAGTAAGGCATTACTCCAATATCAGTCCAGCATATTGTTCATTCTACAGGCAAGATCAGGTGTAAAATTTGTTGGATGACTACCCTGACAGAGTATTTTTAATCCGCTTTTTCATGGTGAAATTAACTTATAACTTGGCCAAAATGTTTAGAAATAATCACTAATTTGATTCCTCAATTTTATTCATATAGATGTAATATGAACCGAAGTATGCATTGCTGCTGTAATCAGTGCTGTACGTTTCAGCTGCCTCCCTGTCCTGGAAGACCATTGTAGTTCATTCTCCTTTGCTTGGCAAAAGCATCCATCCTTTTTAATAATGTTACCTGTCCTGTCCCCTAACCCAGAAACTCAGACTATCCTTCTTAAGCTAAAAAGCCTGTGAAGTATTACCTGAAATTGTTTTCAGCATGTTTTATATGTAGTCATGATTCTGCATGGGAACATCAAGAGGCATTTCCAAAAAAGTTTGGACATTTCACATTGTATAGTAGGAGAAAGTGTTCTGGTCCTTAGAACTTTGGAATGAAGAATTCAATATTTTGGTCAGTTTCCTTTTGGGGGGGCAGATAGGGGGACAAAAACAATAATTACATAGTGCCAACCCAACTACTGCATTACTGGAAGGTGCTGATATAGTACTGCATACATTAAGAATATGTTTGAAGTTGGCAAGAATAAATTCAGGGTTATTACTGGTAGGATTAAAAAGAGAGTGTGCAAATACATGAGACAGTGCCAACAAAGTAAGTACCTGTCAAAGTTTGTGGAGTGAACCTTTGATTGTGTTCCTGAAGCCTTTTCCTTTAATTTTCTTTTTGTTTCTAAATTCTGTGGCTCTAGCTGTAAAACTGCTACAAAGAAAACTGGTCTTAGAGCATTTCCAGCTGCGCCAACAGTTGGAAGAAGAAGATATCTCAGGAGATACCTGCAGTTGAATATCCACATCAAAGGAATTAAAGAGAATTCTGAACTTTCTTTGCTTATAACATCATATCCTTGGCCTTTTCCAAGATATAGCTGTGGAATTGAAACTGTTTTTCTATTATCTTTGCAGTGTCTTTAAACAGGGAGCAAAATCTACCTCTTAATTGGACGGGAGTTGCCATTTTGTGTGTCAACTGAGACAATCTTCCAAAGATAGTCACTATAACTCACACTGTCACTCAAAAAACCCTTAAGCATTTTTTTTCCTTCTCACAGAATAAAGGTTAATCAGAACAAGAACATGCCTTGCCACAGAGACAATCAGAAGGAATTTAATTCCTATCTTTCTATTTTAGTTAAGACTTTCTGAGCTCAGCCTTCAGACTGCAAAACCTTTGGAGCTGGACTCTCCTACTTTCTCTGTTTTCCATAGCACTGAGCACTCAACCAAAGACAATCTATTTAACATTTACCAATCCTCATAGAAAAATCAGTTGTGAGAATGGCTTACAAACAACAGTTTGTTTGCTTCGAAATTCTAAACCCTCCTGACAATCTTGGGATATTTTCAATTTCCATGACAACTGGGACTTCTCCCAGCCCCTCAACTTCCATTTTCACTGAAATTTTCCTCCAATCATATATGTTTTTATCTTTAAGGTGGACTTTAATATCAAAAGAACCATCATAAAATGTCAGGAATTGGAACACTGTAGTGTTAAATAGCTAATAAGCATTTATATCACAAATGACTCCATTACAGAGCTACAATCAGCAGTCTCCAATGTAGCATTAATTTATCAGTGGTTGCGAACTCTGTATCAAAGCATATCTTTCACTTTGAAACCAAAGCAATGCTTCTGGAACTGTGATGGATGGCTTAGCTATACCTCAGCCAGCTTTTCTGTTTTTGAGTCAGAAAGGATGGCTGGAGATGGATGCAAAGGATGGCGGCATCACTCACGCTGTCAGGGGGCACCGGGGGCTCTGGAATGTAGGTAGCTCTTCTCTGCTGCCATCCCACACTGGCTCCATTACACAAAAGCGTTCCCTTGTCCCTGAATGTATCTCCTGGCCTCCCACTCAAGCTGTTTCTAAGTCAAATGTAATTTGTTGCAGTGTACACACAGCATGTCAATGGCAGCAAATGTCTAAAAGCTTCCCAGATATAAATACTGTGGGAAAGGTTTCCTGGACGGATATCGAGAACTTGACGATTTGCATTCAGTATGAGGTGCAAGATAGTTTTATTCACCATCACACTGGAGCCTGACTCCCAGCTGTGGTCTCTTCAGATCTCATTTTGGAGGTTTGCAAGACCTCTGAAAGAAGAAAAGGTGCTGTAAGAAGTGGGGAGGAGTGATTTGAATTGGTGAGTGGCAATCTTCCATGGGATCTGGTACTAAACTAAAACTGCAGAATAACAAAGAGCAGTTTGTGTGACATGCTTGTACGAGACTTATAATTAAATGCTGCTACAGAAATTCATCCATAGCTGGTCTCTCTAAAAAGGATCCTGGCTTGATTTTTATCAGAAGTTGAAGGTCAAGGTCTTTATCTGAGTGTGTTGTTGGACATTGCAACATATGGATCCAGATGGAAGAGCTGGTGTTTCTTGATCAGTCCTATGTAATTTTTTCTTGGTAAACCCTGTTCAGCCCCAGATGTTTAGTGAAAGTAGACTACACATACCCCAAACAAGTAGAGATGATGTTTTCTAACCCCTATCAAAATTCAGTATATGGAAGAGTTTTCTAGACAACAAAGCTTCTCAACAGAAGTAAACACAAATAAGTTTATGAGTGCAGATCAGGTCTTAAGAAACAAATTCTATGGACAAAGTGATGTACATTCATTGGCATCCATGGGACCACATACTATAATTCTGTCTAAAGTCAGTGCAAACAAACAAACAAACAAACAAACAAAAACTCCTCCAACAGTTCCAGGAATCTGGTTTGTTTTCTGGGAGAAATTTTTCCCAGTTTCTTCTGAGTCTTAGGTCTCACATTTGTGACCATGTAATGGTCTGGCACAACTTCCTCTGAGTTAGGGTTAGCTAGCTCGAAGGTCTCCAGAGAGATTGCATTGTGATTGCAGCCCCTTGCACTATCATAGATATCTTTGATTTGTTTTTACTTTTCCAGATAGGTCTGCTGCCATCTAGAAGTCCTTTCATTGCACAGAACAAAGACAAAAATGTAAAAATAAAATAATAAAATAAAATAAAATAAAATAAAATAAAATAAAATAAAATAAAATAAAATAAAATAAATAAATAAAACAAAACAAAACAAAATAAAACTCATGTAAGAGTGGTTTATAAAAAATAGGCTGTAAGATAAGAAAATCTTGAGACAAAGAATACAGAAATAATAAAATGAATAGAAGATAGGCAAAATTGCTATTTTATCACTTCCAGTTTTCTAAAGAAAATTTTGACACACAGAGAAAAACATTTAATAAAAGCAACCGATTTCTGTCTCTCTCCTTAAAAGGGTACATGTTTGTACGCTTAAAGCCAGCTATAACAGAATGTGATTAATTTAATCTTTTTATGTTAGCAAGAGAAGGGCAAGAGATAATTAGTTTACCATCCTTAGATACTCTGAATGACTCCAGCTTGTGACAAAATGTCAAAATTTATCAGAAGCATATTTTTTAGAGTTTCAAAATCTTCAGTCCCACTAGAGGTTGTTAAAATGGCTGTTTTCTGAGGACAAACAGAATAAGAATGAATTTCAGTATAAAGTTAGATTTCCTTTACACAGAAATGATTTTAGGAAAGAGGTTAAAAAAAAAAAAAAAACAGACATAACATACTGAGTAGGACACTGAGAGATGCAATACACATTCACTCCCTTTATAGTGTGTTGTAAACACATGTTATTAACATGAAGATAGATAAATAACAAGCACAGGAGTGAGTCCCCTGTGTCTACAGCCTCCCCTGTGAGAAGGCTTGGAATTAAAAAAGAGTTTACTTAGCATGGTCATGCCATGCATTCAGAGAAAGAAACTGGAAGAGTACAAGGAGAAGCAGCAAGATCACAGCTGGCTTAGGAATAGAAAGCATGCTGTGTAATATTCATTGAACAATATATTTTGCCTTTCAATTTCTGGTTATTTTAAGTACACATGCACATGTATACAGAAAAATATATCCCTCTCCACTGCATTGGTATACAGGAAGAAATTAACACTTTTAACCACTTAAAATAGGTAAGGTGTAAAGCCAATTTGTGAAGATTTACAGTTCTAATCTCCTGTCTTAAATGAATGGCAAAGAAATCTGATAGATTGTCATGGTTTTGGCTGGGATGGAGTTAAGCTTCTTCACAGAGGCTCATGTGATACTGTGTTTTGGATTTTTGATGAGAACAGTTGTGACACCACACCGATGTTTTAGCTGTTGCAGAGCAGTACCTGCACAGAGACAAGGATGTCTCTGCTTCTTGTGCTGCCCTGCCAGTCGGCAGGCTTGGGGTGTGCCCAGAGCTGGGGGGGACACAGCCAGGACAGCTGGCCCTGACCGACCAAAGGGATGTCCCACACCACATGGAGTTGTGCTCAGCGATAAAACCTGGGGGAAAGAAGTATAAGAGGGAGACATCTGGAGTAATGGTGTTTGTCTTCCCAAGAAACCATTACGCCTGATGAGGAGAATTCATTTCTGTTTTAATTAAGGACAGTTTATGTAATCTCTCTATAGGTCTGAGACTAAAGAAGAATAATGAATTATATCACATATATGTTGTAAAAGCATAATCAGGTAACATTGCTATGTACCTGTTTTGACTGTGTCCTACCTTCAGGTCAGAACAAGACCAGGGTACAAATCTGCCCTAATAAAAATGCAGATGTTTAGACCGAAAAAGAACTTTATCATGCTGCAGCTAGCCTCCCAATAGAGACAGTCGGCAGAAATGGAAAATACCAGGGTAAACATCTGTCCCTCATCTCAGGCTCAGATTGATTTCCCAGGCACAAATTAACATGAATGAAATACAGATGGCTGGGAGAGCATGACCTTAGGATGAACCACAACACAAACCAATTGCACGAAGTCAAAGCACCTATTCTCCACTGTTGTCTGGGCTTCCCAGTGAAATACATCATTATTGATGTCCCTTTCTAGAAATCAGTTATTGTGTGCTTGTAGTTCTTCTTTACCTGGCAGCCAGAGACAGAAGGTAGAGATCAAGAGCTTGGTACACTCTGCAATCTGAATAGATAAGCCATACAACAGGTGTAAGACAGAAAATGTCTTCATTCAGTTCCGGGTAAGAGATGATGAAAGCAACATTTATTTATTTATTTATTTAAACTCCAAAATCCCAAAGCACTCAAAAGTCAGGAAAATTAGAGCTGAAAATGGAAACAAGACTTTTTTATTTTTTTTTTTTTTTGGGTTCAATACTCTTTTATGAGTCAGACTCCCCACCCCTACAACATGTTTAAGGAATCCTACATCCAAAGATACCTATCTTATTAAGAAACAAGATTGTGACACAATATGCAGTTCAGACAGTGGATTACTTCCAAAAAAATAATTTAAAATCTACAACTCTTGATAAATATTAAGGATATAAACAATCTGTCAATTTTAACCTCAGTTTATGGGTTAAAATTGCAGGTTTTGGGGGAAATTCTTTTGGGCATTTCCTGAAATATGTATTTCTGATTATATACCAAAGGGTCAAGACTTTCTACAGAAACATATTTAATGTAACTTTTCTTCCTCCCACGCTTATTGTCTTTTTCCTCTAAGGAAAAAGTAAAAAAACAACCACACAAGAAAACATTTGATCAGCCTCACTCTCAGACAACAAATTAAAGCAAAGAGGTGTTATAAAACTTGCTTAAGACACCTCCAGAAGCCTAAATAAAATCACAAGCCTAAATTCAAAAGATAGAACACGCAGAATAAAAGACATCGTTTTAACTCATGATTGCCAGTCCTTGGTAAGGCACAAAAGCAGAACAGCACTCAGAAAAATGTGTTGACTGTTTAAGCTTCAAAGACATTTGGGATTTTAGATAGACAAATCCTAGTTGCATGATAAGTTTGAAATTCAGGGGACATAATAAACTTGTCTTGGGTTTCAACAATGGTACCTACAAGATTAATTACCCTTCACAGCTACTAGAAAGATCAAGGGCCCAGGAGAGGAAATGTTTAATTAGGATGGATAATCTATCTGGGAAGAAATGTGCATGACTGGTTGTCTTCTGCATTAGGAACGGAGGCAATGCTAACTCTCACATTGCTTCATTGCTGATTTCACTGCACTGAGGGGAATTTAGATCTCTTGTGTTGGCAGGATCCCTAAGGCCCTTAGGGGTAGGTATAAAAAGCACAAGAACCTTGGATAAGTTGGTCTGTTGCCAATAAACTAATAAATAATTATATACTAAGGCATTAAATTCCTTCTCAACAATTCTAGAATCACGGAATATCCTGAGTTGGAAGGGACCGACAAGGATCACTGAATCCAACTCCTGGCATGACACAGGACCACCCCAAAATCAAACCCTATGTCTGAGTCCAAATGCTTCTTAAACTCCATCAGGCTTGGTGTTGTAACCATTGTGAACAACATTTGCCAGCTTACAGTCAACTGGGACCTCTCCAGATTCCCAAGACTGTTGGAAAATGACTGAGAGTTCTCACGATAACATCAGCCAGGTTTTTCAGTACCCTGGAATGAATCCCATCAGGCCCCATAGACTTATATGCATCCACCTGGAGAAGCAAATCCTGCACAAGTTCAGAAGCAGCTGGGAGTTTATAGTTCCCACAGTCACAATCCTCCAACATCATTAGTGTTGAATACAGAGGTGAAGAAGGCAACCCGTTCCAAACCCTGAGAAGATCCCTGCTCAGCCAAGCCAGCCTTCTGCCCCACCTGCTTGACTTCCAACACTTTGGAATCACCTGCTCCTGTGCTCTTAAGAGATGGTTCTTAAAAAGTGATCAACACTGATGGACCTCAATGCCTTCAAGAGCAGATTCGCAGGGTACCATACTAACTTGTTCCCTGAGCAGCCTGAAATCTGCTCCCCATATCTAAGGGTGAAGTTTAGCTGGCTGTTTTCTTTTGCCATTTTCTTCATTGTTACTTTCAATGCTAGAATCTGGGGAAAATTCAGAAAAATGTGCTGTGACTAATGCTCAGCACTTCTTTTCCTTAATGTTTAATATTGGTTCTATCTGTACAACATATCTGATTATCAGTGAACAAAAATTACGGTTCTAGTTCTCTACTTTAATACCAGTTATTGTATCTTTGTGATATAAAGAGAGATGCCCATTCATGGCACTGATATTCTTTATAAAAAGCAATTTCTTAAGACTCATAACAACTGTCTAAAATGTTGTTCTTGATATTAGTACTGGGGGAAATTATTTGCTTATATTTAAATTGCACATTCATGGCCAACCCAGAAAAAGAAGACAGATCTCCTGAATATTAATCCTCTGATATAATCACAGGTTATTCCTTTAATTTTAATTTCTTCTTCTCTCGTTTCTCTCTTTTTTTTTTTTTTTTAATATTCAGAGTCCACCACCAGTGCAAATTTTGAATGTGCATTGGAACGATCACAGAGACCCACAGCATCAAGTCTGGACTAAGATGTCCCTCTTACCTTTGTAACTTCACAGCTATTCTCCTCTTATCCTGGCCAAGTATTTCACACCCATATCATCAGTATTTATTAATTACTTTACATAAAGCCAATACAATATTTTTTAAAGAATTTTCCCTGTAGAGAAAAGTCACCATTGAGAAGGCATTAGAAATTATTATAATTATTAAATTATTATCAATCTTAAACTGAATGTACAGCCAAGACTCTGACCTTGATGGTTTGCCCATATCCGGGTTTGAGAACTGTTAGACAGAGGAGTCACAGTTATTATTATAACAACAAAAGCTATCTAGCCCTTAGAGGATCACAGCATTTTGAAGTCTTTTCCCAGTGGATCATCACAAATTTTGGTTCTCTCCTTAAAGAGGAGAACTATTTATCCTCAGTAAATTTGACAAGAAGGGAAAATACAATCACATTTTCTAATCAGCTTAGCCTATAGAATGCTGGCATACTGCAAACTACCAGCTGAATGAATCCTAAGGATGACTGAGATAAATAACACATCCACAAGACTTAAAGCAGTTACAGCTATATGATATTTAAGGAGCAAGAATTCAAGTTTTGCACATTTTCTTAGAGCTCCCAGCTTCAGCTCTCACATTTATCTCTCTTCTGGTTAATGGAGTGGAAAATGGGTCTACATTTTACTCAGGTTTTAAAATTTCCACGATAGAAACAAATTAAAAAACTTTTATTTAGGCTGCCCTATCAATTATGATTTCTCCTGTTCTTATTCCTGCTTTGTCAGATTCCAGTCTGATACGAAACGGATACAAAAAGAGCACCTAAAGAAAGTTTTGAAGACTGCTTGTACTTATTTAGACACTTAATGGCATTAGACTTCTTAAATGAAAGGCAGCCAAAGCAACAGCATCCACTTCTCACATCCTGTCATTATCAATCACTTGACCAAGGCAATCTATAATTAAAGCTGAATAGATTCAGAGAATGCCTTTGGGAGGGTGGGAAGCCACATGAATTAAAACGGAAAGCAAACAAGTACACAGTTTTCACAGGCTGGGATTTCACAAAATAAGACAGAAGAAATTGATTTTCTTTCTTTTTTTTTTTTTCTGAACAATGTAGAAGGAACTTCTCAGGCTTCCATTCCAGTGCCTAAATTTTCCATTTCCTCCACTGTCTGATTCTTTGCCAGTCTCTGTACACCCCTCATCACCCACTTGTAGGAAAGGGAGATGGATCCACCTGGGGTCCAAAAAAAATGTGGGCCAAGAAACTTCACATGTTGCAGGCAAGCAGGCAGGGAGCTGTCTCCTTGCTTACCTTACTAAGAAAGAAAAGTATTGTGACAAAAGTGAAGTTCTCACAAGAAATTCTGAACTGCATTTTGAAGAATTCTCATACAAGATTTGTGCCAGCAAATTGGGAAGATTCCCAATGCCCCATGTTCAGCTGCTTTTATCTTTACCGTAAAATGACCATCACAGACTACTTGAAAACTTGATTTTTACCAAGATGGCAATTCTTCCCTATCTTCCTGTTTCTGTTAAAGTAATTTTTCTCCTTTTCTAGAGAGTTCCTCTTCGGCCTAAGCATTTCTTCCTGAAGCTCTGACATCTGTAGGACTACATCTCTGTTTTCTGACACTGTGTTTTTTTCAGCTGTTCACAGACCAACTTCATGTTCTTCAGATCTCACACATATATTCAATACCCACCCAATACCTTTGTCTTCTTCCACAGTAAGGTTTTTTCAGATCTAAAAGTCACTATATTTTTTGTGAAAATCATCACTTTTGTTAAAACAATAAAAAATAGTACTTTGATTAAAGCCTCATGGACCAGCATCCGAAATTTTCCAGGGCATTTAAGAGTGTGGAAAATACGACATTTAGCCCTCACCGCTGACAAACACTGCCCCCATCCCCAATCCTGAAAACACAAACTGCAAGATTAAGAATATAGATGATGAGTAGAAGTAACCAAATTGTTCTATTATAATAAAATATTGTCGTTTTGAGACTGATCCCACAAGTTCTGATGCCCAGTTTTAAAAAAAATTTGGAGCAAGACCTACATTTTGCATCCTCTGGAGATATTTTGTCACTCCTGCTTCTCTTTCAGGTTAGAGGGATCCTGCTGCATGCCCTGGCTGCTTCTGGTAGCAGCACTAGAGCAGGCTCTCATGTGGCACCTTTGCTTTATCATTTGGTAGAGCACACAGAGATCCCACGGCAGCAGATCATCCTGGAGCCCAGCTGAACATCTGCAAGTGTGTGCCTCCCCTAAGGGAGGCTGATACTTTTCACAGCCACTAGCTCCAGCCAGCTGGAGAGAAAGAGAGAAGAAATGCTGACAGCTCTTCTTGCTGCCAGTGCTGGTACCTGCCTCAACAAATCCCAGTGCTGTAGAAGACACTGTTGTGATGTGCCTCGGTACCAGCAAAGTGTTGTCATGGCTCTTTCCATGTCCACACCAGCGCAAAGCACAAACATCTGCTGCAGTTTTTCTAGCTTTTCTCTGCTTTTTGATGCCACAAGTGTTTGTCTTGTACAAGAAGCACATGGCAGATTGCAATTTATCATTAGCAGCTCTGGGTTTCTAAGTCTGAAGCTTCTCCTCCTTCAATCTGCAACCCCAGGCTGACTTGCTGACAAGAAGTAATGAGGGACCATGTGAGTTCTTGTCTGTTTCAGCTACAATAAATCCTCAGCAAACCTGATTTCCAGGCAGTGCATACAGCACCATGACAACCTCTCTTCACAAAGGCATGTCTTCTTAGACTGGAAGCCGTGTCCTTAATAAGATATGTCGATGTGGATGTCACTTTTGTCATAAGAGGAAAAGATTCTTTGTCCAGATAAAGACAACTGCATCGTCTCTGAGGCAGGCTGTATCTGGGAAGCAGAGTAGAACTGAACTCCAGTGCTCTTAACGACATATGGGAGTTCCTGTTTTCAGCACCGATGTGACTGTCATCATTATCTGTGGCTTTTTAAGCCCTTGGGTCCTCATGCTAAACTGCTTCTCCTGTGGCCAGGGCCGGGAGGCAATTAGATCAGCAGTCAGTGGGGAACGCAAACCAAAGCTCTCTGCTGAAAGGTTCAGCCCTTTGAGATCCTTGACACAAAGTGGCAGTGGAAAAATTAACAAGCAGAAAAGCAGAGCTGCGTGGCTCATGCTTTTTCCCCTTACTACTAAATAGTAGTAAATAAGATGTACAAATATCAGCTGTTTCTTTTTTATTATTGCTATTATTTATTTTTATTTTTAGCTTGGAGTTGTTTTTTATTTGTTTGTTTGTTTGCTAGCTTTACAGATTTTTGCATGCTCAAACAGATTTACCAAGTAGGGACTGGATTCTGACCTAGCAGGGAAGGACTCGGTTCCAGGTACAAAGTGGAAAAGTCAGGAGGTGCTTTCTGTTTTGAGAAAGAGCAGAATCCCAAACACTTGACTTTCCTCACCCACATAACTGCTACACTAGAGAAGAAGGATGAGGCAGTTTATTTTGCTCACAGAGGTCCCCTGCCTTCTATCACAGACGCACACCTTACACCAAGCCCTGAAAGCCATCAAGTGTTATAAAAGGAAAGCCTAGCAGCACTTCTGATTTTCATTAGCAGAAAGATGCCAGTTTCTGTCTGGTGCTTTCATACTTCTCCTACTGCATCCGAGGTACTAAGGGAGAATCCAGCTGTGTGTGAAACACTGTGGATTTCACCACAAAAATGCAGTCAGCTCTGGGATGATGCAAAGCAATACTACATGTCCATCTCGGGTAAATATGAAAAAGAACTTCATAAATGAAACTGCTGGGAAAAAAAATATGTTGGTATAATGTGTATGCTGTGACAAATTTGGGATATTTACATCCATAGTGGTAAGGAATTAATGCTAATGCATCTTCTCTGAAAGATGATATAATTTTCTGTTCCTCAGTCTGTAATGCTATATTTCAGCCCTGGTAAAAACCCAGAATGTCTCCTTTTTAGTTCTCCACCAAGACAACAGCTGAGAGTAAAATCTAAAGCTGGCTGAATTTGCCCCTTCTGATGCAATTGTTTTATAAGCTTATCATAACATTGTTCTTAGTATTGAAAAACTCTCCAAGATTGACCGAGGATGAAGCTAACAAAGTTTTGTAGAAATTAAAATCAGTCCTGCATTTCTATGGAATCAACAGAGAACTGTATATTCCATGCCACAAAACTGCAGAGCATCAAGGTTTTGGTGATGTTTTTATTACCTTCTTACAAGGAATAGCAACAAGTTCTCATTCCCTGCCCTTTGCTGTAGCTACTGGTCTGGGCAGAAACAGGGGATAAGACAGAGAGCAAAGAAGGAGAGATTTCAAAACAGGAACATGGTTGTTTGGTATAGTATACCGTATAAATATATAGAAAAAAGTGTAACCTGCAAGGTCTCTATAAAGATTTCACCCTGAAGCTTTTTATTGCCCCCAGAGAACCGTTATATTTCTTCTCATTACAGATGATCCTATGATAGTACTCTATAAATGAAGTGAAAGAGTCTGTATCTCATGTTCCTTTGATTTTGCAGTACCCTTGGTAAGCCAGTATTGTGTGGGTTAATTCTCACCTGAGGCAGCTTGCCACTATCTTTCAAAATCTTTGAAAAACAAAGCTATTTTTTACCTAAAGACTCTAAAGCCATAGGCAAAAGTTATTAAACAAACAGCAGCACATAACTTTTCAAATACAGACTAGGGATTGTCTACATATTAAATACCCTCCTAAAATCCAGTGTGAGCGAATTTTGTTATAAGCATGACTTCTTTGGTTTGTTCTTTCTCTAGGCTCCTGCAAAGAAGCAGTGTCTCCATCCTCTCCCATTCTCCTTGCTGATTACAGAAGGTTATTGAGCTACTGTTAGGGAGAACAGCTAACTTCCAAGTATTTCCTAACTTCAGAACTGATGTAGGTCATCTCTACAGGAAAAAAAAAATCCTACAGCCTCATCCATTCAATCTACTGGGCAGGAACCCCGAGCTAGTGTCACTACCAGGGAACATTCGGGATTTTAATGACTTCTGGAGTCTTCTCTCAGGCAAAATTCCCCAAATCAAACTCTGCTTTGCAGGAAGAGGAACTGCAAGGAAGAGAGATTAGGAGCACCAAGGCTCAGAGTATCCTATACAACAGGCTCTGGACCCCTCTGGAGGGTCCTGAATTAACATGTCTGTTGTGAAATAGGCTGAAGAGGTATATTTACCCATAACATATTTATCCCATTTACCCATAATATATTTATCCCATTTACCCACAAGCTGTAAGAAGCAGTAAGGCTTTTTTTCCTGTTGATTGTTCCTTCAGCATGCTCAAATCACATACACAAGGTCAGTCCCAGAAGCTAAGACAGGCAAATGGATACCTAAGCACTTATTGAAATCATAACCTTAAGTATACAAGTATGCACAATGAAAATAACAGAAATGTAGACATCTGGAGATTTCAAGGCTAGGTCACAAGTAACTGCCAGAAATGGTTAGATTTTAGTACTTGGTTCAGTTAGGAACATAACTTCCCCCAACCTCTTTCTTCTTCTAATATGAGGAAGTTGTTTTTTTTTAATACTCTGCCAGTTGTGGACGGTTTAAAAAAATACTATTATAGGAATGTCTACTGCTGTGGTGAGCATTATAAAATTAGTATGCATAGTCAGTAAAACTACTGGCTGTAAGCTATACACAGGTGAACTACTCCTCTTTTATTTCTAAGTTCTGCATGATGCAGAGCTTTTTAGGTTGTTCAAACTCAAGAAGAAATACAATAACACAGTAGAATCAGAGATCCAGCTTAAGGATTTACTTGTACACTTCTGAAGCTGCTACAACATAAGGACAATTAAAATACCACCCATAGGAAGACAAATTAGCATGACAACTAAAACATTACCTATAACAATTTTTACATAATCCTGATTTGTTAATAATTTCCTCTTTTCACTTTCCTTGCTTTTTCTTTTCTTTCTACCTGTACAACATAAAAACATTTCTGTACGTGAAATATAGAGGTGTTTTGTAGTTTTTTTTTTTTTTTCATGCTCGCTTTCAGAAAGCATGTCAGTCGGTGTACTGCTTAGAAGAGACAGAACTTGATGATCTCCTTTGATCTTCTTCAGAGATCAATGGCCTCACTACAAATGACCAGAAGAGAGCAGCAAATGTGTCTGAAAACTTCACTATAAGCCCTAATGCTAGCTAAGGATAATTCACCTGAATCACCCAAATGCTGCTTGGTCACCAGTTCCTGGGTCATTTTAACCTTGGTCACTTCCAAAGTACTTATATATGTATACCCTCACTTTGATATATATACATCTACCCAGCTTAGTTTGTTCCATTCTATTTCCGTTTCAGATTTGACTCAAGATCAGTCTGCAATACTTCTACAAACACTCAGTAGCTGAGGATCAAAATTCACTCCAACCTGTTATTTCTGTGTCAGTCCATTTCTTCCCTACCTCTTTAATTTCTGGTCTGTAATCTGTAATCAATCTTTAATAGCTGACATATTCCCATTGCTTACAATAACTCATATGAGTACCATTTCTATTCTTATATTTGTGAGTTGTATTGAGCTATCACCTAAGTGAAAATTTCCACTTCAGAGCAAACTGTTAAATTAAACCCTAGCTTATTTCTCAGGGAATTCAGAAAAGTAGAGCATGTGGTCTAAAACACAGGCTTCAAGGTTCTCATGGGCTCACTCTGCATTAGCAGATAGAACTTGGTCAGGCTGCACTGAGACAGAGTAATAATGTTCATGAAAGAAGGAAGGTTTATTTCTAGAATTGTTTCTTAAAAATTGTAACCTTTATCCCCTAATTATTTTTCCTAATAATGATTAGATGCAACATGAAAAGAATTAAAAAAAAATAAAAATAAAGGAAGAAACAGAGAATATTGCCCCATGATTTTCCAGATCTTAACACACAACATTCCCCCACGCAGCTATGCCAACTGAGAGCCAAGGTCATTAGTACTACTGTATGTTCCTTTCAAAGCTCCTGACTGGTATCCATATGGCACAGAACACAAATCACTTTTTTGCTTTGGTTCCCTGCTGCCCTCCCTGAAGATAGTTGAGGTGATGGCACGCACAGTATCATTAATTACACATGACATTAGTAATTGTGTACTTCCTTTATTAGTCAACCCTGAAGAAAACAATACAAAACCCCAAAATACAGGAAACCTGATTCTTATTTCTTACACCTCGGATAATCGGCACATGCTCTTCTGAGGACTGGAAGGTTTTAACAGTTAAAAAAATATATATGAAATCAGTACTGACATCTTTCAGGGCATCTAAGAGAGAATAATGCTGTGCATATTTTGAGATCAGAAAACCATTTCTTACAACAAGAATTTGCTGAAAGTATTTTCACCTTTGCCTGACCTTCCTCCACCAAGTCTTCTGTATTTCTGTTTTTTACAAAGATTTATATGAGATCAGTGGATTCAAAGGATGAGCATGCTATACTCAGGAGCTCAGTGAGTGTTTTCCTCTGCAGTTGCTCTGTTATATACAACAACTCAGCAATGTTGTTTACAGGGTCTCTGTATGCAGTCACTAGTAGATGCAATCTATCTGTATATCCTATAAGTATTCAGGAGTGTATTTAAGGTTTTTGCATTTAGACAGATCATATTCATATCAATGTTGTTCTATTATATTCAGAATTATGACAAGATAAACCCTTGTATTGTATAAATCAGATTAGTTTCGACAGGTTACACCAGACAAGGACCCAGGCCAAAATGTATTAAATCCTATATGCATCAAACCTCCTAGGCTCTGTATGAGTCATTGCAATTTCAAAACCTCGCTCTGAAAATAGGCATTGTTTTCACAAGAACTCAGGGTTAGCTAGTGGAACTTGCCCAGCACAGTAGGAAATCTCCAAGCTGCAGTAAGTTTTAAAACTACACTCTTGTTAAAGCAGACATGGTTCACCCCACACTCGTCTGGTACCTAATCTACATAATGTGTGTGTAATCCCAACACGACTGTCTGGATCCATCCACGCTGCAACTGTATGCTGTCTGAATGGAGCTGCTTCACACCACAGTAAAACAGGTGTCTCATGAGTAGCTGTACCTGGTCCATCTGGCAGTAATTTAACAATTATGCTTTTATTATTATCAGTCTATAATCAGCTCATTTTGTGATTGCCAGCCTGTTCCCCCTGCCATTTTCCTGTGTGTATGTTTGCATGTTTTTATATTTTTGTTATGAAACCAGTCTTTTGTGCCTTATGACTAGCGTGCACAACGCAAACTTGAAGAATGGAGGCACACACAATGGGCCAAACAGCTGGCTTTGTGATGCCTTAGTAGAAAATGTCTAATTACAGCAGAGTACACATGCCACCATTGACGATAACACATTTGTATTAAATGCCTTTGTTCTGGGTAGAGTCCTATCATTTATCTAAATGACTATTATTTTCCCTTTTTCCTCAGAGCTTTTATTAAATCTCTGAGCAATTTCAAGCCATTAGCCCACAGATACAGGCTTTATTCAACAGGAATGCATTACTAGGAGAATGGCTGTCTGCCTAGCTTTGTCTGGCACTAGCTAGTCATGTCAGGAGTCTCACATCCAAGGGGCATGGCTCTTCTCGCTTTGATTGATGCTCCACTCCCTTAGTTTTGCTGCCAAGAGAGGTTGTAATTCATGCCTGGATGATTCAGCTGTCACTTATTTCTGCATACAGTGCCTGTCTTTTTCTGGGTGTTTTTTAATTTCTGGGGTATATTTCTGCTACTGCCAAAATCTTGATGCTGGAGAGACTTCTTCCCCACTACAAACTAAATGAGAGGAATATCTAAGTGGAAAAGGATCAGGGTGAGGAAGAAATTGGTGCAGCCAACCTATATACATCCCTCTGTTCTTCACCCAGTGACCGGTGGTGAACAGGGCACATCTGCAGTCATTTCTTCGGTGGGCTATGCTCTTGTCAACCTCCCTTGACAGATAAGATCGAGCACATCATCTGTGTTCTTCTCGTCTGCTTAAATTAAGCTATTTGAGCTGAGGACTGCTTTTACCTGCTTGTATATACAGCATCAGACAAGGATAATGACACTGCTAAAATGTAAATATTCACTAATATTTTATCTCATTAAATATTTCCTGGAATGTTTTTGAAGAATTGTGGCAGCAGGGCAGCCACAACTCTTTTCAAATCACAAGTGTTATTCAAAGCACCATGCTTGCTCACCATTGCTACTCCAAACAACGTACACCAAAAGAAAAGGATTTACTATCAATCTATTCTACTGATTTTCTTTAGCCATACATACATCTCTGCAAATGTAATGGATAACTTAATTAGATAAATTATATTTACTACCCTGTCCCCAAATAAGACAATCTAAGGCATGCATGGATGCACTGGGAAAATAAATAAATAAACAAATAAATTTATATTTCATTTTCTGCAAGAGACTCAGATTTATAAACAAACCCTGTTTCCTCTTTCAGTCTTGCACAAGTCTGATATTCTTCTTGGATCTGCAAATAACAGAATAGGCAATTGGTCAAAGGTTTAAGCTAGAGCTCAGAAGTCCCAGGCTGTGATCTGTTCAGTGTCAGAGATATCCTGTATGACCTTTCATCCTCACAGATGAAATGGAGAAAACAACGTACCATCTCTCCAGAAATGGTTTAGGACACTCAAGTGAAAATGCAACGGGGGACATGAAAGCACCTAATAGACTGGCAAATTGAAAAAAAACCCTGACCTATCCTTTCTTTGACCTATTTTACAAGATTAAAGCAGATAGCTTTCAAAAATTTAAGGGGAAGATAAGACACGCATAGGAATAAGTTTTGCATCTGTAGTGAGACTAGCTAGAAAAAGATTATAATGGCTACAAATTGCAGTTATCCCAGATTTAGAGATACAAAAGACTCCTTCATACATTATCTGGAACATCCAATGGCAGGATTTCCCATGTAACTATTCTCCAATGTCTTTATCCAGCATACTTACAGAGTCTTTGTGACTTGAGGCAGAAGGTGATTTCCAGATGAGGTCATCAATAAATTTTTCCCTGTGGCACAATATAATTTCCTCAGCATGTCTGAATCAATTTATTAATTTCCAGCAAGAGACACTACCATTTTTCTTCCACCAGTTTGAAGCAGATGGCCTCATCTGAAAGCTAGTGACCTGAAGATACGCATTTTTCCCCTCACAAGTCAACAACTCATCAGTGACCTTGAGGAGAAAAAAAAAATCTAAATGAAAGAATTTGCTTTGCTAAAGGAAAAATGAAAACATTTAAACTGACTGGTTCAAACTATCATACTAAAATTATCATGTAACCAATTAAGCACTTAATAATGAAGCAGTGCTCCATGTTATCATCCATTACAAGGGATTTCAGCCCACAAGCCATCTGTAGACTTATATGTCAGCTAACTCAGGCTGCAGCCTGCTTCTGGATTCTCTTTCAGGGGTATCAGTCTGAGCAAACAGCATTTTGTAAAGCAGGATGGATTTTTCTGAGGACAAGATACTACCTCTCCTCAAACATCTTTTTCTGTGTCAAGTGTCTGTGTGATTGTAAACTGCAAGAAGGGTTGAGGGGCCCAAGAGGTATAAGAGCTCCCAGGCACAACCTGATCCTGCATTTCACTGCCTACTACTTATCCTAATCCCAAGAATCACAGAATCACAGAGAACATTTTATTTTCTTGAAATCCCTGCCTGAAACTCACTTGTGTTCTTTTACCCTTGTTGATTTTTGAATCCCTCTGCAGTGCTGATGGACTTCATTTTCCTATCTCTGTTTTCCATTTGTAGTCCATGGTGTCACTGCTGAGGAGAGGGGTTTTTTGTTTGTTTGTTTTTGTTTGTTTGTTTTTCCTGAGTTTATTCTAGGCTACTGGTACAGATTCTTAGCTTCCTGAAGACCCCAAGAGCACATGAGGGCTTCCCATTGCACTATCCAATTCCAGCTGATCTGATTTGCAGAGCATTTTATCCACCTGTTTGTTGGAAGACACATTGACACAGGGCATAAGAAAGGACCCTTTCATGAGAGGGCATAAAAGACGGGAAAGAAGAAGTAGCTATAAATGGCTAATTTTTACAGTAGAAAGATAAAATAAGTGGCCCCAATGCCTTTCAGGGTTTTCATATAAGATGTGGAACAAAATTGTCCAGGGCAGTGAAAATAAGAATTGACATCTAAGAGTTGCAGAGGGCTCCTATTGCTAAGTAACTGAGCTACAAAGCATCAGGTGAAATTCAATGTCAGTAAATACAAACTGAAGCACAAGGAAAATATAACTTTAATTAGACACGTACAGTGTTGATCTGTAAGTTAATGCTTACTTCTCAAAAAAATGATCCTGGAATTCATTGAAACTGACAATTCAGTGCTCAGCGTCAGCCAAACAGTGAAACAGGCTACTAGAAAGAAGTGGGAGAGAAATAGTGGGGGGAAAAAGAGAGAGAGAGAAAGCAGCATTACTTGTTATAATGGCAGGGAGCAGTTAAATAAGGCCAATGAAAGATAAGAAGATTTCAGATGGGGACAAATAAGAAGATAAGGGATCTCAATACTGGGGAAAAAGAGAAAAAAAAAACATATTACAGCCAGCAAAAGTACCATGAGTGGCATGGAGAAGGTGAACAGAGAACAATTATTTGCCATTCCACACAATGAGCTAGAGGGAACCCAACACAATGACTGAGCAAGACTTTTAAAGGAAGGAAGTATTCTCTTCACATATCATTGCTTCAGGATATTACAGGGGTCAGAATTATAAATGGTTAAGAAAGTAAATAGAGTTATTCATGCAAGAAAATTCTTCAAGGGGTATTAAACACAAAGATGAGGTTATAACACCTGTCTCAGGAAATTCTTATACCAACGATTTCCAGAACCTGGGAATAAGAATGGGAGAAAATATCATTTTACACTGTTTTGTTCGTATACTTTTTCATATTCAATGTCTACTGGACACCATGAAGAACAGTGTACTGAGCTAAACAGACTGTTAAATGACTTGATATGGTTCATTTACTAGTATAGCTATTCTTAGGCCTGAACACCTTAGATTTCATCCACTCCATTTTGATTTCATGGTTAGCAGAGATTTATCAACCAAGGGATCTCTTGTTGAGGCTGAATTTCTTTTTGCAGTCCATCATACACTGTGAGCTAGTAGGGTTCACTAGGGTTCAGCCTAGGTGAGTCCACAGCTATGAAGTTATATATACCATGTCCCTGAATGAAGGTTTGGCACAAATTAGGTGGGATCTCCACATGGCAAACAAGTTGTTTTGGAATATATATTTGACCAACTCTTATAGTTTGCTCCTAATCGTCTGTTTAGTATGTTTTGTTTAGAAGTTTCACAAAGTAATTGAAGTTCTTGGTTTCCGTGGCAACATGTGATACTCCCCTGAAATTGGTTATGTGCTCTTGAAAGAACATTGTCTTCTTACACTTTTCTGAAGAGTAATGTTGCGTGCACCTTTTTATAAAGTACCACTGTTTAAACATGTAACATATACCTTCTTGTTAAATGGCAAGTATTCTTCTTAGTCGATCAGTATGTCTCACTCTCACTAAATAACACTTCTCTGTATGAGAATTCTCATTGTCTGTTCAGGCAAGGAAGTGCTATTCAGCACCATCAAAAGCAGTAAAATCTGACTCGGAGTAAATATTAATGGCACTTTACAAAATAAGAAAAATATTGTTGGAATCAGAGCGCAAGAATATAGATCTAAGTGTAAGCCTCAGTAAGTACAAATCCAGAGTAGTGTTTTAATAACTTGAGAAGATAAACTGAATAAAAAATGGTTTCCAAACATCATAAATGGTAAACAGACCTGCTTCAACTACTTAGGTATTTAGTTTGTCATCTTTGTTGATTTCAGTATGTGAGTTTGACGGATTAAAGAACAGGTTCAGGTATCATTTGCAAATATTTACAGGGTTTAATTTCTTGAAGAGCTAAAGACTAAGAGTTATTGGCACATAGTGCTTCATGGAAAGTTATATCATTACATATTCTCCTAAGGAGTAGAAAAAAAAATAAATGTCAAGTTACCTTAGATTATTTGCTCACTTCTAAACTATATATATTGAAATAAAGAACTAATTCTAGATACAATCCTCAAAAGATGTAAATCCATGCTGGAATCAGTACCACAATATTCAAAAGTAAATCATTGACATCAATAGACCACCTTATCGGCTGACATAATATGAAGTAGCTCCTTAAGGAAGAACATACTTGTGAGGCTTTATTCCAGCTAAGGATCTGCACCAAAAGAAAAAAGACAGGAAAGAGAGGGAGAGGTAAAAGAACATTTCACATTTAATTTCATACCAGTCAGAAAACTTCACAATACCGCTTCTTCCGTATGCTATTGTTAAATACTGAGGAGAAAAACACATTGTGTTGCTGACCTTAGAGGCCACAATTTATCCACTTACTTTTCTTGCAACATTCTCCACTACATGTGGCTCAACAGTTTACTAAAGCGATTGTTACTCTTTCACAACAGAGCACTGTCTTCAAACAAGCTGAGTATTCATGAGTGCAATATGCACCTTAGTGTTAGTATTTAGCCTCTTTTTTATTCTTAGCCTCCTGTATCTGGAATGATTTATGTCCATAAACTTCTTTGTGGCCTTTTCTATCCTCTAGGCTTGTACATACATTTCCATTGCATGATTGCTTCCTTACACAATGGGATAGTAATCAGCAATTATTGAAAATATTTCCCTTTTCTAGCTAATTAACTTCCTGATCACAGTGCTGCTATCAGGAATGTTCAGGTGCCAAAGGTTATGATACCAGTCAGGGCTCTGAGACAGGAAATACCAATGCTTTTAGTGCTGGTAGGTGTCACTTCTGCTGGAGGTGTCCTTTTCCAGATTGATAGGAAGACAGGATTTGTGCTACACTGAGTTGCTAGAAGATGATGGTGACTCCATATAGGTCATCCTCTACCTCTGATTTATTTGCAAAATTTCATCTGCAGATGAGTAGACCTGACATTTGAAAAGTTAGTATGTGGTACAAACAGCTAGCTTCTGTGCTACAGAAGAAGTTATGAAGTTTGTACCAATAGCATAAAAGCAGGTCTCCTCACTGCCACAGCTTCCACAAGTTTCACTGACAAAGGATTTTTCCATATTCATTCGTGTTTCACCCATATTCATTATCTTAATTTTGTAATCGTAGAATCGTAGAACATCCCGAGTTGGAAGGGACCCATAAGGATCATTGAGTCCAAGTCCTGGCACCGCACAGGTCTACCCAAAAATTCAGATCATGTGACTAAGTGCACAGTCCAAATGCTTCTTAAACTCCAACAGGCTTGATGCAGTGACTGCTTCCCTAGGGAGCCTGTTCCAGTGCGCAACAATTCTCTCAGTGAAGATATAATGATAGTGCCTAAAACTGAACACCTGTCAGCTGAAGCTCACAGAACATTTGATCTACAGATGTGCAAATGTCTGAGAGTTCCAGTGACCAAAACCTCAGATGCAACAAGTATTTCAGAGGCACGCATTTCATTCCGCCCCCACCCCCAAAAAACAAAACAAAACAAAACAAAAAAAAAAGACAACAACAAATAGACAAGTCCTAAAAACGAAACTTCAAGTACACAAAGTTATAGTACTAAAATGCTGAAAAAGGCCTTATCTGGAATAAGTTATACAGTCTTAGTCACCCTTACTACAAAAAATAATAGTAATAAATAAATAAATAAATTGGAACAGGTGCAAGAAATGGATGCTAATGTGATTGAAGGGGATAGGAAGTCTATCTTGCAAGAGAGTGTTGCCCTTCCTCACTGTAAACGCACTGGTAGATGAAAAGTTTCCACATTTTAATTCTTTATTATTTCTCAAGTCTATTATCTGTTTAAATAACTGTGTCTGGAGCAAGTTTTGTCCTTGGTTACATATTTGAGCAAAGCCTAACACATTCAGCTGATGCTTTTGTAAAAGCCTCAGCATGTGGTAGCCTGCTATATCCTATCCTTTAACTAGAGAGAAAAAAAGCAAAAAGTACAGGAGACCAAAAGATCTTCAAATGCAAAGTTTTTCACAGCACCCAGAAAGCTTCCACCTCCGTCTGATATTTGTACTACTAGTATCTGCTTCACTCTCTAGGTACAGATATTGATACAGGGATTGTGTCAAACTCGGCATTAATATTGGGCAAAATTAATTTACTTGGGTATTGCTGCATCAATAAATTCATCATTTTTGTGTGTGCTGACTTTCATTTACAATGGGAACCTGTCATTAATAAAATGTCTGCAATCAAAAATGATATAATTATATTATTTTTGATCAACAGTAATTTTGTTTTTCATAAATATAAAGATCCTACTTCTAAAACCCTTAATTCCCATGACAGCTTCTATAACAATAATGTTGATGGATTATCTTGCAAATTATGGTCATTTATTTCCAAAAGACATCTTACAAATGATCGTGGCATTAGAAAGAGGCTTTTTCCCATGAGATCTGATCAACATCCTTGATAACTTTCTTTGTAAACTATTGTTCAGCTATTTTGAAGTAAAACAGCCATTAGTCTTGGAAAAGAAGTAGACTGCACACAGGAGGCTATTTTATACTTGAAGAAGCAAAACAGACATGGTCAGCAGAAATTCAAATTTTAGGAATAGCATTTCTTATGGTAACTGGTGGATTATTTCATTCATCACAAAGCACTTTATTATGCACTCTGGGGGAAAAAAATCACCAAAAAGTCAATCTTGTGCTGCCAGCAATGCATCTGGACTTACCAATGAAGTGTGTTTGAATGTCCTGGTTACACATATTTTATCTCTCTCTCTCTTTTTCATTCTCCTTAATAAAAAATCTACAGGATATAACTGGAAATGGAGGTCAAGATAATGGCAACAAAAGGTACCTTTAGTTAGGGAGAGGTTGCATTTTATTTCTTAGCAGCACACTAAATTATATATTAGAGTGGAAAATACTGACTTTTTGGAGATTCCGCTTTGTACAGTGAAAACACATAACCTACCTGTATACTTGTAATCTAAGTCCAATGGAAAAAAATAAATAGAGAAATCAAAATGACAGTTAGGAACTGTTTCAAATCCTAGAAGATCCCAAAGGCACAATAGGGGACAGATAAAAATCAATTTAGGGAAAAAAAAGAAAAAAAGAAAAAAAAAGAAGCAACTGGTCATAAACGGACATAAATATATTTGTGGTTTTGTGTATGAATGTGAGTCTGCATAGTAGTTGAAGAAAAATAGTGAGTGGGTAATTAAAAGTATATATTTGAAACTATAATTTGTATAAATGAGCATATATTAAAGTCTATGAATTGTATAAAATTTCCAAAATTTGATTTCAAGCAGAAATCAAATGGCAGAAAATTCTTCTGAAAATGGAGTATCAGAAACTCAGGACCCATTTTCCTCAACAGGCAAGAGGAAACAGAAGAGAGAAACCTTGCTTTCGCCAAGCAGGTGTTAAGTGCTCTGTTTTATTTAAGCTTCTATTCAATTTCAGCTTCAGTTTATATGTAAGCACTTGTTCCAAGGTGAACCTCAAGAAAAAGCTCATCAGTAGTATCTCCATTGCCTTCTAACATAAATCTAAGCTCTGTATCACATTTCATTACCAGCCTGAACCTCTGGAAAAAAAAAAAATGGACCCCAATTTTATTTATAGCATTATCTCTCCTCTATATGCTTCAGAGCCTAAAACCTCCCACAATATAAAAGCTCCTGTTAGCATGTGTTCCCTCATAACATTAGAGAGGCCTCTGTTCTAATCCAACCCTTAGTATCTACAGCAGCTACCAGAAAGGGAGATGACAGTGGCTGTCCTCCAGCTTTAAGTCTGTGAAGTGAAAACGAGGAGAGAAAGAAGACTGGGGAAAGAGTAGAAAGACAATCAAAGCACCCATACAGAGCTCAATACAGAACCATCTAGATTTGAAATCATCTATCAGACCTGTGCTATGGAGTCTCACTTCACACTTCACATTTTTGCAGCATAAAGTTGTGATCTCTTTCTCTTACACACTTTGGGATTGCAGACAAAAATGTTTTAGGATATAGTATGAGAGGATCTGAATTTCCTCTTTCCTCAAGGTTACATAGCCAGATTGCAATATGATCAGGGTTTGAGCGTGGATTTTCTGTCCAGAACTTAATCATTCTTTAGGACAGGAATGAACCCAAATGTGAAAACCGCAGCCTTTGAATATATAGGACACTGGACTAGAAGAGTGGGTATAAAATCTATAAAACTGCACTGCAACTGAGAATGTTACTCCTCTTCCTCAGTGAGGGTCTTTCACTCACAGGAGCACCAGTAGAAGGCCTCCATGAAAGAGAGGGGACATACAGATGGTCTAAGTGGAGCTCACACCTCTGCCTTCAAAAAGTTCACAATTTTTCAGAATAAATGTTGCATATTTTAGCATATTAGATCAAAGCCTGTTTCTGTGAATTTCACCCTGAACCAAAATCTTTCATGTGGCCTGATTCTTCCCCCCACTTCAGAACAGGGAACTTCAGCTCTGTTTCACAGAGGTTGTGGAAACAAACTTTTTACCAGTTTGACTTAGTTTTCATTATTTTCTTTCTTCTTCATTTTTTTTTTTAATTTTTTTTCCTAAGACTGCAAAATTGCTAGAACTGCTTTATAACAACACTAGTAAATGAGAATAAGAAGGAAAGTCTCATTACTGCTTAAAATAAATAAACAAACAAACAAATAAGTAAATAAATGTTGCCTACTCTTCCTCTTTCCCTTTTGGTGCTGCTCATTGGTAAAAATGAACAGCATGCTGTATCAGGGGTGGTTAAACAGCAGTGCTGTTTATTTATCTGTAGACTAGAAATTGTACCCATATTTTTCAGTTTGAACTCCCAGAACTCCTTACACAATAGAAACCAACAGGAAAATTTTCCCAGACAGCTTCATTTTACTCCAATAGAGTTATGAATCTGGTTGTCTGCAGGAGAATCACGATGTAATACCATGACAAAGCCATTAAAAATCTAGGATCACCATTATCAAATTAGATCTTGTGCATACACCTTAAAAACAAAACAAAACAAAGAAACAACAACACACAGACACACCAAAACATGAAGAAGCCCTGAAAGGGTCTGTGAAGCTGAACCTGGGACTATCAGTACCAGTCTTTATAGCTCAGCTGAAACACGTTGCATGGTTAGCTGTCAAAAGCAGAGTACTGTGATACGTTTGCGACTCAGTCAGTTATGAGATGGTGCTGTGGGCACTGTGCACCCAGCTGCATCCATGTGATTCCTGTGTTGAGAAACAGTTGCGCCATCAGAGGAACTTAGATTGCTTGGCTCAATGCTGCTGGGAGTGACTAGGTCCTGCAAAGTAATGTGGGCAGGTAGGTAGAGGTGGCAGGAAAGTTTGGCATATGGAGGAAGTAGTTGGAGGACACGCGTGTCCCTTTCCCCCTCAGTAGCCTGATTTGGTGCTGAAATGGCCCCTTGATGGCTGATGGCTGGCAGGCAGCCTGTGTTAGCTGAAATCGCCCTGTGAGATCATTTGCTGCTGTGAATCTTCCAGAGTACCAGAAGACACTATAACCTGGAAATTAGGGTATCTCCATTATTCTTTGACTTACACAGCATTTTGCTAGATTTTTTTTTTCCCAAGCAACATAGCTTAAATAATGTTAAATGCATCAGAGTAGGCTGATAGTCAGTGTTTATCGAGTGCCTCAGACAATTGTGGAAAAGCTGTTTACTGCCATAACCACCTCCTCCACAAACATTACCCTGTAATTATTTCAGCCTTAGAATTTCTGCACTGGAGCATAAAGCTCCCTCTCTAAGTTCGTAAGTCAGATGCCCTATGGTATTTCTTCTTCCTTGCCTGTTGCAATATTAATATTGATTAAATGGAAATCCAAATGTTTAATCATTCCCTTTTGTATTCTCTCTTTGCTTTGTCTCCTTACATAAAGAGGAAGGTGTTCAGGGCAGGGTTCATCTGTTTTCTGCATCATTTGCTTCCATAAGTAAATTATATCAATAGAAAAAAAAGAGAAATGAGTATTAGTGGAATATAATATTCCAATCAGTGAACATAACTTGATCTAATAGGGAATTAATTTACTTAATAAGACTCTTTTCATCTGTAACTACTGATCTGAGTCTGGCTTCAGTGAATTACCTCCCAGGAGTCATTTCTTTTGTCCTGCCAGCAAATTCTCAGCCATAGCAGAGTTCATCTGGGATTTCCAAAGCAGCTCTGTTGAGGGAAAGGACCTTCCACAGCAAATGTTCAACACACAGGTAGAGAAGAGAAGGGTTTCTAGCTCAAACTGGTAGTGCTGACCAATAATGCCTTTCCACCTCCACTTTGAAGACACTAGTAGTAGATCAAACAGCAGGGAAAAGGAGTATCAGTGGGTTTTGTGAATAGAAGACTACTTTTCCCACTTTGGGGTTTTGTTTCAAGTCATCCAAAAGAGGTTAGAGGCAGAAAATTGCCCTCTTAGTAGGAGGCCATTCTGAGCTCAGAGCAAAGATGTATCTGCCATAAAATTATTCCTGAGAAAAGTATTGTGCAAATAAAATATAACAGGCTCATCTGCCCATAAGTCTAGGCAGAGACCATCAATACAATCTCTTCAGTTTTAAATCTAGATAGATTAATAATCTAGTAATCTAATAATCCAGATAGATTAATAATCTATCAAAGTAAGGTGCTACATTCTTAACTTTCAGTGGTGCTTTGCATAGTTGTCAGCAGGGGTTCCTGTGTTGTCCATCTCTTCATGTTCAGAGGGAGACAGAAAGAGGCTGACAACAACCACATCAGCACGTTTCCACAGCATTTTAAATTGCATTCATCTCTGAAAGCAGATTTCTATAGAAAGCAAGGAGCTCCAACAGCAGCCAGCAGAACTGAGTTTGAGATGAGTGATATATATGATATATGTTGTGCCTTAACAGCACAGCAGCTGGAGGTACCCAGGGTGAGGAGCAGCTCAGGACCCAATTAACCCACAACCTGAATAAAAGATGGCAGAATCATGGTCAGCAACCTGGATGCCATGGTGTAGGATATGAGATACAGAGAGGAACCAGAAGTCATGCCACTGCTGTGAGTACACTCTAGCTTCATCTTCTAATGCACACACGAAGAAAAAAAAAAAAAAAGTCTTAATACCTATCACAACTGCTTCTACCAAATGTCTGTACACTTTGAGCCCAGTCTTTTTTTTCTACACTTTAAATTACATCTATCCATCTGAACATTCCTAGCAGCATAAGTGCCGAGTGCTTCCTGTGACAGTCAGGATGGACAAGAAAAATGAATTCATCACATCTCCTTCACTAATTTCAGTGATTTCAATGCAGTCAGACAGCTGTTTGCCGGTGGTGTCAGCATCTCAGTGATGTGTTACTTTCTGTGACTTAATATTTTTCTTAATAGAAACATTAGAGGGAATAGAGCAGAGATGTGAAGCTGTTAAAGCAGAATGAAATGTCATCTGGGAACAAAGATTTAATCAAAATTCCCTCAGTTTGCCTATTAAGCGTTCAGGGAAATCTTGTCAAATTTAACTAAAGGCCAAAAGAATAATAAATAATTATAATAATAAATGATAATAAAAAGCAAGCAAGTACAAGGAGAAAGACACAGACAAGTAACAGGAGACTGAAACTACAGATTTTCTCTGAGAGCAAATGTAGTTATTGGCTTTCTAATCAACCCATTGAGGTTTCTGTGGCTTCCTACTCACTGGTGACTGTGAGGAAGGATATTTAACAGGGAAGTTTACCACCTTTAGAAGTGTTTGAACATAGCCAACTAAAAATGCTTAAAATGTTACAGAGCCCATTTCTGCTCTCTCTCCAGGTACACAGACTGGTACTTCAGTGATACTGGTGCTGTTACTACTGATTTACACTTGTAGAAACCACAAAGCAGATACCAGCGAGTTTACATATCACTCTCCTGAGTTTTAGTATCCTCTTTTTTGTTTTATTTTTAGTGGCAGTTCTATTGTTTGCTTGTTTGTTATTCCAAGTATTTTTTCCTAGAATTATAATGTAAGATATTCTTGGGAAAACATCCTCATCATTTGTATGCTGTCTCCAGATTTCATTTATATTTTCATTCCTTTGCTAAATAAATAAGTAAACATGATCTTTAAGGCTAGATGGCAAGACTGTGACTACTTTCCCCATAGTCACCACAGCCATGAGACTACAGTGAAGTGTTGCAGCAGTTCAGCTGGAGGAAACACACTTCATCACAAGCATTGAGTTTCCACTACAGCCTTTCCCTCTGTGGGAGCTCTAATCTGGGGCTCCCCCCTCTTCTCACCCACCATTTCTCACAAAGCATATAGGAATGCAATTACTGTTGTGAATGCAATGCACGCTGGGGTGGACAAATGGATGCAATCCTGGATGTACTATAAATCACTCAAAGTTGTTGCTCTTCCACACTACAAGTCCAACACTCTTCAACGTTATGGTCATTTTCAAGCTGAAAAAAATAAATAAATAAATAAATAAGGGATTTCCTTCCAATTTAAACTTTTATACATTCCTTTGTAAGCAAAATCAAGTGGTGAATGCAGAAGAAAACAATTATTATTGTAAATTGAAAACTCTCTGGATCAAACCTTCATGATCATTATTCCTTGACCTCACACTGATGTGCAGTTTTAAAACAATTGCACTGGATTTCAGCTATGCACCTTTCATTAGTTCTTGTGGAAGGCTGATTAAGTGTCCCCTCGAGATTCAGAGAAAATTTGACATGATGTTTTTTTTTGACACTAATATCTTTCACAATTGTTGGGGGTTTAATTGTATTCTCATGAAAAATTGTATCTGTTTTCCTTGACTTTCATTGAAGTTGTCACCATCTTGCAACATTGTCATCACTTTTAAGAAATTCTATTTCTTCTGAAAAGTGAAGGGTATTAAACTGCCTCTCCCCAACAGTAAAATGAGATTCTTGACTTTGTCTGTTGAATTTTCATTAATGTTCTCTGTAGCTCTAAGCAGGAGTGTTTTTTCAGTTCTGAATGCTGACATGCAGAATTGAAATAATGGTCATTATTGCAGTCATCAGTCACTTTATTCTGAGCTATGCCTTAAGGATGCCTCATATAGTGTATGCCAACTGTCCCTTCCAGGACATCTGAGTCTGTGCTGAATTCTAATCACAAATTCTAATAGTTGGCAGTTTTTTTCCTTCTTTCTTTCTTTTCCTTTTTAATTGCAACATTCATCTCTCCTTGCCTCTCCATCCTTATATACACCTCTTCTCCTTGTTCACTATTTTGGCTTGTTGAAAATCATAAAAAAAAAAAAAACACCTTCACAATTTCTTAGAAGACCTTGCAGATTTCTCTTCTATAAGTTTGCTGTATGGATCTCATCTCTCCTTTGTAATAGTGGGAATTGGAAGTGGGAAAGACCTACTGCTCTGCTGCATCGCCCTAGGGTAGGACTGAGTTTTGTGATGTACTTTCAAGACTTGTGCCTGGAGAGAAACAGCAACTAAAGACTATGCAAGGTTGTATGTTGCATCTGACATGCTAGAAATTGTACACAGAGCAGGCCAAGCTTCAGTGCATGCAGATTGCTCTGTCTCTGTTAGCCCCAAATGGGGACTATCTCACTTACTCACGTTGAGGGTTTAGTTCACTTTAAGACACCGTCCCTCCTCATTCTTCCTGCTTGCTTGATTCAGCAACACCTTAGCTCTTGACTTCTCAATCACACATTCACCACGTTATGGATGTGTATATACATATACATCTCATAGAAATGAAAAGGCCTCACATAGTTTGATATTTTCTTCAAAAGCCACTCTCACATATTCACAAGAATGTATCACCCTTGTACCTTGATAATGTAAGTTTTGCTTTTTTGTTTTGTTTTGTTTTAAGTGGGAGAATAATGTTGAATACAAATCCATTCTAATCTCAAAAACTGGAGGTAAAATAATAAAGCCCTAAGGCACGTTATTACGGTTTTAAAATTCATTATTTTTAAGACTGTCTCATCATTTCCAAGGGTGTGACTCATCATTCTAGAATGCTTGGAATTAACAATACTGAATGACAGTAAAAACAAAGCTCCATCATAGCATAAGCCCTTAGGCAATACTGTAGCAATAAAACAAACACTATCATATAGCTATGAAGCTATTTCTAGGTCCCTCTGGGTGTCAGCAGGACTTAAGCAGAGCATAAAAAGAAGTGAATTTCACAACGCATCTAAGCCTTTGCGATAAAACAGCACAGCTTCTGTGGAATTAATTCTGCTCACAATGAGAAAAGTTTCCACCTCTACAGTACAACAGAACTACCTAATGAACAGTTTTATTATGAAGTATCTATCAGGTGAGTTTCTATGCAGTGTTTAGACTTTTTCTGTCACTGTTGTAACTGTAGGCATCCCCTCCCCAAAGAGTACATTAGAGTTGCGTGAATTAGGAATACTGAAATGTAATAGAAAGCAGTTTTACTGCTTGACAAACTAAGCATCATTTGAAGGTTTTACAGTTTTGCTTAAAACCTCATAAACACGTGTTTGTTTTGCTAGGACAATGAAGTGCTGTTTAGCTACTGAAATCCCAATTAACTAAAATTCTGTGTTGGTGTTACTGATGTAAATCAGGCTATTAGACAGGCAGTGCAAATGAAGATGCAGAATTGGTTCCAACCATTTAGGTGCTGCTAATTGAGATGAAACGGAAGACAACACATTGAATTTAACATTGTATGTATAGACAGTTTAGTAGTCTTTTTTCATTGCAAGAATTTATGGACTGTGCAATGATAGCACCAATGAAAACATGACAATGTAATAGCACGACGCATTGTAATGCTTTATCCTTTATTGTAAAGCAATTGGGAAATATGAGAGGTGACAGAACATTACCTTCCACATTTTCCAACGAACATTCCCATACTACCGTATCTCATGGGATTGCAGAAGCTAAAACTATGGTACAGTTACTTATAAGAAGATTCTGGTCACAGCTGAGGGGTCATATTAGAATTGCAAATAAAAACAACTAAAGAGTACAGATTTTCCCAGGGGAATTTCCATATAGCAATATTTACCCCTCTATCACTATTTTGTAAGTGGTTTGCCATTTAGGTGCAGATCAGAGCAAAAAGGCCTACGTAACACATAGGAAAAGAAAGATACCTAATATTTAATTCGACAAAGTTGATAGCTCAACTGAGGAAAGGCAGAACTCAACTGAGGAAAAGGATGAAGGGAGAAATTATTTAGACTCTACATCTCAAAGAGATTTTAATGTCTGAGCTGAAAGGCAGTACTTCCCCTGACTTGTGTTTGAGAGCTGTAAACTATTCTATAGAGTCCAGGGCCTATGCCCAGACAGTCCTTCATTTTAAATAAGAAAGCTACAACATCCACCATATAAGGAGGTGCTTATATGCCACCATGCGTAATTTGAAGTACTGCGTTTTCCTTCCCTCCCACTGAATCCTTCAATTTTGTAGCAAAAATAAAAAGTATTGTGTCAATGGGAGCATACAAATGACTGAGGAGACCAGTAGTTAGAGTCACAGGTAGATAGGGTTCTGTTTCAGTAAATAGTTTACTATTTCCAGTCGAAGAGTTTTAAATGGGAAGCTTCAGAGCACTTGACATCAGAATGTCATCAATGTAGAGTGCTCTAGGGTTAAGATACTTCTCTGAACAGTAGGAGTCCCTCTTCCAAATCAAGATGAGGAAACTATTGAACCAAATAAACTAAATAGTCAGTAGTACATGGCTGGTTACAAAGACCTAGTCTGCCACACAGATTATTATTTTTCTTTTGTTTTACTACTTTCAACAACAAACTAGATTATGATAGGAAAAGCTTTTCTCCTAGGATTCTTTGAAAGGACAAAAAAGTATGTCTCAATGGGTATCTAGGAGTAAGATTAAATTAAAGGCTAGGCAACCTACTTAACATTTTAAGGTATCCCTACGTGCCTAAACTCTTCTGTTCCCTGGCTGAAGGCTTATGAATGTAGGTCCTTCCATAGCTCAGGAAGGGCCCTATTACTTGACCATGCATTCTTTTTTGAAGTTAGGTAAGGGGACTGAGGACAGTAAAGGAGTCAAGGGAAAGCACAACTTGTCAACATCTCTAGCTGAACCTATACCAAGAAGTTGGGTCAGACAAAGAAAGATGAAATAACTTAGAAAGCCTAGGAGATTAGTCAGTCACTGAAGATAAGAAGAGGAAATCTAAATCTATTATCCACTTCAGTAAAGCAAGACTTTTGTCACAGCAGATTATTCTGGCAAAAGCTGAAGTGCATAGAGATTTTAGGTGGTAACTGAGCAGGTCTTTGGAAAATCACAATTTTCAGGGTAGTGCCTGTATGTTCATATGCACTTTATTTGTGGTCTGTGATTGTTTCCCAGAAGCACGTCTATGACTGAGTTTCTCTGAAATGAATATAATGCAAATATAATGCAAAATATTCATGCAAAATATATTTATTGGCCTGCATATCTAAATACTTGCAAGTAACAATTTTAAAATGTACTTTCTTCATGGATTGACATTTGAATTGAGTTACAATCAGCCAATCATAAAACAAAAACCCTATACCATGACTCATATGATCAAACACATGAAAGCAACATGGTTCCTAGTATGAATATCTGAATTGCAAGCCAACATTACTCAAATGCTTGAGCTGCGGAGGAACAAAGCACATGCAAGAACAGCACCTTAATGTATTTGTGTTCATTTCTTCTATATCGTGATATTCATTCTTTCCATTAGAATTTTTAAACACCGAAATTATTCTTGTCATAAAATGAATTGGGCCTTGACAGGAGTCTTGCCCCACCTGTACCTATATGTTCCTTCTGGGCAAAATTACCAGAAATAAAAATGCTATAGGGCTCATACAATAGGGTAACAAGACTTTTGGCTGAAATATATGTTTTATGAAAAGGGATGTTTTCTTCTCTCTTTAATAGTGTTGTCATGAAGAGTTGAAAGCAAGAGCCTGTAGTTTTCCAAGACGCCTGCAGTTAAAGAATAAGGACTTAGGATAGCAGATGCCTGAGTCTGAAGAAAGCAGAACTCAGAAAGCAGAGGGGTGTGCCACTGCACCTTTTGGAGATGTCTATGTTTTTCTTCTGGCCTCAAGACTGGAGCTTGAAGCAAGAATGAACAAACTTCTACATAGCCTTTCCCATACCGTGCTGTTAATTATCAGGTGTTCAGTATCAGAAATCAGAATCCAAGATAATTACACAGACACAATAATAACAATAATAATCTTGAAGTTTGATTGTAGTTTAAATATATCAGTTTGCACTCTGAGTCTGAGCCTTTATGGACAAATCTTCAAATTTTCTAAACTAGAAAACTACTGTACACTAGGATCTCAAAGGACAGATTGGCTTGTCAGTTGTTTGCTTTATATTATGTGTTTCTAGGAGCAGGCGGGAGCCTTAAGAAGAAAAGCTAAATATCACTGACCCAAGAGCTGGCATTATGTTGGTCACATAAAGTAGGAACAGAGACAGGAGAAAAAAGGGAAAAAGGCTTACAGTAAAACTGTGTATTAAGGCAGACTGAAATACACTTAAAGTACAAAAAAGGAGCCTGACCACCACTGAAACTTGATGATAAGTGAGATTAATATCAAGCAACCATAGACTACATTTTTTTGCAGTAAAGAAAGTGAAGCTAGAGGGAGACACAAGTACCACACACAGCTGGTCTGTTCACTAAACTGTCTTACCAGCAGCATAGGTGGCATCTCAGGAAGAAAATGGTGATGCAAAGTAGGAAAAGGTGATAGAAGCATATCGGTACCAGGAAAATTACCGTGATTTCTGTTAATGTCATTTCTCGAGATACTAGAAACTAGAATTGATAAACATGCGTTTATATTTTCAGTAGGGTGTGATTGCTGCACTGGAGTGGAACATATAAACAGGTGGTACTGTAGTTCAATCCTACTGACATCAAACTTTGAATGCCCCATTGACTGCAATGGAATTTGAAACTGGTCCTCTGAGGGTAACTAACCTTCTCCTGTACGTTGTATTGAACTACGCAGAACACTTGTGTGTGACCCTTCAGAGAAACAACGGTGGTACCTCAGGCAGTGATTATATTTGTTCTTAAAAAAATTTGTACGTTATTTTTGAAGTAAGGAAGAAGGAAGAAGAAACCTTTAATGACTCAAAGATCTCTGCTCTGAAAGAACTTGAGAAGAAAATATGGCAGACCAATTCTGAAACTGTCTTATTGGAAAAGCTCTTTGAGAAGTCAAATATTTCTTTGTACCTCAACTTCTTTGGTCTTTAATGAGGAGGGTACATATGTTGAAAGCACAGGGAGAAGATGTAAGATCCCAAAAGAACAATACCAGATGATCTGAATACATTTGAAGCTTTCCTTAAAAGGTGACCTGGAATATGACATAGCATCTCAATGGTACAGTAGTGAAAACTGTTTTTCAACGTTTCTTTTTTTTTTTTTCTTTGTCTCTTGAATGATGTCTCTGATGCCTCAATTCAGTTACTGTTGTATTTCCTGGAAACTTTAAATTTGTGTATAGCTGGAGTTCTATATGGGCCTGGATTTTATAAGATGTGAATGCTTTACATTTTTAATATGTTACCTTTGGGAACTGAGGATACTCAGAATATAATAAAACAGGCAGAAAATGATAGGACAAAATGGGCTGTGGACACTTTTGAGCTATTACTTGCAGACCTTGCAAAGTCTCAAACAATTAAAAGGTCATCTTAGTTTCAAAAATAGCAGGTCTTCTAGTAGAAATCCACTTTTGATTTTATGTTCTTATCAAGCACATTCAGAAGAAGTGATGAGTCAGTTGCAAATGCATCCTTGCTTTGTCCTGCTCAACACTTTCTTTTACCCACCTCTCTATCCTTCTGCACTCAAATATCTATACCACTGCCACTGAGAAGAAAGAACTGCAGGAAAGGAGAGGAAAGAGAGCAAGATGAAGCCCGCATCCATTTTTGTCAATCATATGTGGTCTTTTAAAGCAAGGGCTCAAGCAGGGACTGAAATGGTGAATAGAAACTGGGTTAACTGAATCCTACACACAGAAAAAAAATAATAATGAAAAATTACAAAGAAACAAAATTAAGTAGAGGGAACATGGGAACATGTACATATATATTGGGAAAAAAAAAAGAGCATATAAATGCAGAGAACACTCAAAGAACATGATGCTAAAATGGAAGAAAAGAGGAGGCAGACTATTGTAAAATGGATAGTTATGTATAACAAAATCCCATTAAAATTTTATAGACCTTCATGAGAAAGTTCTCTTCTTAAACTATGAAGTTCGACATTTTTGCAATCTGCAGGAGCAGCTATCCTGTCCAAGTACAGTTGATATAGTATCAGCCATGAGGGTAATACACCTTGCATTTGTAAACGTTTAAAAAAAAATCATGAATTGTCATACAGCACTAGCAATCACAGCAAAAAAAAACAGCTTTCTGTAGAGGTAGAGGTAGAAATAGATCCAAGGTGTCCACTCAAAACACAGACCATTGCAATACCCACTAAAACTGAAACTATCTTGTACATAGCAAACAGCAATGGGATTCAAGTAGATTTGAAAATTAATAAGGTTAGTGGGTAAGCTTGGGACTCCTCAGGTTGATCATTTTCTATGTTTACTGAGGATAGAGAAGCTTAAGAAAAAACTTTCTTAAGAAAGGCAATTCATGTTTGTTCAGTGCTTCAGTGGAAAAATACCAGCTAAGAAGTTTTCTGTCTGAAAAATAAATAATTAGTTTCAAAGCAGAAAGCACAATAAAGGTCACACAGATTCTATTCTAACATTCAAGAACACCCAGTATTTTAAATTAGAAACTCTCTAAGTCAGAGACTGTATCTTCATCTGTCTGTCTGTGGTATGCTTCCCCTGCCCTTTCCACAGCTGGATGCTTGTGTGCTGCTATGCTTAAAGTATTTGAAATAGGGTGACTTGGGATCCCATGTTTAATCTTTCTAAAGCGAAAAGTTTTCTGAAGATTTCAAATGTTTCCTTGGGTGATCCCTCTCCAGTTGGAGTCCCTCTCCATTTGAACCTGTTGACTCAGATAGTTGTCAAGTTCAGAATCACATTTCCCATTTTCTCTCATGGGTCATGAGCAGAGATGGGAACATAGAAGATTCTAGTCTGAACATGGATTAAGAATTTGTCTATTTCTAATTTGGACACATGGCATTTAACTTCTTTGTCTGCCAAAAAAAAAATCTAGTGGGCATGATTACTGACTTTTTTATCTATAAAGCATAATTTTCTCCATTTTTCTCATTATTTTCCATTTTTTAGACTGCATAAAAAAATACGCAGTTGAATTGGACAAGTATTACAGAATATATAAAAGATTTTCTAAGTATGTATGCACGCGCTGGAAGAAAACTCAGAGCAATAGGGCTTCCCTGGAAACAAAGATTTTTTTTTTCAGTTATTCTTCTCCTGGAGAAATCATTCTCTTAATATGGTAGAGTATCCATTTCAGAGAGTTCCTTCACATTTATCTCACCAGAGTGCATGACAAAGATCTATCATGCTAACAGACGTGGTTCTTTGTGAACATGTAGAGAGATCATCTGGTTCAGCTGGCTATAGAGGAACTTCCTGGAGATAAGGCTAGGACAGTGTAATGAGTTACTTGGATGAAGTTACTTTGGGTCAAATATTTCAACATATAGGTTGTTTTTTTTTCATTTTACATACTATGTTTCTGGAGACGTAGTTCAGTGAAAAAAAAAAAAAGAAGAAAATGCACCACATTTTAATGCACATCCATTTTAATGGTATCAACTTAGGCCATATTTATTTGGAAGGCTGATTCACTATTCGCTGAAACACTGATATAGAAACATTCAGCAAGAGGCTGCAAGGGTGATAATATCGTTTCTGATTAATAAAAGTCCTACTAATGTGCCTCAATTACCTACAATATGTGGTTTCTATAGCTCAAAGGTCTGACTCTTTTAAGCAATTTATTGCCAGTAAGGTCCAAGCCAGTGCCCCTTATAAATCTAATTCATTAAAATGCTATGCTTAATGAGAAAAAGGTTATTCTACAGAATTCAGACTGGGCACTCGTATTAAATTTAGAGATTGATAGACCTTTTCTAATCTTGCAATAACTTTTTAACGTTAAATTCTCTGCAACATATTCCTCCACATTCATGGTAGTTTCAATCAAAGAAAAAAAAAAAAAGAGAGGCAAATCAGAAGTAAAACACAAACTCCCTCTTCTGCTGAAGGGCCTCCTAGAATGTCTTATTAGAAATAGTAAGATGTGTATTTGGGCAGAAGGGATTCTGTCCTCCCAGTGTTTATTTCAGCATATAAAATATTTATTAATATATATTTTAAATGAAAAAAAATAGTATCATAGAGTATAAAAACAGTATTATGGAGCATTAAAAAGTATGTAAAATTGAAAGCTAAAATTACTGAATTGTATATTCAGTCCAGAAAGGATGATCATGATTATTCACCTAAATCTCTGTATAATATATGTCAGAAAATTTGACCCAGCAAATCCCGGATCAAACACAAGTTTTTGCTCAGTTTTGAAAGCTGGTCTTCTATGTAGTGTCATTATTGTGCCAAGATAAAGATCCATGTCTTGTGTGTGGATCCAAAGCAATGCATGGAGTACTCAGCAAATATATTTCCTTTCAGTGATATAGCTCCAGAAAAGGTCTAGTCTGTTCTGGACCATTTGGAGTTTTATAATTCATGTGTGCTTTCCAACAGAGAATGGGTTAATAGTAAAATGGCCAGAGAATGATGTACTGGGTCCCTTTCCCAGTCATGGATGGACAAATGTCTTTCTGGCATTGAAATAAATTTGTGTATCAAGAATAAAAGGAGTCCAGAAACACTCTCTGGCTGCAAAACGGTTTGACTTTTGGGAGCAGAGACTGTCAGTGCATACAGATGTGGCAACATTAAAATGCTACCTTCCTTCCTGTCTCTAGCACCCCACTGGATGAATTTAGGTTTATCCAGTTGCTTCAAAGCCACTTGCTGATTTTAGCCAGATAGTGAGACACTTGGATGACAGAGAGCTGGGCTCTGCCATAATGGATTTTCACACAGACAGCCAACAGAACCAGGTGGTCACACCTTGAATTGGGCAGCAGAAACATGTCTCTAAATCATCATACTTACTGGATTCTGACCACAGTCACAGAAGACCTAGATTGTTATCCAAATGTTTTCCTTTTGGCAGCATTTTGTACACTTTTTTGAAGGAGACAAGGTGAAGCTGGAATCCACACATGGCTAGGCAAATGTACAAATGTATGCAACCTGGAAACACATCACATCTGCTGATCGTGCGTGACTCAGTCCTGGCACCTATGAGAATAGCTCTGAGGCCATAGGAAACCCAATAGCAGAAGAAGATAGACTAAGTAACATTCTACCCTGTCTCCCCACTCTACTGATTGCAAAATCTATTTTCACTTTGTGATCAAACATATCTTAATCAGTGTCACTGTATTTCTCATATGTCCTTATATCAGGTCTCAGTCAAGCATGGGAAGTAGATAGACTTTAACATAATCACCTTTACATGAGATATTGATTCAAATGGTGTTGTGTATCACATTGGAAGACAGCTTTCTGGCACTCCTATGCAGCAATGGTCATATTTCAAAGGCATATTTTGGAGACCACAGTTGCAATATTTGCAAAAGCCCACCTATGCATCATTTCTAGATCTGGTGGAAAATAAAAATCTATTTCTGAAAGTCTTACTGGCACTTAAGTACTTTGAAAAACGTGGCTTCATTGTGGCAACAAACATCATCCCCGTTTTCTCCATTACATGATTAACAACCTGCAGAGCCAGGAGCTGACAAGGAACACAATCTCTAAAACAGATGTCCTGTTTATCGTGTTGTTGCTTTCTTCCTAGTCAGGCTAATTTGGGACAGCTGTCTTTTTAAGAGATCTTTTGAGAGGTACCTGCTTTTATGTTCAAGCTCCGTGAGTTTTCTAAGAAAGTGAAAAAGCTGTGATAGAGTGCGAGTCAGGTTTCCTCTGGGGTACAAATAGAAACTGGCAAACTGTTGCTTTTAATTAGGCTATAGCTGAGAAAACAACTTCCTAACTCATCAGTTCACTTGATGTTATGTTCCACCATCCCTCTTTTTGCCCTCTCACCTTTTCAGCAAGCATTGTACACGTTGTACATATAATACTGAGGTACCTAAGAACCGTAAACCAATCTTGCCACTTGACAAGTTTAACAATTCAATATTATGAAGAAAGATGATGGACTGTATGGTTGTGGTGAGAGACAAGTGTGGGGAGAGAGAGGCTGGAGAAAAGAGGAGGTGTTTTAAAATAATGCTTAAGTTCCTATCTTTTGTTTAGCACCAGGACAGAACTAATAGGAGGGCTGTAATTTGTTGATGTTTGTCATGTCCTCTTTCCTGGGGCCACTTCCTTAGAGTCCTGTAAAGACACTGTACTCTTCTGTGGGGGAGAGCTGGGTTGCAACTAATCATTTTTTGTGAATATAAATTTGTAAGTGAGGAACATCAAGACAAGGGGTGATAGAGCACATATACAAGAAACAATGTTTATGCAGGCAGTTGGCTCGGGTTACTTAACCTTATAAGGCAGAATTCAGACTGGAAAAAAAAAAAAAGAAAGAAAGATGGTAAGTAAGAGAAAATGTATCTGTGTATTTTAGCATTCTCCTGAATCAAACTGAAAACTGCAATAAATTAAAAGCAAACTTTCCAAAGACCTTCATCAGACACTGAGCAGCATTTTTAAATGATTGATAAACAAATATAAATCTTCTGTCACACCTCTAGTATCATAATTCAAGTTGCATGCCTAGAGTAGTGTTTAAATCAGTGGTTCGTGGCAGGAAAAATAAGTAAGTCTTGATTCTCATATGGCATTGAGTTTTCCTCCTCATTTCTACCCAGAGTATTTTCCCTCATCTGTGTTAACACAGGCTAACAAGCCAAGCAAATTCCTCACCTACGAGCTAGAAGAAAATGGCTGATATGGCTCTTCATCCTGCCTGGATAATCGCTGGACACGCTCTCTGTTGGGGCTGTTTAATTGTTGTTCACAGTTGCTGAATACCCCAGGGAAACCCTTACCACTGAAGGGGATTTAGAACCAGTCGCCTGATGAAAATATTGACAGCTTCTTCCAGGGAACCATGCAAAGAAACATGACATTTGGGGACTAATATTTATCACTCAACAGCAGCTGGCAAATTGCTCTCATCTGATTTGGCTGGCTGCTTCACCTTGGAAATCGATAGCAGACTGGAGATATTTCACTCTATTAGGTACTAAATATAAAGTGTATCTATATATATATAAGCTATATATATATATATAAACTATCATGAAAGCCAGAAATTGCATAAAAACTTAATTTGAATGTGGGTGGTATTCTATAAGCCAAGTTGCAGCCCAGTCATTACATGTCTGCAATATATGCATAGCTGCTACAATAGGTGATTAAGTATAGTCAGCCAGCTGCGCAGCTGCTGCTGTAATTCTGGAAACTATTGGGGAGTTAATTTTATTAGTTAACGGGTTGTCTGATTAGACACTGTGGCATAGTTACCACACAGAGGCATCAGGGGGCAGCACTGAT
The DNA here is from genome assembly GCF_964034855.1 of Anser brachyrhynchus. Taxonomy (NCBI): domain Eukaryota; kingdom Metazoa; phylum Chordata; class Aves; order Anseriformes; family Anatidae; genus Anser; species Anser brachyrhynchus. The sequence goes on from NC_137696.1 coordinate 35,707,214, forward strand.
AAAAGAGACCACATGCTGTAACCGAGCTGTCACATGTTCAGGGAAATGCATTCTGGAAGAGAGATGGAATCCAAAAGCTGTTTAAATAAATCTGCCCAAAGCTCAGAATAGTATCTGGCTCTAGTAAAACAGAGAGGGTTTGAGGATGAGCAATGGAGCTCTTCTTTCTAGTTCATGAAAATATCTGGTAGAGCTGTTTTATAGAAAAATTATGATCTAATTAAGAAAAAATTATGATCTAATTGATCTCATTAATTATGATCTAAGGTCTAGCTTCCCAAAGTTCAGCAAACCACTGCTTTGATGGTCTCTGCACCTATGATACACCAAACTGTGATGAGTGGAAAAGATGTTGCACAACCAACATCTGCTGAAATAGCCAAAAGGCTTTGCTGGGACTGTAATCAAAGTTTTATACCCAACATTGTCCCAGAGAAAGTGGAGGCCTGGAACTACACAGATTTTTGTGGCTCCGGACAGACAGAATCAATGCTGGGCAGTTCTCTAGCAAGGCTGTTTTCAGCATTGGTGAACACAAGCAAGAGATAGCTAGTCACAAGGCAATGTCGAACTGAGGGGCATTAGCAGAGCTGTGTTGGGAACAGTGCCTGAAATAATGAAAGCTAAGGAAGGTTAGGATTAGGGAGTTTATTGGACTGATTTGTATATGATTAAGAAACTTGTGCAAACTCTACCTGTTCTCCATTGTGTAGTTATGCATCATCACTTGACCAGGACGTCACCTTCTTCACAACTTGTTTTTTGTTTATGTGTGTTCTTGTGTTGTATGTCTCCCAGCGTAAAACAAAGACAGAAAGACAAAGGTGAACTTCATGCTATTTCAGACTGCTATTATTAACAACAACAAATCCAATCAGAAGACATCTCCCTTTCTAGGACTCTACTCTTTCCTGTATACTCCCTTGCTTTTTGCTTCTTTTCTGTGTAGTTTGCTGATATCTGAGGTTTCTAGGAAACTGATTTCTGGGAAATTACTTGATTTTATATTGAATCTCTGTGATTGGCCACTGTGATGACCAAAGATTAGGCTAGGCAGGCAGAAAATGAGTTGGCATACTAACAACTGTGAGTTAACACCATATGCAAAGGGCACTCTTCCCATACAAAGATTTGATCACTTCAAATAGCTTCGTCTTGAGTTCTGTTTGCATTTGAATATAAAGTAGATGCAAACTTAGTGTTTTTCAGTGATTTTTTACATAGGTCATACATCTCTCTCCTTCTTCTTAAGTTCTCGTATTCTTTCAATGATAAATGTATCGAATCTTTCCTGAAATCAGCAAAAGAGATGTGGAAATGGGGAATACATCAATGGCTTGAATAAAAGAGACATTGTATGTTAGGTAGCTAATTTTATTTATGTTCTGACACTATTAAAAATAGACAATTAAAACCTGCATTGGATAAAATTATATGTAGGTGTGCCTCTACAATAAATTCAGTAAGTTCAACTAACTAAACAAAAATGGCTAAAAAAACCATAAACTTCATAAGTAGAGGTGGAGAGCTATAGTTCATCAAAGTCTCCTATGCTGTCAGCTGTCCATTCTGGTCTCTTCCAGTCTAGATTAAAATTGTTAGAAAGTAGCTTTGAATAAACCTTTGTCCTTTCACATCTTTTGGTCAGTTCTAGAGCTATAGAACTGAACCTTACCTCTGTTGTCAAAGCTCATGGATTGAACTCTTTCAGCAGACAACCAAGACAAACTTGGCACTGAATCGGCATTATTTATGCTTTTATCTAATACTTTTACTTGCGCATCTACATTCTCCAAAGTACTGTTTTTTGGAGCACTCTTCTGAATCTGAGCACAATTTCAGAGTACAGCTTGTGTGCTTGAGAGAGCCTTTGTACACTTTATGAATATTTTGGTAAATAAAATTAGAATGGATTTTAAATGTGAGTTTGAGATTATTTATTTTCAGCATAAGAAACCTTGAAAAGTCCCTGTGGAATGTTTTATTGGCTGAAAATTGACAGTACAAACAATAACTGAAATCTAAATTGGAAAACACACAGGCTTGTAAGTACTTTCTATTTTTTAAGTGGAAGGAAAGGGAAAACATCTGGAAAGGTTGAAACTGTTGAGAGAGGATGTCATCAAACTGACTGAAGAGTTTCTAGATTAAGTAACTTTTTACAACTTGTGTGTCTCTAAAGGATGTATAATGATGTTGAAAGTGTCTGTCTTTTTTCTTTTTTTTTTAAAGATAGTCAAAGAACTTATTCAAAAGTGGAATGAATCCAAAGTAGGCTGTCTTCAAGAAGTTTTTAATGCCTTTATACTGCTTTGGATCCCCCCCCACCCCCCAAAAAAAAATAATGGAAAAAGGGCAGGGAAGGAGAAGAGAAAGGAGGAAAGGACCAAGAAGCAGAAGATGGCTTTAGGGAGCAACTCACCACCTTGCAAAAGGTCCAGTCACAGAGAGGTTCAGAAACTCTAGCATGAGTTGTATTCATTTGCAGTTCAGCAGTATAATATCAGTGAATCTTGCCTGGGGATCTGAGAAATGATTGGGTTTACTCTGAAAGGTGCAAAGTTCTCTTCACTAGCCCAACTCCTCAAATTCTGACAATTTTGCTCAGGTTCTGGACTAGCAGTCGGGAAAAGCTGGAATCCAGCTTCTAAAACTCTAGAAAACTTTTGGTTTTGATCTAACATTAAATTTCTTACTGTTACTGCAGCAGTAATTCGAGTACCCCAGGTCAGAAAACAGCAGTATGCTCAGCAACAGGTGTTTGTCACGGCTTGTGGTGGTTTCACCCTGACAAGCAGCTGAGCTCCACCAGAACCACTCTCTCACTCCCCCTTCTCAAAGGAAGAGGGGGAGAAAATACCATGAAAAGGGCTCAAGGGTTGAGATAAAGACAAGGTTATCACTTACCAATCACCTTCATGGGCAAAACAGATGCAGCATAGGGAGATTAATACAATTTATTGCCTATTGTTAACAGACCAGAGTGGTGAGAAACTAAAAGCAAACTAAAACCACCTGCCTTCCCATGCACCCTATTCTACCTCTTCCCCCTGAGCAGTGCAGGGGAACAGGGAATGGGGGCTGTGGTCAGTCCCTAACATTTCATCTCCACCACTCCTTCACAGCCACTCTCTGCCCCTGCTCCATATGGGGTCCCTCCCATGGGATGCCGTCCTTCCCAAACTGATCTTGCGTAGGCTTCCCACAGACAGCAGCTCTTCGAGAACTGTGGAAGGGCTTTGAGGTTGGATGGGGCTTTGAGCCACCTGGTCTAGTGGCAGGTGTCCCTGCCCATGGCAGGTGGTTGGAATTAGATATCTTTTAGGTCCCTTCCAACCGAAAGTATTCTATGTTTCTATAAACTGCTCCCACACGGCTCCGTACCACAGGGTCCATCCATCACGAGCAAACTGCTCCAGCACGGGTCCCCCACGGGCGGCAACTCCCCCCAGACCCCCTGCTCCTGCGTGGGCTCCTCTCCACGGGCTGCAGCTCCGGCCCGGGGCCTGCTCCTGCGGGGGCTCTCCATGGGCCGCAGCCTCCTCCAGGCCACATCCACCTGCTCCACCGGGGGCTCCTCCACAGGCTGCAGTGTGGAGATCTGCTCCGTGTGGGACCCATGGGCTGCAGGGGGACAGCCTGCTCCACCAGGGGCCTCTCCACAGGCCGCAGGGGAACTGCTGCTCTGGTGCCTCAAAGCACCTCCTGCCCTCCTTCTGCACTGACCTTGGGGTCTGCAGGGCTGGTTCTGACTCCTCACTCTCCCAGCAACTGTTCTGCAGCAGTTGTTTTTTTTTTTTTTTCCCCTTTCTTAAATTTGTTCTCACAGAGGCACAAACATCGCTTATTGGCTTGGCTCTGGCCTGCAGCAGGTCCTTTTGGAGCCAGATGAAACTGGCCCTTATCTAACATGGGGCAGCTGCAGGACTCTTCTCACAGAAGCCACCCCTGCAGCCCTCCTACTACCAAAGCCTTGCCACATAAGCCCAATACATAGCACTAAGATTGAGGTTTATTGAGTTGGTACACAACAGTGTATTCACACTTGTAAGATTTTTGAGCCATAAACCTATATTCCTGTGTGCCTTGTCCACACTTAAGACATTACTGTCGTAATAATAGTTTTAACAATAATAGAGGATTAAAAGGGATAAGCTAGACCTTTCAACAGAGTATGTCAAAACAATAAAGCTCCAAAGAAAAAGCAGCTTTCAGCCCTCTTCATGCCTCACAGATTTTGGGTTGCTGCTCACAGTGATTCCCAGAATAATCCTGCCTGTCACCACATTTGTTCCACTAGTTTTAAGTCTGTGACAAGTGGTCTTGTCCAAGCACAAGTCAAGGAGTGTTTTAAAAATTCAGCCAAATAAGTAGAATTATTTTAACTTTCCAAGCCTCTTTGCCTCTTTCACAATCCCAGATCATGGGGCTTTAGAGCTGTAAAGAAATCACAGGTTTTAGTTGGGTATGGGGAAAGTGCCGTACAATCCAGCAGAGTCCCGTTTCATTGAGTTTTACAACATCAGGCAAAAGTTACCATTTGTTGTTGTGTGGGTCTTCTAGAAACACTTCTTCCCCTCAACAGAGCTTGATAGTTTTAGAATTAAAATTTTAATTGGACTGACATTTCCTAGACAACTGTGCTACAGCAGCCCTTGAGTGAAAGCAAAACAAAATGAAATGAAACAAAACAAAACAAAACAAAAAACCCAACCCACAAACAACAACAAAAGAAATTTGCATTTAGATGATAAAGTTATTTTTGTTGTTGTTCTTCTCTTTTCTTTTGAAGAACGTAACAAGAAGAAAACCATGATAACTTCCAATTCTTGAGATAACACCCACTTGGAGTAATGCCAGCCCTGATCAAATTAGGGGTCTGCCTCTTATTCAAATACATTCTCCCATCCCAGGCACAATATGTTCCTTTCTTTCAATTTTATTCTTTGCCTGTAGCATGTGGCAATAGAAACAAATCAAATCAGCTCATTTTGTGCTAAACGCAAAGAATGAACTGCTTTCAGTAATACACCCACACTTCCACACTTAAAAAAAAAAAAAGTAAACTGTTGGCCTCATGACTTTTAAAGCTCTAGAACATTTATTTTGTTCATTAAGAAGCAGTCAGCCCTAAAAAGGTATTCAAATTGTACTGTCAAAGAAAAAATACACTTAGATGCTAAATGATGAAGCTGTAAGTGAAATGATTCAATAGTCAAACTGTTAAATGTTTTAAAGCTGGCAGTCCCAGGATGAACAGGTTGTCCCAGGTTGTACACCTTCTGAGAGTCAGGTTAAAATGAGTTGGAAACTCCTACCCACTGTGCAATCACACCTTCACTTACGATATAGACATAGACTAAGTTTCCTATCCATACCTGACAAGATTCTTGGGGTCTACAATCCAAACAAAACACAAAGGTGTTAGGTATAACTGATAGAGCTGATAAAAATTCCCCATACTAGCAAATTCTTGACAGAGAGAGAGAGGGATAGGCTGACCTGAGGTAGTTTCCAAAACTGTGAAGCATTCAGGAGCATAAATTCTGTGACCCTCCACCTACAGACTACACCAGCTGATCACTAAACCAGAAACTAGTTTCCAGGAATGGGAATTTTCCTTCCTTGACTACTTTAGGAGTAGGGGAAATTAAAGTGTAAGAGAACCACCACAACCTTCCATCACCATCCAGTCATGCCAAAGCGTAAGTTAATGTCAGCCAAGCTATGAATGTCTCAGAGTATGGTAATTTTCAGGAACGAGACTTTGTGGCACTGGGACCTGGATACAAGGGTTCAAAGTGCCTAAGGGCAGTCTCTGTCTAAGTCTCAGACCACAGTCAACAGAGTTTGTATCTGAAATGACAGCCAGTTCTGTTGGGTGCTTCTGCACAAGCTTCAGTCCTGTGATGAGTACTGCCCTTTCCAAGCAGCTAGGTCACAAGGTAAAGGAAAGGATTATTATGGTACATTGCTAAGAAAGACTTTTTTTTTTTGGTACTAAAAGGAGAAAAGATTAAAGTGTTCACAACACAAATATAATTCCTTATAGCAACTACTTAATCCTGCAGTTTATTTCAATTTCCTCCACTTATCCTAAAACTAAACTGTGCATTTACTCTGAAAATTTTATTCTTGGCATTATTTATTCTCTGTTCTCCTCTAACCTCAACTCTCAACTCTAACTTTGACTCAGGTTTTCTAAATATACTTAGAACTCAGTACTTGGAAGGTGATTTTTGCTTGGTGTCTCAATTTGCTTTGCAAACATTAGCAAACTCAGCCCATGGTATTTCCAGAAATCAGGTACTACATGAGGAGTTAAGGAAGTTTTTGACAGAGTCTGCAAAACTGCTCTCTTCACTTCCAGGACCTGTACCGCCCCCCCCCCCCTTTTTTTTTTTTCGCATAGCATACAGAATATTTTGTGCTACAAGAGCAAAATTGCACTAAATCACCTTGCTCTTGTAACTGAAGTGAAACTGCATACTACTGCTAATCAGAAACAGTTCAATAGTATTTCACTGATAAAATGCTATCTTGTCTGTTCTAGAATGTGTTGATTTTGATTGAATTCTTTCTGTAGAAAGCATTTTGAAGTGATTTGATGTAAAAATGTAGTGTCTCATTTTGATTTTCTAATTTGGTTCTTTTCTGACATTTTTTTGGACAGAAGTGAATATGTTTAAAATACATTTTACTTCAGAAATACAAATTATTATGATGTGGTAGTTAACGTGCTTTAATACAGACCTTTTGAAGTTTAAAAATAATATTTTTTGCTAAATTTTATCACTTCATAATTCATAATGTATGCAAATCAGGGAAATATCGTTGGAAAATTGGAATTTCCATTGAAATGCAAATTCTAGTTTTGTGAAGACCATGTGCTCATTTAATCTTAGGAGGGCCTTATAGTCAGGTCCAAATTAGAAGCTTTGTCTATTGTGATTCTAAGCCCATTGCTTACATTCATGCAGCCACCATCTCCATTCTGCACAGAGTGTCTCCTCCACGGTCTGAAGAGCCTTTCCAACATCCCCAATACAAAAAGAACTGAGACAAAACAGGAAGAGGTTGCAGAAAAAAATGGAAAATGTATGGTTTTTATCTTCTGAGTTTACAGCTACTAAAAACTTTGAAATGTGGTTCAATCTGGAAAAGTATTCAGTCTCCATTACTCTTCAAACCTAAAGTGGGAGATATGTTGCTCCATTCTCTTAAAATTCCTACGAAACTGAAATCTTAATTTATGCTGTGGCAAAATAACAGTTATTAAAAAGGAGGTGTGATCACTTTAATTTCATATTGGAATGTGATGGATTGGTTGGTACAAAGGGAGCATAGCACACTTACTCATTCAAAAATCAGTAAACAAACAGTAGGGCACGCAAGTTAAAAAGGAAAGTGGCTTGAGAATATAACTGGTAAATATGGAAGTAAACCGTGCTGTCAGCCAGTTGAGACGTCTCTGGAAGCAAGTGGGTCAGACAGCACCAAAACATATGGGATCAGTCTTAAGCATGAGGTATTTATAATCAAGTAAGACATGAGCTTCACAGCACCTCCCATGTTCACCAGGGATCACAGTGTGACTGGAATTGACACACTGATTCTTAACAGTTGGGTAATACACAGTGCATCAAAATAAAGCAGGTACAAATATGTGTGGGGAGAATGAATGCAAACATAAATGGTGTGATTTTTTTTTTTCCCCAAAGTGCTGAATACTCACAGATGTCCCTTGAGTCAATGATGCTGAAAAGTTTGGGTTAGATAATGAAGGCACCTGGCTTTACAGGCAGAGGAGTGGATGCCTATTCTCTAACAATTTCTCTGATGTTTCTGCAGACATATTTAGAATATAGAAAATGCACAGGGAGTGGTCCCTCCAAGCTACCTAAATATATTTGCACATGACAGGATGTCAGAGATTTTCAGCCCAAGACACTTCTTTCTACAGTCATCCTTCGTACATTTTGTTGTTTTTTACACCGACAGCTTTAAAATCAGAATGGCCTTTTCTCATTTAAATTCTTATCCACTGTAGAATTATCTCAAAGCTCATTTTTAAAGGTCATGGTTTATCAGATTAGCATCATGAGGACACAGTCAGACATGAGGTATCCATAGAGAAAGCATCACCAAGGAAAGGTGAGGGTTTCCTTTTTAATCCTGACACCACATATTAATCCCAGCTAGAGACAACTAATGCTCAGGTAGGGATGTGTGGAAGCTAGCAAAGTGCACAGACTCAGCAGAACCTATGGCTCGGATACAAGACTAATTTTAGAGCTGAAATGCTGTTTTTTCCTAAATAAAGCAAAGACTTATGGGGAAGATGAGGAAGCGCAGGAGGAGAACAAACAATATTTACTTGGAGCTGTGGAGAGTAGACTTTTATTCAGGCACTAAAAATGAATAGATGGAATTGAAAGAAGAAATTCCAAGCAATAAATAAGAAACCAAATGTGACTAGTTTCTTTTTATGTTATCTTGTTATCAAGCAATATGATTATCCACTGAGCTCATCACCCTAAAGGATGTTTGGTAGCTTGTATGCCAATTTAGAATATGAGGGCTTACACTGTCAGTACAAATCCGTGTGCAAATAATCAGTGGTGCTCATAATGTCCTTTAATATCTGTCAGTTTTTGTTCAGATGTTGGGGTAGAGATATGAATATCCGAGGGTCTCTTTCATGTGCCCTTAATCTGAGAGCAATAAAGTAAGGAACGATAGTACATATTACCTGAAGGTATGCCTGAAGTTAGTGTGAGCAGATCACTAGCACAGTCTGCAACGAATAGTTCTTCCATTTGCAGAACATACAGATATTGATGGAGAGAAAATTCTGGTTTGGTTTTGTTTCTGGAGCTCTTCTGCACTCCCAAAACAGTATTCATTGGTCTGTCGATACTGTCAATAGTGTTCGCATGTAAGTACAGAGGAAGATTACTTCAAGATGAAGAATAACATTCCCATTCAAGAGAATTTTTAAGGCTTTGCTTCTTTCTCTGGTGGGATCTTAGTATTGGCTTTCTCAGAGACAATCTTAACCTGAAGGATGTTGTGAATGCCTTGAGAGATATCCAGATAATTTCAGCCTCCGAGAGAGAAGTTCTTTGCTATCAATGCAGCATGAATAGAAAGACTAGGGAAAAGGGGGAGCCCCATTAGAAGAGTTTGATTTTAATAAGAGGATGATGAAGTTAATTAAAGCTCAGTGCCTGTGAGCAAAGCAAAGAAGAGAGTACTTTGGGGTTTTTCCTTTTGCTTTGCTCCAGCTGTTCCTATCTCCAAGCCAAGTACGTGAGCCAAAATGACACAAGCTGGCAGCTTTTTATAGCAAAGGGGATCATCTGTTAAATGGTTAGGTTGGTTTTGTTTTTCCATAAGATGATGGGGAATATAGTTTCAAAGTTTTTAACAGGAATTTAGCCAAGCAGTTCTCATAGCTTTTTAGCCTCTCTTTTCATTCTCCTGACTGTAAATTATACAATGAAATCCCTTTCCCTCAAAGCACCTCTCATGTCTGTAGTTACTCATCAGTTTCTCCTTTGTCTGTATCAACTTTAACCTATCTAAGCATTTTGTGAGTTCTGTGCTTTCATTTATAAGTTGATTATGCATTTAAAAAAAACACCGTGCCCTAGCGAAGAGGCATTTGGGCATGCAAATTAGCTAATAATTGGCTAGGTCCTTAAAGATGTTAAGACACAAAATTCTGTTGATTCTCACCTTTGGCTTCTTTCTGAAATAAATCCTCTGGTTATCTAGCTTACAATAGTTCTCATTCCTGTGGGCAGTGGGAACACAACATAGGTGACTCCCTCCAATGGCTAGGTCAGCTGGGCCCATGTTGTCCTTTCAGCTGAACCATACCACGAACAGGCTGATGCATAGGCTGGTATGGACTGAAAGTTTCAAATTTCTCAATGTTTAAAATCTGTTTCTCCAAAGTGCTGAATAATTTTTGAAAAAGCCTGAATGTGCTGAGAGTTACTTAAGAGAAAGAGCATTGGTATATTTAGCTTTATCTATTAGCTATTTATTTAGCTTGTAGTTGGCCCCATAACTGATTTGATGCCAAAAGAAATTATTGACATCAGTGGACTTGCTGCTGTTTTGCTTTAAAGTATACAAAAGGCAAAGCAGTTCTGTGGTCTGTCCTGTAGTCTTTTCTCTCATAGTTATTCATCTCTCTTTATGCTGTCTTTGTCCAAGACAGTTCCATCAAAAGTTGGAATTCAGTCAGCCCCTCACTTTCCCATACTTGCCTTTCCTGCTGATTCCCCTCATTCTCACGCATTCAAATCAGAGTGTCAGGTGTGCTAAGATAGCCTCTAAAAACTGCATGGAGGTATTTCCACTGGGCTGTACCTTCAATACAAACTGTTCAACCATCAGTTGTCCTCCAAGGATCCAAATAAATTTATATAGTGGCAACATGTCAGGATCTTTAAGCTCTGCATTGCACAGTGAGGCACCTAAAATGGTCTTGACTGGGAGAATTCACCAAGTTATTAACAGGAATTAAGAAAATCAAGAATTCTACTAAATTCTCCTCCTGGCAGTCCTCAGCTTCAATAGAAGTCAACAAATTTCAACTGGTTAGAGGAAACTAGAGGGATAAGATGATTCCAAATGGATGGCAATCAAGAAAGGCAGCTTCTGGTATACTCAGCTGTAAACAACCTAGCTAGCAGATTAGTTTGCAGTACAACACAAGAAATCAAGCAGTTTGTCAATGTCCCTTTAAATATCAGAGGTCCTAACATTTGAAAGCAATTAATGGTGATATTTTGTACAAAACTAGATGATACCTTTACCCTCCATAAACTGCACTGGGACACATTAGGTTTCTGGGAGAGGAATGACTAGACAGCATGGCTGAAATGGCAAAAAGCCTGTGCACTAAATTTTCAAAGCCTTTGGAGAAAGACACTGAAAGCAGAAAAAAAATACTTTGCAATGCTGAATTACAAAAAATAAACACACACACACAAAACGCAACCACGAACTGGGATCTGTCCACCAAAGTCAAAGTGCTAAAAGACAAGGGTATAAATAAGGAAGATTGGTTTTTGTACTTTCACTCTGTGGTTTTAAAAAGGCAATTGCAAAGCAGGCCATCTTTGTTGTCTTCTTGTCCATCACACGTGACCAGCCTTCAAAGCCAGTGTATGTTGCAGTTCTTCAAAAGCTTTGTGCATTGTTTTTTGTATGATTGGAATGTCATAATTCACTCTGACTATGTCAATTCCTAGAAGTCCTTCTGAGAGGACAGAACCTTCCACACATAACTATTACAAAGACTTCAATTAGTCCAAATTGCAGCTTCCTTTAGAGGACATCAGACACTTTGGGGTGTTGTGACAATATTACTTATGGCAGCTGGATTAATGAAAGTGTATCATATGAGGCTGAAAGAGTATCTGACTCCTGAAGAGTCAACTAAACTAACCATGTTGCAATTTTTTCAAGATCTGTTCCACATTATTGTACAAGTCCTTCCTTCCTTCCTTCCTTCCTTCCTTCCTTCCTTCCTTCCTTCCTTCCTTCCTTCCTTCCTTCCTTCCTACCTTCCTTCCTTCCTTCCTTCCTTCCTTCCTTCCTTCCTTCCTTCCTTCCTTCCTTCCTTCCTTCCTTCCTTCCTTCCTTCCTTCCTTCCTTCCTTCCTTCCTTCCAATTAGAGTGAGTCCAGAGTTGGGCCACGAGATGTTCGGAGGGATGGAGCACCTCCCTCTGAAGACAGGATGAGGGAGTTGGGGTTTGTTCAGCCTGGAGAAGAGAAGGCTCTGGGGAGACCTTAGAGTGGCCTTCCAGTACTTAGTGTAACCGCACTGAGTTTGCACAGTCTGGAAAGACAGGCTTTCACCCAGTTTTAGGGTGGAGTTTGGAAACCATAGAACATCATCATATGGCAAAATCTGCTGGGAGACTAGAAGCTGTAGTTCCACTCTTTTGATTAACATATGAAAACTTTTTGGAAAGGTTTCAAAACACATCCCAACATCCAAACATTAGGTGGGAAAATGCTGAATATCTTTTGAATAGTCAATTCAAGACACTGTATCTTTTTATTTTACATACACAAATGTCCAAATAATTAGCCTGACACCATGAATATCAGGAGCCAATCTTACTCTTAACCATTAAATTTCATTGTGATTTTATGCTGACCATTTATTCTTCCTGAGACCCTACTCCCTTTTGTAAAATGAAGATTATCATACAGTGCCATATCTCTTAGAAGGTGAGACATGAAGATAGCACATTAAAAATTGTGAGGCACTCAGGAATCATTCTAGATGGAGTAGACGGAGGTCTAGTAAAATATTTACAATATATTACTAAGTCCAGCACATTGCTGTTTTTACAGCAATGCTCAACCTTTTCAGTAGTAAATTAATCATCTACTTTACAGTACTGTAAAGTATTCCAGGCAGTTTTAAATAATTCCCTCCACCAGATTCTCAGATCATACAATGTCATCAGGACTAGCAACAGATTGGACTGGTAGTCCCTACCCCAGAGAACCCAGAATCATTTCCATTACACAGCAAAGAACTGTCCTTGTCTCCTTGATCCTCTAATCAAGGAGATCAGGACAAAGAAAGCCAGATGAAAATATAAATAACTGGTGGATGGGTTGCTCTCATTTTTCTGTCATAATTATTAATGATTCTTTAATCTTAACATTATGACAGTGGAGACTTTCATTCTGTATCAGTCTAATCTGCTATATAGCTAATATTATTTGGGAATTGGTAATCCAAAAGCAGAGAGGTAACACCTGGTAGCATAGCTTGCCATTCTGTGCTACTTGTTCTCATTTTGACAGCTGTATTAGAGGAGAGAAACTGGAAACCCCCTTCCCCCCCCTCCCCCCCCCCCCCCGTTATCCAGAGATCTGGATAATTTTCCATCTCAATTCCAAATGTGTAGGTCTGCAATATCAAATGGCACTGCAATCCAACAACTGACACTCATTTTGTGCAAGGTTTTCCTTAACCTATAATGCATAAGATATCTTCAGATTACTTGAAGGAAGGGAGAACAATTTTATGGGTACAGAGTACTGTCTTTTCAGAATTTTAGCCATGGTTTGCTGTTTCTATAAGAAAATGAAGTCTCAAAAACATCTGTCAGAATGTAGGTTATCAACTCCTCGGTTACCAAGCAAACAAAGCAAGATCAACATTGCAATTAGCAAGTTATATTTACACAGGTTATCAGTATTCTTAACGCAGCAACTGAGAAAGCAGGCACAGCTCTATTTTGTTCCATGGATTTCTTTCCTACATGTAGCTGAAGTGGCTAATAACAGTCACTACAGACTGATAACATTATCAGCTTTTCTGAACGTCTTCAAGGAAATGGTACTCAAAGGTAATAAAAGAGGCAAGTAGTCTGTGTGATGAGAGCAGTGCTATCAACTTTAAAGTATTCGAGTTCCAGAGATGGACTACTGTGCATCTTGTAGTTAAAACACTGGCCAAGAAAACAGAATAGGACACAAAGACCCAGAACAGGGTATAAGGATTTAGAGTAGAGTACTGGTTGTTCTGTGACCTTGTACTTCCCAGACTTTACCTGCCATTATGTCTTTAAGGTAAACACTGTCTTTTCCTATCTGTTTGTGTGAAGATAGCACCATGAATAATAGGGTTCCTCTTTCACGTGTGACCTGTTAACACCAATATACTGAGTGAGCTTGAAGTTTTCTTGTAGGTCCCACATCCAAACCAAAAATATATCAGTGAAATTTATAAGAAAAGTATGCCATGAAATTGCTAACACTGGAGAAAGAAATAAAGATATTAGTTGAGTATCTTTCATCAATGCCAAATTCCCTGGCACTAAATTCATAACTCACAGTGTATTGTTTCAAGACAAAATGGAAATTTTATATATAAATGAAAGCCTAGAAATTATTTTTATCCTCAGAAAGTCTAATAATCATCTCTTTCAAAGATGAAGGGAAATGACTGATCATCCATTGAAAGCAATGTAATTGATCCATATAACGAAAGATGTAGTGGGGTGAAGACTTCAACAGTGATGAAAGAAAGAAAAGCCTAAGTAACAAATATGAAAACAGCCAAAGAAACACAAGGTCAGAACATTATGCAGATTACTCTGGTGAGGCTTGTAACTCAACCCATAAATTTAAAGGATGGTGTGCACCAATTATTTCGATTTTATACTGCTTTTGAAATGAAACAGCTCAGAACTGATAAAGGTGTAAACTCCATCCACTGCTTGTTGCTGAAGCATTTAATCAATGCTTTACTAATCTTCCCATCCCTGTCTGAACTCTGTTTGACTTTTCACAGTAAAATCAATGAAACACTTCTAATCATTAATACTCATTCTCCTCCTGGAGTGAAACATTTGGAGATATAATTATGGCTAGAATTTCATTTTCCAAATTATAGTTTCTCCTTCAAAGACTAGAAGTTTCTAAGTTCATAGTGGAGGCCAAAGTCAAAGTCAAGACAAAACTATTCAACAGAATACTTTATCTGGGACCTGGGCTGTCTATGAGTGTTGTCCCATAATCTTGACTTGTAACAATATTATAAAATCCATCAAAATATCTGGAGTTCAGTTAGATTCATCTCTGCCTTGCCATCTATGAAGAACCTTTCTGGCTAATACTGTGCAATGGAAGATAAACATTGCTTCTCCACACCTTTCTTCATTAAAGGGATTTTTTTTTTAATACTTTGACTAAATGTTTTGGATGGTTTGAGCTCCGCACAAGTGATCCCACATCCCAGGGGTAAAAAGCTCCAGAGCCAGCAGCGTGGAATGCACTAATTCAAGGCAATTTTCTTTCAGATCGTTATTAACTCTAGATGAATGAAAATAAAAGGGACTGAAAACTCTTTCTCATCTTCCTACCTCCCTTCCCCTCAGGGTATTGACTGTCTTCATCACTTTCCAGGTAACATCTCTTGTACTTAACTAAACTATTACCAAATCTTTTAATCCTTTGGATATATAATCTCCTTCTCAATTATTATGACAACATGCAAATCCCAGAGTGGATTTCTTGTTACACTTGCATTTCAAGATCAAACTGTCAGCTGATCTCATGAGTTAATAAAAGGATATGAAAGGAATAGATTAATTTCATTTATTATGAATTCTTTATTGAGACTTGTCTTACAGTCAGGGGTGACTGAAGCCTACTACCACTTTGAACATTACAGTGCTCTTTGCCATGTAAAGGCAAACCTAAAAGATTCTTCAATGCAGACTAAAATGTGGGGCAGATTACATTTCATCTTGAAATACTTCATACAGATTGTTCTCTGACCGTGTAGATTAGAGACTTGCTGGAGTATCCTTGCAGTCTTCCTGCCCACACAATCTGTTTTCTTTTCCACAGGAGAAGTGTGAAGACAGGGCCCCTGAACCCAGGAGCTGGGAATAGCAGGCTTTTATAAATCTGTAGGCTGGCCTTTGAAGTAAATAAAATCACATGCACTGAATTGGTGAAACAAGCAAGGAAGCTCTGCTGAGGCATTTATGCTAGGCACTGCAGGCTCACAGGTCTTACTCTGAAGGTTCAGATTTAATGCAGACTTAACCACACTCACGCTAAGTGGCAGCACTTGGATCATTACGGTTGATTCCTTCCATGTTTTGCTCCTTTTGTAAATGCTCATTCTCCCTCTTGGACAAGTGCCCCACAAGAACTCTACATTCTGCTTTCCACAAAGTGGAATATATGGGATTTGTAGAATTTACATGAAGAACAGCAGTAGGTTCTCTGCTCCTATAGCATCACTCAGCACTTTTCTCAACCCAGGATTAAATCTGTTCTTAATCAGAGGTCACTTGTTGGCAAAAGCAATGGATTGTGCCCACTGAACCCTCTTGCCAGAATGTGGAGTTCTTGTGGAGCATGTGGAGCTCATCTGCACCAACACTGATGCAGCCACGATAAATAGGTGATTCTTGATTAACAAAGACAGAATCATAGAATCATTTAGATTGGAAAAGACCTCTAAGATTGTCTAGTCCAACCTTTAACCTAGCACTGCCAAGTCCACCATTTGATGGTGGACATGGTATAATTTTTCAGTGGGCCTCAACATCTTATTACAAACTGAGCTATAGCTATAGCCTGGTGCTACAACTGCACTGGCAGAAACCACTGCTTCAGCAATCAAACGTTTATTTTTTTTCCCATTGCACGTAATTTTTTGTCTGTAAAGTGAGCAGGTGACAGAGACCAGACCATAATTCTGCACATTAAGAGACTCAAATTCCATTCTCAGCTCTGCCAGTAGCTTACCTCATGCGAGTTATGACTGTTCCTTCCTTAGCCACTGTCATCACTACTCCTGTAAAAGTCAGCTTCTGTGTCAAAAAGCTGACAGCAAGCCTACCCACTGCTCTGTAAAAAACTGGAAAAATGATGCTTTGAGCTCATTAAAGGTTGGTCAGAGCTCTTTAGTGCTCAAGTCCTATATTTGTAACCAAGGACAGATATAAACTGACATAAACTTTGCTTCTATTTTCTGGTATCTTTTAACTTATGGCATTAACTTGCTTTATATGCGTGGTCCTTCCTTAGAATAAATAGTCCCATCAGCTTAATGACACAGGGGAAGGGAGAATGTCCACGTGCAACACACTGCCTGCTTTTTAGCAGCCACGCATACCTGATATTTTAGGAAGCCAACTGACTTTGCATCCTCATTCTAGAAAAGATCTTTCTGTGTTTATTTACCACTGCCATAAGCAAAGTGTTGCTTTTCAGTCTAAAACCTATTTATACAAGCATGAACAACAGAGGCACACATAAGTAGAGATTAGAAGTTCACATTTTTAAATTATCATAAGGTCTTATTGCAGCTGACAAAAAGCCAGGAAACTGACAGCTAAGAGCTGACACTCCTCGTATCACATTCTGTCAGATTTTGTGTGCGCATGTGTGTATACAAGTGTGACTTTTCCTTTCTGGGCTTCTTTAATGTTAATTTTTAAAAGGGACTTGAATGCTGAAACAAACTTGAGAGACAAGAACATGAACGCAAACAGACAGTGTTCTTATAAACAATAATGGCAACACCAGCAGGCACCATCCTCTGTAATTATCTTGACATGGTGCTGTACCTCTGTCTCCCAGGGCTACTTACATGACATTTTTAACCACAGTGCCAATGGCTTTCTCTTTTTCCTCCCTGCTCCATTTATATAATGCCGTTCGGCCTCGGTATTGCACAGTCCACCCCACTCCATTTTGGGTAACGTGGCTATGTCAGAGCAGCCTGATCACAGACCACAGGAGGCGACGTAGCAGGCCACAGAAGATAATTTGGTGCATCGCAAGCAGGGAACAATCATTATTTTTCCCTGTGAAGATCGCCACCCAAAGGCCTCAGAATACTTCACAGAGATTAAACATCAGTGAAGCTTCTCGTAATAAAGAGAAGCAGTGATTATTTCGTGCAGGCCCACGGAGCTGCCATACGACCACCCGACCTCCCTCAGCAGAAGGCCACACTCCCCAGAGAAGGTGGGCTTCCCAGGGGCAGGGCAAGAGCTCTGGGAGCAGGGGGCAAGCCCAGGGTTGCCTCATCTGGCAAGAGGACTCCCTTGTTAAGGAGGCTGGAAAGGTTTGCAATAATACAGCTTCCAGAGCAAGGCTCCAGTGGCCAAAGGCTTACACACACCATTAGCTGGAAAACAGCCAGGGAACAATGAAGAAATCACTGTTCAAGGACACCGTTACTGCCGAGGGTGATACAGCCTCCCAGCAATGATGACCCTGGGTTTTTGTGTACTGCTAGACACTTAACATCAGGATGCCGGAATATCTGTGGAAAGGAAGATTTAACCAAAGCGTAGATTTAAGATTGCATAAAGTAAAAGAGGACTGACAGATTTGAAGTGACTAAATGTCTCCACATATTCTTTTTCCCGTCTGCTGATCTTTTTCTGATATTCCCAGGTTTAGAACTGAAAACAAGGTGGGACTGTTTCACAAGTGCTATCCAGTCAGCAGCAGGCAAGGATTGATCTGTAAATTCAACTTACCCTTTCCTTCTCCCTTTTCCTCCAAACACATTGATTCTTAATACCATTGTGTTTCATTACAAAGTAATTTAATTTGTTTTCTGTGGCCACCCCTAGGATTCTTTCAGCCTTGCTTCTTTTTCATTTATCTGTCTTCACTTGAATAGCATGGATTTGAAACACTATTCTCCAGATAATTTAGTTTGCATGCTATTTTCTGCTCATGTTTTAACCTGTAGATCCTTTTTTATTATATCTGAGCCCTGACTGGCATTTATAATATTTTCCAATACACTTTCACATATTAATTATGATGTGAGGGATTTCTTTTCACTTTTTCCGGGCAGCACAGCAGTGGCTCTGGAAATAGATATGATGAATGGCTTAGAGGAATATGACCTGAGGAAGCTAACAGTGCCAGCAACAAAGATTCTGTTTGCAGATAATACTCCCCCTACATCTGTAAATATCTGCCTTTTCTTTCAAATGAGTGTTCTTCATTTTTCCAAACAACATCCTGTATACAAAGGGCGCCATCACACTTAAAATGCCCTCAGGTTCATTCATCTCAGTATTCTTTACAAAGTGTTTAAAATCTTTTGAACCTCCTCACAGCTTCCCTGAAGCTGTACCCAAGATACCTGGAAATGATCTTCTTTCTGGCCCTGACTCCCAGACACGGTTTAAAGGCATGGCAATTGCCTTACATCCCATCTGATAGATTTAGTCATCCATCATGCTACGGGAAGAGAGGAAAGTGCCTGAAGTCCTGCCTGAGGACCTAATAAGTATAACTCTGGGTATCATGGTGCTATAGTGGAACTAGCAACATCCAAACCAAGGTATGCAAGTAATTTGTATACAACTGGTACAGTCAATTCAGCAGCTACTTTATGAATGTGGAGCTCAGATCTAAAGGAAATATAAATGACTACCATATATAAACATCTTCAAACCAAAATACAAAACTAGCTTCCCAACATGGATATCCCATTATATCAAAAAGTATTGCAAAAAAGAACAATGCAAAACAGACTAGCAGAATAAAATCTAGTCCTGATGAGAAAGAAAGTGATAAAAATATCTTTAAGTGTATATTTCAGGATTGCAAAAGGTAGTCAAAAAACATTAGCACTGTCTAATTGTTCAAAGACAGAAGTAGCAGAGTGATTTGAATAATGTATTTTCATCTCTCTTTCTTTCTTTCTCCATGCATTATTCTTGAGGACATCACTAATTTCTTGAATATATTGATGATTTAAAATTAGCGTTCCATTATACTCTTTTCATGTATCCCATGCTGTGTTTTTGTTCTTGCACTGGATGAATACCAGTCTTGGAATCAGATTTTATCTCCCCTGCAAGTGGTATGTTTATTTAATTATTAAGGTAGGGTATTCACAAATATTTCCTCTTCTCAGCTACCTACTTTCTCAAGCAGAAAACAAATTCAAAAGTAATATCTGATCCAACCCCTTAAAATATGAATACCTTTTCCAGGAATCCACATTGTCTTTCAGGGTTTTCAAAAATATTTTATGGCACTAAAACGAGTAAGTGGTGCACTTTTTAAATATTTCACAGCTGAAACATCAATATTAAATGATTCCACTGAAATTGGTGCTATTCAGTGATATTTAATGTTTGTTCATCTAGTGTATTATGTATAGTACAGTGCACGCTATACTTGAAGATGGTTTGAAGTGATACATATACAATTTTTTGAAGATCCCTGAAATCATCTTATGCAGTCATGGAGAGCTATTGTTTCCTTATCTGCTATCTTTATTCCAGGATTGCAACAGAGTGGTAGGTGTTTGGTGGTGTGTTTTTTTGTTGTTGTTGTTTTTGAGTTCAACCCTTTTAGCATCTTCCTTGCTAACTATATCTGTCTTTTTCATCACGGTAAGTGGCATTTGCTGGTCTGAATGGTACTTTAGAGCAAATGGAATCTCTATTCTGTGATAGAGCTGTGGCTGAGAATTCTCATTTGTGACAATCTTTCATATTTCTGAGTACATCCTTGTTCATGCCTGAAACACAAATGAAACCTTTCGTAAGTGACTGGATGTTGTTTGTTTGGTTTTTAAAAGCAGTGAAGTTGTATCAAATTTTCTACTTCCAAACAGAAAGCTCCAGGACTGATCCATAAGAGTTGTCAAAATGTCCAGAGATGAGTCACGTAGTAGCTAACATACCCCACTGAGAGCTATGAGATCAATTCCAGACTCTCTTCATCCTGAATCGAGGCAGTATTAAATCTCATTAACACTTGAAACTAGGTCCCTTGTATCTCATAAATATTTTTAACTGTCAGATGCAGAGCAGGAAAATCGGGTTTTAATAAGATTGATTTTACAGAAGTTTATTCAAGAAAAACAAAAATATGAGGCCAACCAGCATTGCAGTCAAGTAGGGCACCTCAGAACTATGGTATCACACTGCATCTGTTCCTTGAGAAAAGCAAGAAATATGGCATCTTCTGCAGAAAGCTGGAAAAGTCACACATTCGGAAGATCTGTAAAACATAGGCAAAATCTACTTGTACTTTCCAGAGTGATGGATCTGGATCAGATGGAACAAGAATTCATTATTTTCAGATGTCTTGTGTGAAGATATCAACTTCTCTTATTTTTCTTGCTCATTCTCTTATCTGCTAAAAAGGGGGGTAAAAACTTTGATGTTTCACTTCAAAATGGAAACAAAACTTCAGAAATAGATGAGAAAGAGAAGAGAACTTGAACTGTAGGTCACTCTATGGTTCTTCTTTTAGTAAAAACAAAAGCAGGAAGCTCAAAAAGGAACATGTTTACCCTTTTGGTACTAACGTGATGTGTGTTTTGGGACTGGCAAAGACTGCTGTCTTCTTCCAGAAATCAGTTTTAAGATCTGGCATAAAACATTCAGTTTACCTAAGGCTGAGTTAATTTTATTGTATTTCATTTTATTTTACTTTTTGTCTGAAGTGAACAGCAATGTGAATGTGTCAGTCTTCATTTGGAAAGCAAAACTCCACTTTCTCCCTGGCTGCTTTAATACTTCTCCCTCTGCTGGCCCTGTCTCAGCTTCCAGCAGTATCTTCTTTTTTTATTCCGAGTGCACCAGCTCTTGGAGGAACCGCTCACTATCCTGGGAGAACTGTTAAAAACATGAACTTCTTCACACAGCTCTGTGGTCAGAGGTGCGAAATGGGTCATAAATCCCCAAAGCAGGCACGTGCGGGTTATTGCTTTAGTACAAAGTCTTGTAAAAAACAGCATGTGGCAGAACAACCACAAGGAGGCACAAACAGTACCCAGAGGACCTGCGGCGTAAGGAGTTCAAACAAAAAAAGGTTATACCAATTCACACAAGATGCATAAACCTCTCTTGCAAAGCACCAAGCTGGGCTGCTGAGTCTCCTGGGATTCCATGACAATTTGACTAGTAATGGTCAGAAATGTTCCAAAAAACAATTTCTGACAGAAAATGCCAGTCCAGTGAAAGTGAAATGTTTTGCAGAATGTGCCAGCTTGAACAAATCTTCAAACAAAACTCAGCAGTTCTCTGCCTCTTGTCTTCTTGGCTCACCAACCCAGCTGCTCAGATCTTGCCTGAAGGACTGGATCACAGCTCTGATCCTCAGGGGTTTTAAACTTTTGGGTTATTTGCCTCCTAGAGCTGCTGCCCACATTTTTAGCTCAGGAAATTTGTCTTCATAAACAGCGAGGTTAATGTATTGTTTCCAATCTTGTTGCCACAGTGGTCAAAGCCTCAGAGTCTGGGATGGGCTCCTGGTCCCCATATCCATAATGAAGTACGAGCAACACAGTGTTTCCATTGCTCAGCCTGGCTACTGACTGCCCTGTGGCCTCTTGTGGCCCTAGCTGTACGACCACCGCATGTTGGGGAACCAACTACCCTGAAAGTACAGCAGCCATCTGACCCCGTAGGAGCACCAAGCAATTGGCCAGAAATATGCCCAATTTGACTAAGTAGACCTCAAGAATTTCAGGAAGCAGATTTCTTTTTATCTATTTATTTATTTTCAGGAATATCAAGTTGCAGCATTTCTGAAACAAAATACTTCAGAATTTGATTTTGACGAACACCTTTAAATTCTTGGCCTTTCTCTCTTTCTCAAGATAAAAACATTTCTGATAATGTAAAATTTATGAAGAATGGGAATGTGGTTTTCTGACCTGCTACAGTCTTTTCTAAAGGGATAACACATTAGGCTGTAGAAATAACAAGTTACTTTATTGCTTTATTGCTACCTCTCAACCCACTGCCAGTTGCGGAGGGGATGAAAATTCACATCAGTCTTAAAGAGAATGAGCAAATGCAAATATATACTCCTACTGCAAACAGAAGGCCTGATTCTTTCTCCCTTGCAGCAGTGAGACTGTCCTAGTTCAGGACTTGAAGATCTTTATCCTGCAGTCCAGAAACAAGGAAATCCCTGGTGTGGCGGTTGCAGAAGGAAAACTAAGTGTTAGTTTTTATTCATGAAATCTGTTCTCCCCTTGAAAAAGCTTTGTGCTGTAGAAGCTGTAAGTGGATTGGAACCATGATCTACAACCCTGCCACACAGATCACTAACCCTTCCTAAAATTGCATGCATGCTTCACAGAAGTCCCCACATCATACTTATTGCAATGTTTATATTTCCAGTGGGAAAGCAAGACAAAGAGCAATCAAGTGTTCACAGGAAGCCACTTAGAAAGATTTTGAAAGTGTCTGGTCTAGACCAAATATCTGAAGAGTTTCTGGTTTCATTTCTGACTATATTGCACTATCCTACTTTACTTTTATAAATGCTAACCCTTGAGGAAAAAACATACTGATTCTACAATAATCTATATGTATCACTGCTGAATCCCCTTTCTTCCCCCAGCAATAATCAGTCCCCAAAATCTATGAATCATTCACACATCTTCAACTTTCAGATTTGGGTTTCAGGACATGGAATAAAGTGTAAGCCATTTATAAGCACTGAGGGAATGAAGTGCAGATATTGATTACCTATTAAGGTTCTGTAACATTCGGATGGATTCAAATCAAGGACAGAGAAATGGGTTTGGCTAAAATAACATTTCTCGCTTTTCCCTTTTATCTTTTTCTTAGCTAGCAAAGCTTTGCTACCCAAATTACTTTGCATTAGCTGCTTCCCTCACAGTCTTTCATTGTGCTCAACCTCTGCACAGCCTTGATATATTCAGGTTTAATTTACAAAAAGACAGAGGGAAACTCTGCCAGGAAGAGCTGCATTAAGCTGAAGATGAGTAGAAAACCCAGATGAAAAGAATCTGTCAAAAAATGCTTAAAATGTCAATGACATTTTTGTCAACATTGTGAATTGCTGTCTCCAGTAAAGGAATATTTCTTTCTAGAAGATATGACTTTTTTTTTTTTTTTTAACCAGATAAACTTCTGACATTTGGAGTAGCTTTATTTATTGAAGTACAAAGTCCATGCAGTATTCAAATAGAGGTGCTTTCTCTTCCTGCAACCTCTTCAGACCTCAAGTGTGGTTTCGAATGCCACAGCTTGAATCTCACTCAGTTCACCTGAAAAACTGACATCATTATCACCATTTTGTAACTGATAGGAAACCAGACCTCTTTTGTTTCAAAGCACATCATTATGACTTGACACTTGGAGTCTTGCCAGATTTGTTACTTGTGATGCTAAAGGATATTATACTAGTTCCTATTCATCGATAAAGATCATTCAAATGTTGAACAACTCCCAAGCCTATTATGGCAAGGTGTGAGAACACAGTCTCTGTCCAGGTGCACAGTCCATATAAGAAAGACAAACAGAAACAGAAACTTTAGTTATGAATTCCCTACCTGAAAACATCTGTTAAATAAAGCAAATTGTTCCATCCAACAAACAGCATGCAAATATTTTACAAGTGTTTTTGAGGGATTTTTAAGCAATGATGATATACATATCATACATATATTCTTAGTGGCAACAGTTTCATTATTTATGTATTTCTCATATGACCATACAGCAGAACACCACATAATTTCTTCTTCTGTCTTGCCACTAAAGGTGAAGGTGCCATAATAGAATTGACTTGCTCAGTCAGGTGGCAAAATGTTAATTAGTTTTCATAAAAGATTAATCCATTGAATTCTAAGTGAGTGAATTTGCTTCCAGGGTACTGAAAAAAAAAATCACTGTGATATGCTTTGAATTAGTATGTGATGCCTTTGGAAAAACCCTCAAAGTAATGTAGGATTTCCTGAGAGTACTATTCTGCATGTGTTCCAGTAATTTAAAGGTTAAAACACCTGGAGGTATCACAGGGAGAAAAGGATGCTACTGTTTTGATGCAATATGAGCAGAATCCACATTCATACAGCTAATTATCATCAAAATCTAATCCAATAGTTTTTTCACTCCTAGTCTCTGTTATGGGGGTGTTTCTGCTGCCCACAGCTGAAAAGAAATTAAAAACAGTCTGGTTTAGAGAAAGGGGCTGCACAGATTAAGTGAACACAGAATAAAAGAAAACTTGATAGCAATAAATAAAACTCAGATATTAGCAATTGCAGAAAGTTGATGGGGGAGGACAAGGATAACAGAAAAATGTGTAGACTGTGAGATTTAGCAGATAAGAAAGATTTCGGTGACAAAAAAAAAAAAAAAAACATGAACACGGTCCTGGCTTACTCCTACCAGGAAACAATGCAAACATTGATAAAGAAGTGCAAGGGACATGTGCACTGAGTAAATATTTCTGTTCTTGGGAAAAAAAAAAAAAAAAGAGCAAGCAATGTTTTCTCAACTGATGGTCTTTCAATACTTTCATTTGTGCCAGTAACACAAAAAGATAATAAGAGAGCTACTACTACTAAATATATATTTAAACAGCAGACCTATATAATTATGCACAAGTATGCACAAGAATTAAAAGCTAAGAAGTTCTCTTTGATATAAAAGTTGATTTTCTTTAAGTTCTGGAAAAAAAGCAGATTTCCAGAGGTTACTTAGATGAAATGACCTGAGTCATTGTCAGTCTGACGCTGATCACAAATACAGTAATGGGAAGGCTGATCCAGATCTAGATTAAAACCAAATTAAAGGAGGGAAATATACTTAATTCCAATCACTGTGGTTTTGTGAAAACCAGATCCTGTCAAACTAACATCAGAACTCTGATAAAATTAAAATCTCATAAATACAGTAGATAAGATGTATTTCAATTGGATTTGAAAAGGTATGGTATGACATGAAAATTTTAAAATCAAATTACAGTTACATTAAATCAAGAAGGCATATATTACTTGAATTAAAAGTTGTCTAATTGGCAAGCTTCAAGAAGGTACTTGTGAATTATACTTCTATAAAAGACCACCTATCACTATCATCCAGTCAGGATACATTCTTTTTCCTAAGCTATCTGCCTGATGTAATTGCAGACTCTGAAAGTCTCAGGAGTATGAGAATGTGAGCAAACCAAGAAAAAAATATCATTTTAAATGTAACCTATTCCTTGTAAGTTTTCATTAAATATTTTTTGCTGGCCACTGTTGGAGATAAGGTGGCCTAGATGGTCTACTCTTAACAGTTGCCCTCAAGTAATACTTTTTTTATTGGCAGCTCTGAAGAAAACATAAAAAACTATTAATGTTTTCAGATAACAAAAATGTTAGGAAAGTGAAGTAAAAGGGAATAGAGTGGCTAATTAGACCATTGTACATATAAACAGGTCGAGCAGCTGTAGAGCAGTTGCATTGCCTCTATCTACACTTAGCAGCCTTGTAGCACTGCCTGCAACACCATGTTCAGCTCTGGGGTCTGTAACCATGTAAGATATGGAAGAATTGGAGAAAGCTCAGGGAGTTACCCTGAGAATGGTTAAAGAAATGAAAACATGCCCTTCTAAAAGAGATTTCAAGAGCTCATCAAAAAGGTTTACTGTATAGCAGTCTGTAAGTATCTACTTAAATCAAAAAAAAGGCACTAGAGAAAAAGAGGGAATATATAATTCAAAAGTGTACTTTAAACACTTAGGTTATCTAAACACAGGATACATTTTATTGGGGCTGTTGTTGAGTCCCCACCTCTAGAATTTTTTTTAAATTAATATCCTTCAAGTTATGATTATCTTCTTAAACTTTGCGTCATGATTCTCCAAGACATTATAGTTAACCAAAAGGGAGAAGGGTAAGAAATGTCAGAAAAGGCTTAGTAAATATTTGAGCTTAAGAAGTTCTACCCATTTCCACAGGGAATTGCATGAAGACTGATCATCAAATAAGGAGTTAAATTTTAAAAATATTTGGGAAATAAGCAATTAACTCCAGAAATCCTTAAGGCCTATTACAGGGAGAAGATCAGGTGGGATAATCACAATGTCCTTTCAGTTCTTGTAATTTATTTATCTATTAATTAGACCTATGTAACTGGGGATTTGATTGCTCCAAGGCACTGAGCTGGAAGCTTAATTTACCGGGTCTACGTGTACTTATTGTACCAGAAGTGCACGAAATTGAACTTAGAGGTTTAAATATATGTCAGTGACCCAGCAGTCAGGTTGACAAAGGGCACGGAAGTAATAAGACAGCTATGATATAGACCTTTTGCAGGTACGAGTCAGGATTTACGTCAAATGAGGATCTGTCGCTCAGTTTCAAGCCTCCACTGGCCAATACATTCTGCTGTCATGACCATACTAGAAGTTGTATTGTAATTAAGAATGGCTTGTGCATGTTTAAAATGTCCTCTAACATTTACCTAAGTCTCTTGGACTGCATTTTAGCCCCTGTATGGCTGCAGAAAGTAGAGATGTTCTTTGAAATGCTTATGTTCGTTATAATAGCACCAGTTGATCAGAAATCTCTCAAATATGTATGGTGGCACTAGGAATACGTATTTAGACTAATTATTCAATAGGAAGGAAAGAAACAATGGATGGTTCTGGCTTTGTTTTGTCTTTTTTTTTCCCCCTCTGGAGAAGGAAGAACACAGAGAGCAAATATTAATTTTAACAATTCAGCATTTGTTCTACTATTTCTTAAATAACTGTTTAGTATTTATATTACTGTGTATTACCATTCAATATGCAAGTGCTACTCAGTCCTCTGGTTCTTCATGCTACAGCAGGCAGTGATTCCCACTACTCCTTTAAACTAAGGTTAGTTAAGCAAAACAAGCAAGGGGGAGAAAATGCTCACTCTCCCATTATCTTGGCCATCTGTGTGTTTTCCTCATGGCATCTCTCCAAATGCTTTCAAAAAAATACCACGTAAAGTGTTTATGACTAATGAAAATGCACAGTAGACCCTGCTCTTTGACCTTCTCTTCTTTTCCTTCTCCAAAAAAAAAAAAAGAATATATTTGATTAAATGCTTTGTGACTATTTGTGCTATTAAATCCTCTCGAGACTGATAGCAACCCAAACTAAAATCCTGCTGCCTGTTTTTCCTGGGGGGGAGGGAGGTGGAGTTAGTCTTGATTCCAGATTGACACAGACCTACAGATAATCCCTGCAGTTCCATGGTTGTGAGTGTAGCAAGTATGCCTGGGCAGAGAGTGCTAGAGGGCAAGAATATTACAGGGATTGCATTGGAGCAGAAACCCAATCTACAAGGAAGATGGCATTCAATATTTCCATTTTTTGGCAAAAGAGGAGTAAAGGAGACTAGAGACTTTCCCCTCTTTAGCTTTGCCCATCAGACCTCACCTTCAGCCTGGATTCTTTACAGAACCTGAAAGAATAGGATGAGCCCCTACTCCTCCCAGCAGATCCCTACAGACTTTTGTTTGTCCTTAGGGTGCAGTGGCAAGTGCAAGACATTTCCCTTTCTTCTGGAAGCAGAGCATCTAGTTGTATCATTCCTGGCTTAAGTCTGCCTGTTTAAGTAAGGCAGCACCTCCACCAGGTGCAGAGCCTGGTGAACACAGACCTCACAACAAACACTGTCTTGTACGTACCATTGCTGTAAAGGCACATGGTAGTTCACAGGTGGAGAAAAGCCCTCTGAAAGGGTCTGGCCAGCTCCAAGATAAACTGTAGTGTAAGTCACTTCTTATACTAGAGGGGCTTTAGCAGTCTCTAGCCACCAGTACCTGCACTAATAGAATATAAAAAAGGAATTAATTAATTAATTAATTCCTATAAAAAAGGAATACTGCTGCAGAGCAATTCACCTTGAACATGAACAGACTGACTATGTCGGTTGGATATGTGTGTTAAACCACTGGCTAGCATGCTATCTACATCCCAAGAGATGGATTCAAATGACTTCCCCCCCCCCCCCCCCCCCCAGTGTCTCCGTCAATATGTTTATTCACCTCCTTTTGAAGTTTATGAACTATTTGACCCCAGTTGATGGATGTCATGTTAAGGGCTCTGCCTGGATGATCCTGGGGAGCAAGAACCCCATCTCCTTGTCTGCCTCTAAAACAGCATGCACACATGGTTACCCATAGAAGTGAAAGATCAGAAGCTAGTTACAGCGGTTTCTACTAGTATCACACTCTGATGTTTTCCAAACATAAGGATTCACACTTTTGGTATTATTTTTAGAAACAAAGCACAGTAAACACAGCATGTTTTCAGTATGGGTTTCCTATTATAAATACTTGATCATCACAAGCTTCCCACCAAGCTATTACTCCTTTACCTCATTTTATCTGAGTGAGACTCCCCTCCGCTCCTGCCCCTCACACAAAATTAATTTGTCATTGCACTTGAACAACACTATGGCTAGTTTGGCTGTGATCAGCCGGCAATGATTTATCATTCTATAGACCATCCCTGTCCTGTAAGTACCAGAAAATCAGATTAAAAGGAAAAAAAAAAAAAAGGAAATTCTCCAGTCTCATAGGACAGAGCAAGAATAGATTTATTGAAGGCAAACAGTATGCTGGGATGTGTGGGATTTAGCACATTTCTCACTTTCAGTCATATTTTTTATGTTTCATAATCAATGGTGTCTTAATTTGATATAAAAATCTATTTGGAGAATAGGAACATGAAATTTTGTTTTGAGGTTAACATTACAAAGAAAAGAAAAGAAAAGAAAAGAAAAGAAAAGAAAAGAAAAGAAAAGAAAAGAAAAGAAAAGAAAAGAAAAGAAAAGAAAAGAAAAGAAAAGAAAAGAAAAGAAAAGAAAAGAAAAGAAAAGAAAAGAAAAGAAAAGAAAAGAAAAGAAAAGAAAAGAAAAGAAAAGAAAAGAAAAGAAAAGAAAAGAAAAGAAAAGAAAAGAAAAGAAAAGAAAAGAAAAGAAAAGAAAAGATATATACAATGTTTCCTGACCAGATTTACATTTTTCAAGCTTTATGAGTTGAAATACAGAAGCATACAGTCCAGATTCTCCTCAGGTAATCCTATGACTCTTCTTTCTCCTTGCATTCAGATTTATTATCATGTGGCATTGACTTTTATAGGATGGTAATGTTACTGCTTTGATTTATATTCTTTCCAAATACCACAGTCTATTAAAAGCATCAGTTCATCAAAGTCCACAGTATTAATTTTCCAGGAATATCCCCACAGGATTTTTAAAAATAATTTTGTATTATGAAATCATGCTTCAAACTGAACTAACAGAAACCTAATTATAAATGGGAGCACAGTGCTAATTAAACCACCCACTTCAGAATTAAGGCCCACTTGGGGGTATTCACATTGGTAAATTGCCAATTTAAGCTAAATTGCAGGATATAATCTCCAAGTATTGGCTAGCCCTACGTTTCTGCTCCTCTCTCTCCTTTGGTCTGCTCCATAATAATAATGCGTGGAAGGCAAGAAATCCTAAGATTTTTCAACCTTTGAAATATGTCAGTGATTAGCAGTAGCTGCTATAGTAGTGAGGTCAATCCAAAACATGAAAGTTCCCAAGCCTTACTCTCCTCGTGGTTAAAAGTAGCCTGGCATGGTGTCTAAAATGCCTGACCTGTCTCAGATGCTACCCCAGGTGATTTTGTTTGCCTGAGCCATGCCAAAGGACTGGGGAAGGCAGCTGTGTGCTAATTCACACTCAGAGCTCCACCATTCTCCAGTGGAGACTTCAGGAGAAAGGGAAAACCAAAGCACAGCAGCCCCAGCCCCAGCATTGATATGGCCCATCTACCTTCTCTGCCTTGAGTTTTCATGGTAAGGGACTGGTTCTCCAGCAGAATAGTCAATAGAAACCTCTGGTCAATCCCACCTGAACTACAGTATCTGATGGTATAAAAGCCAAGTGTCATATGGGACAAAGAGTCTTGATCTTGTTTATCGTAATTTAGACATTTTGTTAAATATTTCTTGATTATTGTAATTTAGGTCACCCATGTGACAAGCAGCCTGTGTATGACAAAGTCACTTGCTCTGCCCTAATACTTATTTTCAGCTCTGAATGTTCCTTTTAATGAGAAGGGAGAAAAATTAATTCCCAGTAAGCCAGCACTCTGCTGAGAGATAGTGAGAAAGTGATGTGACTTACTCACGGATTTCATTTCAGAGTAAGGAGGGGCTGATACCTTTCGCTCTGAGAGAAAGGCAGCTAGGCGATAGGTGCCTCACAACTCTGATCAGACAGAGAGAAGCATGGATGGAGGTGTACCACGGCAATCAGCCTTTATTAAGTAGTGATAATGTGGTCCAGGAAGGGATAAGGATAGGATGAGATATCTTAACAGTTCATGTCTAGGACTGCATGCGCATGATATCTGCTATCTTTCAAAAAAAAAAATGTATTTCTACTTATTACACTGAAGCACTTGGTCTCTTAGATACCAGCTGGCTGGTACCATCAAACATTAATGAGAATTTCATGACTTTAGTGGACAGATCCACAGTCAATCTGGGATCTTTCTGATTCTCTAGCAATGTTTCCTTCCAATCACATATGTCTGGAGAGATCTCATGAGTAACTTGGAAAGGCTTGTGTGATATATCAGTAAGAAGACACACTGGACTCTGATTTCATGCAATATCTTAAATGGTGTCAAGCTTGTTCAAAAACTGGCTGAGAAGTCTCTGAAGATAGCCTAGGGAAAGAAGTAGCATTAGTACTTTGCAAGTAAAAATTTCCCATACACAGAGAGCTCTGAAGCATTTCTTATTGCACCTGGGTTCTGATCCAGCAAAAGGAAGGTTGTGTGACTGATTACTTGTGGACATTAAAACAGCTAATATGTGTTGACCAAGGAAAGCCTATTTCCCCAACAGGAAAATGAATCCTGTATGTGAAAAAAAAAAGAATTCCTCTATATATAATGTTATTTTCTGTTGGATGTAGTAGTCATCACTTTTTCCTATATATTTGTGTATCCCTTTTATCTCCTGTGCTGCTCTGTGTTATTAACTGCCATAATTCATAACACAGTTTTGTCTTTCATGAAAAAAAAATGCAATTGCTTTTTTTTTTTTTGTTTTTAAGCTCTATTCCGTTGAAAGATGTTATGTCCTTACATCTCTGCAATGGAATTCCTAGGTGAAATGAAACAAAACTAGGCATGTCTGGAGATAAATTGGATTTGCTTGGCACTAAGACAATATTGTCAATTTCTTGGAAATTTTTCTCAACTTTGACAGGCTGAGATTTGTCATCCTGAACTTTTCTCTCAAACTTTATCTGTGGCCTGGAGGAGGTGGAGAGCACACTGCCATGAACTTTGCAGATGACACCAAGTTAGTGGGAACAGTTAAAAAACATGAGGGCAGGACTGTCATTCAGAGGGACATAGAGGGGATGAATAATGGCCTGACAGGAAACATAGCAAGGAAAAATGAAAAGTCCTGCACTGGGGAAGGAAGGGTCCCTGTAGTGGCACAGGCTGGGGCTTGTTCAGCCTAGAGAAGAGCTGGCTTTGTGGGCAGCTAACAGCAACTTCTTAGTACCTATAAGGAAGTTATCAAGAAAGGAGCCAACCTTTTCACAGCAGTACATGGTGACAGGATGAAGGACAATAGGAACAAACTGAAA
The DNA here is from genome assembly GCF_964034855.1 of Anser brachyrhynchus. Classification (NCBI taxonomy): domain Eukaryota; kingdom Metazoa; phylum Chordata; class Aves; order Anseriformes; family Anatidae; genus Anser; species Anser brachyrhynchus. Next base: position 35,739,172 of record NC_137696.1, read on the forward strand.
TAAGAGAGATCCAAATGAGTTATCAGCAAAAACTTTCTCACCACGAGGACAGTCAACCGGAGGAGCAGGTTGCCCAGAGAGATTATGCAGTCTCTGTTCTCTGTTCTGGAATGAAACCCTGAACAATGTGGCCTGACCTATTGGCTGTCTCTGCTTTGAGCAGGAGGTCTAACTAGAGGTCTCCTGAAGTCCCTTTTAACCAGAATTCCATGACTCCGAGATCATTTTTTTGAAAGTTTCAATCAGGAGAGTTCAACAATTTTCAAGAATCTGTTTTTATATATTAGAATATTTCTTGTAGAATATTATTTTGGAAGCACTCTTTGGAGTGTTAGGCTCTAGAAAGGGCACTTATTTGAAGTGACCTCTGTGGCAGGGATTTTCCTGTTGCTGCTCCATTAAAACCCATTTAAAATACAAACCTTTGTAAACCTCTTCTCAGCAACAAAACAGGGGGAAATGGTTAGGAGTTGCCAGCAAAGCTACCTGAAAATGTCCTCCCTATGTGTTGATTGCCTAGGAAGACTAGAACTGAGATTCACCTTGTCTACCTTTTGGTGTCTACTGTGTAGGTGTTCACTTCTGAGCTAGTCAGCCCATGCTCCTTTTATAGCAGAATGTAGGAGTTAACAGCTGGTTAACTGAGTCCTGCCCTGGATGACTAGCCGAGACACAGAACTTTCGGAGGATTTAAATTAGAAGAGATGAATCTCATGACTGACAAGTAGATATCTAGTCTCTATTTAATTTTTTTTCTCTCGTTATTTTATTTTTCCTTGTTACCCTGCTTCCAGAAAGCAGTATATATTACTTTATAGAAGCTTTTCTGTAGTTCCTAAATGCTTCAAACACAGGCTATGTTAATTTAATCTTGTTTTGAGACTATTAACTCCTACTGTATAGGTGGAGGACAGCACTATCTGCAGTAACAGATACCCACAGGTGTATTTGTCTAAAGACACCTCATCTCCAATTCCATGTCCTCAGTCTAGTTTGAGTTGGTTTGATGTAACCTTACAGGAGATCTTTAAACCCCCTCAAATATGGTTTCTGCAAATTTTCACCAAAGCAGTACTTGAAGAACTTGACTCATATAATACATTACACTTCTCTCTTTAACTTTACTCATGCACTTATCACAAAATGTTCCACAACAGCAGGGCTATCCCCGTACACAAACAGATAAATGGAGACACTAGAAGTTCAGTGTGTGAATTGTAGAAGGGTGCAAGTTATCATGTTGAAGCTCTAATGGGAATTGACCTCACAATTGTTTCTCAACTAAGAGAGAAAACACATCTAAAATACTGAGGGGGAGAGAGAGAGAAGGGGGACAGGTCCTGTGGGATAATTCCTTTCTTAACATATATGTAGAAACAGGTTTTGATGGAGAACTGAATGATTATAAAATATATTTCTGTTTTTCTTCCAGAAAAAGAATGAATCTTGAGAAAGTTGCAGGGAAAATCCAATGAGAACTGAATGGCATGACTGATCCTACAACGCATGCAGTGTTAGTAAAATAGTCACAATCCACAGCATGTGCCATTTTCTCACAGATTTCTGAGCTAGTTCTTTCTTCGTAATACATATGCATGTAAAGTGTAAGTCAGATACCTGCTCTGTTGCTTTTGGAACAGATGTGTCTTTGAACAAATTGCTGGGGGGGGGGGGGGGGGGTGTGTGGAAGGATGAATCTTACAAATAAGTTAAAAATGTAGATTTGGCTCCTTATATTACAGCTTGCTGAAATCTTCCACTGAAGCTTACTGAGTTTGTCCAAAGCAATCTTACACTTGCTTCATAATGTTGTTTTTTGTTTGTTTGTTTGTTTTCCCCTGTGAGCCTAAAGGCAAAGACAGAGGAAAAGGCAACCTAAATACCTAAATGCAGGTGCTCTACACCAAATGCTTTGTCAATGCTGCTGGGAGATCCTGGAACTGTACCAGTTCCCTGGAGCAATATATGAAATACCTGTTTACAGCATATTTTGCTATTGTCCATTTTTATCTGTTTAGTTCCTGGAAACTGAGAAAATGCAGTAAGCAATTCTGTTACTTTTTTTGTGTTTAAAGGAACTGTTTCACTGCACTGGATGTCTGGTGGAGATTTCAGTAGAGTATAAGTGCAATTTAAACCTCTTTTGAACATAGGAATTACCACATGTTCCTCATGTCCGTTATCCTGTCATCATGTGCAAAAGCAGAGCACACTGATGGTGTTTCTTCTCCTGTTATGTCTTCCCATCCCAGCGTCACAGTTTAAAGGCTCCCTGAGATGGAGGTTGTAACCCAGCCTTTGTATTGAATAGCTATCAAAAGGCTTTGAAGGCTCTCTACACTTTTCAGGCTTCATAACAAGAAAAAAAGCATAAGTAAGGATCATGCCAGCCATCTTTCAAGAAATGTGTATGTGCAGAAACCTGCAAGGTGATGGTGAAAGATGCCTGGAGCGACAACGCAAAGGGCAGTGGTTCTCGTTCATTCCTACTTGCAATCTGCACTGGAGACACAGCATAATTGTAAAAGCAGCTGCTGCTATTCCAAAGACTCTGGCAGGAAACGGTCTCGCTTCTGGTTCGTCATAGGCTGAAGGTGTGTCACAGACTCCCCCACACAAATTTAAAACTCATTTCCTGAGGAAGGCCAGCAATTCAGAAAGTTGTGTGCATCTGTGTTAGGAGGGTGTCTTTCCTCCCTGAGTCACACATGTAATCATTTTATTCAGAATTAATTGTATAAAAGCTGAAGGGGGGCATTTTTTTTAAGCTGTTATAAATACGTAACATTTACAAGTTGCCAGCTGGAGACATATGTTTTATAGACATAATAGTTGTAAAGGGTTTACAGATATGAGCCTAATTCATAGACAGTGAACACAGGCAAACAGAATGAAAAAGCAGTCCCAAAGGATGTTTTGTATGCTTTGGAAAACACTCAGAGCCCTAAATTGAGCATCCCAATCCAACATTCAAGGAATATCACTAGATGCAGGACCTGAACCTCTGTACCTCCAAAAAAATCACTCTGTTAATGGCCTATAGAATTAGGCAGTATTACTCCTGGGCCTAGTGAATACTTAATGATTTATGCAAAGTGCAGCTTCTGCAGACATATAGAGGCATAGAGACATAAGTTCCTATGTCTATATGGACATACAGGGAGATGAGCACATATTAACAGTCAGAAACCCACTACTAGTGCCCAGGTTGTGAGTTCAAAATTCTGCTTTCAGTCAAGCACTTCTGTGATTTAAACACACTGAAAGTCAGCAAGCTGGATATAAGACTTCAAGAGAAGAGCAGTTTGGGAATGTCTCACCTGATTTACTGAAGAATACAAATGCCCTTGAAACACAGACTCCTTTTGCTGTCTGGATAGCAACTGTCTGTCCTGCTCAAGAGCTCTGATATCACCCATGAACATTACAGCATGCAAAGAACCCAACAGATTGTTTTGGGGTTTTAAACACTCTGTCCACATCTGTGCAACACGTGTATGCCCACTTTATTTAAAAAGCTCCTAAACAGAATATCCTCTGTCATGGGTAGTATATCTCCCCCAAAATTGCTGTTATGTACTATTGCCATTTATGACTATGGTAATTACCTGTTTTCTAAATTGAGTTGAAGCTTTGACTTTTGGCTTTGGTTAGGTAGGAGAGCAGAATAGGGTGAGCAAGTGACTGAACAAGAGGAATGAACAAGTTTAAAAAAATTGTTCTGTTCCTGCAGACGTGTTTCTGCATCTACTCATTACTTTTTGCATATGCGCGTGTGTGTGTAATGTAGATTTCATTGCTTATATAAGTTTCTGGTTAATATGCTTTAAAAGCTTCATGAAGAACACCATCATTTGAATTATTTATCATTACAGGCGTTTCTAAGGCACTTATCACCAAGATATCTGGAAGCAAGTTTTATAGCTTATATTAGGTCATTAATAGCTAAAAAGAGAGAAAAATACACCTTCCTGCTATCCTGCTCTGCTGTACTCTATAGCTGAAAGGCAAAGAAGGTGTTTTTGGCCAGTGAGCTAAAAAAGCAGAAGCTCATTTCTTCAGATTAGCCCACACATAGAAGTACAATTGTAATCGTTCTTGAGAAGATCCAGATATGTTTCCAAGTATTTCTGATGGAAGTTGTTTGCAAAGACAGGCCTCTTTTCAGGAATGTCCTGTCTCCACACCCCAGAGCCTTCATCCTGGACCTAGAGATGTTAACATTTTATATAAATAGAAGGCACACAGTCAGGATAACTGAATCCCATTCCTTGGCCATCAAACTGATGAGAATGACAGAGCACCCAGTAGTTTGATCTTGTGAGACCTAACTCCATGTTGTACATAGAATATGTTGATGCTATGGGTGAAATATGGAACAGGCTCTCTGCATTACGTTATCTTCTGGTGTTAGACAGAGAGTTATTTTAGCTATATTTCACCGAGTCCTCAGCTATGTCGAATTACTTTGCATCTGCTTGAGGCTAAGAGGATGCATAGAGACAGTTGCTGCAGACCAGTTGATGCACAATAACCTGTTACCTACGATACTTTTTTCATGCATCTAAACTATTAAACGACTCTAATAGGAAACAAGATAACCTGAAATAGTTCTCAGCTGCCATGGGCTGAAAGTAAAAGCATAAAATGTCTTCCACAGTTTGAATGCTGTGTTGTTGCTTGTTACTCTACTACATGTCCATGTGTCTAAACCGTAAGCAAGATTTCTTAACCATTAGGGAAATGGCTTTCTGGGGCAAGCAGAGCAGTGTTCAAATCCCACTTATTCTTGTGCAAAATGCATGCACATCCTTGTCCTATCTGATTCTGAATTTTGGCAACTGACCTTCAAAGTTCTGCTGAGCAGACCCTATGTTTTTCAGAGCATCAAGAGTCAAACTGTTCAATAGAGCACTTTCCCTACATGTCTCTCATCTTATATGCTGTATTTATTATTCATATAATGAAGCTTTCCCTGCATTGTGCTGGACTTGCTGCTGCTTCTGGTGCTCTATTTCACTCACACTTTTTTTTTTTTTACACTTATTTAAATAATAATAAGAAAAGCTTTCACTTTCTTGTAGTCAACCTTGTTAATCCTGCTCACTATCCAGGAAAGAATATAGCATTTTCCCTTATTAAAGCACAGTGGATCATTACCCCAGCTAGACTGAATTAGCCTGTAAAAAAATGCACTTTTGTTGTTACAGAAAATAAAAATAACTGAATAGCCATACTGAACAGCAATCTATCACTGGTCAATGGCACAAATGGGTAAAAATATAAGAAGAGGATAAGTCTACAGTAAAACTTCCCTTTTATAACATCCAAGATTCCCTCAGTCACTGGTTTACAGACTTCCTGAGCCACTGTACCTCCACCTTCAAACTCCATAGCTGTCGGTGGACTTGTCTTCCATGAATATATATATATATATATATACACAAATTCATATATGTATATCAATCATAGGATCATAGAATATCCCGAGTTGGAAGGGACCCATAAGGATCATCAAGTCCAACTCCTGGCACCACACAGGTCTACCCAAAAGTTTAGACCATGTGACTAAGTGCACAGTCCAAAGGCTTCTTAAATTCAGACAGGCTTGGTGCAGTGACTGCTTCACTGGGGAGCCTGTTCCAGTGTGCGAACACCCTCTCAGTGATGAACCTCTTCCTGATGTCCAGCCTAAACTTCCCCTGCCTCAGCTTAACACCGTTCCCACGGGTCCTGTCACTGGTGATAACGGAGAATAGGTCACCTGCCTCTCCACTCCCCCTCACGAGGAAGTTGTAGATCGCGATGAGGTCCCCCCTCAGCCTCCTCTTCTCCAGGCTGAACAGGCCAGTGACCTCAGCCTCTCCTCATATGTCTTCCCCTCTAGGCCCTTCACCATCTTTGTCACCCTCCTCTGGACACTCTCCAACAGTTTAATGTCCTTTTTGTATTGTGGTGCCCAGAACTGCACACAGTACTCGGGGTGAGGCCGCACCAGCACAGAGTAGAGCAGGACAATCATTTCCCTCGACCGACTAGCAATGCCGTGCTTGATGCATCCCAGGATATGGTTGGCCCTCCTGGCTGCCAGGGCACACTGCTGGTTCATATTCAACTTGCTGTCAACCACAACCCCCAGATCCCTCTCTGCAGGGCTGCTCTCCAGTGTCTCGTTGCCCAGTCTGTACATATAGCCAGGGTTGCCCCGTCCCAGGTGCAGGACCCGGCACTTGCTTTTGTTAAACTTCATGTGGCTGGTGATCGCCCAGCTCTCCAATCTGTCCAGATCTCTCTGCAAGGCCTTTCCACCCTCATCCGAGTCCACAACTCCTCCAAGTTTGGTGTCGTCAGCAAATTTGCTCAAAACACCTTCTAGTCCTACATCCAAATCATTTATAAAAACATTGAAGAGGACTGGCCCTAAAATGGAGCCTTGAGGGACCCCACTAGTGACCATCAGCCAGCCAGGTGTGGCCCCATTTACCACAACCCTTTGAGCCCTGCCCGTCAGCCAATTGCTCACCCATCGCATGATGTTTTGTTTAGCTGTATGCTGGACATTTTGTCCAGTAGGATCCTATGGGAAACCGTGTCAAAAGCTTTGCTCAAGTCCAAAAAGATCACATCAGCTGGTTTCCCTTGATCGACTAGATGGGTGATCTTATCATACAAAGAAATCAAATTTGTTAGGCAGGACCTACCCCTCATGAACCCATGTTGGCTGGGACCAATGACTGCATTGTCCCCCAGGTGTGCTTCAATAACTTCAAGGATCATCCTCTCCATAATTTTACCAGGCACTGATGTGAGACTGACAGGCCTGTAATTGCTAGGGTCTTCTTTCTTACCCTTCTTGAAAATTGGCACATTTGCCAGCTTCCAGTCCAATGGGACCTCTCCAGATTCCCAAGATCGTTGAAAAATAATTGAGAGAGGTCCCGCGATGATGTCAGCCAGCTCTTTATGCACCCTGGGATGAATCCCATCCGGACCCATGGACTTGTATGGATCCAGGTGGAGCAGCAATTCCCACACACGTTCAGGGTCGGTTGGGAGTTTATCATTCCCACCATCATGGTTCTCCAGCTCAGGGTACCCTGGGTCCCGAAGCCCATGATCAGTGTTGAAGACAGAGGCAAAGAAGGCGTTAAACGTCTCTGCTTTGCCTATGTCATTGTCTGTGAGGAGACCCTCCCCATCTAGTAGCAGACCTATGTTTTCTTTGGTTCTCCTTTTTCTGTTCACATATCTGAAAAAACCTTTTTTATTGTCTCCCACAGACATGGCCAGCTTCAACTCTAGTTGGGCTTTGGCCACAAGAATTTTCTCCCTACAAACACAAACAGCATCCCTGTATTCCTTCCTCATTGCCTGACCCTCCTTCCAGCAGCCGTACACTTTCTTTTTTCACCTAAGCTCCAGTAGAAGTTCCCTGGTCAGCCAGGCCAGCCTTCTGCCCCGCTTGCCTGACTTCCAATATTTTGGAATCGCCTGATCTTGTGCTTTTAGGAGGCAGTGCTTAAAGATTGACCAGCACTGATGGACGTCAATGCCCTCAAAAACAGTTTCCCAGGGGACCTTGCTGACTAGTTCCCTGAGCAGCCTGAAGTCTGCCTTCCCCATATCCAGGGCTGAACTTTTGGTGACAGTTTTCCTTCTGTCACCATAAATTCTAAACTCAACCACTTCATGGTCACTATGACCGAGACAGCCGCCAATTGCCACGTCTCCCACAAGACCCTCTCTGTTCTCCAGCAACAGATCTAGGAGGGCACCTTTCCTAGTTGGCTCTCTTAGCACCTGCACCAAGAAGTTATCAACTAGATGCTTTATGAACCTCTTGGACTTGCTCGTGTCAGCCGTGTGGTGATCCCACACGTTGACATCTGGCAAGTTGATATATATATATATATATATATATATATATAAAACACGTTTTGGAGCCCTGCAGCAATCTGAAGCAGCAAATTCTTCAGTTTCATTGTATGAAAGATACTTTTCTTTCTTTTTTTCCTTTCTTAATTTAAAAGCATCCAGCTGATTCTTTCACTTGTACTCTAGTTCCTCTACACTATTCAATGTATAGAGCTCTACCAAACCTCTCTTTGGCAAACCAAAAAACCTACTGTGTTTAACCTTTCCTCATGCAAAGGCTTCTATTCTAGCTTCTTTTTAGTGCAACTGTGCTGACTTCTCTTTAGACTATGTCAGGACTTTATACATCTTTACCTCACTACTGTCAAGGTTGTAGGCAGAAGTTAGCTTTCCCAGCATTCACGAAACTTGACGTGTGCATTTAAGAGACAAATGTCTTAGACCTCATAATTTGTTGAGAATGCCTCAAAGAAAAGCACGAATGTGTTTACACATTCCTGGCTAAGTGTGCCATGTTCCACTATAGAAGTTGGCTTACATGAAAAAGAAACTAACTTCTTCTGCCAGCTGTTCCAGATTTCATTCCCTGAAATAAAGTAGAAAAGTCTATTTTTTAATATTGAAATTTCTCATGTAAAATTGGCATAAAATTGTTTCTCAACATTTTAGACTGAAATTTCATGATAGGATAGATAAAAAGGATTAAAAAAAAAAATCCCTTATGATCAGAGACCTTCTACCATGTTGTAGAGCCACAGCTGAAGTACCTGTCGTATAAATAAACTTAACTTACTAAGAAAATAATAAATACAATGAGGTAAGGCATTGACACATCTCTGCAGCTCTGGGCCAGAGGAGGATGAACTGCAATCTATGTATTCATGCAAGGATATCTGATGTAGAGGGAGAAATACCAAATTATATGATTTATCAGTAACTTTTTCTACTTTCAGACATCAAACCAGGACACCACTTTGTGGGAGTAACTCCGCTATGGTCAAATGCAGAGGGAATGCACTTATCTAATTAGACCCTGCTGATACCTCTAGTAAGTAATTTAAAGCAGTAATTTTCTTCTGAGTTATTACTGACAAAAAATAAATAAATCAAACACTATTTCAGTGCCATCATATATGATTACATTATGCAATTCATGTAAGTGGATATTCTCTCCAAACACCAAAAAGAAATATTTGAATACATTTATGCTTTCCTATGTTCCTGAAAACTGCTTCCACCTATTGAAATCTATCACTATTTTTTTTATAATATAAATGTTTCCATGTTTTTTCAGCTGTAATAAATTGATAAGGTATGCCAAAGTGTATAAAATACCACTCTTGATCAGTAAAGTTAAATTTAGTATTTTAGGAAAAAAATAGATTCCAACAATCCATGATGAAATTGTCAATAGTGATATAGAAAAGGTTAGTGTGCAATAACTATATTCTGCTTGGGAAAACATAACATGGATTTATATGATATAAGGATCTGACATGAGGGCTGAAGATACATCTTTTCTCGGATTCAAGTTATGCAAAATTAACAGATTGGAGACGGAACATAAGGTAGGTACTTTAAAACCTGGAAACTTAGCATAATGCAGCAATCCAACAGAGAAAAGGCAAACTTTGGGCTCAATAGCATTTTCAGAGAAAGCTCTATCAGGTAGAAAGAGAAAGGGAAAAACTGGCACCAATCAAAAAGAGATTTCTTTCTTTTCAATGTAAAACTAGCACAGAATAGCTGTATACTAGGCAGCTTGGACATTTATCCTGCTGCCTATCAACTCATGTAAAATCTTTTGCAATTGGCATCCAACGCGCTAAACCTTGGTGCTGAGTCTTTGAGACAAATTTAAAAGCCAAGGAAATGTCATTCCAACAGAGATTCTTAAAAACTAAAAATTACATTGCCTTCCTGAAAACAATGTAGAACCAGAGAAGTTGTTGAAGGGTGGCATCTTTAACAGCTACAGTGCCTGTGCTGAGAATCATTAGGTGCGGCACCAACACTGGAGGAAACTTAAAAGTAACTGAAGTATGCACTAAGGAAAAAACAATTATAACTGCTTACCAAATAAAAGGAAATTATTTCTGAAGAAGCTTCATTGTAAGGATGTGGAGACAGCACAATTCTGAAAAGGTTGTATCCAGAAAAGCCAAGTGAGGCAAAGCAAGGGACATGCATTTCCTGCTTCAAGTCACAGGCTGTTGGCTCATACCTTGCAGAAAACAGACAGCTGCTGTAAGGACACACAGCTGACAGGGTTTAGGCTGGGTTTTGGCTGAAGTTTAACCCATAAAGGAGTTCATAGTTTGATCCAATTTGTAATAAATCCTAGTTTGTAAGTTGTGAATTATTCAAACACAAAATACAGGAAGCTTGTGAAGACTGGAAATAAGGGATTGGTCAGAAGCTAGAGATGCCCCTTTCTACAATTAACTCTTCAAAAGCATCACCTTTGTCAGCAGCCTTTAAGCAATGCAGTTATCCTCAACCACAGAGGAAGTGGCCAGTGGAGTAATAACATATGTAGAGAAAACAAAACTGAGCATATTTGTGCATTGGACATAACAAGGAAGATGTCTAGAAGAAGGGACAAACTAAGAGTAAGGAGAAAGGAATTCACAAGAACTGGGAGATGGGACGGGGCTGATGGCAACACTGCACATCACCACTTTAGCAGTAAATCCATCTGTCCTTTCTTTCCAATGATAGCCCTGACTTCTGAGGCATGGATGAATCCTCCTCCCACCCTCAATGATATTTCTAATATTGTCTTGTGCCACTGAAATATGTTATATCTCAAGCAAGAGTTACGAAATTGATACAGAAGTGGACTAGTGAAACACAGAGTTTGTGCTGTGCAGAAAGTCAGATGGACTGAGCGATAATCCCTTCCAGTTTTAATATCCTCTAGTCTGTATGGATCATCTTCTCCAACATCCTTACCTTACAATAGGAGAACGAAGGTGATTTTACATGACATGATGGCTGAGACCCAGGCCCAAGCTCCTGATATACTGATTCCACAGGACTCCAGGTTACCCAGTCTTACAGGATTGGGGAAAAATATCAACCTGTGGTAGGGGCCACTAAGTCTTAACAGAACTAATATACAAGCACCTGCAGTTTCAGATTTTACACCTGACACACTGAATGATCACTTTTCTCATCTTCAGTTGTCTTATACTCGGCTGGAAGTGGGGAGGAGGAGTTGGAGGGTTTTGACCTGCTAAAGCCTGTAGGGGTCAGGGCTATCATTTCTATCCAGGCCCTTCTTTTGATGCTAATAGCTCAAAAACTGCATTTTGATTTGTTTAGTAATCATTAAATGCAGGGGAGTTCAAATCTAATAGTAAATACAATTTGTCAGAAGGGAAAAGATAACTTCAAACTTAGATCGTATGGCACAAAAACATCCCTGATCTTAAAGGAAAGCACCAGCAAGAGGCTTTAAAGGCCTCTCCTGTTATCACCTGCTTGCATTTGATCTAGGCAATATAGACCAGGTTTGGGTATTCAAGAAATAAAGCCAGGTTGCTCAGAAGAGGACAACAGTGTTATAACATGACTGTATCAACATTTCACATTTGCACTGAATTACGGGGAGAAGAAAAAAGAAAAAAATAAATCATTTTTTGTGTTTTTCTTAATATTTTAATGTTAGTAGCTTACTTATTACTACATGAACTTGCCCCCAAAAGTGATCCAATTTGTCATCAGATTACAGCTCAGCAATATTTAAATTCTACTTTTGTCCTGACAAGCCATCTAAATCTCAGGTTTCAAGATGCTATACAGTTTGACCGCTCACACATAACTTTGTCTTTTTCTGCCCTGCAATATTCCTGAGCCCAGACCCACTGTGATCATCACTAAGGCTGAGACTTAATCGTTCATGACCACTTAATCACCAGCCTCACTGCTGAAGCTGACAACAGACGTGACAATTAGTGTGAATTACAGTGGCCATTTGCATGGTAAAAAATGGTGTCTAGAAGATCTGAGAAGAAATTTTCAACCAACATGAGTTGAGAACAGAAAAGCAACATCTGAAAAACTGCAAAGTGCCTGGTTCATGAGAATAAATAGGTGTGCAAGACATAGATTCTCTTTCCACTCTAGCAAATATCTTCATCACTACAGCACTCAAAGGAAATATAATTTAATGAGGGAAAGATTTAAGTCATTGCAACGAAATTCAGATTTAGAAGTATGGAAATGTCTTGTTCCTTTAGAAAACTGAAGTTGAAATACTACACTCTAACTGAATTTAAAAGATGCAATGAAGTTTTGCTCATGTGGAAAAGGCTCAGTATTTCATGTTCTTATAAACCCAGGAACACAAGAAGTACAAGAATTTGGTACAGAACAGAAACCCTGGTTTTTGCTGAGCTCTCCTGTCTAGACTGAGCATCCCAGGAACTCATTTCACAGAGTAATTGCACAGGCATTAGATCAGAATGCCAGCTCTCCAGTAGCCTAAACTGAGGTATAATCTATGATAGAGATGCATTTTGCAAATTTGCTGTCATAGTGGTACTTCCTGGAAGATGCTAAGGACTTTACAGGGAAAATATTCTTATCAAAAAATAACATAAGATGCAGTAAGGGCAGCAACTTCTTAAGGAAAAATATTTTAAAGCAACCCAAATTTAATCTGTGAAGCCTGTTGCATCATGAAAACTCACAAAACCTAATATTTAGCAATACTGAAAAATAACTGGATATTTACATAGGCAATGAGGACATCCATATGCTAATTTGAAAGTCTACAAAAATTAAGGGACTTGGAAACCTTTTGACTTTATTACCAGCACTGAAAATGGGATAATACTAACCTGAAGGTAAGTTGTTTGCAACTGTCTATCATTCGGACACTTACAGTACTCACTGCAGAGTCCTGTTTCAGAGATAACACATAATGTTAAATGGACTGCCAAAATGATCAGGCAATGGTCTTCCTTCATTCAGTGGGATCATCTGGCTGGAATGCCTCGGGATGAGTATGCAAAGACTTTCTTAACATGTAGCTTTATAGATTTACCTGTAAATCTACCTAACAGCTGCTGTAAAACTCTGTTAATGAAGACCAAAGTCAGTCATCTGTACAACCAGGTAGCATAGTAGCTACAAAAATTGCTGTGCTTTCCTGGCAATTCCTTACATCCACAGCTACACTCTTCTTTTTCTGTTTCTGATTGAGGCATCAAAGAAAGGACGTAAAAATTATACATGATGGATCTGGAAAAATGGCTTCAAATCAGGCACTCCTACTCCTGCTATGCCTTGCTGCAGTGCAGCAATGGATCCACCCTGCTGCAGAGCAGTAGATTCACAAGCTTTCTGCTGGCTGACACCTCTGGTGAAAGTGGAACAGTTTATTTCTGTCTGTTCAATAAGTGATTTAAAGCCTCTTGGAGGATTGGTGCAACCCACAGGAAGCTGCTATCTAGAGCTTTGCCCTGCAGAGTCCTACACCTGTCTGACAGTGACTCTCTGGAAGGATTCCTACAGCTGTGAAATACAGATGCATAATTATTGCTGTCAGGAAAAGTGTTGTGACTGCAGTCCTGCAAACACTGCACTGCAGTTCCCTCCTATTCTTCATTTCAGCACAGAAGTCATTTTTGTGAAGCTTTCAAAAAGGCAAAAGGAAAACGAGCAGCCAGTGCTCATCCATTCTGCTCTTCCATTAGGGCTAATCTTGTGAGGGCTGCACTGAGTTAAGACATTCAGTAGTTTTAGGCCCCAGGATGTGCCTGGAGACTCTACTGAAACCACAGTTCACCATAAAGATAGTATTTCTGGTGCTCACCCTAAATTTTCTTTATCTAGACATTTCCTAGTTACTGCCTAAGCTGTGTCTTTCCCTCTTCCCTGCTGCATACCGAAGTTTGCAGATCTGCTTTACATGATTATCTCAAAGAAGGTTGAAAACACAAGAAAGGACAGATATGGTAAAATTAATTTAAGTTCAGGCAGGAGCAACACTTACTGCACATTGTATAGCACACACATTCCTCCATCAAACAGCTCAGATGCCATTGTGACTCACTAGCATAAGAAACCAGACCACATATGTTAGGATACGTACACAGAGATGAGAATATCCATTCAGACCAGTAAAGAAGGTCCCTTAATTCATACTGACTGAAATCTAAAGCTCTGTTTTGCCTCCTGACATTTTGTTAAATAATAAAGAACTACGGTCCTTACCAGAGTCTCTAACTAAATCCAGTTAGCAAGCAGTCTACACCATTTTCACTTCTCTGTTTTGCAACGGGAACTAGGCTGTAGCAGGAACTGCCAAGATAGATTTAGGCTGTAACAAAAAGAAATTGACTGGTTTTCATGATATTTAAAGTGCATAGCAAACCATCATAAATCCTGCTCTCTGTGTATATATATTGCTAAACAGGGCACCAACAGCACATATTTTAATGGCTCAGAAATTGGTCTATTTGTAATCTTTTTAATTTACTGGCTGTGTTGCAGATATATTTTTTGTTACCATGCAGGTGGGAAGCACATGTTGCTCACTCCAAAGAAATCTGAAACCATATATGCTAAGAGGAAAATACATAGCAGAGTGAGTGTATCTGAATGGTGGGGGTCCTTAAAGCCATGGGGCCAAGGCAGAGGACTTAACTTTGAGCCAAGTCTACCTTCTATAGAGAAGCAAGAAACATTGTCAGGTGCTTTTTACCTCCAGTCCTCCTCCTTTTTCTCCGTCATTCAAGCAAATTAAAAGGGAATTAGAAATGGAGGTTGAAGAGGGACAATGGCTAACAGAGGAGAATGGGGTGGCAAAAGATCTGACAAATTAAAAATTAACCTGCATGCTGGAAAATAATTTTCCCAGTAAAGCATAATTGCAGCTTCCCCTGTTGCTCTAGTAAATGAAATTTAAATATTTAACCAGAGTGCTGGCGTCACAACGCCTGCAGCATGTGCCATCCCCTGCCCAGGGAGGCAGGGGAAACCTTGCAGAACTAAAATAGCCCTGCTGCTCTCCACTGCGTGGGGCTGCTTGGCTCCGCAATGCACCCACCTCTTCTGCTTCTGGCAGCTCCACCAGCCTCAGGCAGCTGCAGATGGTGGTTCAAATGCCATACGGATGAGGCAGGTGGTACCAGGTGCTTCTGCTGGTGCACTTCATATTATTTCAGATACAACCAAAGGGCAGTGGGACACCAGCCCTTCAAAAAGAGTGCCGTGGTCTACTGCATCTAGGACAAACCATGAATCTCGGGCACGTAGCATGACAAAAAAATCCAACGCAGCTTTCATGGCCACATAAATGGGAACAAGGCTGTTGCTGATAAGCCATTTTCTTCTCGAAGAATTCGACAGCCAGAAGTCCTGCTAAACCCAGCTGTAGGCATAGCCACGTGATACATCTAGAAAATCAGGCCATTTACCAGGTAACAGGCAGGCTCCCTGCAGAGACAGGATGGTTCCTTGTAGTATATGCAATAGCACTCTGTCTAGTCTGCTTTTTCAAATGGTCTGTGTAACAGAGCCTCCACCAGACCCTTAATATCTATCCCATAATCAAGCTGCTGTCTCTCATTTCTTGCTGTTCTGCTAAAGCATTCCCTTCTTAATATATTTATCCTCCCCCTACCTTCTTGTACTCACTTTAAAATCACTCCTTTGTGATTCTCTTTGGGACTCCCACTTCCAAATACTCGAAGATTGATTCTCCTACATTCATTTAAATCTTAATTGCTTCCCTTTTGTAGTAACCAGAAAGAGAGAGAGCATTGTTCTCTCCTCCATGGTTTTGCCATCAAGAAGGGATCAGGACTGTGCTATGCTTGGCTAAGGAACAAGCATAAAAGATGGACAAATGGCTTATGCAATGTATGTTACTGTGGACATTACAACTGCATCAGAACAGTGCATACTCCAGGATTCTTCCAGGTAATGGGTCCTCTTCTCCAATCCCCAATAACATTAAAGTTTGGACTCTGTCCTATTATATATTTGTAGTGGATTTTCCAATGCATCCTAAAGGAAGCACAGACGTATGTAATAAATGCAGCTATTTGTATCTGAGAAAAGTTTCTGCCTGAACAGAACTCAGTCAGGGAAGACAAAAAAACAGTGTGCTTGAGGGTGGATTAAACATCACTGGAAAAAGACTTTTTCCAAAACCCGAGTGAAGCCTTCGAGATGAAAATCAGATCACAGGATGACATAGTTTCCTCTGATTCTGTCATTGTCTCATACTGGAGCAGAAGCCCAAACCTTCTTGTGTGAGCATGCTGAGCCTGAGATCTGCGTTGCTCTGTAGGCTGCAGGGCATCTAATGGGGAGAGGTTGGCTTCCCTTCATCCTACTCAAAATCCCTGGTAAAGAAGGCACAGGGTACTTTTAAACCAGTTTCATGCAGCCTGGTTTGCCTCCAAAGAAGAACAGATGTGGTTAATGTGAAATGCATGATGAATTCTACCCTAGTCAGGAGGTGAGCAGTTGGGTGTAGTTGAGGAAAAAACAAAAACGTCTTGTCTAGCCAAAATCAACCTAAAGCCCTGAAGATCATGCCTGGGTCTCATCTTTGAGATCTTTAGGTCACCCAAGGCGTATTACCTTACTTAAGATAAGTAACAGGAAACACATGTAACATATCCTCATGAGTCTTGCAATCACAGAAAGTAATGTCAGCTGGTCTTATAAACACTTATACTGGGAAAGAGCACACAATTCTGAGGAGTTGAGCACAGCTTGCAAGACTACTGCTCCTGTTATGCTGCTCCCAAAGACTCCATTTGAATATCATTAATTATCAGAGCTGTTCAGCAGCCCCTGGGATGGTTGGCAAGTCCTGTCCCTACTACGAAAATGAAGTTACACAGCCTCTTTCCACAGATTCTGGGCTCAGAGGGTTGTGGTCAGTAGCACAAAGTCCAACCAGAGTCCAATCTCTAGCCGTGCACCTCAGGGACTGACACAAGATCCTACACTATTTAGTATCTTCCTTGATACAGTTTGTCTGGTTATCTGGTGGCAAGATTTATGGACTGAATCCATATGTACTCCACCATGAGTCCTTAGCAGCTTCTATAAAGTAATTTTACAGTCCCCCCTTACCTGCTTATTCATAAGCCCCTGTGCTAAGAGGCAGGAATCATCTCACAAAAACTAATACCTGTAAGCACACAAAGCCATGCTGAATAACCATCATGGTCCATTCTGGTATTAATACCTATGAAAGCATAAGGCTTGAGTATCTATGCCTTTTGCTGCAGGTGAAAATCTATAACCACTGGTCACTTATTTCACAAGGAAAGAGCTGAAGTAAAAAACAACCCTCTCCTTCCTAGTAGTAAAGTGTACCAAGCAAAATCTGCCTTCCTTTTATCTCTAGTGTCTCTGTCTTTTTGATTCAGAAAGCACCCTTTAACTCTGAAAGAGCCACCCTCTGCTTTTGCTCTTACAAAATCAGGTGTTCAGAATCAAATGAAAACCCAAGGAGGGAACACCTAAGCTCATGGGGTCTCTGCTCATCAGAGCCATTAACCTGACCGCTCCATGGGGTCTTCTAGGAGCAGCAATGGTTTTTACAAAGTGGCTTACATGAGAACAGCAAAGTGATTTTTCGACACTCCAGCATGGGTGAGAGGGTCTGGAGAAAAGTAAGTCTTTATTTGCTTTTCTTGGCTAGAACTGCTGAGACTTTACTACAGTGGTGATGAAAGGAGGCAATCCTTCAGCTAAAAGGTAGCAAGCATTTGGGGCTTAAGACCTATCTGTGTTTCTTGCTGATAGCTCCGCTTACAGGGCAATGTCTCCTGTATGTTACTGCTATTCAAGCACAAAGCTGCCATGGCTCCTGGATTAACTGGATTAAATATTGAAAATATAAGGTCCCTTAAGCTTCTCTGAGAGGTGAGAAACTTAGAAAAAACAGAAGTTGAAGGGAATGTGCTAGCAAGTCTGGAGGGGAATGTTGGTGGGTGGGATAGGTTGAGAATGGTTTAGTCTAAATTCCTGAACATGTACAAAGAGATAGAGCTTAGCCAGCCTCTGTATGTGACAAGTTTAAGACCTAAACTTAGCAAGCTTTTCAGTGTATTCATATCCAGTAGCAGAGAGCTCCTTAGGAAATAGACAACATATGTGCATCCAAAGGAACTTCTAAATTAGCTAATCACTCTCTGTCAAATCCAATTTGAATATTTCACTTCTCAAAGGGACAGGACATTCTGAGTCATGCTGAAAAAAACACAGTCTTCAGGTCACCAAGCTGCTTTCCCCCCCTCACACTCAGAAAGGTCAGATTTCAAAGAGAATCCAGGTGGATAGATGCATAATGTATAAACTTATAAGTGTAAACCAGATTACAGTGATTATACAACAACACTGCCTGGCTGAGTTTCATCTCTGTGTTTGGCAATTCTGAGAATCACTTACCAAGTGATTTATTGTTGGAGTTCCTCAGAAAAGTTTGGTCTCACAAGACCCTGAAGCTGCAAGCTGAAGCAAATATGTACTACCATCAAAAATAAATAAAAATGGAGAGGTGGTGCCTCAAATCTTGGTGTATGTAAGCCTGGCTCAACATCCTTTTTGCAATAGGAAGGTGCTTCCTGTAATATAATTGCTTTTGTAGAAATCAGGAGCAACTGTTCAATTAAGAGCAGATTTACATATTTTACCAGAAGAATTTTCTTCTGTAGTAGGGATCCTCCAAGCTGAGAATAAATAAAGATCATCTTTTGCAGCTATACCAATGTAGCAGGGCCATGCAGCACTCAAGCAAAAAGGTACGAGTCCAGCTAGCTTTGCTATTTTTCCACCTCTAGTACTAATTTTCAGTGGCAGAATTGATCACTGCAAGCTGTTTTTTTTGAAATCAGACCTCACGATACTTCTTTACTATGTGAAGGCTGCTGAAATGTTTGGGCGGAAGCACCTATATTATGAAAACTGAATGCTCCCCTCACCTAACAGAGCATGCAGGCTGAGAAAGCCCAGGGGAAGCCAAGGAAGCTCTGTCAGTTTACACTGGCTCAGACAAGAGTCCTGGAACATGAAGTGGAGGTGCATAACAAATATTTATCGCAAATCTTTAAATTCTTGAGAAATGCCTGATGTCTGATCTTTATCTTGCTCCAATCTACACTAAGATGCCCATTGTTCAGATCTAGGGTGAAGCCATGCTTTAAAAATGCAGACATATAACTCGAGTATGTCTCGGCTGCAGGACAAGCCTGCTCCGTGACCGCTCCTGGCCAAGTGGCTTTGGCAGTTTGGCGGGATATGGCCTGCTCGCTGAATCACAGCCCTTTCACAGTCAGTGTGGCTGTGTGCTGAAGAACTTGGCTGTACCTGAACAAGGCTCAGTATGCTTAAGCAGAAGGGTACTCTTGCCACAGTCAGCAAGGGCCTCCATGCAAGGATTAAAAGCTAGCATGTACTTTTTCTGTATGTGGCAACGGGGCCCCATGCCTTAAGTTCAGTACTCAAGCAGTCAGATTCTGCTTTCACATAACACTGGTGTAAACCTACAGTAACTCCGCTTAAATTAGTGGCATTACTTTAGCTTATACCACTGTGCAATAATACCAGAACTTGACTGTATTAACTGTCTCTTATTTGTGCTCTGCACTTCTGAGGATACCTTTGCCAGAGATGTTAAATTTCTGCAGAATTGTCTATTATTTGGGGCAACTGAGAGATTTCCATCTTGGTAATATTAATTTCTTTGCTTCTATCAGCATGGCCCTGAGGAGCCGTCTTTCATCCCTGAGTGATACTGATAAATTCCTTACTATGTATACAGCTCTCCTTTTCAGTGCTTGAACTGAATACGTTTATAGAGCAGATATTATTCTAATCTAGAAAATACACCCCACCAGCGAACATGCAATTGTTCTCATGGCTTAGCTGAGATGCTGTTGCTTCTTCTCCCTAGTAACAGTTCTTGTTGGTGGAAGAAATCTTAAACCGAAGAGATCTAAGGGCATCTAGTGGTTCAGAAGGAAAACTGCATCTTCATGCCAGCGGTTTGTGGGTGGACTGACTGCTTTCACAAGTGGGGTGATGATAAGGGGTGCTAGAGGGGAAGAGTGTCACCTATTCCAAGCCAGGTCAGCAGCAAATCTCTGATCTCAGTCACAAAACTTCGGTCTTTTGGAGCTCTGCTTGTGTCACTGCCCCACCAGCATCATCACCATCAAATGGCAGTGATGGGTACAAGACAAGTTTGGGGGAACCCAGGGATTTGATCATTTGGCCTCTGCATCAGCTCACTGACTGCAACAGAACAGTCCAGTCCTAGCTGGGCTATAAAAACTGTGAATTAGCCTTGTGATTAATGTGACACAAAGCCAAATGTGGAATTCTGCCTCAGTTGTTCTTGTAAGATTAATGGCAGGTATTTAAAAACTGAGGATTTACATTACAGAAATGTTACTTACTCCCACAAGAGCTGTCCTTCTGAGGACAGAAGCACAGGAGAAGGAGTGTAGCTGCCATAGTCACATACGTACCATTCAAATTCTTATTGTTGTCCCTGTAAGCGTCAATAGCTTGGCTAAGCGTGTTCATTTTGCGGACTATTACACACTACTTTGAGCCTATTTTTTGTATGGCCTACAGCTAGACTGCAAGGGGCTCCTTTCTAAATTCTGCATCTTGAGGGCAATTGTTAAAATTTAAGTATCCAGAGGCCCCAGCTGAGACCAGACCTTTGCTGTGCCAAACATCGAGCAAAAGTATAAAAGAGCCCCAGGTCTAAATTAACAATCTGAAAGAAACTGAGGTGAAAGGAAAGTCGATTCATGTGAAGTGCAAAAAATAACACAGGACAGAGATGATCAAGGAGGACAAATGGAGACTGATTATCACTTCTGTGTCCATCACCTCCCCCAAAGGCCTCTCCAAGCTCCCCACATGAACTGCTCTGTGTTTTTTGTGGTACAAGATAAAGCATGGGCATTTAAATGCCATGGCTGGGAAAGCAACAATGCACTTCCATCCTGATTGTAAATTAGATCTATACACACTATAAGAAGCAAAAAGCATTTTATTAAGGTTGAAAATTTGCAATGCAAAGTTAGGAAGTGGCAGAATGATGACAAAAACAGAACTTCAGTCCTCGTGTCTCTGTCATGGCGCACTTCAGTTCTGTGATTGCTTGCTATTTTTCTCAGCAGCCCCTTGACATATTTTGCAGACCTGGGCTGAACTGATCATCAAAGTCATGCATGGCAACTAGCAGAAAAGCTCTCAGCAGCTGGAGAGGCCTATGCTGAACTCAGTAATGTTAGTGGAAATAAGAGGCCTGTAGTTCACCTGAACAAAGTTAGACTTACTTATCAGCTTTTCCCAAAACAGCATGTTTTTGTCAGAATCCCTCTGAAGCTATCAGGGAAGACATATGACAAACACACAACTGATGTGCTTATCCGACAGCGGATAGTTTAATATTTAAACACATTTGGAGCCCCTCAGCAAATGGATCGTGCAGTGACAGAGCATAAGTTTCTGTATGTAGGAAGTCCTGGCAAACGTGCATTGGGTTCTAGCTACAGTATGAAGTGTCACTGGTTGGCTTCTTCACAGGAGCACACGAACGCTGTGCTACTTCATGTTTGTCATTGCCAAAGCAAAGATATCTAAATGGTGGTTCTGGTACTAATTCAAATATGTGGCAAGGAAGATCTAAAACGATTAGGCTGAAAAAGTCAGGCAGAGTAAATGTGAGTAGTGATGGGTAATTCTTCCAGAGCTGCTTTGTTACTAGCAAGTAGTAGAACTTCATTCAGCACTACTTGTTCTTGGAGTAGATAGATCACAGATGTTTTTCTTCTCTGGCATAATACACAAAAGCAAAGTATCCCTGAATTCCCAAGTGCCTGTAGATTTGCATTTCAAGCAAATAACTTCAGCAAATGTTACCCTGTTTAAATGTCACTCAATATCAGTACATTGTTCTTCACTATGTTTAAAAAACCAACCAAAAAACAACAAAAAACAGCATGAGATGAGAGAGCTGGAATGTATCTATCTTATTCAGATTACAGAGTCCAGGTTGATGGCAAATGATGATACTGCTGGTGTCAAATACCTCAGAGAGTCAGCAGCTCTGAGCAAACCAGAATGCTTGACTTAATTTCAAAGTGAAAGTATTCTGGGTAGTAGGAATATTTCAAAGGGCTGAGAAAGATACATCATGACAGAGGCCTAAAGGTAAAAAATGATTGTAGCTATGCAGTCTTTATTGATTCAATCACAGGAAAGCTACTTGAGGAAGATAAAGAGATTTAAGGTAATGTTAGATATAAAAAAGAGTAAGTTTATTCAGAGTTATTATAAGGAATAACATTATTAAGAAGTGTATTTTTAAGCTGCATGTCCCTGCTAGGATGAAAACTGGGAAGAGGGCTTGTATTCCTGCTCAAGATACTCAGTGAAAGTGGCCCTGGTAAGACCACTGAAGAGGAATACCTTACTCATATAAGTAAGAATACTGCTACCTTTAGCTATCCATGTCAGTTCAGGGGTTATCTAAGGAAGGCTTGTGCATATCTTTAATATTAATATATTGCCCTCTCCTTGTAACTCCACCTAAATATTTAAATAATCAGTTTCCAATAAGTTCAATCAAGAAACTGCTTCTCTTCATCCACCACACAGAGCTGTGTGAGGAGTTCAGGCGGGGAAAAAAGTGCCTATGAATATTCAAATAGGTTCTCTGTAGAGACATTTCTTGCTCCATGGAGGAGGAGGATGGTTGTGTATGTGTGAGTATCTGTTTTTCCATAAAATTACGAAAACAAATATGAGAGAAAGGAAACCCTGCAACAGTTCCGTTAGGAGAAGATAACAAAGACTCATTTCTTCATAAAAAATGTTTTGTCATCTTCCTTATATGAGGCAGAAACAACATTACATGTGACCTTATAATACTTTTTTGCCTCCTCTAGACATAAGAAATTGCTGATAATAGCTTGTAAAGTGTAGAATTGTAAGAGTGGGGCCATAAGGTTATTCTACAACTGCATCAAAAAGATTGTTTAGTAAGACCCCCATAGCTGAACCAAGAGGGATAGCAGCATTTCTTGAAGGTAATAGTACTTGATGACAGGTGAGTTGACTCATACACTCATATGCTAAACTCATACACTACTTGCTTCAAGTGAAGAAGTAAGGCTTGCTCCTACATTATCCTCTAGGGAAATCAAATAGTTTATTTCTCTCTCACTCGCCTTTTTTTTCTTTTTTTTCTTTTTAATATTTTCTGCAGGAAAGTTCTTTTAAAGACATTCAGGACAGCAATCTGACCACTGATCTCTGGAGCAAAGATTCTCTTCAGTCTATGGTGTAACTTCATGCCAAAGTCTAGCTAGATTATCCACTTTCTAAAACTTCCCTCCTTTCATCCTGGCATGTAAAAATTAATGAAAGTCCTAAAAAGAAGAGAGATTTGCAACAGGTCTGTGTCAAAACTCTTTGGTTCTTTCCCCAGTTATGTTCTGATTTGCCATGTTACCTTACGAGTAAGGTGGTTAGATTTCCTTGTGCCTTGCTTTCTTCTGCTCTGTACAATGGAGGTAATTAAAAACGCCTACCTCAGGGGAATGCTTTACACTGATACTTAATGGATTAACATTTGTAAAGCTCTTTGAAAGCCTTAGATGTTGGTCTCTACACAAATTCAAAGTATTGTTATATTGCAGGATAAACAGACATTTCTCAAGACCAGTTCTGCTTTGTTCACAATATGTGAAAGATGATAAAATTTGGGGATTGATACATTAGTATAATTCAGATAATATAGAAAAGCTTGCTTACTTGCTTTTCCTTCTAATAACATATCCTGTCTTCAGCATCTTCTGCTTATCTTAGCCTGAAATTCTCAGTGCACATAAAAGAAACAAAGGACTCAATGACACAAATGCATGTTTTTTGAAATTCTGTAACAGGTGTTGGAGAAAAGGCATATTCCAATTAGAATCAAAACAAATATGTTTTTTTCTTCTTCATGCAGTGGACAGGCTAAGAAAAAGCTCAACTTAAGCAAATATTTTCCCCATAGCTTTCAAATGATGTTATCTTTCTAAAGAAGAGGGATGTCTCCCCCTTCTAGACCCTGGTACCAAGAACACTCAAATCTTGCCATCAGAGTTGTCTTTTAGCTCTGACAGTAAAGGCTTGTACACCTTAGAGATAAGGCATGAAAGGTCTAATTCTAGTTTTCTGCGTGTATATGGTTTATCTAAAAGTTTTACCTACCCTACGGAGAACAGTGAGACCTTCACATTATTTCTCAAGTCCATAACTGATAGCTGTTAACAGGACAAATATGTAAATAGCACAGCTGAAGTCTTCAACATACATTGGATCACACAGCTCCGAAAAGAGGCATATACCCCACCATCACACCATGCATCAGCTTATGTTTTCCCCATACTTAGGTGACAACGGAAGTGAAATCCACCCAAATTGAAACCAGGTTATCCTATATATGTTCTTCATGCCTCTTGGCAATAGCATGGTTTTGGAATGCAGCTTTTAAGTAAAGAAAGGTTTTGATCCTTGTTCTAATTCTTCTGCTACTTTATTCCTTCCTTACAAAATAAGTCAATTTCTTTTCCTAATCCTGCCTAACACACGCAGATGAAATCTCAGATCCCTTTTGCTGCTTATAACTAATGTGATATTTAGCTAAAATGTTATAAGCAATCACAAAACCGCTGATAATCCTAAAACAAATAAGATAGTTGTGGTGAAGAGCCCTTTAGGGAGCAAAATAGAAAAATCTGGGGCTGTGAAAATAACAACTGAGGATTTTTTCAAAGATTTGGATTTGTTTTCATCATTTATAAAAGCATTGTAAAGATAGATATAAGCTTTCCAATAAATAAAAGATTGTCTACATATACACCAAGGGAAATTGAGAAAAGTTGACTATTTTTAGCAAAGAGATTTGGGCTGCATACAAGGAGTTGCATTCTATCAGGCGGACTAATGAAACACTAGACCAGGCTGTTCAAAGATGTGGAATCGCCTCTATGTGTAGCTTAAAAGAGAAGCTAAACAATCTGAGAATGGTTTCCAGCTAGCTGGTCTTTTGAAAGAATAGGAGATTGGAGTGTATTAGCTGTTAACCTTGCTTCCAAGCACGTAGTTCTATTTAATGTGCATGTATGGTATTTCTACTTGTAGTGCATATCTTATCCTCAGCTTGGTTTATGCCAAGTAGTCATATATTTATGTAGCAGCCTTTAGAGGCTTGTTTTTCAAAGCAGAGCTCATTTCATAAAGCAGATGAGAATCAATATTTTTACAAGTGGTGTAGGAAAACAATGATTCCCCTGAGGTCAGTCAACAGCCTGTTTTGATATGTGACTGCATGGAACTTAGAGAAGTCAAATCTTTTCAGTCCCTTCCTTACCTCCTGTTCAATAAGCTATACTGTTTTCTTGTTTGATTGTCTCTTCTCTTACTTTAAATGTTCACTTGTATTTTCTTTCTTTATTTGAATATCAATGTGCATTTGCATGTGACTTTGTTTTAAGCCTTCTATTCCTTAGGAGTATTGCATTGGGTTTATTTTATTCCAGAATGGTATTTTGGAGGGTTTTGCTACTATATCAAAGCTGATGGTGGTTTTCTGTTTGCTAGTTGGATTTGAGTCATCAGTAGAACAATGTTCACAAAAGTGCAAGGAGCAAGTATCCCATTCACCCAGGAGATGTTGCCACTATGGACAGAATTCAGCCTACTTCTTGCGGTGTATGGAGAAAAGCCAGTGTCATGTTTTTGTGTTGTTTGTTGTTCAAAAAGAGCCAGATCACCTAGATGTGTGAAGAAGCTTTCCACTATGTTTTTTCCCCCATCCTACCTCCCATGATATGCTAAGATGAATCTCATGGGTTTTTATACAACAATAAGCAGTACAGCCTGATGTAGGAGGTGTGTTATTTGAATAGACACATTAATCTCAAGACACAAACAAAGATGCAAGATATTTCAAGTTATACTTAAATTCTTATTTAAATCATTGAGACATTAATATATGAATAAGAAAAGACCATTTCTGTGGCTGTCTATAGTTTTGCTTTGGAATAAATGAATTCTGTCAATACTGGGTGTGGTTTGGTATTGTGGTTTTGTTTTCAGGTGTTTGTTGGTGTTTTGGGTTTTTTTGTTGGTTAGTTGGATTGTTTGCTATTTGTTTTTGGTTTTTTTTTTGTCACAATACACCATGAAATATTCAGCTGTGATCATGACTTCATTATGGGGAGAAAAAAGGACATAAATTTAAGTGTTTTATTAAGTAAGTTGCTTTTGGTAATTTTTCATACACAATCAGATTCAAGAATACAATGCCGAAAGCATGCATCTATCTGTTTCTGTGGGTAAAATAGATCTGATTCAGGAATAACCTGGTCAAAATATAGTTTTAAGTATTCTGGCAAACCCACTTGCTTCAGTGAGGCAAACAAAACCTTGTAACTTAAATGTCTTCCTGATTTGATGCCTGTGATAGGAAGCATAGGGGATACTTTCTTTACCTTTTGAAAAGATATTCTGTGAATTCTTCTGATTCAGATGTGTGTGCTCGTTCAAGCCTTTGCAATTTGTCTTATGAACTTTGCGCAGTGGTCTAACTCAGTTTCGCAAATTGTTGTGTGTTAGTCAGTAAGTCTGTCTTCCTACCATTACAATTTGTGCTAGATCTTACTGATATCACTGGACTTGCCCTGAAGAGGAATCTGGATGAGAAGGTCAACAAATAGCAATGCAGTATACTCTTGGGACTTTGATCTGATGAGGGAATGATGATCGTTAGTACACTGGCTGTTTTTTTCACAGGAGTCATTCTAT
Source organism: Anser brachyrhynchus (assembly GCF_964034855.1). Lineage (NCBI taxonomy): Eukaryota > Metazoa > Chordata > Aves > Anseriformes > Anatidae > Anser > Anser brachyrhynchus. The sequence goes on from NC_137696.1 coordinate 35,765,902, forward strand.
TGACTTCTTTGATTTTGCAACAGAATTAAGCTTGTTCCCTCTTTTGTTGCTTATTTGGATATGTTAATAGGTGTTTGTTGTGGGGAGAGAATGTTGTTGAATTTCAGTCACTCTTGAACAGTGGGATTCAATGACTAACACAAGCTAGATTCTCGTCACACAGGGCATTAACCAGCATGAGCTTAACAACACAGTGTTAAAAATGAGTCACTTAATTAACAAAGGCAGGGAGTGATTAGTACAGACCAGAATAAATGATATCCAGCTAAAAATATTTTCTCTGCTTCGTTCTTTCTATTTATTTTTACTTTAAATTACGTAGATTAGGGACACCAGGCTGATGTATGTCATCATGAAGTCCCAGCCTGAATTTTGCAATAACAGATAACAGCAACAGGTAAGTATGCAGGAAGTGACTCTACAGATGCTCATTTAGAGTTGTTTTGGTTAGGTGAGAGTGTGGTTTGGCAGGGGAGTTTAGTCAGCTGACAGTAACTCCCAGAACACTCAAAAATGTAATGTGTTCTCTACTGTGTATCTTTCTAAATGTCAGCCAGACATCTAGAGACAACACAGAAAACACCAGGCTTATTACCATAGAAATAAGGAACTTGCAGATTTATGTATGAGACTATAACATAGTCGACTTCTGACCAAAGCTGAATACTCTCTCTTCTAATGATTAACGTACAACTTGTCTCTATATATTCAAACTATTCTGTTCTACTTTGCACTGCTTGTTTTCTGTCTAAATTGGGATTACTCCCACCCCATTCTGTCATGTCATTTAGTCATTCCTTGCATGTTTCTTCTAGTAAACCAAAAAGCCTGGTTAGTAGCAGGCCTTTCCTTTCCTTTATTTTCAGTTTTAATTTTGCTGCTGCTTTTACTGATCACCTCATTACTGACAGCAGCTCACTAAAAACATATTCTTTTAAATGTCAGCAAATTCTTTGTACAGCCTTCTTGACAGCTCATGTTTCCATTATGAATAAAACAGGACTGTGAACAAGGTATTTGGTCCCACGAGCCTGCTTCCCCCTTGCCTCTAGGTTTGTAGGGATGTTCTCTTACTCCCCACCTCTAAAATGGAGATGATAATTGTGTTCTACAGGAAGGCAAGGTTAAAATAGCTTATGGATTGTTTCAGTCAGATGACAGGAGCTATACACGTATTAGAGATGTAGCAGAAAAATACAAATCAGAACTGAGGTATGGTAGACAACCATAACAGAAATCCCTGGACTGAAATAATAGCATGCTGCAAGATCAAGATGGAAAATGCAGTACAGGATAACTTGCTAACTTCCCCATGCTGTACAAAGCTGAAGCTACACTGATCACTTCCTTTGTTTATGTTCCTATTATCACTCATTTACTGATGGTATTTTACTTTTAAATAACCACTCCTGATAAGCTTATTGTGGTCTCCTATGTGCCCACAGGAGAATTACAGCAAAAGAGAATGTGATTAGAGGCAGCTGCCAAAATTGGAGGGTAGAAAGAAACAAAATTTAAGCTACATAGGAAATGAGGTGAAATGAAATGAACTAGCCCAGCTGAGATAATATAATGGTATATGCATTTGCCACACTTATAAATAAAACATTGACTTGTTATTGCACTTCCAGGGTGTACAGATCCCAGGGAATTTAACATAACATGATGCACATGTAGGGGCAGAAGGCAAGGTCACATACAAAAATGTGATGCTGGAAATGGCTTTCATGTGGTCTGCGGAGAAGGAAGGGGGGAGGAAGGGCGGGAGGAAGCAAAGAGTATTTAAAACTAGACTCTTTATTATTATTTTTTTTAGAACAAAATTCTATTCAGGACCTGGGCATAGAGAATACGTTAGACTTATAGTGTAGTCACTCAAATGATACAAGATAAGTGTCACTTCATTTATTACTGTCACTGAAAGGTTTCTACATCTTTTTCAATTTTTGTCACCAACTCAATTCATTGAAGCTTGATGTTTTCATTTCCAGCTGATGCAACCCTTTCTGATAAACAGAAGAAAGCATCCAAATAATGTGATGTGTCTTGTTTAAAATACGCAAACGTCTGGGCTTTAAAAAGCCAGTTCTCTTTCTTTAATTCCTGGTGTTTTGAAAGGAAGGAGAAACTCAATAATGTGTGTTCCAAATGGAGTGGGCGAGAATTTGATGAATGAACAGAACACAATTCAGAGGTATCCTGCAGAATGTCTTTGATGTAAATGGGATCTCAAAGTACTTTATGAATTTAAATTAGATAGAAGGATCAAGAAATTAAAAGCCAGGAGAGGAAATTAGGAATTTTATTCAGCTCATGAGGCAGAAATATACAGCTTTAACACAAGAGTAGAGAAAGGTCTTACACTAAGGTAGTAGAGAGAAAGTTGCAATGAATAAAATATATATGGAAGGCAATTCTAAATGTGTTTATAAAATGTGTGTAAAATTCCTTGAAGGTTTGCACAGTTCATTAGAAACCCAGGGTTCTAGTGGAATGGCAAATACAGAAGATTTATTTAAGAGAAATAACTTCATAGCCTCTCTAAAGGTGCCAGGGAGGAAAAAAAAACATTTTCAGCTTCTCCAGAAAGATTTTAGAGGAGGCAGGAAAAATGGCTGTCCATACAGACTAATCCATTTTTACTCTTTATGAAACATAGCATGCAAACAACTTCTGTTTTTTTACATATATATTTCTTTGGGACATTTTTTGTTTTGTTGTTGTTGTTTTTTGCATCCATTCCTTCAAACAAGAACTTCTTTTTGTGGAGTTTTGTTGGCATTTTGAAGGACAATTGACACCCAATTTATTGATCTGTGTCTACCTGCTTATTAGTCATTTTCTGAAAATCATTCAGTATTTCATTTTAAAACCTGCAACAAACACTTTTTGTTCTTCTCAGGTCTTTATAGCATTGCTGTAGTCAACCCTGAAGTCAATAAATGAGGAAATCTTTCAGTATAAGGAATTAATTTAAATCTATGACCAAACTCAATTGTCTTTGATGACAGTGCTCATCGGAGTATTGCTGCCTCCAACCACTGGGTCATTTCAGTACTGTTTGCACTGATTTCAGCTGTTCTGGACCTCAAGGAAAAAAATCTGGTTCCTCTTGCAAAGTAGCATTGGCTCATAGGCACAACTACTAAATTTGTTCTGTTGCTTTCCAGCCTCCTTCCATTGCTGCTGACTTCAAATATTTGTCATTACAGGCAAAGGAGGACATGACAGATATGCCATCATGTGCTAAACCTGGATGCTGCCTGCTCTCACTGTATTCCTGCAGTCTAGAAATACAGCCGGGGGGAGGGAGGTACATTTTTGTAGCAGTTTTCTTGGTCATCTTGACAGCTGCCAGTGTGTTGCCAGCAAAGAAGACGTGATGCAAAGAAGTTCTTATGTCTGAATTCTGTTCTTGTTGCAAAGTGTGCAGCACTCCCAAATGCTGCATGGAGCAAGATGAGTTGCATGTCGTGTCCTGAAGCTTTTACATAGAGGAAAGCAAATCTCTGGCATTCAGTTCTGTAGACTGCTCTTTCTTATACTTAAGGGATCTAATTTCCAAATAATGTTTGGATGATTAACTATAAAAAATGGTGTATCCTGTGTTTGGCATCCATATATTAGCTCTGAGGGCTTTCCGATATTTACAGATATCCCAACCATTTGCACTGCAGCAGGAAACTTGGTATTGCCTACTCTTGCACTAAAACTTCTCAATGCATTTGGCCAGCTCTACTAAAAATAAGTTAAAATTAATCTAATATCATTTTCCAGATCCTTAAAAAATAAATTAAAATAAAAAGAGAGATAATAGCCCTCATAGTCTATTTGTTCTTGAGCAACCTAAACTGACTTACTTTTTATTGACAACTCTACTTGTACAGCTAAAACTCTTCCAAACCAGCTGGCTAATGCCTGTGCAAAGCTCTGCGTTATGAAAGACCAGGCGTAACCAATGACCCACCCATCTGCCCTAACATCTGTGTGACAGCAGTGGAAAAATAGTTCTGCTGAACACCAGAGCACAATCCTTTGATGAATAACTGTGGCCACACTGATACCACAGTGACAAAGAGGCTTCGGTGCGGGCTCAGTACTTGCCCTGTTTGACGTTTCATCAGCCTGCCACCTCCAAGATGGATGCTTGCACAAGCTGGCCTGGCAGGATGCCCGCATGCCTCTGGAGTGCTCTGGCTGTGCTTGAGGCTGTCTTCACAGAATTTCCATGGAAAAGAGAGGCCAGCAGCCTGTAGCAGCCCACAGATGTGTATCTGACATGAAGGGCTGTGTTCTCAGGTTGATGTGCACAATGTCTAGGGTAAAATAAACCTGTTTTGGCCTTCACTGAGAGGCAGCCAAGCACCCGATTGTCACACGTAGCTTGCAAGTGTGATTAGGAGAAGCACTAATGGAAACCTTCCTCATTCCTATCACTGTCCTGTCTACCTCGTGTTCCCTGTGATAAGAATAATGGATTTTCTCATGGCATTAGTAATTTTCTTTTTTTTTTATATTCAGGAAGTTTTGACTGGTAAAGGCATAAAACTAAACAAGACGCAGCACAGATAAGTAGTAGGTAACGTTTTTCCATACAATTCCTCTGTACACATTTTCACTGCAAATGTCACTAAAAGAAAGAACTATATAATCATGGCACAAATAAAGAGCACAGAATAAATACAATAGCCCTCTTGCTGCAAGATATACAGCTTGTACTTATTGAAGTGTAAAGAGTGTACTGAACACTAAGAAATGGATCACCTGTGGTGAGATTGTTTTTCCTATGATGATATGGTTCTACGTGACATGATGACTCAAGAGCAGAGAGGAAGGTAGAAGAATTAGAAAGTGAATAAAGGGACATATCTCTCCATCACTGGAGGAACAGGAAACATAAATAAGTAGAAGGGCAACCTAGCTAAGAAAGTGGGTTGTGAGACCCTTCTAGTGCAGGGGGAAGTCCCAGATTTTAATCCATTCAGTGATTTCAATCCCCTTGAAACTAAAGGCTAAATTTTGTAAGCTCTACATGTAGCCAGTGATGTTCTGTTGCCCTTAGGCCTTCTGTTGCCCCTATGAATGCTCTCTTATGCATATGAATGCTCATTGTTTTGCTTAAAAGGGCTTATAGATCTAAAACTTTTCTCCTCTGCCTTTTAACCTCTTATATAACTGATTATTGTGCTTTCTGCTGAATTTAGTTTTCCAGATGTGTCTGGGATGTTCAGAGCATGCCTTGAGTTCTCTGCAAGGGCCTTGAGCAGAGGTTCAGCACCTCTGCTGCTCGCATCTGTGTTGTTGGAGTAAGAGGAAAGACTGACTCTTCCTCTGGAATGCCTTTGAATTTTTCTTTATTAAATACAAATAGAAAATTTGTGTCTAGCCAAAGTCTGCCTTTAGCTTCTGAGTGACTAAAATTAGAGATGAAGCACACCACCTAGGTCAACTGAACTCTGCCTTTAGCAATTGCATTGCTTCTCTTTGGATTTTTTCATTAAGTTTAAGGTGGTGAGCCACAAAATCTCAGTGCTCTATTAAATGCATTCATGCAGTAATGATGCATTCGTACTCCGTGTCATTTACACCGTGCTATGTCGTCATCTAAAAATTAGGAGATGACCTTAAATTTTAAGTTGTTAGAAAGCACAGAAAAGTTCCAACTAAAATGGTTCTGTGAACCTCAAGAGCAGTATCAAATTATCCTCTTCGGAAAATAATATTTATAAATGTACTTAGCTAGCTGTTTCCCCAGCTACATAAGATTTTTGTGGGAGTTTCTTGATGAAATTCATACTCTTTTTGAGGAATTAGGGGAGTCAAGGAAAAGTAAGTGAAAGAACTGGGTAACTATTCAGGAAAAAATTTATATATGATATTCACGAGGGGGGCACTAGAGCACATTCTTCCACGTGCACAACAAGCTAAAGACCACAAACATTAACACAAATCCTTGGTGCACATAATTTCTCCTAGGATTTCATAATGTTCAACTCCAGTCCAAGCAAGATGATCTGCTGTGTGTTTCTGGCAGATCTCATTTCATGTCTAGCACTCGTGTGAATGAACTTGATGAAGAGCTCGTACAGAACTTAAGTATGTCAGGAAACATATCTCTTCTCGTACAGAAATTCTCCATTATTACACCAATTCTGCTGCTGCACAGGGGGATCTTGCAGTGATTCTCATTTGCCTTGGGGGTGTCATAAGACAGGGAAGAATTCTGAAGTACCTACTATTTCTGCAGCACTAGAGTTGGCAAAATAGATTCTCTGAAGCACTTTCTGACTCAGATCATAGCCAGCTTTTATACAATATCACGTGTAAACTGCAAGTCCTCTTACACAGCATTGATGGTTTTGTCAGGCTTGCATAAGGCTATGGCACCATCTAGCTGCAAACACTTGATTTTTGTTTGTTCGATTAATTAGTTTTAATTTTTACACTTAAAGAAGCATCTTTCGATTTGGCTCTCAGCTTTAATACAGCTAGCACAAAACACAAAGGTTGATTAAGCAGTTCCTACAAATCTGCTTATGGTCTGACCTATGGTTGCCCAGACATTTTCCAGGTCTTCTGCATGTGCTGACTTGTCATCGATCTGTGACAGGGTAGTATGTGAGTGCTCAGTTATGTGCAATGACTTGGTGGAGAGAATGCAGCTGTCCAGGACTCACTAAAAATTGCAAAACTGCTCATCTGAGCCAAGCTCCTAACTTGTATTTCTTCCTTCTGAATCAGAACACATGCTGAAGCTTTATGTTTAATTACAAAATTGTGGTACCAAGCCAAACAGAAACAAGATTTAGGAAGCTAAAACTAAGCACAAAAAATATTATCTTAGAGTAGGAATTATGGCTGTCCTTAAAATATTAACAAACAACTCTACCAAACTATGCTGTTTTATGGAAATTGGAAGTATTTGTTTCTGTGGATCAAATTTAGAAAAGAGTTTCAATTTCCCAGAAAGGGGTAAGAAATATAAATCTGCCCAAATGGTGTCTTTTTCCTCTAACTTCTTAAAAACATGACAAATGTATTTTTGTTTAAAAATAAAATGAAGCACTATAATATTCAAGTTTAAAGGAAAAAGTAAACTTAGAAATGAAACAGCTGAGGGAGCCAAAAGAAATATTTTTACTTAATAGGAAATGGTGTTTTCTCCAGTTTCTTTAAATGGATATTAATTTCTATGTTAAACTAAACCAATATTCCTTCTTTTTCTCTTCTGAGGCACTTCGTACAGCCACCAAACAAAATCAAATACCATGTTATTTAGCCAACTGCACAAAACAGGCTGGAGACATATCAAGATGTATTAGTATCTTCATTGCACTTGATTTGTTTCCCAGAAACCTGGCATAAAAGAAGTAAAATTTGACATTTATAAAATTGGTCTTTTATGCACTCAGTGGCCTTGCAGTCAGAAAAGATGCTTGAGTGGTAATGGAAAGGTCTTCATGAGTGAGTGATCATTGTATCAGGGGACATTATTACATTTGTTGAAAGAACAGGAAGTGGAGGTTTTGCTTTGTCAGTGTTCATCACAAAAAGAGTTCAGAAAAATGCCTCCAAGGAAGATAGAGTACATGCTTTAGAGTACAGAAAATAGTTTAGGGATTTTCTTAAAGATGTCATTTTAGACATGTCAGCTTTCTTTTGTCTTCATAATATGGTTACAGCATTCACTTAGGACATTGTGAAAAATTGCTTGGAGAGATTTATAAACAATACAGGCTTTTCTATCCATATTATTATCAAAGGTCCTTCAGAGAAGTTGAAATGATAGCTTTAGTACAGTTGGATCTGTGCTTTCGCAGCATGCAGCCAGCTCCTTCACCCATCTCTGGGGCTTCAGAAGATTTATTTTGGAAGTTGAAGGAAGCAAAAGCAAGAGATCATAACACCGGTACCTTAAACCTCATGCTCCAGTCCTCAAAGACCGCTACCACAGACACAACAAAATGCGCACTTTCTCCCCAAGCAAGTTTTCTGTTAGCAATTAACCACGCAGTGACCCAGAGTTGTAAGATTTTTATTAAGCACAGCAAGGCTGTTGTTGCACTACAGTAAGGCGAGCCTTTTGAACCAGAGAGGTGATTGCCTTGCATTTCATCAGTTCTATTGACGTAGAAACTTAATGGGATTCAGAAATCAACATCTAACTGCACAGTATACACAAACCCTTTTCCAAAGCTTAGTGAAGTTATCGCATCCTCCTTCCAACACGAGTCCATTGACAGCTCTTCCCAGCTGCTCTTGAAATTTCCCAGAAATTAAAAGAGGAGAAAACTTTTGAATAAGTCATGTGTTCTTTCTGGCTTTCAAGAAGGTTTAGAATGAATTTCAGGGCAATGGTTTGGGACAGAATTCATTATTCTTAATGGCTCACACTTCCAGACTAAGCAAGTGGGGGTAACTGCTAATAAGCAAGCAAGCTATTCTGTGTGTGTATGCACACACACACACAAAAAAAAGGCAGACAGAAAGTCCAAGTAAACTCCCCCAGGAAAATAATAACAGGAACAACCACTTCCCTTTTCTTCCACTTTCTGTTGATGAGTTCTTGATTTCCTGTTCCTCATGTAATAATTCCTTACTGTGTGATGCAGTCTCGTGTTAACACTCCATAAATGGGTCCTGATTCTCCCAGGGAAAGGTCCCACTATACAATGTTCTGAGCATTCATATGCATATGCTTGTTTATATGCTCTCCTGTGCTGGATGATTTATGCCACTGCTGTTTACGTGCTGCTACTGGCTGCAAATGATCTAGCTCTGATCCTTAAATTCTGAAAAGGATTCACCTTTAATTTGGAGGCCTTTAGACTCCTGTTTATGTCAAGATAAGGATACAGGTCAGGGAGAGGTAATTGAATCTGCATATTAATACAGGGAATCTAAACAATGAAAATGATGCCATGTCCAATCCTAAATGATAGAAACCTACTGCAGTAGTGATTACAAGGGAGAACGTGCTAGCTATATGCTGCTGAGGAAAGATAAAGGCATTAAAGTATCTTTGTGCTTTAATGATGTAAAAGATTATAAAGAAATGTGGGTAATTAATTGTTGGACCAGAAGTCCAGAGGGGGTCTGGAAGTCTCTACACTTGCTGGTTCTCAAAGCTCGACTGGACATGGACCCAAGAGGCAGAGGACGGACCAGATAACCTCCAGAGGTCCCTTCAAACACAAACTGTTCTGTGGTTCTATGCAATATAAGTTTAGGGAAAGGTGAGAAAATAAATACAGTTTGGGTAACTTAGCATGCCAGAGGACACAAGGGTAAAAGAAAAACATACTATTGCACTATGCGTCCATACTATTGGATACTGCTTCACACATAGAAATTGGATTAAAATATATATATATATATTAAAATGTCTGTTTGTCCTAGACATTCCTTGATTCAATGAACAAGAGATCTTATTTATTTTTTCCACCAGCTCCTTAACTAATAACTGCTGCTGCTTAGACTTGGTTTTGGTATGAAAGGATATTACAAAAGAATCCAACGAAAATGGCTATACTCCACTCCCCATTACTGTATTCATTTAAAATTAAAGTCCTTAGTTACTTAGTTTAAAAGGGCAAACTTTGAGAGATAAAAGAAATTTGCTACAGCACAGGAATATAAAATACTGAAAAGGAACATAATTTCTTCCCAAACTAGAAAAGGAGGAAGGAATTTACTCAGGGAATTAAAAAAGCTATTATCTCCCTTTTGTTACAGGAGTTTGATACTCCTGCAGTATCTTACATGGCACGGTCCCTTCTGATGAGTTTGAGTATCCCTCATCTAGACCACAGTTACACCTGGGCTGAAAAAATCCCATCTGTTATTTGCATCCCAGTCAAGGGGAAGAATCTTTAGGGATGAGCTTTGAAACTAGCAATCACTTCCCCAAGAATATTGAGAATGAGAATAGGGAAGCCTTGACCAAAAAAGGGAAGTTATACTTTGAAGATTCAAAAGTTGAAAAACAAAACTAGCTGGTAAACATCAGTGTGTGTCTTGCAGTGTTTCCAAAATAAGTGGTGAAATGTAGCTTATTTGTAGAAAAAAACAGTAATAAATGAAAGAAATGTATGGAGAGGATATGGACTGAAGATAACTGATATATAAGCAAATAATAAATAATATCTTGTCTATTTTTTGTGTCGGCACATTCTCATAGAAAATGCTGACAAGAAAAGTCAAGTAGCCTTGCCCTTTCAATGGAGCAAGACTACTAACATGAAAGAGTGCACAGAGATGCAAAGTACACACTGAACAGGGAAACAACTGACCCATGTCTGGTGGCAAGGTTTTTTAAAAAGATAGTCCATCTAGTCTTAAATAGTCCCGTGTGATTTGAGGATAGGATATTATATTTCTATTTAAGAACAGAGTAGTGGGGTGATTCAGATAATAACTGGTCTATTACTTTCATCTCAGATGCACGCATGACAATATTTTTTCCTCTGTAATTTTCTCTAATGGTATGAAAGTACCTGGAAAACAAAATAAAACATATACTGAATTTAGGAAACACAATTTTTACAGACTATTTTAATATATTCTTTGGTAAAATTAATACCTTTTTAGAGAAGAGAAAAGCAATTATACAAGTCTTGCTTTAAAAAGGTGGTGCTGAATGACAAATAATTAAATTTGAGAGATTAGGCTCAGAAGAGAATGGCAAATTGGTTAAGAACTACCTAAAAATGACAAAGAACACTTTGCTGAAAGAGAAGGGCTGGAAAGAGATGACTAGCAGAGCTCTTCGGGATTTGACTTCAGTCTTTTCCTGTCAAGTATTTCCAGTAATGATGTTGCCTCAGAAGCCTGGTGCTCTGATGAAACTTTTTGCATACATGCACTTTGCAGCCATTAGTAAATCAGCGGAGTATTGAATATCAGGAAAAACTGGATTACCATGAGTAACAGAAATGAGGTGAAAGTAAGTTGCACAAAACAGAAGGTCATGCATGTGCAGCATAAATTATTGCTTGTTCCTTAGAAATGAAATGAGAGAAAATCCCATGTTTACTACTCAGCTACATACTTGTACATAGTTTGTCTATTACCAACACATAACACAGTATTCAAAAAGAAAAATACACCTTGGGATCATATTTGGAAATAGATTTCCACTAGCAAATGTACTGAGGAAGAATTAATTTTAATATATAAGGGAGAGTTCAGATTTAAGCTGCTGTAATGATGTATCCCAGAAGGTACCTCTAAGCAGCCACGCAGATGAAGATAAGGATTTTCTTCTTTCTTAATACTGGAAAGAAGCAAACAGAGTGTTGGACTGTGTAGAAAAATGAACAATGTATGTGCCGTGTCTAATGGCAGTTTATAGCACTCTTAAGTGTCTGAGGGCCTCCAGAAATGACTTGGCCAAAAAGCAGCAATGCTCACTGGGCTCACTGCACCTGGAGAATTGTAAGAACAGCTTTAATCACCCAAGAGCAAAATGAATTATGGCAGAACAAGTGCAGGGAAACGCTTTCCATTTCCCTGCTTACTCTAACAGCACATCTAATAAGAGGAATCTAAAAGAGGTGTGGTTTTTTTCACCTGCTCTGAAAAGGGGTACACATTAATGGAAATTGGGGCAAAGATGTATATACAGACAGAGGCCAACTTGTGAATAAACTACAGACAACGTTGGGAGGGTCCAATCTTAGAAGAGGCTTACAGCCATCAGAGCTCCTTGGCTCTAAACCAGTTTCTCAGCAACAGTAAAGGTGCAAGTTGGTGATGTGGCCATCTCCAACAGCAGGTGACTCACCTTGATGGTCCTCAGAGTCCCTTCCTGTCCTACTAAGTTTTACAGGGATTTTTTTTTTTTAGCCAGCTTTTCCCCTCTCCCTTCTTTTTTCCCCTCTGACAAGTACTGCTGTGATTATTAAAGTTGTTACCAGAAAAAGAGACACAGAAGTGCTAGCAGGCAGCGAAACAGAATTATAAAACTCTGTTAATGGTGGTAACTCTGAGCCACTTAGGAAGATAAGCAGAGAGAGTATGAAATGCCAGTGGCTCTTGTTTTGGCATTACCTCCACTGCAATATTTCTGCTTAGAATTACTTTTTGCACATTCTCATTCTCCAGACTCTCAGTCTGAACGAAGTCTCTGTAAACTTCCTCAAGACTGAGTTAATATTCTAATCATACATAAATTAGGAGGACAAAGAGCATATCCTTCCTATTAATCCAAAGACAAACTTTTTTCTTCAATTTAGCTGAAAAATTGGATCAAAGGGCTGAGTACTCTGTAGCCCTGTTCACTCATGCAGTCATTTACCAGTGCAAGATGATTGCAAATTGTTGTACAAGGCAAAAGCCAATGATGAAGCAACTGCTTGGATTATATCTTCTATTTAAAGGAATCTCTCTTCCCCCTCCAGGCATAAATCGTATTAACAAATAATGTTAGCTGTTAAACAGTTTAGTTCTTCTGAAGCAGCAGGCAAACCCGCTGCCAAATTGCCTTTTTTCCAAGGGAACGTGTTCCACTTAAAATTTTCCTGAAGTCTAAATTTTTAATGAAAATTTCTGAGAAAAAGCTTGATGTTATTTTGTTATATTTTGGACATTTTTGAAAATATGTAAAAAGAAAGGAAATATATGTCAGGAAAAATCTGTACATACAAAATTTAAAGTACTAATATGGAAACAAACAGAGCAAATACACCCTCAAGGTGTTCAAATTTACAGACCAAAGATGACAGATTAGAATGAGCCAGAGATTCGAAAGTTTAATTTAATATAACAGCTATGTTTTGTCCTAAAATAAGTAAAACAGGTTTAATTGGGTTTTATTTTTCCTTGCATACTAACCATCTTAAAGGGAGGGCTTTATTATGGCTATGTTCTAGATTACAATTTCCTATGCTAGTCAAATATTTTAACAGCACAAACAAACTGCACTGAAGTTTCCAGAATATTTCTTTGTCATGACCCACAATTAGTTAATGATTTACAGAAAGTGGAGCCACTCCAGCTGGGTGGAAATTTGTGGACTGGCATCAGGTCCTGCAGGATCGGGGTTCTTTTTTTTTTTTCTTGTCTCTTCCCCAGCTCCCTGGCCTTTCTTCTGTCACTCTTCTTGCCAAGTCAGAACTAAGTTCTTCAGGAGAGGTGTTGTCTCCTCTGATGGGTTAGTATAAGGACTTTAGTATGACCTGCCTGTGACAGGATTTTTGTAGCTTTTCCTGTGTGCTTGTTTGTATCCTTCTGTTCATCCACAGGTTCTGCGTGCTGCCACTACCAACCGAAGAGGTCAGGGTCTTCCAGTCTTCCCACAATGTGTCCAAATGCCTACGCAACGGTAAATACATCCTAATGCAGAAAAACTAGGAATTTGGATACCTGCATTTTGTTCCCTACCCTGCACACAAGCATATTTAGCTGTTGGAGCAGTGAAGCATTAGGATGCGCCTTGGGTCTGTGATAGGAAAAAGGGTTTGGTATCAATGTGCTGTGGCAGTTTTACTGCGATGCTACTTCTTCCTGCCCCTGAAGTGTTTCAGAATAAATGAAATGCTGGCTCAGTTAGCGAGTGGCAGCTGCACTGTGAGCCAGGGGCTGCAGGATCCCAGCTACCAGACTACAGTGATGGGAGAAGGCAGAAAAAAGCACTGGCAGTAAAAGTGAAAAGGCATGCTTATTTCGCGTCCTTAGTGAGGACCCTGTTATTTAGTTTTGCTTCAGCTGTCTTGACATTCTTTCCAAAACCACATCAGCAGTGCCCGACAAGCACACAGCTAATGTTTCTGTGTTAGCAGGAAAGCAGAAGCTCCAGAAGCAGAACAATTTCATCAGCGCCTTGCTGCACGCACACAAATGATCTCTGTTTGGATGCAGATGTGGTGGCACTCTGTCTGTGCTTCCCTTCAGCTGAGCTGGCACCTCTGCAGATCCCGGCTATGCAGCATGTGACAGTATGTGCTCTGTTAGCTTCAGCTCAGCAGGGTCCTGCCCTGCTGTGCCATGCACTACAGGTAGCGTGTCCAGCATGAAAAGAGTGGAGTTATCCCCCGGGAACCTGGCTGACACCACAAGCTGCTTTTAAAGACAGTTATCCTCCCTAAGATGTGTAAACTGAAAAAGGACTTTCTCTGGACTGCCAACAAATGAGGCACAGAGTTGCTTTCGTATTTGTCTCAAAGTCACCTCTGACTCAAAATCCGTTACTGGAGAAGGAATCTGAACTATGCAGGCTTCCTGTCCTCTGTAACTTTGCCAAAGTCCAAAGAAAAAGTGTATAATGAAGCTCTCATAAGTGAGTGAATGTTATATAAACTAGGTTACTGTAATTAAATAAATGTGAGGATTTAAAGAGACTGATTAAATCAATGTTCCTTAGACAATTGGAGGGGGAACCATGTAAGGAAATTATTTTGTTTAGTTATCAGTCCTTGTGGCTACAAAGTTATTAACTGTCACTGGGACGGGCGTACAAATTCTAGCCAAAGAAAGGTACAGGGAGAGTCAAATCACTTCTAGGTTGGAATTAAAGTTGCAAGTGTAGCCTTTGGAAATTACAGGTAATGAGGTTGTAAATAATTTCCCAGAGGCAGGGTTGCACACAAGGGAAAAAAACAGTTTGAAGACACATCACTTGTCCAGGTGACCGTAGAGGGACATCTCAGTATTACAATTAGAGGTCCTAACCTATGAAATACGTGAACATCTGAGGTTTCAGACAGCAAGGTTTCTAACAAAGGCTACCCTAGGATTTGATTTGATTTGATTTGATTTGATTTTTTCCCTGTACCTGTGAGCATCTATTTCTGCCCACTGATAAATTCTTGTGTGGAAAAATGTTTCTCTCACTCCTCCATCTCAGATGCACAGCAGGCAGATGGGAGGGATGGAAGATAAAGGTGAAGGGTTTGGAAATAAGGGCTAGAAAATGGGATGGACAGTGGAACAGGTGAGCAGAAGCTGAGAGAGGAATTTAAGAGAGTGGAAACAATAATAAAGCAAATAAACTTTGAGAAGGAACACTTATGTAAGGGAATGAACCCAGAGTATGCAGAGATGGATGCCAAAACCATGGCTATTTATTTCCCTAGCTACCTGATTTTGCAACTTTAACTTCGGGATTGGCTGTGGAGTGGAATAGTCTACAATTCCGTTATTAAATTTCAAGGCTGGGGAAAAGAAAATAGAGGGAATTACTATTACCCAATAGGGTGTGGGTTTGCAGCAGTGGACATCTGAAACTCCAAAGCAGTAACTGTCTTTTCTGTCAGTTCCAAGTCCCTCTGAACCTTCAGGCTGATGGTCTTTCTTTTACCCCTTTCCCTCCTGTTTTAAGAAATCTGACGGTTTTTCAAAAGGTGCTACGTTGCACTACAGAGAGAGCTGCAATTATGTAGAGGAAAATATGTCATGTTAAAGCATGCTGGAATCTTACGGAACAGTTACAGATCTTAACTGAAAAGATGCAAAGTCTTTGTAGAAAGTTACAGTCACTTGGATTTAAAGGTTATTTGGCTTCTTGAATGTAGGTGTCATTTCCAGCTGTATCCGAAACCTAAGGTAAATACTAAAATTAAGAATCTTAGCCCCACTCCTCTGCTAAGTCCTTTTTCTCTCCATTTTTTGCCATGCTGCATTTGAGTGAAATGCTCAGCCTTCCTCATGGGTATCGCCCGAATGTTGTGTGTATTGATTCACGACAGCAAGATGCGGACTGACTGCCGAGCACCATTGGGTGTCTTTTGGAAAAAGAAGTCTTCATCAAGATAAAGTTATTTTCTTTGGCCAGAAGAAGAAATAAGCTTGTAAACAGCAGCAACACAAAACCTTTTTGACTCAAAGCTATAGTGCCAAAAGAGGCTTTAGTGCACTGATCTTTCCAGATTTTGAAAACAGGCAAAGCTGCCAAGCTCAACAGAAAAGAAGGAAAAAAAATTTAAAAAGGCATTCCACTGTCTAATATGGACAGACTTTCCAGTAAACAAGAGTCCATTCAGGTCATCGTTGAACTAGCTTGTTCCACTTTCATGTTTTATTTTATAATTAATTTTCTTGTTTGTTTGCTTGTTTTGTTTTGTTTTTAACTTTACACCCACAGGGTTTGAAGCTGAAATAAAGTGGTCAGAAGATCAAACTTCCAGGGCTGAAGTCCTAATGAATACATCACTAGCTACAAGGAAATACAAAGCTAATAAAATGCTTTAAGTGCATCCTTCCTGTGGAATAAATAACTCATTCTCACTTCCCCACAGTGGAGTATTTCAGAGACCCAGCGGTTAGCCAGGTCTGAGCAATTACCACTGCAGTGAGTGAAAAGCTTCAGAAGAGCAGCTACTACAGAAAATAAAGGCTTTGACCTCCCAAATACACTGGGCATAGGTGTGGTAACTTTTGAAACCTCTCTCCTGTTGGCTTCGCTGAGGTTAGACTGGCTGCCATTGTTTACATTGTAATCTCTCAAGGGCTTGATTTTCTGGAAGCTAATAGACTTTGTAGTCTATTTGTAGTGAAAGTGAGTAGCAGGAACCAAATTCTCTTCTCTAAAGACAACATTTCAGGCCTCCTTTTCCTTCATCAAAAAGACAAAACAATGCACACACACACACACACACACACACACACAAAGAAAAAAGAAAGAAAGCTTTCCCAAAACATTGTCACGTTTTGACTTTTTCTGGATATGTAGCTTATAAACTGGCAGTACAGAAACCTTTGGGAGAAGAAGAAATGTGAAGAGGAGAGAGTGAATCTGCAAACAGCTCCTTCCTTTTTTCTCTTTTTTTTCTTTTTTTTTTTTTTTCACAAGATGATAGCCAAAGATGTGAGAGCGAAATATTCAGTGAGATTCTGTTTGCTTAATCACAGTTCCATTATTGTGATTTGCAAGATCTGAACAGGACCGTAGCGCCTAGGGGATATGAAATGACAGAGAGAAATATCTGTGGAAAGCTAAATTGGGAAATGACTTACAGTATCTGCAAAAATATAATCTTTGATATAAACAACTACAAAACAATAATGCCACCAGCCCACAAAGATGCCCTGATGTTTTTATTAGTTAGTTTTATTTTATTTTGTTGCATTTTTTTGCATTGCGACTTTCTAACTTGACAAAACCCTTTGGATATAAATTAACTTTCTCGGAATGCTGTTTGCTACAGTTTAGTTTACCTTGAGGGGATGCTTAAGAGGCTGGAAGTTTGCTTCTTTAGCAAAAAAATAGGCAGAAAATAAATCCTTTTCTAGGTAGATGCTACTGTGTTGTTGTGAAAGTTACCGGGCAGGTAGACGTTTGAACTTAGGAGGAACCAAAATGACTTCCAAGAGGCCTCAAACAAAGCACAAAAAAAAAAAAAGGTCAGGAAAGTTTTTGTTTTTGCTGACTCTTTTGTTGGGATGTGAAGAAGAGTTTTCCCTGTTACTAATGATCATTCTTGCTTCAAAGCAAATGTTGTGGAAAATATCCATCATATTTCATACGATCAGATTTCCAGCTAACTAAACAGCTGTTTCAAACACAAGGACCAACACTCACATTGGAAAAGAGGTAGAACTGGAGCTGCCTGAGGTAGCCCCCCAAAAGTTAAGCTGAGACAGGATTTGACTCTGTCCAAACTTTTTTGGTTATATCTGTGTCAACCTTATTTGGTGGGGTTGTTCTGTGTCACTGTATTTATTTATTTATTTTACATTTCTCAGGGTTTAAACATGATAAGCAGCAAAGCTGTGGTCAGCCCATAAATGACCTGTTTATCAGGAACTTTGTGTAAAGGGTGGAACTCTCCAGTCTTGTTTCAGATTTATGAATAAATAAATAAATAAATAAATAAGATATAGAACAGGAGGACTAGAAATGCTACTATTCCTCAATTGTGTCATGCTGTATGCTTGGTGATAGCATTTCATGTAAAGGAAGAAAGCCAAGGGAAAAGAGAATAGTCATACAGAAATAAAAAAGTCAAACTCACAGCAAAAATATTTACCCTTCCTTCCTCCTTTCCTTTCTTGCTTTCCTCCCTCCCTTTCAACTTTTCTCTCTCCCCTCCTTCCTTCCTTCATTTTTCCTCCTTTCCTTTCCCCTCTTTCCTACTGATAACACCCTCTGGCTTTTTTGGCATTTCTTGATTCTCTTTCTGCAGTGTAGCAGTGTAAAGGTAAATATAGACTTAGATTTATCACGTATGATCAGTTGGATTTGTTGGTATTCTACAGCCCATGGACATTATATAACGCTTTCTCAGTCAAATAGGGAATGCTGAAATGTTCATCTTTATGAGTTGAGTAGTGTTAAATTAATGTTCTTTCTTTTATTATTGTTGTGAGTATAAAAATCGGAAGACATCAAAGAAAATACAGCAAAGAAGGAGGGGCAATAAGATAAGGGAAGAGAGGGTTTCTCCAGCACACAGAAGAAAAAGAAGGATAGGAGAAGACAGCACTGACACCTGTTTTCTAACCAACATGGCTGGTTCCATACCAATGATCTTTAGAGCAGTGTGAGCAGAGTGGCTGGTTTTGTTCTGACTTCTGCATTTGTTAGCACTGATGCATGTAAAAACATTAATCGACATCTTATCTAGGAACTCCACAACGGGTGGCAGTGTTCTCATGAGTATTTATAAAATGCCTATTTTTAACAACCACCTCTGTTTTTGACATATCCTTGTTAATTCCGTGGCAGCAGTATGTCACAGAGAACTGTGGATGTTACTCTGTGTCAGCGACCAGGAATAAACACCAGCAGGAATGTCATGCCTCTTTCTAAAGAGGAAAGCAAACTGCAACTGAAGCTTCTGCTTTGTCAGCAACCTAGGATTTCTCAACTGCAGATAAGAATATTCATGCAGTGGTGTGCTTTGAAATGAAAAATGCTGTGAAGCTCAGGAACAACTGTAAGATGTGTTAAGCCAGTCCTTCATGTATGCCCTGATGTTTAACAGTTAGTCTCTATCCTAGTGGTATTTTCTTTAAATGAGTGCCTATGTTGCTTATTAATAATGGACGCAAAGAGGGGTGACATTCTGCTCTTGCAACATATAGACAAAATAATCAGAGTTGAATTTTCAAATTCCAGTTATTTCCTGCTCGATTTGCAGGAAGCCAGACATGGTTGCTTGCCCTAGGCTTGCTCTAGACTAGGCATTCTTGTAGCCTTTCCTAACTGTAGCCCCAACACAAGCCCTGGCTCTGTTCCAGCCTCATGTGTGGACAGGATCACATCTTCCACTTTGCCCTGTTTTTTGTTCAGGTTCCGTGCTCAAAGTTTCATTAGGTGTTGCAAAACTCTTAATGAGTGCCTAGTTTGGACAGCAACGCAATCATGATTCAGTGTGACAGCTCCATCAGCTCACATGCTACGCTTTCTCCTTGATTTTTTTTTTTTTAATTACTATTTCATTATTAGCAAATATTTAAAACTTTGTCCTTATTTGAAGCATCAGAGTAGTCCAGCACTTTATATCTTTGTTTTGTTCTGGAATATGCTCACAGAGAACACTGGAACATGGACCGGACTCTGCCCTTTCATTGCCAGGGTGGGTGTAATGCTTCTTGGCCAGCAAACTGACTTTTATGAATAGCACAGTGCAGAGTGTCTTAATAAAAGCTAGTTAATCTCTGAATGTGCAACAGTGCTGAATTAGACCCGGAAGGCGTTAAGCATGAAGTCAGCAAAATCTTGAAAGAAATAAAGAGCTAAATAAGACATGGGTAATCAAGGTTCCGCGTAAGACAGAAAAGAAAGCAGCAGCGGGAAGGGCAGGCAATTGCATTGTTTGGAATTTGGACTACAGAATTACTCTGTGCCAAACATAAATGAAAGTCTGCAAAATATCTGGAAGACAGCTGAAAGCATAGTGGCAAGTTTCTGAGGATCCTAAAGCTGCCTTGGGCTTCACTAAGCGACAGTGCTTTCTTCAGTTAGATGTAGCTAAGTATCATTTTGCTGTGGTAGAACATCACACACAACTTTGGATACAATGCAAGAGCATGCCACTGCACAGCATCTTGACCTAAATACACAAACCTCAAAGTTTTAATTTTTCATAGCATACTAGTTCTTCAGACAGCTGCTGAGACAAGCACAGAAACCAAACCTCCAGCTGCTGTCTCAGATGAGCAAAACCACTGACTTTTCATGACCTATGACGTGACTTTATCCCAGTAAAGTTACAAAGGAATCTTCTCTTATGCAGGTGCTCCTTAAATTTATTTTACAGTTTTGTTTAAGTCTGGGCGAATGTTTCTGTCAAGCAACAGTAGCTAGTTCTGAGAGTGAAAGGTTGCCTTTGGAGTTGTAAAAGCTAGTTTTATGCCAGTTTAATGAGATATGCCTATATTTGTATGGTATAATAAAACTGGAAAAATACAAGGCTTCAAGTATGCAAAGACATTTCATTTCTTAACTCTCCTGGTATGCTCAGCCCCACCATATTCACTTAGATTACAGAAGTAAGTCAAGCTTAATACAGTCTTTAAATAATCTAAAATAACTATAGAACCAATCCCTTCACTGTGAGTAAAAACGTTCAAGGGAGAATGATGCCAGGGATCCTGTGGATTTTTTTAATGTTGGTTAAGCAAATTATAATTTTTGTCTCTTCCTGAGGTATTGTAATGAATTTTGGTCTTTATTCACTTTACACTTTGTTAAACTTTTTTTGCAGTTGAAATGTTCACTTAATTGAACAATTATGGCATTTAATATAAGGCTAAATTCCTTTCTATATTTCAGCTGTCATCATCACTTGCTGTTTAATTAAATTCAGGAAATCCTTTAATTACAGTTATTTCTGTTCTACAGGGAAGGGTGACGCTTCATAAAGCTACTGTAAATGTAACCATCAAGCTTGCTTCTACATCTTTTGAAAATTGTAATTAAAACCAGTATTTGCCTTGTTATCTTCTCTATTGTTTTGATTTGTGTATGTTACCTTGACATCATCCCAGTGAGAGTGGTTTCATAACAGACATTTGTTCACATCACATCATTCAAGTCTGTATTCCTTCTCAGATGTCTCAGCTTTAATAATAAAAAAAAAAAAGTTAAATTGAGTTGAACCTTAATGTCTTCCTGTTAGCTTCCATTCAGCCTAGTAACTGAATAAAGTCTAAAGTCTGAATACTAAAGGCTGAATTAGAAGGCAGCATTATGATATAAAGCAAGGATTTAAGTATAACCTGAGTAAAGATTTGAATCTGTACCAATACGTATAGCTACGTCTTGAAATAATGGCTGACACAAGCAATTACAGGGCCCAGTTATTCACGCATCAAGTACAGTACAGGTGAAGTGCTAAAGGATTAAGACTGCGATTACTGAATGCAGGATTTCTCATCCACATCTCAGCAAAGAATTGTTAATGCTTTTGTAACCATTAGTTGCAAGAGCAAATACCCTCGAGACAGTAATTTGGTAATGAAAAACCAAATAATTTAAACTGGAAGAGTAAACATAAAAGCAGCATGGTGTATAAAGGTATGAGTTGTACTTTAAGCAGCTGTAGCAATTCAAGAGCTGTAAAGTTTCAATGTCAAGAGCAATAAAAGTCATATATGGAAACGTGTCTTCTGCAAGTGTAAGTGACACAATTAGGGGAAACTTGGGGGGAACCGAGTCCTCCTTTCAGGTATGAAACAAGTTCAGAACAACTGCCTCAGGTGCGGCCTGGTACGGTGAGGCCGAGCATTGCAGAGCGCGGGCCGTTGGTACCTACTGTCCCACCCCAAGATGGGGATGGCAGGCCTTGAGACGCTTCTTCATGAGGCCCCCGGCCTGTGAAAGGCTGGGTGTGTGTGGCAAAGCGTACCAGGCTGGAAAACCAAGATATTCTGTTTATGCCCCATGAAACTAGGACAGAAGTCCCATCTTTTGACAACGCCTCACACAATGTCATCACGACTCAGACAGGACTGAGGTGGAAGGCTGTGTTTTCACTGGGAGCGTTCTCCAACTGTTGATAACTGGATTTCTGCGTTTCACTGATAACTGGATTTTGCTGTTTCTGTGTCGCTGTCACGACACACGTTGTCAGGGCTGGCCGACCGCCACCCCCCCTGAGGGCAGCGAACTACAACCCCCGGCGTGCAGCGCGGCACCGGCGGCCGCTCCCCGCCGCCCACGTGATGGCGGGAGGCCGGTGCCGTGCCGGTGCCCCCCGAGCGGCGGCGGCGGCCGCATGGCGGCGGCGTGGGGGCGGCGCGGGGGCTCCGCGCTCCTGCGGGGGGCGCTCGGGGCGGCCCCGGGCCGCGCCTGCAGCACCGGGGCGCCTGTCAGGGCTCCCACCGGCACGGCTCAGGTGAGGGGGGGAGCCGAGGGCTGCGGGGCAGGTAGGGGAAGGTTCTCCCGGTGCGGTGCTCCGCGGGGTGGCTGGGGGGGGCTGCCCGAAAGGGTGCGGGGTGGCGGTGTGTTAACGGGCGTGGGGGCGGCGGGAGCCCCGTGTGGTCCCGGAGCGGGCTGCGAGACCGGTGCTGAGTCATTTGGGGTGGTAGGAATTAATTTGGCGTGCCACTTGGGGGGGGGGGGGGGGGGGGGCAGTCAGCGAAACTTGGCCACCCGTGACTGTGCCCTCGCTCCGTGTGAGGGTGACATTTCAGCCTCTTGCACCGCACCGCGGCTGGGTGCTGTCCGGACCAAAGGAGAGGTTGCACGGTGGCACTTGCTTTGCCTGAATCCGAATTAAGTGCTTCGGCAGCGCTCGGCGTCGGGGTCCGAACGGTCACACGAGCCGTGCCACGAAGGCAGCAGAGGTGGCCGGTTCTGCGCCCCCAGCCCCGCTTCAGGTCCCTCGGATCAATTTGGTCTCCTGGTACTCAAATGCAAGAGGCGAAGCTCTGCAGAAAGGCACAGCTGTTTAACAGAAACGGAGTATGACATCCACACTGATCCCAGATGGCACTTATTGATTTTATTTTATTTTTCCTGGTGACTCCATGGCTGGCTTTAACAAGCACAAAATAAGCCAAAGCTACTAGCGACAGTCTTTGTGTCATCAGAATTGAATGCGTTCACTACTGTTCATTTATCTACTGAAAAAGTCAAACGGGTTTGTACAATGCTTTGTTGAACTCTTACTTGGCTCAGTAATCTAGAGAGCATCTTGAGTTTCTTTTTTTTTATTATTTTTCTTAAACTGTATATATTTTAATAAGTTCCGATCAGAATTACTTTTAATTACTTTCAGTAAATCAAGTCGCTCTTGCATATAGCCAGGAGATCTTCTAGTAGAGCTTGATTACAATGCCCAGCTCTGAAACCCCTGTTTCCTTTGGGGCAGAAAGCCACAGTGGTTGGAAGCATGGAAGTGGTTGAGAGATTTGTGCGTGCGGCACAGTAACAGTGACAAGCGTGCTGGAGCGCTTGCTGATACCCTGCAGGGCATGAGAAGCAAGCCAATGCAGAAGCAAAGACTGTGCAAACTTCCTAACTATACCGTGAGATGTATCTACAAAGTTGTTTGTAAATCGTTTAGAAATGAAAGGCAGAACTTGATGAGGTGATTATTGGACTGGTTAGTCCACATGTTTGAGCCTATTAGTATTTATGATACAACTGTCAGTCTTAGAGGTGTGACTGTCATGTCGTACAGGCTGTAATCCCTTTTTTAAGACTAGATAACGCCAAGTAGCAACATGCACACTCTGAGAGCTGCTTTTCTATGCTTGTTTGGCTGTGTACAAGGGTTTTTTGAGTAATTCACAATTAACAATGGAAAGTCTGATGCCAGCCTGTCATCTTGTCCATATGATGGTACATGCCCAAATGATATTATTCAATTAAAAAAAAGAAAGAGGATTATGTGTTTCTACTACAGAACAGTGTATTTTCCACTACAATAACCAAATGGCATTTGTACTTCTTTATTGTAAGCTAGAAGTTTACAGGCAAAAAAAAAAAAAAAAAAGAGGAAGAGAGGTTTCTTAAGGTAGTGGGGCTTCAGTGCAGTAACATAACATTAAGGAAATTAGTGCCTCTTTTTTTTACCCCTTTGTAGATGTATAATTTCCAGTAATTGTCTTTGACATCCTGCTATGAAGCGTCCTTTCCGCTTCTGCTCATGTAGATCATGTAATTCAAACACGGTTACCTGTAATTTTCTGTGATCTCATTGAAATCTTCACCGCTAGGATAAAGGGAAGAGCCCAGCTTGCTTAGAGAAGACCTGATATGGCCTTTCTTCTTGGCCAGTCGTGCCTGAAACTCTCTGTGTCCTGGAGCTCCATTTTGTGGGTAGCTGGTCAAAGTCTGCGAGCAGCACTTTCTGTGCCAGAAGCCAGAACTGAAGCATGTTGTTTAGGGCCAACTGTTGTGCAGCAGCTGCAGAGCCCTCAGAAAAAACATTTGTCTTGGACTTTTCAGCTCAAACCTCATCCTGGCACTTGACCTACTTAGACCCATTTCAGCCTCTGTGGTTGTATAATTTCCAGGTTGAACAAGGACGCTCTGCCACTGCTTCCCTACCCAAGACGTTAAAGGTGAGGCATGAAACAGAAGAGCTTTTGCTGAGTTGTCTCTGTGATGCTGTCCCAGAGCATGAGGCATTATACTGAAGGGACAGCGCTGGTGCATAGACCAGTGGGACTGCAGGCCGAAGGGGCCAGCAGGGTTTGGCAGCAGGAGCCATGCCAATGCTGATGTAAGTGCATAGGTTCTGGTGCTCCCTGAGGCCCGTCCAGAAGAAACGTTTGCAAGCATTACTGTTTCATAGCGCACAAATATCACTGGGATAAGGTGAAGGTAGAAGGCTAGAGAAAGTTTAGTACTTGATCTTCAGCTTGATAAATAGGTGACGTTCTACTGTCTTCCCCTTGGGTTTCACTGAGCCTTTCCAGTATCTGTCAGTTTGTGGTGGTCCTGATGGTTAATGATAATTCTAGTGGCAGCTTCCAATTTTGCTGCATTGTTAGAAGAGTTTTAGAAATTGCAGGTGAATTGACAGGTCTGAAGGGTTGACAGCTTGTCAAAATATAGCTGGTAGGTGCAGTCATCTAAGCTCTTATTCTTTCGGTACTAGTTTAGAACATAGGATTGACAGCCCAGAGAGTGAAATTACCTTTTCCTAGATCTGTTGAAGCACACTGTGACAGGGCATACTCCTTCTATGTGCAGAAGTGTCTCCTGTCAACTATGGAGAAGGGAATTAGGGGCTGGCCCCTAAGTGAAAAAGTTATGTGGTTGGACATTGATACGTTAGAATAGCTGCAGCCACCTTCTTTCCCAACTTTAGGGAACTGAATAACCCATTCCCTGTAGCCTGGGAACTGTAGCCGGCAACATTTGCTTTTTCTGTGCCCTGATGGCTCATTCAGAGGCTGCATGTGACTCTAGGTCCAGCCTCACCATATTTTACCCCTTCACAAAATCCTACTTACCCAACTGCCTGAGAGTGAGCTTCATCCTTGCCCTGAGTTACTGGGAAAGCAGCTGAGTTTTCACCCCTGACATTTGGTCCTCCCTAAGAAATTGATTTAAAACAAAAAAAGTGGCAGTTCTGGGTACAGTGGCAGATTTGGTAATACAGGATCTGCTCCTGCTGGAGCTCAACCTGGACACTTCTGAATTCATTATGGGCGTCTCCTAATTCCTCCTTGCTGACATTAAACTGGACAAAAACTGTACTAACAGCTTAAAAATTCCATCCTCAGTTACTCTCTCCTCCCAGACAAACCCATCTCTGTATGACGGGAAGCTTATGAAAAGAAATTCTGGTAGCTCTGTAAAACTTCTGTTTTTAACCATTCCCGTTTTGTAAGTATCTTGCAGCTAGAGACAAAAGTTGTTATCTCCAACGGGAACTGTAAGGAATATTAACACCGGCTGCCTCGTGAGTGCCTGTTCTTTAAATACTGCTTCTTGAAAGTAAACTTCAGAGTAATTACTGAAGGTCAGTGTTATTCCGCATGTAAGTCCTTTCACTTTAGTTTTCTTGTCTGTAGCAACCACCCAGCCACCCACGTGGATGGCAGACCCAGGAACGGAAGGAACCATTGCTTCCTGCATCCCACGCCATTGAAAGTTTCTTCATGAAAATAGGAAATTACTTAAAGTACGTTATTGTCTTTGGAAAAAAAAAGTATGCTGTTTTGGCATCCATTCTATAAATTCGCTAGTTTCCCTGTCTTGCAAAGGACAGCGTGTCACTTCTTTTCTTGCCTGTAGTTCTCACTCTAAAACAGAGGGGTGGGAGGTTGACACTGTTCTGCCTTCAGGTGTTGTGGGTAAGGAAGCCTGCTCCTGCAGAAGGTGCAAAAATGAGTGACTAAGAAAGAAATAGGGGAGGAGTGTTCCTACAAGGACTAAAATCTTAATGAGAGTACTTTCCTCTTGAATATGGTCACCTTTCTAAAATGATAGGAAGCAGAACATCAGAAATCCAACCTGGCCAGAAAGCAGTGTGGTTTTCAAAGAAAATGCTGCAATGTGGATTTCAGTGAAAATACTTTTGTTATGATTTTTGAGATTGGCAGTATTTAAAATGTCTTCAGGTTTAGTCTGTTCAGGGTTGAGTTTTCTAACTGGGGAACAGCTATGGTTGAAGTCTAAATATTTAGCTGGGCTTTTCTACAGCTTGTATTCTCAGAAATTTTCAGAGTAAGTACAGAAGAACTGGCATTTCTAACAAAGTAAGTTCCCAGTTTTTGATTTTTTGGTTGGAAGTAGACCAATAAGGAATTTGCAAGCAATCCCAGGTGCTCAGGCTGCAGCAATTCCCCAGTGAGATTAAAAACCATGAATTGTTCTGCCTGTGCACACATGAAAAGATTCCTGTGCAGTAGTTCACCTACCACCTCATGCGTATGTCTTAGAGTATGCGCGTATGAGCAGTGTGCATGCCTGAGGGTTGATTGACTTTTACAGCTGTTGTCACTGACATCTCTGGTACTGCAGAGGAGGGAAGGCCGGGCCTCTGGAGGACTGGGTTTTTACCACTTGGAGGTCTCCAGTTGTGGCTGTTGCGAAACAGAAACTGAAGGAGATTTTTCTTCTGGCAGAAGAGCAATTACTTGGAAACTAGAACCGCTGTTTTATCAGGGTTGAGCAGATGCTTTCTGGGCTCTGAGATCAGCCACTTTGTGTCTCCTTTATCTTCTCTAGCCCTTCCATGGCCAAAGTTATTCTTAGATATCTTACTATCTAACCACAAACCCATTTGGATCGAGAAGTGTAGTAAGTTGTTTAAAGGCTGGTGGGACGATTGTGCTGCCAAGGAAGACTGCTTCTGCTTGTAAGGTCAGCAGCAGCCGTGGTGTTGGCTCAGCTGGAGTCAACATTGCTTCAGCTGCTGGTGGCTGAACTTGGGCCTTCCCCCCAGATGACCTTTGCTGACTGACCTATGTGCTCACCACAGGTGTCCTCTGCCTTCCACCCACCCCAACTCTTAGAAATGCTTTCATAATAAAATATTTTGAGGGAAGTTACCTGGGTTATTTAACGTTATAGCTGACCGTTGGGGCAATTTCTGGACACTCTGCGGGATGAATTCCTGTGGTTGCTACTGAAGATGACCAAAGCCAGGGAGGTGTTGGCCACGGCTGTGTTTGTTTCTGCCCAGTCCCTTGGCATCGTCCCGTATTGCCAATTTTAGCATGGTTGGAGATTTCACAGGTCTGTTTTGTTCTAGATGGAAATTGTGAGTTTTGCTCAGTTAAGCAGTGTCAATACTAGTTGATGCGTCATTTTGTCCAGCTCCTCGTTCTGCATCTTAGATTTTTGTCAGAGCTTTATTTAACCCTTTACCTACTGTGGCTTATCAAGACTAGCAAGCATGATTTTGACTGGAGGTGCAGTTCTGTGGCTGAATTTTAACCTTGACTTTTATTTTTTTCTTAACTTTTTAAACACTGCTGTATCCAGAAATGGTTTGGTAGGTGCTTTGTCACTGGAGATGAAGTTCACTGTACTTCCATGAATCTTTTGTCTTTCCACTGATTTTCTTAGCTGGTTACTCAGTGTTTGTGTGTTTTTGTTGGGTTGGTGTTTTGTTTGTTTGTTTTTGTGTGTGATTGACAAGGTCACAGTGAAGGTGGTTCCTGGATCATTGGTTCTAGCAAGTGAAGAGACAAGTGATTGAAAAAGCTGCCTTCTGTTCCGAATGAAAAGCCTGAAGCACCTGTGGCAAACTGGCTATATCTTAAAATGCGCAGGGAAAATTTGTAATACTATTCTGTGGAATTAAGTAGGGTGTGAAAATTAATCACTAAATGTCTGGGTAATTAAGAGAAACTGTTTGTTTTTTTTTCTTGTGCTGCTGTCCTGATTGGGGGGGAGGGAGGATGGGATAATTATCATTTGAGTTCAAAATTAGTATTTATACATCAAGTTTGTATTGAGGATAGCTATTCAAATATTTAGCTCTTTCTTATTTTCCTTCCAGGAACTAGAAAGCTCAGGAAGAGGACGTTTTCTACTGGAACATGCTGCTCCCTTCTCTGCTTTTTTGACAGACAGCTTTGGGCGTCAGCACAACTACTTGCGAATTTCTTTGACAGAGAAATGCAACCTCAGGTGTAAGTGTCTGTTTTTTTGCATAAAGCTCTTAGGCACCAGTAGATAGAAACATTGTGTAGTTGCCAAGAATTGAGTTAGAATACTTATTGCTGTATTAGCCCTGTGTTATGTTCCTCATCTTGGCAAAACAATGATGCAAGATAATTAGAAACTGATTCGTGTTGAACTGCTGATAGGACGGGGAAGCAGGAACAAGCCTCAGGATCTGCCAAAGGCGGGTCTTTCATCAGACTTGGCATGGTTTGGATGATAGTGTTCATGGCTGTTTGTATACCATATCTAAAGTATGTGATAAGCATGAGAGCTCATACCTAGACAGTCCCACAATTACATCGACAAAGTCTGCAGCAATGTTCCCATTTTTGCCAGGTCAGATTGGTGTCTGTTTGAATGCAGGTATGATAGAAATAAGGTCAGCGTTTCCTTTGAAGTGGGTCTGTTTTAATTTAAAGAACCATCAAATGAGTCTCGAGTTTTCTTTTGAAACAAGGAAATTGCTTGTAAGATTTGGTGTATGGTCTTATCTGTATTTAGGAAAGGCAGAGTCAGATGACATCCGTTAAAGGCAGTTGCACTTTGTGTGTTTTGCATATCAGTGTTAGATCGACTGCTGCTGAATATTTTTGCCATATATTTCTGTATTCTTTCTTTCAGGTCAGTATTGTATGCCAGAGGAAGGTGTCCAGCTAACTCCGAAATCAGAGCTACTTACTGCTCAGGAGATAATCACCCTAGCAAGACTGTTTGTGAAAGAAGGTGTAGAGAAGATCCGACTGACAGGAGGAGAGCCACTTATCCGACCTGATGTGGTTGATATTGTAGGTGAGTTCCTAATAAATAAACCGTATTTCAAAGTGGCTTGCTATATATTTGTCTGCTTATACACCTATAAATATCTGCTAATATAGTCCCACACCCGGAAGAGTATATGTGAAGTGGTGATGCTTTTTCCCAACACTATAAAATATAAGGTAGTTCCCATTAGAAAACGTCCAATTCTGCTCTTTTGCTTGGACAGAACTTGTCACTTGTCACTTCATAATGTAACAGCTGAACTTATGCATTGCCTTCATATTCAACATCTATTAGAACACCTTGCAGTTATGCAGCGTAGGGGTGCAAAATCAAGAACTGATTCGACCAGGTTCTGATGGGGTAAGAGGTGATACATTTTAAAAACTAGAGGACAAAACAGGTTCTTTTTTGTTTTGTTTGTTTGTTTTTTGATGTCACTTGCTCATCTATGTTTAGTTAGGAATGGCAGGAATGTCTGTGCTTTTATAGTTATTGATTAAGAATGTATGCTTCAATGGAAGCTAAATTACTGGATAAACCTTTGAAGTCTATCTCCTTTTGATTTACGTTGTGTTGATTGACTGCGTCAGATTTTATCTCAAGCCAGTTGCTTTTTAACTTGTCCAAAGTATCATATATTATGGAC
Source organism: Anser brachyrhynchus (assembly GCF_964034855.1). NCBI lineage: Eukaryota > Metazoa > Chordata > Aves > Anseriformes > Anatidae > Anser > Anser brachyrhynchus. The sequence goes on from NC_137696.1 coordinate 35,795,832, forward strand.
ATTACAACAGCTTGGTGTAGTAGTAATGTGTTAGATTACAGCTATGGTAGTAGGTGTGCTTTGCCGTATTGTAGGCAGTGGAACTTCTGTTTCTGCAAGTATACTCCTGTAAGTGCTGAAGATAAGGAGGGGTTAATATGGAATGCGAAGGTCTTGAGAAGTGTAGAGTTCCTACTGATAGACTGGACTTTGCTGCATGCAATAGTTGGTCTCTGTTCCTGCCCTGTTTTGTTCAGAGCAGTATACAGAGCTGGAAAAAGCATGGCTGGAGTGAGCTGGCTTGAGCTCTGCTTGAATCTCGGTTGTGAGGAGTCCCAAACCTGTACTGACTTCACCTTTTTGGAACTCTGTGGAATAGCATCCTCTTGGGTGTTTAGCCCATACATGATAAATTATTTGTATTTAGGATTGAGAGTTCTGTGTGCCTTTTAAGAAGTATTGTGCTTGTGTTTCTTGCAATAAAAGTTGTAATTATTTTTAGCCACCTTTTTCCAGCCAAAAGGGGAGTAGACTTATAAAATTTAATAAAGCTTTTTTAGCTGGATGTATAGTGTTGGCATGAAAATTAAATGAAATCAATATCATTGTCTATTTAGTGCAGTTTTCTTTGCTAGTGCTTGTACCTTTTTGATTTATCAGCAGTAGCTGATGGCTTTTTATACTGAATACTACCACTCCAATGTTGAAGGTGTACATTGAGTAGCCAGTTGGATGCAATATAGTTCTGTCATTGCTACAATTCTGAACCATTGATATTGGAACGATCAAAAGCTTGTTTTATTTATTTTACTGCAGTGATAGCATTTTCAAAGACTTATTTTTATGGCTAAAGGAGGGAGACAGATCTTTTTGAACCACTGGACTTTAATTATTCTGCCTGTGTTCTTGTTCACAGTTGAACTCTGACAGAATCATAGTGGTCATTTTATTAACAGATGAGAGGAAATTAGTCATCTTGAGGTAAAGGTAATGGATATTAAGATGATTGTACTGTTGCATTAGTTCGTTCTGTAATGAATTTGTATTAGCCTGGCTGTTTTTTTCTCAGCCATGTTAAAAACGTAGAAAATGAAGTCTATATACACTTACTCTCTTCTACAACTGTGTTCTGTGGTGCACATGTTTGGGATCAAGAGAAAGTTGTCAAAACTGAATAGATCACATGTAACAGCTAGGGGAAAATTCACTGAGGCAAAACAATTCCAGAAACGTTTCCTGCAAGATTTGAAGAATGCAGTTTTATTGAAGCCATATTATCACAAGATCATTACAAAACTGTACCAGAAGTGGGCACCTCAAACTCTGAAGATCTCTGTTTTGTAATAGTATCTCAAGAAATAAATGCCTTATTTTATAACCCAAGGTTATTGCAGTGTACTGCAAGCAACAAAAGAAAATGTTTGATCCATTCCGTGCCCAAGTGGCAAGAGCTATGCTTCTCTAGGAGGACTTTTCTTGGTAGTACATTCATTAAATGAGCTACTGCTGCAGGCCAAAAGCTGTCTCTATACTTTGTGCTTTCTGATTCTTAGGTAAGAATTGAAGAAGCAAGAATTGTGCTGATTCAGGACTAGCAGAATTATAGGATTTGTGATTCCTTTAACAGGCTGGTAGGAAAAACTTGGCTGACATAGAAGGAAGCTGAGGCACAATCAGAAGTTCTGCTTTTTTTTATCTAGTGATTCTATGAGTGTCTTTGAATTCGGTGTTTAGTCTCAAATATGAGCTGTAGCAGATTACACAGTTCTACTGTACTCTAAAAAGCCTACTTCTAGTTATATAGGAAGAAACAGCTGGGCTTAAGATTCAAACTCTATCGTCAAGAATTTGAATTCTTCAGGTTTTCTGAAACAGTCTGAGATTTAAAATATTAACAGAACCTGGGGTGGTGCTATTAATTTTCATGTTGCTGTGCTGTAATGCCCATATTTCCAACCACCTTGTTTAATGTCAACTTGCCCTTGCAGGACTGTTACTTTTTTATTTGTTTTATAACTCTTTGAAATATGTCTCCATTGTTAAGGTGTCATTACCCCGGTCAGGTCTTTCTGACTTCAGCAAGCTTGCTGATAAGATCAGTGTATAGAATTTTGGCACATGCAAGTCTGTTTGTGGCTTTTCATGGCTCTGACCTACATTTCTTTTTTGTTGGAGTGCCAAGAAGTGCAAAATATTCTACGCTGTTAATTGTATGTTGGAGTAAATGAATTGCTCCTCCTAGAGGCTCGTTGAAGACTCCTAGCATTTGCCATAAGTGATGGCCCTCTAACGCCAGTCTCAATGCTCTTGTATGAAAGTAGTTTACATAGTAAATAGTGTCAAATGATAATATTTTTGAAAATCTGAAGGCCCACAATATTGGAAAAAATGGTTAGTAAATGCTTACTGTGGTCCTCATTTATTAGTATCACACAGGAAAATGTTCAAACTAGTGGAACGTCAGCTTTAGAATCCCAGAATGGTTAAAAACCAAAACCTAGCCATGATAAGATTGTAGTAGCAAAATCACTGACCGTTTCACTCTAAATTTTCATTAAAATGAGTATTCACATGTCAACGGATTTACTTTTAACTGTGTATTACAATATTACATGTATATGAACAAGAAAAAAGATATTTAAAACAGCCTTTCTAAGACTCATGGGTTTATTGCCCAAAAGCGTACATTAGACTGTAAAAACTGAAGGTTTCAAAATTGCGTTATTGGCTTGTTTCTAATGTTTCCTAGAGTATGGATATTCAAGTCCCAGCCACGTCTGTCATTGCAGATGGTTTATGGAAGCTAGCTACAATGCCTTAGGTGGTGAATTGCATTGAGATTTGAGCTAGGTTTGTTCTCAGCAAGCATCTCTCTTAACCATAAATGATGTGTGGAACACCAATAAAGCTCATGAATATTAATGCTAGGTTATTACTACCATATTTTCCTAATTCTCAGACTCGAGCTTTTTGTTGCTATTGTTTCAGTGAGCAAAAGTGATTTGAAGGTACTGCAGGAGAAGAGGCCGTTGAGAGGCCGTCTACAATTCCTTTAGATTATTGCAAGTCACCTTTTACTGCGTGCACATACATAAGCTCTGATTCAGCAGCTAATGCTTGCTGAAAGCCCTATCACTTCCTAGTGACTGCCAAAACCACGTACGTTTGTTTGAGACTTTTCTGAAGCGGCTGATAATGGAATGTGGAATCTATCTCCCTTGGGGTACTCTAAACTTAAATTAGCTCTGGGCTTAACCTGTGAGAGCTGTTTATTATCGTCTGAGAAGTGCAGCTCTCCACTGACAAAATCATTTTCCAGGGCGGGCTTTTTATAGTAGCATACATATTTCCAGAGTGATGCTGTGCAGGGTAGATTTGTTAATGCACATATTAGGAGATAAAAATACCTTTTCTGGGCTCAGTCAGGAGAAATATAATTGAATAAACTGCTGGAGGAGAATATATAAGAAACTCATGTGTTTAAGGAGATGCTTCTGATTTTAACTGAAAACGTAAATGTAAAAGGCTTTGCTTGATGGCTTGAGCTGCACAAATAAGTTTTTATCTTCATGCTATTGAATTATAGCATCTGTTCTGTTTCCTGTTCTACTTGATAGTTTTATGGATTGCATTTGCTTATACTGATTGTGGCTAAAGCACTCAGCAACAAGACTTAAACAGGTAAAAGGTGAGTTACAACATTATGAAATCTCTTTAATCCGTTTTGAAATTAGAGGTCAACAACAACAAGAAGAAAAGCAACTGCAGATGTTCCACTTGCCTAAACAGTGTAATGAGTGGTTCATTTTAACCTGTTGGTCATAGTGCTAAGTCTCCATCTCCAGTTTCTCGTAGTTGGGTTCTATCCAAATTATTACAGATGGTTCTGCATATTAGTGTATTTCCAGTGCCTCATCCTATATCTCATCCTGGCGTGGGAGGAAGAAAATGCATTGATGAGAGCTGCTGCCTGCACTAAGTGACCTAAAGAGCTCATGCCTTTTTTTAAAAAATTTTCCATTTTAAGGCTGCAGCATGGGTTTGGTTTTATTCTATGCCTTTATGCGTTTTACATTTCTAGCAGTGAAGCCTGTATGGCAGCTAGTTTTTTCTTCTCTCTTAGGAGTTTAAGCATTTTGTGTGTTCTGAGGCTGTAAATAAAAGTAGTGGTGTTCGTGTCCTTTCCCCTGACTGTAGAGTGTATCCCATCCTGTCAAAAAGACAAACCTACTAAAGTTAGCTAGTGCTAAATGATTTTTTTGCAAACTTAGGCCAATAGCACTTATCCTCCAGGAGAGGGTTATTCTCGGTCAATGGGGAGGATTTTGCAAGGTGAGTAGAAGCATGCCAGAAAAAATCAGTTCTCAGTAAAGACTGCTCTTCTGTTACGACATTAGGCTCTAAATATCTTTACAGGGCTCTTAATCATGATGCAAAATGCTGCTGCTGTAAGCTTCGGCATCCTTGGTGTCATTGTGCTTGTCCCTTTCCAGACTTCTGGGCCAAGCTTAGGCTGAATGCTTTTGAGAGCAGCTGGGAAATGAAATAAAGCAGAAGTAAAATCCCTATCAGCATGAACAAATAGAGGTAAAATAGGCAGTGAAGAAGGGACTGTGAAATATTTGTGTTGTAACTAAAGCTGCCCCAAGAATAAGGGTTCTTAAAATATTTTTCATGTAATTAGAGTTGGCGCTATGAGAGAAGGGAGGAGGAGGGAAAATAAGAAAAGAAAATGACTGCTTTGGTTATGCTTCCGCGAGTGGTTTTTGAGGTTTAGGATTTTTTTTCCTATTAGTTCTTGTACTGATAACTGGGGGTTTGAAAGACTGCCTTCTGGAAATCTGATATGCTGAGGATTTCCTCATCTAGTTTATGAGGAGGCAGCTATTTTTTAATCTCATGCTGTTAACTGTTTCTTTTGTGGTTTTCTTTTGTTTTGAGTGTCTTGCATTAGCCCTCTTCAATTGGCTGGGGTGCCTCTGTGGGTAATGGAAAGATTTCAGTTGTCAAGTGCAAGTGCTTTTGTCCACTGGATGTTGCTGCATCAGATTCTCTCTAACGGTCTGATATGCTGACCTTTTTTTGTCTGCTTGGGAGTATACATGCTATTTCTTTCAGCAGTTTAAAGTCGCTACTGCTGGCAGCTACCTCTAGGTTAGGACTGTTTTTTCTGAAGCATAACAGGGTAAATGTTGCTACATAAATGCAGCTAGTTGCAGGTGCCAAGTGTGAAAGGGATGGCTTATTACTATTATTATTATTATCATTATTATTATTGTTACAGAGCACAGAATTCAGTTTTCAGGGCTAGATTGAGGAAAAGATGGTAAAGGAGATCAGAGGCCTTCTAACACTGAAGTAGCTGTTTAAGAAACAGAACAAAATCAGTGTGTGTTTTCAGTGTTCTTTATAACCAGTTTTGCTTACAACAAACTGCTGTCGTTTATACCTTCTGAAATGGGTTTGTGTTAAAATGGGTCTCTTAAACCAGCACAGCTGGACAAAGGCTGAAATGCTGGTGTCCTTGGTTTCCACACACCCTCAGTGAATTCCTTTGTTTCATAAATCTTTTGGATTTTTCCGTGTATCTTACAGTTGAATTAATACGTTTTCTAAAGTGTTCCTTTTATTTTTCTTTGTTTTTTTTGTTTTCCTAGGTCAACTGAACAAGCTAGAAGGGCTGAAAACCATTGCCATCACAACCAATGGGATCAACTTAGCCAGGCTGCTGCCCCGACTGAAGGAGGCAGGCGTGAATGCCGTTAACATTAGCCTGGATACTTTGGTCCCAGCTAAATATGAGTTCATTGTCCGGAGGAAAGGTATAGGCTTGTCACCTAAGGCAATGTTGTTAACACTTGTAGTAATGTTGTGAGTTGCTTTGTATGTCTTTCACACTCAGTTGTTTTGGGAGAGAAATGAGTTACTATCGTTTTGAGGCTAGGGAAAACAACCTCCATGAGCAATTTTGATGGTGACTTTCTTTCTACAGCCCTTAGAGAAGCAGAGCCTCTTCAGTCAGAGCTGGTAGAGGCAGAGAGGCTCAGCTCAGCAACAGGCAGCGGGACTGTGCCTACAGCTGCCAGTAACTGTCTGAGTAACAGTAATGGAAATTAAGAGGACTCTGCAAATCTTGTGCTGGTCTCATGCCGCTGTTCTTTAACGCCGTTCAAAGAGCAAGTTTTCCTGCTATAGCAGCCAAGGACTAATAGGCCACAAAAATTAATTTTTTTTGTCACAAATTTTGTCAGCAGTTTCTGAAAGTTATGTTTGGGATGTGCCAGCTGTGGTTTCGTTAGTGCTGTAGGGAACACCACTAATCACAAGATTTTAATAGGACTAAAAGTAAAGTGTGCCTGAGTTCATTTGAGGAGGGATGCTAGCTTTGTAACTTCTCTCTGATTGACCTAGTAATTCCAGATACAGTTTCAAAAATGCTTAGATGTGTCCAGTGTTACCCATTCTTGTTTAAATGAATCCTAAAGTTCCTCATGAAGTTCAGCCATAAATGTTTGGGCTTCTTTCCAGCCTAAAACTGATACGGTTTTGTATCGTTCTGTTTCTGTGTAGTAATGCAACGTTGTCAGTCTGTGAACTAGTAATTCAGACAAAACTTCCAGGTAGCCACTAGATGGTGCAACAACCTAAGCTAAGTGTATGTGGCAAGAGCTGAACAAATCTGGGATGCTGTGAGAAGTAATTTCAACATTTCACAGAATCACTCCGCTATCAAATTGAATTTCTGCTGACAGGTGTAGAAAGGGGTTCTTGTCTACAGTCTCTCTGGGAGTGCTTCTTCAGGTTTCTACTTCACGGTGCAGAAATCTGTTCCTGTCACAAATCTGACTGGAACTGTATCCTTCCAGCTTAGGCTGTTTTATTAATGTGATTGTGTCATGGCATAATTGGCATGCAGAGAAATATCTGGCAGTGTCTAATCACAAGCAGGTGTTGACTGTGCTCTTTTCCTCTGCTCTCTGCATTTGAATGTTACCTGATTTGTGACATTTACTGGAAACAGGCCCTTCATTGCTACTGCAGTGGCAAATATTTACTTACATAAATGTTCTCTTCTTCCCCTCTTTAAAGAAAAAAGGGCTTTAACCACAAAGAGTAAAATTGCTCACATAAATAGCATAGAGAATGAACAGGGAAACTTCTGAGTCAGTATTTTTTTAAAGAGGAAAATAAAGACTCCAAATCAGATACCTTTTTTTTTTAGTCAAGATCAGGTAAAAACTAGTGGTAAAAACATTGCTGAGTGGTTTTATATATTTCTTTTCCTTTTGTTAAGGGCTGAAATTGTGTAAAAAATATTTTTAATTGTTTTTGAGGGTTTTTATTTAATAGGAGATTTCCAAGTATGGAATGAGCAGAGAATAAAGCGTCTGCCGTACTGTGCTACCCTGTCTTGTGTGGCAGTTCCAGAGGCTTCGGGATATAGCTGTATTAAGGTGAGAGGGATTCCTGGTCATAGACTCCAACAGTCCAGTAATTTCTGGGGAAGGCAAAGGTGTCGTCTAAGTGGAGCTACCCAGGAACTCAAGAAACTTGAAATAATTTTTTCTGCTCCTCTGGAAACTCATTCTAAGGTTTTGATTTTGTATCGTTAATGCAGGTGACCTGCATTACACCTGTTTTTATTCCCAAATGGTTGGGGTATAGAGAACAGCTGTGAGATGATCAGAGAGATCACTGATGAGTGAAAACAAGCTAGAGGACCATAACATTTCTGCTATTCCCTATCTACTACATTCCAAGGGATGAACAAATGAAAAATATTTGGCATTGCATGAAGTCAGTCTAACCTGCTTCACAGCCTGTCCCCTCTTTTTGTTCAGTACAAAGAAAATGAGATGATATTTTACTATAATTAGATCATTAAACATTGGCTTGAATCCTTTGTTCTTGCAAGGATGAAATGTTGGGAGGTGTTGTCCCACATGGGATAGTTCTGGATGTGGTGAAGAATCTCTGCAGAACCCTGCTTACAAGCACCGTAACTGTGCTAAAGTTGGCCAAGGTTATGCTTCAGAAGAAATCTGAAAAGATGAAAATACTGAAAATTTTTATTGGCTGGAGCAGGGGGTGGGTTGTAATTTTGAACTGTGAAACAAAATGTTGAGAACTTTTTCTGTGTCTGGACAGTCTTTCCTGACACAATGACATCTACTATTCATTTCTGCTCTCAAGTTTTGAAATATTTCAGATTTATTCTGTTTGCAATTCCATTGCCACATAAGGATTTTGATCAAGAAGGGAAGCTTCATCAAGTACTTTGTGGCAATACAAATAAACTCTTAACAGCTTTCCATAAAGAAAAATAGAAAACAGTCAACTTTAAAATATGAAATACAGTTACGAATTTATTTCTTACTCCATCAAATTTTTATTTTAAATAATTACCCTGCTCCCTAAATCTTTCAGTGGAAACAAGCTCATAATGGTTGTTAATCAAAATAGGGTTTTTTTGGTAGAGGTTTTTGACAGTTGTTATAAACAGCATTCTTGTGCTAGAGTAGTAAGAGGTAAGAGACTGAACTGGTTAGAACATTAATTTGGATGCATTGCAAGCTGTAGTCTTCTTCCATACCTTTACATGCCTACTTGTTTGGGGTTTTTGATGCTCGCTAGTGATTGCTTTCTGTCCTTTTTAGTTTATTTCAGTTTCACCTTTCTGCACTCCTGAAGTTGCACGTAAGGTTTTCTGAGCTGTTGCAGAGCTTTTTGATCCCATTCGTGGCTCTGGGATGCGCTTACAGCAAGGTGTCATCTCTTGTGCCATATTCAGCTCACAAACTTGTTTAATTGGAAGTAAAGCTTCCACCAGCGCTGCAGACTTCCTGGGTGTATGCAAGACAAGTAGGTGATGGAGAAGGGTGACAAGTTATAACTTCAAACAGTTGTTTGCAATAGTTAACTTTACTGTCCCCTCCTTGCTCTTCAGCTCTTTTTGGATCCAGGAGTAGCATTGTGACCTGTTCATAAAATAGTTAGCGTCTTCGGTTTTCCCGTGTCCATGCTTGATATCTTTACCAACCAGGAAGCAGTTAAGTGAAAGCTACGTGTCTCTCCTTTTTGTTCTGATCTGGAACACATCCAGTATTACGTACACACAGATTATTAAGTGAGCTATTTTTACTGAAGCTATGATCTTCTCACCAAAGAACCTGAATTTCCACTAGATAAGAGATAGGGAAAGGAGGGTGATGGACCTGCCCATAAAAAGGTACGAATAGCAACAGTGCAGGGATTATCAGCACAAGCTTCTAAAAGATATTGCCCTTTTGCTAGCATATGTAAACTGTTTGCTGTTGGAGGCTACAGCTGTGGGAGGAGTTGCTCAGTCTCATACAGTGGTTTGTCACCTGAGGTTGGGGTGCAAAAGAGGAAGGGTGCTCAGTCTAGTACATAACTGGTTAGGAGAGATGTTCACAAACACAATACTAGCAGCTGTGCACATCCACTCACCAGAAACGTACCCAATGGTCAGTAGCTTTCTGTTTCATTCTTGCCACTATCACTTTGTTTCTCTGCCACCTGGTGAGTGTGGCAGGGAAGGAGTGATATGTCAAATCTGAAAGTGATAACTCAATGAAAGGTCTTAACTTTAAAGTTGACAGAAGGTGTGGTTTGAATGAGGTGATTAAGAGGTTTCCTTAAAGGCCTTTGGAATCGTGAAATTACGTACCTCCTTTTTTTTTTTTTTCTTCCCTGTTTAGGAGGGGAGAAAGTACTTGCTGTTAATTAACTCTATCTCTGTGTCTGGGAGCAGTTGACAGGTATAGACCATGCTAAAGGGTAGTGTGAGTCTGGGCACTTCATTCCTTGAAGTCACTGCAGCTTTTGACATATTTAATTTGTTTTCAAGGGTCAAAGGCCAACTGAGTTGCTTTCCTAAATGCTCTGGCCCATGCCCCCCCACATCGTGGTCACCAAATCCACATGTTTGAAGTAGTCATAAAACGATGATCCTGTAAAACGCTGCTTGTGAACTCTAAAGGATCGTCAATAGCTTTGGGAAGCCAATTTCATCTGTAGATAGGGATGAACAGGGAACGGGGGGGCTTTTGTTTGTTCCTAACTCTGCTCCTCCCCATGTGCACTTTTAGAAAGATCCTTTTAAATTAATTTAGCAACGCTGTAAGTATCTGATTTAGACCAGTGAGATTCTGTTGTTTTAGCAAAGACACATGTGCAATTATTATCAAATAAACATGAATTTAGTATTCTTCCTTCATTGCATCTGGAGGCAATTCACAAATGTTTGCCACTCCCTTTAAGAAGGACATAAGACAAGGCAAAGCTGAAGTATGGGGAACTGGAGAGTCATATGTTAATGATATATGGATGTCCAAAAATGCAAAAAAGCATCCCAATATTTTTAACACAAATTACTAGTTAAAAAAATCAATCTCACTGACTTGACCACAGAAACACTGGCAGCCTTTAGGGGAGGGAGAGTGTTTCCCTAAAAAATCTCTGTACTTGCAGCTCTTCTTACTTTTAAAGCCATACCTTCTGAATTGGATTGTTTTTTATTTGTCATCCTTTTGTCCTCTACCTTCTTTTGCGTTCTGTTTTTATACAAGAAAAATGATTTTATCCCTTCTGTATCTTAGGCTTTCACAAGGTAATGGAAGGAATCCACAAAGCTACTGAACTTGGCTACCGTCCTGTTAAGGTAAAGGCAGTGCTTATTTACTCTGAACTGTTGTGTTACCGTAACTTGTGATAAAAGTTACAGCTCACCTGATGAGGAATTTGTTCCCCCCCCCCCCCACCTCTCTGAATAATTTTTGGTAAGTCTGAAGATCACATCACGAGGTGATGGGGAAATTCATATTATCCGAGGCAGCTGAGGATACGGGTTCACGCTGCCACAAAGCCCATTCATTGACTGCCTAGCTGCAGGCTCCAGGGTGGTCCTGCTCTGTGCTTACCTCCTCCTACCCCCTCTGTTGAGTTGGCATTTGTCTGACCCAGCCGTGAACTTTGCCAAGGGAGTTAACAGGCAGAAAACAACCCTGCGGAAAGACATAAATTTTCTCCTGGTTTATCTCCTTCGGCTGCTCACAGCAGACTCTGAGGAGTGCCGGTGTGAGAGACAGGCAAAGGGAGTTCTGCTTTGGGGTGCAGGTAGAGCTGCTTAACTGTAATGTGAAACTTCACCTAACTCAGCTGTTTGCAGTTCTGCAGCTGTGGTTCCCCTCTGTTTCACCAGTGTTTTGTAAGATCAAATATGTGTAAGTAGCTTAGGCTATAGAGCTATGAAAAACTTGAAATTAAACTAGGTTTTAGGCTTTTCCTGCAAGACTGTAAGAATTATGGCATTCTACACTTGTCTGCCTTGCTAACAGGGAGTATTTTAGTAACTTCAGTTGTCTGTTGTTCTTCAGATAAAGTGGAGAGAACCTGAGGCTCTTCATGATCTTGGAGGTCTTTTTCAACCTTTATGATTCTATGACTGTTCATGATGATAGCGAAAAAAGCTTAGTTTTAACATCTCTTTGGAGGGAGGCATAGCTAGCTGTCCTGCAGCCTATGAGTGCGGAGTGCTCTGTGAATTTATCCTGGTCTGGGGCATTTTCTTGTGCTCTGCCGAAAAGAGCGCTATAGAAGCTCCCCTGCCAGTGCTTTTACAGAAGCTGTACAGTGTAGTACTGGGGAGTGAAGCTGTCGTTTTAGACAGCAAATCTGTCATGCATTAGATGGCTAAGACAGCCTCTGTGTTATGTAGCTTTAACTAGCATGGCAAAAATTGTTAGATTGGATGCAAAAAATTACAGAAACAATTGCCTATACCATTTCAGTCCTGACAACTTCTCTATTCATTTTTTCTTTCAAAATAAATTGTTCTTTCTATCTACCTTGTGTTCTGCAAGGACTACAAAGCCTTCTGTAAAACGTAAGGAAGTCATGCTCTGCTTGCTAATATCAGGTGTCTGCTTTTCCTGCAGGTAAACTGTGTGGTGATGCGAGGCTTCAATGAGGATGAACTGCTGGGCTTTGTGGAGTTCACAAAGGATCTTCCCCTGGATGTGCGGTTCATAGAATACATGCCCTTTGATGGTAAACAATCCTCTGAGATTTTTTGTGGCATGTGGTGTGCCATGGGTATATGTGAATTCGCTTGGGGCTATTTACTTCTTGGGCTTGTCTCCAGAAGTTCTGATGAGCTCCTTTGGGGAATTAGGAATTGCCTTAAGTTTTATGTTGTTTCTTTTACAGCTTGTGTGTCTTCCCTGGGTATGTTGGAGAAGGATTAGTATCAGGATTACTTGGGACTGGGATGCCTACAGGGAAAACCGAGAGTTGTGGAGAAATGTAAAGGTGGTTCTTTTTTAATTAAAATACAGTCCACGATCTAAAGTTATGCTGGTTTTGTTAATTCTAGGCAATAAGTGGAACTTCAAGAAGATGGTGAGCTACAAAGAAATGCTTGACACAATTAAACAGCGATGGCCTGAATTGGAGAAATTGCCCTGTGAAACTTCCAGCACAGCCAAGGTGGGGATAGACAAAGAACATATGAAATGCACCCCTGCACTTTCCCCTCTCCCTGCCCCACATTACTTAATTCTGACAAGTTCAGCATTTATATTTGACAAGCAAAGTTGTTTTGTTTTAATTAAAAAAAATAAAAAGTTGAGTGTAGTAATTGTGGGATTTTGGTGGGATGAATGCCTGCATGTGGTTTGGCTCCTACTTAAAACACTGGTCATAATCTTTACCTGTAGAAACACAATGAGTTCACTAGATGCCTTGGAAGGATATAAAGAATGGCAGGATTATATCCTGTATTCACAGCTTTTGAAACTTCTGGCAGTCCAAGTTTGTGTGTCTGAATAAACATTAATAAGCCTGATGAACCAGTTGTTCAGTGAAATAACATTGCTTTGGAGTGTGCAGTGTCACATTGCGAATTTCTAGCCTATGTGAAGCTGTATCTCATGTCTGAGTAAGAAAATTCATTTTAGCATCACCTACCAGTTGATAACTACAAGAGCAAATGTAACAAGTTTGTGAATTCCTAGGAGAAAGGCAAGGGCAGAATAGACTGGAACTCCTGACAAAGCTGACTTTGTTTTTTTGTCTTGCGTGACCTTAGAACCAGTGAAGTGTCTTCTGGTCTTTGGGCACATATAGCTTTTAAAAATGAGGAGTCTAACATAAACTTTTTTTTCTCCCCTGCATTTCTTTAGAGTTATAAGGTGCCACATTTCCAGGGACAAATCAGCTTTATCACCTCCATGTCCGAGCACTTCTGTGGATCCTGCAATCGGCTGAGGATAACAGCAGATGGGAACCTGAAGGTTGGTGGTGAAACACGGTTCTCTTTTTGCTTTCGTGAAGCTAAACTGGTGTTGAAATTTTTCCCTCAAAAGTAGCAGGGATATAAGGTAGCTGGTAATAATTAAGCATCTTTGCTTCTGAACTCCAGCTTATCTGTCCTTCGGTTTGTTGGAGTATGTGTTCCTGTTCAAGTTTCCTGGGCTGTTAGGGAAATGTTACGTCACGTTTTTTGGTTTCTGTTTTGCTAACATAGCTAACTTCAGTTGTAAAACATTGGTTTCAAGGCCAGTAAATATAAACATTTATTTAAATCTTTGATTCAGAATCATCTTAAACATGTGACAAGCAGATGATTTCCCACTTAAGAGAGAAAAATAAAGATCCAAGCAGCTGTTAGGGCTTGGATTTTGTGTTCCCCAAGGATCCTGTCCTGTTTCACCAAACATCATCTTGGAACTCTTCTCATTCAAGAGCAGGCTGTACATTTGCTCAGCGGCTGTAGAAAGGGGAGGGATAACCGTTTCCTGCCACGTTAAAACTGGCAGTTTCTGAGGAAAAATTAAAGTTTTCAATTAAAAATTGGCAATTACACATTGTCACCTGATATTGACAACAGCTGTGCCGCTGTCTAATGTCAGATGACCGAGGCAGCCTGAAGGCCCAATGAGCTTGGGTTATGTAAACTTTTCAGGCTGTCTATGTGTGGACATGGAGAGAAAGAAAGAAAATCTCCATAAAGCTTTTTCTTCTATAGACCAGACCTCTTCAAAACTCTTTAGTTTGAGGTAACTGAGGAATACTTGTAAAAGATGACATGCAGTAATAATAGAACCGAACCTTAGCTGCATGACAGAGAGCAACAGAGCCCTAAAAATAGAACTAGAAGGATGATGAATTGAGGTTTGTATGGAAAAGCGGACTGATGAGGTCTGGAGAGAGAGCAGGGGAAAGAAAAGAGCAGCTATCCTATAAACTGGAGCCGGACTATGAGAGTTGATAGTCAAAGAAGTGCTCTGCTGCATAATATCGGCATTTGCCAGCATGGAATCTGCTCGGTTAAAGGAGAAAAAGAACTAAATTTAATAAAAGCTCACTTTCTATTTTAGATAGGGTTGTGTCAGTAGATCCTCTTTTTTGAGGAAGTCAGGCTTGTGTAGTCAAGTATGACTGTGAAAGGTAGCCATGCTTATCAGTGGGTTACTGTTTCAGTTTTCTGTCACTCTTTATTTTTAACTTACTAGTTCACTTCAATGAGACTTATTGGAAGGGTTTTATACAGGCTATATACACTTCTCTGTCCCACTTTCTTAAAATAAATGAGTTGTCTCAGGTGGTGAGCTCAAAAAACTATTACTAGACTGCTTCACCCCCAAAAAGAGACTCTTAAGCAGCAGGTGAGTGATGTTAAGGGATTCATACTTCCCATTTAAATTTCCAGGTTAATTGTCCTTTTTGTTTTTTTTGTCTTCCACCTCTCTGAGGGTATGGTGTATTGATTCAAGACCAATTATTGAGCAAAAATGTGTAGTCAGTTTTCTAGTGCTCCGTTGAGGGTAATGACACAAGGTTTTGATGATGCAGTCACATCTTAAAAGTTACAAAAGACACGTTTATATTGCTCTTCTTTAAAATGACTGCTGTAATTAAAAACTGAATCCCCAAAGTGACTCATGGTTTAGCATTAGGATCAGCATGGACATGGGTTCAGAAACCACTCAGCATCTAAAAATCTGAATCCAAGAAAGGACGTGGTTGTTGGCTTCATTAGTAAGCTGTCTGTCATGTACCCATGGCTTCTTTCCCCAGTATCAGACTAGTGAAAGGGATGAATACTTTCACAGCATTACTTTACAATGCTAGCAGAGTACTGTGCTGACTTGCTAGCATAAGTTTCCTAATCTCACTGCGTTGATCCTACTGGAATTGAATTACTTATTTGGTAGCCTAGTAAACCACTGCTTTATGTTATCAAGTGGCAGTTACACTTAGTCCTACTAATGGTGAAATGTTTGTTTTATGGGTTCAGCTCATGCTGTCCTTAGCCGCAAATAATCACTGGGATGTGCCCTCCCTTAAAGCTGACCATGGAGAGCTGCTCTGGCTCTCTTCGCTTGCTTACCAACTTTTAGAACAGTGTTATGGTGTCACCTTCAGAGCCTGACAGCTGTAGGAGTCTGTGCAAGATGATGGTGTTGTGCTAGGTTGCAGCCATGCAGCCGAACAGAAACTTGCGACTTCGCGGAAATCTCTCTTATCATTGACCTAAACCTTGTGTGTTGCAGGAGGACTGCTTATTCTAATCTATCTCACTTCTCTTTTGTTTCCTTGGGTTGACTGCAGGTGTGCCTTTTTGGGAGTTCAGAAGTGTCCTTGAGAGATCACCTACGGTCTGGTGCCTCACAGGAAGAGTTGGTTGAAATCATTGGAGCAGCAGTGGGCAGGAAGAAGAAACAGCATGCTGGTACGTTTGCTGTATTGGAGAAATAATGGCAGTGACCAGGGCAAACAGTGTCCTATTGCAGTGGGATGTGTTGACTTTCCAGAAAAAAGAGGAGGAAGGAAAAGGTTCTTGAATGAGGCTGCATTAGTTAAGGAAAGAATTTTCCCGTCTGATAAAAGAGCGTTTTCTACTAGAACGTTGGTCCTTTACCAGTCATACAATTAACTCCAAAATTTGGATGCCAGTTTTGAATTTCCTAACCCTCCACAAGACCTGGAACCTAGACTGTCTAGCAGTCTTTCAGATTGATCTTCCTCTTCAAAGAGGTGCAAATACCACTGCTAATGATCACAACAGCAAAGCATAAAGCTAAGCAGAAATTGATGGAGTTGTACTGGATCCCTCTTTTCCAAACGCTGGCATTCTGTAAAATAAGTACTAAAGTTAAACCGAGTTGTCAGTTCAACTACTTTCTAGAAGTGGTAAGTCCTTTTTTTGAGTATCCAGAACTGTGTAGCCACGCTAGCGCTCTGTATAAAGTAATGACACAAGAGCCATGATGATGCAGTCACAGCCATATCATATAACTGTATTTCAGTCACATCTGAGCCTAAACATATTTTGGTAATCTGCCTGCAGCTGGGATTTCTGACCTCTTGCACGTGAACTGGCTTCATGAGCATGGAATAGTCCACTTTAAAAAAAAAAAAATTGCTTTGGCCCTTTTTTTCTCTTGCAGGTTCTGCCAGGTTAGTAACAGCTGTCTTTTGCTTTTTTATAGTTACATGTCAAACAAATTTAAAAGAAGTTTGTAAGCCTGAGTATAAATTTTCTTGCAAAATGTGTTGCTCTTACCCAGATTAAATAGTACCTTATAAAGGTAAGGGTTGTGTGTGATTGATTCCTTTCCTTTCAGACCACTACATTTTGCATTTCTGATTTGAGGAGGAGGAGGAAGTGTTCTCCCATCTGGTAAAGGCTTTTTTGCCATCGACGACGTCTATCTGATACCTTCTTTCTTCCTCTGACTCGTGTTAATCTCAGTATTATCCTTGAGGCCTTTTGTGATTAGACCTCTCTGAACAGAACGCTGTTAACAGCTTACCCCTAGAACTAATATAGGTAACTTGTTAAGAAATAAGATAGTCCTGAGTTGTTTGAATTCTGTACTAGACAGACTGTAATTCAGATGATGAAAAACGTTCTCTGAAAAGGTTCTACAGTACGATAGATACATAGCAGCTGGATGCTTGGAGACTGGCAGCTATGTTTTTAAATATCATGCTGGATTCTTCCTCCTTCAGTTCCCTTGATCTTTATTGAGCTTTGGTTTTCCTAGCGTGCAGGTTGCACTGTGAAGAGCAGAAAACTAAATATATAAACCAGATGCATGAATTAAACCCTAAAAAGCTAGGATTTTTATGTGTTCCTTATTTTATTTCTAGGCATGTTTAACATTTCCCAGATGAAAAACCGTCCAATGATCCTGATTGGTGGGTGACAAATCAGTACGTAATAAACATACCATGATTTTGTTTGGTTTATGTCTTTGGGGGAGCAGAGCGGATTGGGCTTTTAATTCTAACTTGTGTACAGTTCTGCTTTAGGTTTAGGCAGAGAAAGGGGTTTCTTAAAATGCAGTTACGGTTAAAATTAAGCTGAAGTTGAAAAGAAGGAAAGGTTTTGTGTCCCTACCAAGCCTTATATGATCTTCTGACTGACAGCACAGTTTGTGTGTTCTCTAATTTTAAAAGTGTATTACTTCTTCCAAAGGGAAACAGCTTCCTATTTCCTGTCTGCTTCCTTTGTACTTAACAACAATAACATAGTAACTAATAGGGCAGTTTGGGGTGAGCTTTATGAAATTTACCAAATTGCAATATGAACATGGATGCAGGGCTTATTTTATTGCTGAATTAAGAAATTCAACTTTGATCACATTATGTAGAAGCAGGGACATGACAAAAATGCAAGTTTTCTCATCTCCCTGCTTCTTTACTTTGGTATCTGGAAACCGCAGTTTCTTTCTTTTGAAATGGCCTCCTAATGTTGCAAGGGCTCAGAGCATAACTTCTTCAACTGTAGTATCTGCTGTGTCACCAGCCCTTGGGGGAAAGAGCTTTTTCCCTTGTTAGGTCTAGCAAAGATGTTTGCTAACAGTCCCTTCTGCTTGAAGCTCTGCCCATGACTGAAGCAGCACTAATCGGGATTCTCTTACAGATTTAGCAAATACCCTTCAGTGTGTTTCTGCCTCTTCTGTGCCTACGTTTCTCTATTTTGTACTATGCCTATCTTTGCAAATACCTGTCATCTTCAGATGACTTAAGAAATGCTTGAGAGAGCTAGCTCTGTGAGATGTATTGGACATTGTTCTGGTGGTTATTTTAATCACTGAAAGGAAAAAACACAGCAAGGGTGGAAGAAAGAAACATTTGATTTCAAACCCAAACTCTCATCTTCCGATTGATGCTGTGGAGCAGGTTGGCCACTATGCAGCTGAAAACACAGCTTTTAAAACAAGTTGGTGTGCTGGGAAGGGTAACATGCATTAATTGGCAGGTCTCTGCTTTGCTACAAGAGATGTAATAACTGTCGTCTTCTAAAGCAAGACCCTAGTGCTTTTACTTCTGTTGCCTTTCCTGGAAGATACATTCTTCCAGGAAAAGGGGAAAGAGGAACTGTTGTTTAAAGTGTGTACTCGCTTGTTGCAAGAAGAAAAAAAAATTTTTAAAGATGATGATGGAAAATACTATATTAAATTTCTGACAGTAGAGTGGAAGCTACATAATTTTTTCAAGATGCTTTTGAAAAAGATTTTTGAAAACAAAAAACACTCCAAAATTAACATTCATAGCAATGTTTGGGTATATAGAGATCAGACCTATGTAACTGCCTTTTGAAAAGTATTCTAACTTTGTCTAACATACAATAGGAAAGAGCCTGTCCAGGTCTTCCCCAGCTGTTCCATGTCCCTTTGAGACTAACTGCTGGCAGTCTCTGCATCAGTGGTGCAGAGTCCATAACTGGAGATGAGCAGAGGCTCTCTCACTGTGCCACATGGGGAATCAGTAGGAGATTTCCTAATGGTGTTTTGAATTACTTACGAACTTCAAATAATGCTGGCGTGCAAGTAGTCAGTGGGGGGAGTATGGAATTAATTTAAAGAAACTTAATGAACACTGTGGAAATCACTGATTGGTTTTGCTAGTCCCAGTAAGCCAAAGCTGACTTCTACCCTGCACTGCAATTGGCTGGTTCTTTGCTGTAATGTGGTTTGTATCATATTTCCCTTCACTGAACTAGTCCTTTCAGCAGGTTGTTCTTCTCACAGGTTCGCTTCAGTTATGGAAAGTTCATCCTTAAGGAGCTCCTGGCTTCTTTTTTTCCACCCTTGACATGGTGCTAGCTGGAATCTAACATGCTTAACTTTCATGTGCATTAGTAGGATACAACGACAGGCAGTTTGTCAGACACATACAGTTGTATAATACAACTGAAACTATTTCTACTGCTGTAGAAAATAATTATCCATTTTTTATTTATATGAGCAAGGTGTGAAGATGGACATGACTAAATAAAACAAAGAAAAGGTAGGTTGTTAGGAAAAACAAATGTCTTGCATGCATTACTCTCTATTGCTGTATTTTTACTTCCTACTCTACTTGAGCAAACATTACTTCTCTTTCCTCCCTATTCCCATGGCTTTGTGCTTAGCCTGTGGAACTAGGTACTCATCTGCCTCCACAGTCCAGCTTCTCCTAGAGACAAGGTACTCTGCAGGGGTTTAGTCTTTGAAGCCAATCATGGAAACCAGAAGAACAGAGTACTTTTTGTTCTTGGCTTTTTAAAGGAATATTCAGATTAGCCTCTGCTGTATATAAAGGGAAAGAAAAGAACAATAAGCACAGTTTTCTCTTCTTCTACAGCAGAGCAGTGTTGCATTGAAAACATTCATGTTTACTTAACCTATTCCTCTGAGGGTAAACACATTACCACTACACTTGCAAGAATCTTAATTGTGGTGGATAGGCCATCAGCTGTGGGCCTGAAAGTGCCTTTGCCTGACTGTATAGATGCTTTAATCACAGCAGTAATCTATATAAAATGATTGATTAAACTTCAATAATTGGCATTTTCAGATCAACAGTTGGAAGGTACTCTAGCTGAGAAAGATGCTAAGTGCATCAGTCTCTTGTTACGGCAGTGTCTGGGACTAACAAGTTTTTTATGGAACAAAAAAGGTGAGGAATACAGCCAGTGTGTTGCCCACGTTGTTACTGCAATATGGATGGTCCAAGGTAATAGCTGTAGGTCTGGGCAGTAGAGGTAACTCAGCAAGGTGCTCCAAGTTCCTCACAGTAGAACAGAGAGAACAGGGGCTCGAGGAGAAGAGAGGGATGGTTCTCAGTGAGGTTGAGAAACTAGGACTTAGCCACTTACCTCTGTACTTCTTTTACAGATCACTTCTTTCATGTGAAAGACTTCTTCTGTCTTGACGCTTGGCATTAATCCCTGTGCAAATGCCAAAACCAAGGGATTAAATGGTGAAAAGGGCAGGAGGGCTTACTACCTCTCTGCCAGCTGGGAGCTATGCCAGCTCAACTTGGAACATAGCTCTGAGTAGATTTAAAATCTGTCAATGAGGGGAGTGTGATTTTTCCAGTGCTTAAACTTCAGCTGTCATTAATGCGGTAAGAGCTGGCAGTAATAAGGAAAGTTCCCATCACAGAGCCACCCCGTGAGCTGTAGATGGTGTTTCTGGTCCCTGCTGTCCTCAAGTGCTGCCATGACCCTTGTCTGCAGAAGTAGAAGGAAGCAGGAAAAGTATCTACCTGGGCTGGGAGGTGTTTGGAAAGGAGGAACCAAGAACCTGAGGGCTAGAGTTTTGTACTTACAATGCCAAGCTTTCACAAGGAGACTGGAACTGGGAGAGTCTCAAACGGATGCTGAGATGCTGTGACTTGCTTATCTTTAGGACTGCTTTCTTCTAAGCTTTCTTGGCTGCTGTTTCTCAGGAAGTGTTGATGCTTTTTGAAAACAAGTTGTTTCCTTTTGTCAGGGACCATGAAATACGTGTCTTAAGTCCTGGGGTTTGTGTTAATAAAGCAGCAAATTTTGGTGCACTGGTAAGAAAGGAGAGAAAAATAGATGGTTGCAGGCTTCTTCAGGTTCTTGTACTGCAGGAAGGCCCAAGCAGTGCTCTGACAGGGTTCTCAGCTATTGCAGACTTGACTTAGCTTCCTGGCTAGTAATACATCCTCATGTTTTTTTCTCTTCTTTTTCAGAGCCTGCATTGCTGTCATTCCCACTACGCCAAGATGCCCTGCAGCATCCCCCAAATTCAAAACAGTGGGGCCACACATCTAGCCACTGGCTAACTTTGAGAGCAAGTTTATCCAAACAAATGGGAAAAGCATTAATGAAAAATAAACTTTCAGGACAGTTTATCCTGCCAGTATCTCACCCGGAGCAACAGTGCTACATAAGGACAGGAATTCTACAAACCCAGCTGAGAGGCTTCTGTGTCTTCCAGAAGGACCCGAGCTCCACATTTGACACGAAGTGCCTTGAGGCTTCTCCTGTTGTCCAAGTTTCTGTGGACTGTCAGCTCAAAGAGGCAAGTCCAGGATCTGAATTCTGTACCAGGGATTCAGCATCTTGCTCCGAGGTCCCTCGTGCCTCAGATAACTTGACTCACACTGATGAGGAAGGACGGGCCACCATGGTAGATGTTGGAGGGAAGCCGGATTCCAGAAGAAGGGCTGTTGCTGGTGCTGTTGTCCGCCTGGGTGAGAAGGCATTTGGGATGGTGAGGCAGAACCAGATGAAGAAAGGGGATGTGCTGGCAGTAGCCCAGATTGCGGGAATTCAGGGAGCCAAACTGACCAGCCAGTTGATCCCGTTGTGTCACAACATCCCTCTCAGCCACGTGGAGGTGTCTCTGAGCCTGGACGAGGCCCGGTGCGCAGTGGTGATCCACTGCTCCTGCCAGACCTGGGGGAAGACAGGTGTGGAGATGGAAGCTCTGACAGCTGCCAGCCTGGCTGCCCTGACTGTGTACGACATGTGCAAAGCAGTTACTCACGACATTGTGATCGAGGAGGTAAAGTTGCTCAGTAAGACAGGTGGGCAGAGGGGAGACTTCTCAAGGGCCTAGAGCATATCCAGACACCTCCAGCCCTCCAGGTAACCACTGCTCACAGAACCCGTGCCACTCAGCTGTAGTAGGCATACCACACAACTCTGTCAGCTTACTGCTGAGTGAACAGAGGAGCCGCTTACCCAGCTGTTGAGGATGTGTGTTTTTTTAGAGGTCAGACTTCTCCACTCAGCTAGTAGTTTCATTTCAGTGTCCTCACCATGAGTTTGAACAAAGCTTCCTAGTTATACCACAGAGGGTTTCTTTTTCTTCATGCTGTGAAATATTCACAGCTGCTGTCATCACACCATGCAACTGTGAGCTCTGGAAACGAAGGAAGTGCTGAAAGTACTGTTATTTGACAACTATTTTTAAGTCAAGGATTAGGATTTCAGAATTGTTTCTGTCTGTCTGTGCCTCCATCCCCCCCCCAGTTGAATTTAGATAGTGACAGTAAGAAGAAAACAGCTCTGGGACCCTACCACACAGCAGAGATTATAGCTGTTGAACAGCTAGGGTCAGAGAGGCAGCTCCCGTCCCTTTCCATTGCTATCGCTTCCCTTGCCCACAGTTGGGAAATACCCACCCGTCAGTTTCAAAAGAAAAAAAGAGGGCAGCTGCCCAGCTCTCTGCCTTGAATGCTGTGAAATGATCTAAAACAGAAGGTTGCTGGTGTTAGAAGAATTATTTTGCTGATCTGAAAGGTAATTTTTGCAGTGTTGGAAGCATATTGCAGCATTCTGACCTTAGCACTCAAATATATTGAGGCACTGTGTCTGCATGCTTAACGGCTTAATTACACCAAGCATGGAAGTAGGTGTCAGCTCGCCCTAACTTTAGACAAAGCTGTCACACCAAGCCCCAGAAGGTTCCACTTTTTCCTTCCTACAACACAGCTCCTAGTAAGCAGCAAGCTGCATGGTCCTGGCAGCTGAAACCAAGACTGAGACCAGTAGCCACTTGCTTGGAAGAGCAGGAGAGGTGCTGTTGCCCCACCTGGAGAGTTTTCCTGCATGATTTTCTAGCTTGCTTTCATGAAGTCTTCTGGCCTTTGAGCATTTAAGTGGCCCCATGTTAAGTAACTGGGAGGAAGGGGGGGTATCATGTAGCCCTAAATAGCTTTGAGAATTGACTATCCTAGATATTAATCAACATTGTTTTATTAATATTGATGGATTCTTTTTAAACATTAATTTAAATGCATTGAAGAGGAGGATGTTTTCAACCTTGTTTTACTCGTTTTCTAGTGCTTATGGCTAATGTGGGCTCACATATGATTCAGGGCGTTCCCTTTCAATGCGCACAGAGTCAAAGACAACTCTAAGTTAAAGAGGTTACTGGAAAAGTGTCTTAAACTTGGCAAGTAGTTGCTTCTCATGTAATAAGGTTAAAATGTGAGCATCAGGAAAGCACATACCAGTCACGCACACCCTGCTCACTTAAAGTAAGCACAGGTTTAAGCTGAGGAGGCAATAGGTTACATTACAAATGTATTTACTTGTGCACTACAAATCTCATACAGTAGTTAACACAGAAGGAGCTTTGTCCATTGCAGATTGATTCTTTTCCTTTGTTACTGAGGTAAGGCGCACACAACAGCTACAGCTTCTGCTAAGGAAGCTCAGTAAAGGAGGAGAGAGGCTGGGAAGCCTGATAAGAGAGGTGCCCAGCTCTGTAACCATTTGTATGCCTACATTCAGTATTATAGTCCTGATTCCATCAATGTCACTGATCTGTCTGTAAATCAATAGTAAGTCAACTTAGCATTGTACAGGAGATAGTAGTTAGTTATCTCCCTGTGTGGCATCAAGCCAGGCAAGAAGCTGCAGGTCCTTGCTCCCAAAGAGGCTAAACCATGCTTGCTTTTGAGGAGATTGCCAGGTGATCTCTGCTAGCTGAAGCACAACTAAAGAACAACACAAAAGCCAGTTGCCTTCTAGTTTATGGACAAGGAAGAAACCTAGACTGGCTTTAGCTAATGAAGGAGGCTATAAAGCAGTAACTGGAAGAAAGTACTTCACCTTTCCTGTGACTGCATCGAGGAACACACAGCTCCCAGGTTGTGTGAGGAAGCTGAGTGGTGAACTTCAGGCTGCCTACAGCCAAGACACCGTACCACCTTGTGCACCAAGCACCTTCCTGCCTGCCTCACTGGGGCACTGCGGAGCCTCCCCCTGCAGGGCACACGGCCTGGCTGCACCGAGCACCAAGCATTTCAGCTCACGCTGCAGCCAGGAGAGACAGCACTCATCAGTGGAGCTGCTGTACACAACAGCTTCCCTCGTTCGGCACAGAAGCAAAGCCCCTGGAAAAGGAAGCACGTCTGGAACCTGCTGAGGTACTGCCTCACACAGGCACTGCACTAACCCCCACCACGCACAACGAGCCCTGCCCTCCCTGCCTTCACCCAGCCTCCAGCCAGTTTTGAGAACTAAAAGGAAACTAGATAACTCAGTGGTGATAAAATGAGGCTTTGGGGCATGATTCTTCAGCTTCTGAGAAGCTTGCTGTCATGCTGTAAAGCTCACACAAAGGACTTGAGGGCCTACAAAGCACATGCACGACTGCCACGCACATCCCACTACTTACGCACACTTCACTACATACTTTCTTGGTTTGAGAGCGATTGGAAGCTTCGGACGAACAGACTTTGGTGCCATTTTATGCTCATGTTTATACTATAAAGTCTTGAAACTATGCACAGAGATAACGAAGCCAGCATAAGTCAACAGAATATTTTGTAAGAGAAAGGAGCTGGTAGCACTGTATGTTTTGGTGGCGCTGGGTGGGCAATGGTGTAAGATGGTGATGAATACTTTTTGGAGGCTTGCTTTTTTTTGTCCACTGTTTTTAATAAATACTAGTTGTAATTGTTCCACATGATTTTGAATGTGTTTTTCATTCATTCAAAGGAACATTTATGTTTTAATCCATAAGCTTCTATAAATATTTAACTGAGGATGAGCACCAAGACAGACTTTATAAGTTGCCACGATTAGTCAGCAATTAGTAGCTTCCTCACAGTAGTAAGTTATCTTGATTGCTCTCTTGCTATTTCATTTTTGTTGTTGAATGAAGCTCAGCTCTATCTGAGCCTTCTTAAGTTAAGTAATCCTGTAGGTTTAGCGTCATAATTTATCATCTCTCATCTTTAATCTTTAACCCAGCTTCTCCCCTTTGCCTGTTCTGAGTCAGTGGATGCATATAACAGCACTATTTTGTGCTGCAGTCACGTAAGGAACTGGCACCTCAAGCACTCTCCCTCTTAACCTGAGCAAGCACAGACTGAAATGTCCCCAAAATGCTGCATATCCTGGAACCATAGCACAAAGCTCTTACCGCCCCCCCCCCCCACCCCCTTTCTAGGGGACGCTTTCTAATTTGGAAGCGATTTTTGGCAATTTAATCAAAAGAAATGGAGTAAAGCATGAGCCCACCACATCCTTCTCCTGGAAGATGCCCTAAGAGCACCAGCAGCACCGCTACCACCGTACACACCAAACCCAACTGGAACACAAAGAAGCGTTGCTGATCGTGGCAGCCCTTACAAGGCACCATTTGTCATTTCCTCCAGAAAACTAGCTTGTCCCAGCTAATTTCCCATTTGTGTTTTATTGTCAGTTCACTGCCAATCCAGCCTGCATCTTCCTTTGTGGCCACATCCTGAGGCTAGCCACCCCACCCTTAGACTGCCCTGGAAAAAAACTGGATGCAAAGACTAAAAGGGAAGCCAGCAGAAGCTGGTCACGAAGTATTCATGAAGACATGAACTGTGTCAAAGGGAGCAGTGCTTTCAGAAAAGTGCTGGGGGAAGAAGAGCAGGGAATAGAAGGAAGGCACGGCCTGAAATACCTTAGAAAGGGACCTCTTTTTTCAGAACGGGAACCACTCAAACCAAACCCTAAAAATAACAACAGCTGAACACTAAAAATGGGGACAAACTTTTAGCTATTTTAAACCACTGGTGACCTGCAGTAATTCTTCCTAAGTCCCTGAAGTTACTCAGCTTTACACAGGGTTTGACTGAACAGAATCTGGCCCCACATCCCACCCCCTCCTTGGCCCATAGCTCATTTGTGGCTCCTGGCTGCCTCAGCAACAGTTATGCAGGCGTGTTACAGCTTAAAAATGCCTGTAACTTCGTGTGTGTGCTTTGGCCAGGACATAGGACTGCTAATTAGTTAAATAGAAACAGTTTACTTCCCTCCATTTATTACAGCCTCGTTCCAAGAGCAGCTTAGCATTTCAGCAAAGGTGAAAACGGGAGTTGCTGAGTGCAGTGGGCTAAGCAGTTGTGGTGGTTTTTTTTTTGTTGTTTTGGAGACTTCATGCTAACGCCTCAAAATGTGTCTCAAAATCAAGTGATCTGATGATGGCAACCCCTGACACATCTGGCACACTCCCTGGAAAGGCACAGGGTGGAGTGGCTGAACCCTTTTTCACAAGCTGGGCCTGAAGGGCTTTGGGTGAGCTCAGTGCAGGCTGTCATAATAAGAGCACATTTTCATTGTGGTCACAAGAAGCCTATGCAGCAGTAGCCGAGACACAAATCCAGCCAGCTCTACCTTCCTCTCCCTCAGTGCTGCCATGGCTGGGTTTAGAAGGCCTTGGGTTTAGCACATCTAATTTTGAACTCATCCTACTTGCTCCTTTGATGAGGAGAAAGTACCCAAAATTGCAGTGGTTAAGCGGGGCTGAGTACAAGCTTACTGGAAGGGCTGGATGCCCTTGGACACGCTCTCGGAGCAGAGCTGTGCGACAAACCAAGCACTGCTGAGCTCCACTTTCACAACCTGACTGCAAGGGCAGGGCTGTCAGGCAAGCTGCCTAATGGCTGTGGCTCTCCCCAGTGCCACGCACACAACTTCTGCTCCATCTTGCTGCTGCCAAGCTTCACCTTGCATGGCTAACTTGGGCTTCCCCAAGCAACGACTGTTACAGATACAATTGCTTCTTCAATAGCCTCAGCAGAAGAGAGCATGGAGTATATCCTCAAATTCTGGACAGCCTGCTCAAAACCAGAAGATCTCCATCCTTCTAAGCTGTTCCCACACAGACTTAGTCTCAAACTTCTCTCCTCTATACCCACAACACTTCCAGGGTACACAACTGCAAAGACGCAAGGCCAGCAAAAGCAAGGTTTCTGGTTCCACCGTGAAGGGCAGCTCGGCCGCAAAGCGTGCCCAAGTGACAGGAGGCAGGGGAGGAAGAGAGGGAGACAGCAAGAGGGCCGGGCAATTGTAAAGTTGTGTTAATATTATGCTTGGAAAAAACATATGCCAGCAGATACACAGCTGCTCCGTTACTAGTGCCCTAGGCCAGTTAGCAGCTGGTGCAAGTCGTGGCATGGCTCCATCGCCAGCAGCGGAGCTGCACAGCCTGCTACCAGGTAGCATCTGCTCCCGAGGGCCTGGAAGAGAGAGGTTTCAGCTCTGACCTCCCACTACCACCGCTTTCCAAGTCCTTAAGGAACACCCTGGTTAATTAACGGGATCATTCCAGCACTTGAGAGTCTCCCCATGTGCAAAGTTGCAGCTGAGCTGGAATTAACGGCTGTCCCGGGGCAGCACGTGGGGCCGCATCCTCCCTCCCCTCCAGCCACCTCCCCGGCTGCCACCCACAGCCTCTGTGCTTCCCCACCCCGGGCCTGACGCTGAATGGAAATGTTTTAGCTCTGTGCGGCTCGTTTGGCTTCTGCAGATCAGCTCCTGGGGCCATCCTCAGCCCAGATCCAAGAAATAAGTGGAGCCGAGGGGAGGGAATCGTTTCTGCTGCCCTTGAAGTCTCATCTCTCCTATTGCAGCTGGCAGCTCAGAAGGCTCCATCCTGCCAAGACCGAATCTTAACTGGGTTCAGTGGAAACACAGGCTGCTGCCAGGGCTGCCGTGAGCCCCACCTTATAGGGAACATGGGCAGAGCTCGTCTGGCCCCTCAGCAAAGGGCCTTCACTAGGGTTTAGAACAAATAAATAAATAAATTTCTCCAAACCTGCGATATCAGTGGGAGCCACGGGCTGAGGAGGAGAGGAGATGGCTTAACCAGGCAGTTTGCAGAGCAGCCGTGAGGAGGAGCAGGCAGAACCACGGCTGTGGAAAATCTTCCCCGCCCTGGCAGCCCTCAGGGAAGGGAAGCCACCAGCTTGGCCAAGGGGCAGCCAGCAGCCCCCAGGCCCCACAGAGAATTCACATACTAAACCTGAGCAAACACACGAAACCTATCACAGTTTTGCACAGAAATGCTCCTGCTGAGGGCTGTGGGGATACGAAGGACAAGATATGCTTGTCTTCTTACGCTGGAAGTGGCAGAGCAAAACCTCTTCAAGCGTCCTTGCCTGCATATGACAAGAGGATGCTACATAAAACTTTTTCCAAGCCACAGACGCCGATTTCAAACCCAATCGCTACAAAGACTGTTGCCAGAGCTCACTCATACCTCTGCGATTAGGCACAGTCTAGCCACCCCTTTGGCTTTGAGGAGGCACCCAGAGTGCTGCTGCCAACTCCTAATGCACCCAAGATGGGTGCTCCTGACCTAATTTCCTTAAAAGCACAGCATCCTGTCAGCTCTGCCACCGTATTGTCCCAGCAGCAGCAGCATGCAGTGGGAGGAAATCCACAACAAAGCCAGTAGCCAGCAGTCTGGGTAATTTTGACACCATTTGTTCTATCTAGCAGATTTTAGGTGCATCAGAGGAAGGCCATCACAGTAAGATCTTGCTCAGACTGGAAACCCAAGAGCTTGCCCTGCTGATTCAGGGCTTCAGGGTTACAGACAGCTTATGCAACTGATGCCATGCAGGCATCTCAGAGCTGCTGGACCTGAGAGTGCAAATGGGCTCTTGCTCTGGTAAAATGGCTTTAACAGGATTTTCCAGCCAGCAAGCAAGCTTTGACAGACACACCCAGGACACTCAGCCATAAGCAACACAACTGCGTGCAGGAGGCTCTTGGCCAGCCAGACTGGGAGGGGTATTTAAACACAAGTTTCTTGCATTCATCTTTATAGCCTGCTATTTCCCCCAAGGCTCGCCGAGGATGCCTTGGAGCACATCCTTCTGGGATGTCCCAGATGCAGCAAAGGCATGGACAATAACACTTAGCCGATCGCTGGTAAACCATAGCTGTTGCAAACCTACTCCAGAGAACTCTAGCTGAACCCCAGCAGCTGGAGGCATTTTCATTTCCACTTCTCTGAGGCTGGTATTTCAAGGTGTTTTTATTTCTTTTTAATCAATGCACATGGCCAGCTCAGGAGGGGGTCGAAGTAGGGGAGGGAGGCAACGCAGCCACTGTATCTGCACAAAGTAGTTCCACATGCAAGAGAAACAGGGCTCGACTCGCTCGGTGCGTGTTTTGCAGTGCGGTTATGAGCCGTCATTCCACCTCGACAAAGCTGTTATTTATTTACTTAAAGACTTGCATTCCGTGGAAAAAGATGCCCCAAGATAGCACTGTGTTTCTAAAATTAAACCCAGCTGGCTGGAGCAGGCGAGCAAGCACTCCTGTGCTTCACCAGCAGCGGGAGCAGGGCTCTCCACGTCCCGGCCTCCCCTCCCTCACGGAGCTTGACAAGATCTCCCCGTGCCCTCAGCCAAGAGCGAGGCATCTCCCGGGGGAGCCAGGCTTGGATTGAGCACCTCACGTGAGAGCAGGGGTGCCACCACGTCCTGCAGTGTGGGACGAGGTCTTAGTTGCAGCAGTTCACTCCCTTCACCTCTCGCTCTGCTGCAGGAGAGAGGACATCCCACCAGACGCCTGACAAAAGTCTGAGTGTGGCCGGGAGAAGTCCTTTAACAATTTGTGGGAACAGGCCACATTCCTGATCCCCAATTCCTACCCAATCCTGCCAAGATCTTGCTCCAGTTCATGGGTCGCTGCGAGCTCCCTCCTCACAGCAAAGCTCATCCATCCCTCACTGCTGTAACCTAAGTTAAGAAACCTGTTTTAAACATAACCATTTATAGAAGGGAAGAGCCCAAGTGTTCCTCCACCCTGGCCTGGCACCAGCAAGAATTTCCCCTGCAGACACACTTTTGGCACCTGTTCCCCTGCGGACACACGTGCTCAGAGGCCGTGTCCACATCAGCAAGGAGCTCAATGGGGAAACGAGTACTTGGGCCTGTCGGAGCAGCTGGTGCTGGAGCTGCTGTTCAGGGGTTTTACTGAGGCCTAGATTTAGCCTCACCCCTCAGACAAGATGTCTCCACACACACACACGTGTGGTTGCAGCTCACTGTAGGACCGGCTGGTCTCCAGTTGAGCCCCTGCACCCGTCAGGGCTGGGAGCACCTCTGAGGCATTTGGGAAGCAAAGCTGCTGGGGGTGGCAGAGGCAGCTCTGTGAGGTTTGGCCCCAAACCTCACTGCTCTGTGCCTGGGGGCCCACACAGAGTGAGAGCAGAGAAGCCTAACCCAGGCCCAGAACCAGCAATGGAAGAGACAGGGATGGCTGGTGGGGGCCAAAGAGCAAGGGGGGGGGGGGGGGGGGGGGGGGGGAAATGGTGGAAGTGCTGGCGATGCTGGGGTGCCTGTGGAGCCACTGACTCACAGGTGCACAGAGTTCCCCCGTGGCCCAAGCACCATGCCCTGTCCTGGGCACAGGCAGGGAGCAGGGAAATGGTCCCTGGCATCCCACGCAGCTTGCTGGGACCAAGGCATGAAGAAGAGGACAGTCCTACTGCTACAGGCCAGGAGGACCTGACCACAGAACTTTGGGCCAGACCAACGCGTTGTGCTTGCTAAGTCACTCAAATTATTTTTTGCAGATGGGGACACTATTCCAACCTTCCCATTGCTCCATGCACTTGGCAGCGAGCACCCATGATCAGATCTGCAGACCTGAGTGCTTTGTGTCTGACATATAACTGGAGAAGTTAATATTTGCCATCAAGTTAGCATGGTTGCTTTTAGCAGATATGACTTCTGCCCCCCAGTTTCTTTCAATTGTTTAATGAAGATTTCACCTCCCTGCCTCCTAAAGAGAAAAATCCACCTGCACTGGCAACAACCCAGGTCCCATTTCAGTGACTACAAAAGACACAGGCATTTAGTACTGGTAAAGCTCCTTGCAGAGCTGATGGGAAGTACTGGAAGAAGAAAGAAAGAAGACAACTGGCCACCACTCCTGCAAGAAGTTCTCAGGAAAGAGCCTACTCCTCATCAGAGCTCAGCTATTTGTATGATTATGTCCACTCGCCCATAATTATACTGGTTCTGCTCTGTGCAGCACTGTCAGCCCTACTGATCCCTGTCCAAACTCCTGCTGTCTTCCTGTCTTGATTAGGATGCCAGCCCGGGTTAAAAATGAGAGAGTTAGATTGTTTCAGTATCTGATTTATCCCCTTTCTCCTCCCATCCCATTTTGGGTTTGGGATGTGCCAGTCAGCATCCCCTGGGAGAGGGTTAATCAGGAACAGATCGGCAACTGGCAGCCGCCTCACAAGGACAAGTCCCATAGCTAAGATCAAGCTGATGTCTCCCCCTTTGACCCTGGTGCAAGTCCAAGACATGCCTGCTGATGCAGCCCAGCACTGACACCCCAGGAGCTGGCACAAGATCAGCATCCAAGGCCACAGCCAGCTTGGTCCCGATGTCACATTGCCTCAGCTCTGGAGCTGCTTCTGCGGTGAGAGGCCACGTGTCCACACTGGCCCCAGAACCAGCTTCAGCTCTCCAGCTGCAGAAGTCGATTCCTCTCTGCTAAAGGACAAGCTTTCATTCCAGAGACCAGAAGAAAGGAAGACGATTTGTTATTATTTTAAATGAGCCACATTTCACATGCAAGAAGGTTCATACCAGGGATGATCTTCTGCAAGGGGCTCTAACCAGAGCCCAACCTCGAGCAGTTGCTACTGCCACAAAGAAAGGGCAGCAAATCCTCCTGAGGCAAGTAGCAAAGGGCCATAGTGACAAAGAAGACAAAAGGGAGGTGAAGAGGGCTCCAATGTTGAGGAGCACCAGGAACAGAGGTTGCTTACAGCAGAACAATGCATGGCACTGAACAGTTGTTATCCTGTTTGGAAGCCCAGCAGGAAGGAAAACCCTGCCAAAAAAAACTACCTTTGGGTGTTAACCGAAATAAGAGAAGATCCAGAATTGCCTGGGAAGACAAATAGAGTCCATGTTACCTGAGGAAACTCTTGTCCAGTTAAAATCCTGAGGTACCACAGTAACCCCTCATAACTGCTTCCACTGTATCACCATGATGGCAGATGACTGGCAAAGGACTTGCTATATAACACAGTAGACATGACACTATAGATACCACTGACAGACATTTCAGCCAGACAAAAGCGTTCTTCCACATCTTGCACAGTTCAATAAGTTACGATGTCCTCTTCATACTTTTTCCTCCCCAATTTTCTGGTTGTTATTTTTCTAACTAATGTAACTACAGACACATTCTGCCTTTATGAGCACTGCAAGGACTTGCCTCGACTCTACAGTACTCCACATCTAAAATAAAGTGGGCAAAGAGCATTCCCTGGGCTCCCACATTAACTTAAGCCCAGCATTTGAGCAGTGACCCCAAGCGTTTGATGCTGTTGTGGTAGGAAAACGCAGCAGCCCTCCCCAAAGGAAAGCCCCCAGCACACCACAAACCCTCTTTGGGCCTGTGGTTGCCATAACCTAAGGCAGTGGCTGGCGTGAAGGGAAAGAGAGTCAGGACCAGCATGAAACTTACCCATCCTTTCATCAGAGGCAGTGAGGAGACAGGGAAGGTTTCTCTCACCCCCACCTCCACCACCCAGCAGGTACCTGAGCCATCTCTGAAAACAAGAGCGCAGGTGCCAGAGGCAACACACTGCAGCGCTCTGTCAGCGATTTCTGCCTCCACTTCACAGGCAGATGGGCAGGCCCGGGTGGCACGGTCACACCGACATGCTCTGTGCCAAGTAACCCCAGCTTTATAGTCCAGAGGCAGGCCTTCAGCCCAGGTGCCGTGGGTACCCCAGTGACAGCGGGCCTGCAGGTACAGCCCAACGGCTGCAGGACCTCTGCTTGGATTTGCATTAACAGCCTTCAGGGCCTGCCTCAGTCCCTCCAACTCATACAAAGGTTCTCCAAGACCAAGGAAGAAGAAAGACTGGCTTGGAGGGACACTGGCAGCAGCACAATGAAGTGCTCAATTTAAATTTTACCATTAAAAAAAAGTCTACAGCCACTAGTATAGATATTAGTAACTACCCAACACAGTATCTCAAGGAATAGGCCTTGTATGTGAGCCCCACAAATGATGGCATACACCAGTCATATTTGGGCAAGCACCTTCTAAGCCCCAGCTCTGCAGAGACGTACAGCTGCCCTGGCCTAAAGCACTGAGGGTGGGCATGGAGATGCTCCCCTAGGCAGGCCAGGGGTGCCTGGCACCCCCATCCTTGCCCCAAGTGACCACAGGCAGTGGGAGACCCCAGGGAGAGGCAGTAAGCGAGCTGGAACACCTCACCACATTCATGTCATTTTTCATGCTTTGATCATGGCTGGACAGGATTGGGCTTTGTGGTTTTTTCTTCCCCCATTTGAACCAAAAGGCTCATCCTTGTTAATTAAGCATAGGAAGAAAGAGGGGAGCTCAGCTGCAGGGGGAGAGGAGAAATATTTGTCCTTAAAAAAGCAAAAGTTAACCCTTTGAAAGAATCCTTACTTGCAGAAACAGACAGACTAAAAGAAACAGATTAAAACCAGGTATGCCAAACTGACATCCTACCCTGTTTTATTCCTCCTCTGCTTCACTCCCTCATCAAAGCACATGTGAGCAAGGCATTTTGCCTTCTTAATGCATCCTTTCATTACTATCTCACGTGAAAATTCAGTCTGACAGGCTGATGGTCATACAGAAGAGCAGACCCTTCCCCCACCCCCAATACAAAGAAATCATAAGAAGTACAGTAAAAAAAAGTCAGAAGAAGAAGAAGACAGACAAAAGGAAAGACAGACAAAAGGACCTTTCCTCCTGGTGAGAGTCTGACCAAAGTAGAGATAAACAGCAGCTACGTCTCAGAGGCAACAGAAAGAAGCCATCACAGAAATGTGAAATAAACAAAATCTAGTACAACAACCTTGAAAACCTTCTGGGCTCTAGGAGAAGGGGAAGCAGGGGGGAAAAAGTTTTTCATTATTTTGTTTTCAAGCAATAGAAACCAGTTCCCAAAAGGCTAAGCAGATTTCTAACAGAAAATTCCCTATCTGCTACGGCAGAGATAACAGTCATCTTTGTTTAAAGAGAAGCCAAAGGTTAAAGAAAGGGGAAACCAATGAATAATAGATCCTCAGACTTTCCCAGCAAGGGAGAAGAGCTCCCCTTATACTCCTCCTCACTGCCACTCACTCACAGCAGCTAAATCCCGATGCTAGCTTTGCTCAGAAAAAAAATTCGGGAGGCACTTACCTTGCTTCTGCACAGTGATGACAAGGACAGGCAGGTCTATGGCCATAAGGAGAAGCGAAATGGGAAGACTGAAGGAAATTTCTGTGGGAGAGCCATCCTGTAGGGCAGGACAGCAGCCCCTTGCTGCAGGCTCCAAGACCAATCAAAATATTAAAGAAAGAAAAATCTTCTTCCTATAATTCCAGTAGGATACGTCTCTGCTCAAAGCAGAATGCAAATGCTGCTGGACTTGACCTTCAAGAAGAGGAAAAGCAATGGTCTGGCCTCCTTTACTGCAACGCAGCTGCTAGACGAGGAAAGGAGACAGGCAAGTCTCTGCATTTTCATTCTCTCTCTGCCACTCATGTCCTGCATGGATTTCAGAAACATCTCTTTGCCTCTACCTTTGCATCTGTAAAACAAGAACCTTGTAGCAAAGACTCAAAGGAAAACCTGACTCAAATAGAGAGTCCGTTCAACAAGTACAAAACAAGAGCCTCCCCATGCAGCACTCAGAGCCCACACCTGCTGCCCATTGGCCCTCAGCTTGTGCAAGCAATTATCCCCTGATTGCTTTTGCTCATTGCCATGGCCCTTCCCACCTGAGAGCCAGAACTAAGAGCAGGGGCTTTGTTTGAGGTCCCTGGAAGCCACGCACTGCAGGAGTATGCTGCTCAGCCAGCAAGGCCCCCCATCAAAGCTAGGCACCGGCCTCGCCGGAGCTCACAGTTAAAACATCACCCCTTGATGGGCTGAAGATAAACATGAAAAGTTGTGGCTTAAGGATGAATTTTGTCAGCCAGCTATTTCTGTTATCAGAGACAGGGGGATCTGTGTGTAAATGAACCAGCTGTGTCTAAGATGAAAACGAGGTTCTGCCCTTGAGCTTCAAGGAATTCCTTGGCACATCCCTTCATTCACCCGCTTGTCAAGTGCGCACAAATTAGCCTTAGCTCTTATGTGCCTCCTGCTTGCCCTGCTGTTCTGCATCTAACTCCTCTCCCCCCTCACCTCCCGCATCTCTGAAGGCTTTAGGCCTGATGTTGGCTCTCCTGGCTTCTTTTCTTATTTAACTCCTGCCTTTGAAGCCATCCTCTCCTCCTCTCAGTCACACTCTTGCAGTGAGCTTATGGCCAGCCCTGCAGCCTTGCCTGCTGGTGTAGTAGCGTGCCCACACGTGGATTATGAGCTCTTAGATAGCAGACCTTTTGTGTGTGTGTGTGTGTGTGAACCCCAGTGTTGCCTGTGTTGTTCCACCTTCTTGCCAGAACAACCTGTGAAGTTTCTCACCAGCTCTGCAGTGCCTTCATCACCTGAAGAGCTACAAGCTCTTGACCAAAGAGAAAGACCCAGAGCCAAGCAAAAAAAGCATACCCA
Organism: Anser brachyrhynchus; assembly: GCF_964034855.1. Lineage (NCBI taxonomy): Eukaryota > Metazoa > Chordata > Aves > Anseriformes > Anatidae > Anser > Anser brachyrhynchus. The sequence goes on from NC_137696.1 coordinate 35,831,428, forward strand.
GACTCCAACTTACCTTTAAGACTTTCCAGCAAAAGCACAGAAAATGCAACTACAAAGAAATTACTGAGACACAATGGGGGCAATATATCTTTAATTTTTTTGGCTTTTTTTTTTTTAGTATTACAGTATATTCTTATAAAAAGATACAGATAAAAAGGACACTACAGGATTTGTACATTTAATTCACTTATAGTCTTAAACTGACTAAGAAATGAGGATACGCCAAGGCATTACAGCAGCATGCAGCCTCCCACTCAGTAAGCAGCACTGTACTTTGCAGCTCAGCAGGCAGGGGCACCTCCCAAAATGACCTGCAAGTTTCAAGCTGAGCAGGCTTGCAGGGGTGGAGGGTGCCTGAAGATGGAGATGGTTTGGAAGGGAGAAGTGTTGCGTGTGGTACCTGGTGTCCCTTTACAACCTAAAACTGCGAAGGCTTCTAAAGAGCCTTTTCAGGGGGAAGCGTAAAGATGGGGAGGGAGGGGTAGGTTGCGAATGGCACGCCATAGAGGCTTTTCTAGATGAGCTGAGTGAGAGCTCCTAGCAGTGGACAGCTGAAAGGACTTTTGCAAAAGCCCTTCACAAGCTCTGTGGAACATCTTGTGAACAGCCAAAGCTGTTTAAAGGGGAGTTTTGATCCAGATGCTGCTATGAATTATGCTGGTGTAAACACAGAGCAACTTGTACTGGGTATACTGAATCTATTTTACACTAACACCAGTAACAGAAGACTCTGGATTGGAAGATCTATTGAGCATCCAGACCCTCTTTAGAAATGAGGTGCCATAACACCTTTCTAAACTAATGGCACCCTTCTCAGCAGGCACAGTGAGCATAATCTGGCCAGCTTTAGGAGATTCTGGTCATCAAAACTACTACTTAGAGTACCGGATGGCTTTAATACGAACAACTAGGTCTATGTTTTTAGTTAGCCAAATTGTGTTACCCAGATTGGCTTCTTCATCCTTTAATAACAGAAGTAAAGGTGGCCAATGGTGGCTAACTCTCTGGATGGCAGGCAACCAGAAATCTCCCAAGTCCAGTACAGAAGCCAAGGAGCCATCGCTAAACATGTAGTGACTGCTAGAGATTTAATGGGTACAAAACTAATCTGACAAAACATTTTCTTTACCTGGATAATCTCAGGAGGTGGAGTTGAGGAGGAAAGAGGGAAAGTAGCAAAAATCCTTCTTCCTTGGCCTTGAAGATGGGAAGGAATCTTAGCTCTGACCTAAGATTCTCTCAAAGCTTCTCTGGCATTACAGGCAGAATTTGGGCTGAGGGTTGAAGTTTGAGCTAGCAGCTGTGCAGTTTAGCTCCTCTTAATCTTCTGGCCATAACTGATGACAAGAAATAAAGTTTTTGTTTGTTTGTTTGTTTGTTGTTTCCTTTAGGAAGTGTTGTAAAATAACCCACCTGCATCAGTTCACCAGATGTGTTAAAAGCCAGGCTTTCCCAGGTCGAGTATCACTGGGGCAGAGTGATTACGATGAAAGCAAAAGGGAAGTTTTTCCTTCACTCCCTTCCCACACCAAGGCTGCTCACACACAGCCCCTCACCGGGCTCAGCTTGCTGCCGAATAGCCACGCCGGCTGTCTCGCTGGTGTAATGCCCTGGCACGGTCTCAATAGTCTTTGCTGTAATGCAGCGTATACATACAAACATAGCAAACTAAAATAAGGCAAAATAAATAGAGGTGTCAGATTTACAGGTTCCCCTTAGAGATTCCTAAAACCTTTTTTTTAAAAAAAAAAAAAAATCATTTAACCCCCAAACAAAAAAGAAAAAAACAACAAAACAACCAACCCAGAAACAAAACTGCATATATCATGTACATCATCAACTGTACAACTGATTTCCTTTCCCGCTCAAAGAAACTCCTGACACAAGCTTCTCCATGCAACTCAGCTCAGAGTGCGAGCTTTCCTAAAAAAGAGGAAAGATTCAGCCAGTGGGGCTGACCATTATGGAAACACCTGCCCCACAGTTCTCCAACAGGGCCCCTCACGATTCCTTTCCCTTCCTCAGACACTGTGAACACATTACAGAAAAGCTTCTGAAGGATGCTCAAGTTGTCTCTCTAGTGGGGAGTCTCTCACCCCTGAACGTTGGTCCTGCTTCTGCTCTTGTAGGGAACCGGTGCCCAGACGATAGCTATGCTGCACAGCATGGAAGGGCCTCGCTGCCCTGAAGTCACTTTACCTTGTAGTGTTGCCAGAGACTTATGACCAACTGAGAAGAGTGACACAGACCAAAGGGAGTGTGGTATGTGTGTAGGGGAGTTCTGCAGTCTTTTCTGGGGTCATCCTAATGCAATCTGCTTAAGAACAGTGCAGAAACACACAGGTAAATGAGGGAGCACTAAACCTCTGCAGTCAAGATTTGGAGAATTAGAAAGTACCTCCTCTTCTAGGTGTGAAGAACTTCATCATAAAGTTAGCAACAACTACACTTCTGTAGGAAGAGTAACGCAGAACAAGCCCTCGATTATAACCTTCTGTTACACTTTTCTTCCTCCTCTACTTATTTCCAAAGACAGAGTGATTTCCATGTAAAATGCTGGTGCTAGGCACAGCTGCAAGGACAACAGCAGACTTTGGTTCTTCTCCGGCTCTCAGAGTGCGAGGAAGAGGTTTTGCCTCAGTGTTACACCTCCTGACTGCTTGCCATACCTGCTCAGGCTGTGTTAGCACCAGAAGACAAGGGATAAGATTTTCCTGTCTTCTTCAGCGCTAAGCAACTCTACCACAACCGCATACGAAGAACAGAGCATAGCTGCACTCACGGCACCCAAGGGACTAGAAGCAAGGACAAACTTGGCTTCAGAAAAAATCTGAAGCCAGGCCCTAGAGCAGAGCCAACTTTTTCCTTATCTCCTGTGTGGCCAGCCCCATCTCATATGGTAGACATATTAATGGGCCTCTCTGCCTGTCACCACTTCAATGAAATAACTGCTTGCCTCAGTGAGTAATCAAATGCTTTTCATGAACATTCACCATGGAGTGCACAGCCAGGGGAGACTGTTTAGCACGCTGAAAGAAGCCTTCAGCCACCATCACAGATTCAAACCAAACGTCTGGGGCTGTGGAGTGCTAGGAAAGCTGAGCTGCAATGAATCAGGGGCATGGCTCTGGGCTGTCTGTCAGTCCCACTAATGTATCCCACAGCTGATTTACAGGAGTTACACAATCTCTTACTACTTGTGTATGAATCGAGGAGGTGGCAAAGCTACAGCAGCTTTCTTTGACTCTGTCAGTGTGGCTGGAGCGCCGCGTACCACCACACAACTTTTCAAATCAGGACCAAACTGTGTACACGAACGGGCAGAGGGCTTAGTGCTCTCCCTGCTTTGCTACATCTGTGGCCTGGCAAAGTGACTTCAGTTGCAAAAAGCACACCACAAACCTGGTTTGAAAAATACCGGCGGGGGGGGGGGGAATGCTGTATTTATATTCAAAGGTTTTGCCCTGAGCTGTTTCTTCTCTAACAGCACTGCCACGCTGACAGCCTGCCTTATCAAACAAGTACCTGGGGAGCAAGCAAGCAGCCGTAAGTTCAACAGAGCCACAGGTCACATCTTGCACCAGGGCTGACCTTGGCACTATACCTGAACTTCTGGGTGAGTCCTAAAACCAAGGAGAACAAAGAGGGGAAAAATCTACAATGTCCTAATCCCTAAAAACATCATCTTTGGAATTCAGGGATTATCAAAATCTAAACTCAACTGTATACCAATTTGGCACATATTATCACCTCTCATATGGCTTACATGGCATAGGTTATATGGCATGCTTTAAAACAAGACAAACAAAACAGGGCTGGGATATAGCATGTCTACTTCGGGGAGCAGCAAGGAGCTTGTTAATATAATTTACAAGAGACATTTCTAAAAATCCATTTTGTAATTTAAAATAAAAATGATTAAAAAAGTGAGAGTTTTTCTTAAACTTTCAAAAACCTTTAAGAAATACAGTCTTTCTTCTACAAGGTGCTTGTGTCCGCTGCAATGGATATTGCTGTTAATGGCTAATCCCAGAAGGGGAGTGGGATAGTAAGGGAGGAGAATGCACCCAGCTCTTGTAAGATACCAGCTCTTTACGATGAGTATTATACAGAGGCGCGGCAGTCTGGAATGTCGTAAATAGGGAAATTCTGGGGTGGGAGACTCAAAATTCAGTAAACAATGAAACATTAGAGTTTTAAAATTCTGACTTTTTTGCTTCTTTCCATAGTTTACATAATTACTTTAGTGTTCAGAAAACCACCGCAGTTGGTTTCTCCAATATTGGTAGTGTGTAATACTGATCAGGCAGCGTGCATGGCAGAGGAAGTTCTGTTCTGCAGACTCAGTGCAGAGCCTGAGGTTACGTGACATTCAGAGAAAAAAAATCAAACCAAATGATTAAAGTGACTGATGGAGCTTTTTTCACTTCCCTGGGATTCCTTGACATTTGGCGCTGTTTACTATTGATGCATAGTTTGTATGTGGTGGGCCCCTCTTCTCAAACGTTTTTGTTTTCTGCTTGTCTAGGAGGAAGAATCCATCACCATTTTTTTCTTTTCCCTCTCCAGGGAAGATAATCAAATAGGAAGACAAGATTTTTTTTTTATAAAAAAAACTAAAAAAAAAAAAAGGTCACAACAGCCCGCATAATCCAGTCCCTTTCCTAGAGCCATGAAGATGCACCAAATTCATAATTCAGTCCTCTTCTTGGGGTCCTCTGCTTTTTCACTGTGCGCTTCATACGTGTAGCTTAAATGCAAATTTCTTTTTTTTCTTATGAATTCACCCATCTCCAAAGCCTGCTCGGCTTACACAATTTTGTGTCCTCCTGAAAAAAGTTCTGTTTTCCTTACAGGACCTTCCATTGGTTCATGCGAAGTAATCCCTTCTAAATGGAACAGGCCACGGTCTCCACAGCTCTCCTTTGACACCATTTATATCCTACTAAATTATGTGATTCCCCTAGGTAGGAGTGGGGTGTGTGCAGTGAAGGTCAGCCTGTTAACAGAAAGTCCAGTCCATCCCAACAGCAATTGCAGCTAGCATCAAGTGGAAAAGAAATCCCGTTTCTTGCAGCTTGTGACCCCATTTGCTTTTTGCCACTTGCGACCTGTGGATGACACTAGGGAGCTCCCGGTTTCCATTGGGCTCCACTAAGAAACCTTGCACAAACAGATGAGAAATGTTCAGCTGTTTCCTTCCCACCCTCCAGCAATTACAAGAGGCTCCACAATCATCTAGGTGTAACTCCAACCTGGCAGTGGCATAGTTTTCTAAACAAAAGCCAGAGCTTCTTTCCTAAAAGAGACATTTCATCGCTTTGAGGCTCCACCATCGACAGGTTCCAGAAAATTGTTTCTAGAAAAGCAGAATCCAACAGACTTCTGCAAAATGTTTTATGTTGATCCTGATTCTTGAATTCCATTTTCTTCCAGAACCAATTACTTCCTTCTGAGCATCACTTGCATTGGACAGTGTAGGTCACACAAAAATACTATACAGAACATGGTATCAAAAGAATTTTTCAGGCTCTTATCAATGGCTTATAAAAATCCAATTCAGGGAGGGAACTTGTAACCTCTAAAACCACATCTTGACAAGCCCCCGAAGGCCAGTCTATATCTTGAAGAAGCGACAGGTGTTTACAGAGCTGTTCTGAAATTCGTCTTGCTTATTATCAGCAAGATGGAGATCGTAGCACATTTTTACTTTGGCACACAGAAAATTATCTTTCTCCAGCTGCGAGGCAGTCTGCAAGGCCCAAGTACTTTCTGTCATCACCATGAGGCCTTTGATGACACAATAAACTCCCAGAAGCAAATCTGTCAGCTCTGCATGGCCCAGTCACAGACCCTGCTGGCTCCACAGAGGCACTTTTATAATGGTTCAAATTAGGAGCACAGAGGGGGGATGAGAGGAAAGCTGATCATGGAAAGGTAACGTCTCTAGCCACAGACCAAAGAAATCCTTTGGGGCAGCTGTCAGCCAGGAGCCATCACACACATCCATCTTCCTTGTTTTGCACTTTTTCATCACCTTCTTTCGGTTGATTATTTTTCTTTCTCTTGTAATTAATAATTTAGCTTTGTCACCACCCGCTCCCGGCTTGAATCTAAGCCTTGGTTCCCCGAACGCTTGCGGTTACGCTTGAGCTTGGATAAGTCTTTGTCAAAGACTTCACCCGACCTTAATGCTGACACCAGGTCATCAAACTCCCCGGTCTCTTCAGAGATGCTTCCTGCTTTCGCTTTCTTTTGTCGCCTCTCTTTTTCCCTTTGCTCTTTCAGCTGTGGAGAAAGACAGAGTTTTAGGATTAGCTTACCAAGATGCCAGATCGCTACACACACTTCGTTAAGGAGTGGCTAAGATGTGTCAGTTTAGGAAAAAAAAAAAAAAAAGAATCAGGATCCTATCCACAAGGCCATCACCTATGCCAAGGGCAACAGATGAGCACGGTGGGCTTCCCTTCTTCTGCAGAGGTGAGCAGAGAGCAGGAGAGATGAGGAATGAGTAGCATCTTTGTTTGCCACACAAAGCATTACCATCCCGCAGCGAAAAGGACACATGGTAGCACCTACTGTGCTCACAGTACCTAATGTGGTGAGTTTAAAGTTAGTCTGATGTGTCTGCACAAACCAGTCACTACTATAGTCACAAACAGCTCTGCACTTAGGGCATGGGCAGCTACATTCAGACAGGCAGAAAGGTCACAATCCTGCAGAAGGAGGAAAGTAAGAAGGGAAAAACATCAGAGAGCCACAGGCTAAACATAACAGAAAAGGAAAATTGTGTGAGATATCAAAATGTCAACAGAAACCCATGAAACAGATCATGTATGAATGTTGCAGCGGTGGGAATAAGGAACATTGCTTCGGCTCTGGAAAGAGAAACTGGTTATAAATAGAGCAATGAAACAGAACTACTGATTTTACAAAAAAAAATGGATAAGTCTCACTGTCAAGGTGATGCCCTCAGTCTCCCTAGGTAGCACCAGGGAGCTCAGTTATCCCCCACACTGCTCAGCTCCAAGATTAGTGGAAATGCCAAGGCATCAATATGTGCTCCAGTCCCATGTTGCAGGATAATTCTTCTCATAAGCAAACTGCAACCTCTCTTGGTGCATCAGGCCTACTAAAGCATCCTAGTGCTTTAACAGACACTTTCTAGACTGGCTGAAAGGGAATTTGAGCCTAAGTCTTGGCATTTTATCCCTATGTCCAATGGTACCAGGAAGCCTGTTGGCATCCTAGAGTTTTACCTCTCACCTCTTCTGAAAGGAACAAAAAGCTGCTTTTGGCACAGCAAACATCTGAAGTAGCAATGCCCCTCAGCGAGGCCTGGGGCCATGGCAGCAGCCAGGGTTAGAGCACTGGCAAGGTGGAAGGAGGCAGGGGAACACTAGGCTGTTCTCATCCACAGGAAAGCCTGAGGTCAGAGGGGGTGGCTGGTTCACACAAACCTCTGGGGGTATACTCATCAGGCTCCCAGCAGCAAAATTGATGCACAGAAACTCGCTCGCCACATCAAGGGCAAACACAACCCCAGTAATCAAGGCGTTAAGGCCAGCCAGAGAGAAACACTGCCAGTGCAGGCTCCAGCAGGCGCCAGGGCATTTGCTGTGTCACCATTCACTGTCAGGGGACAAGCACACAGCAGATGATGATAGAGTCTGAGTGGAAGCTGACCAGCTGGCAGGACGAAGGGAGACCTGGCTCCAAGAGCTTTAGCCCAGCCTGAAAACAAGACAGTCTGGCACCGGGCAGTGGCAGCACCATCTTGCAAATTGCCTTGGCAGAAAAGGTAGGGCTAGATTTGGGTACCTGAACCCAAAGAAGAGAAATTTAGAAGCAAAATTTTGCAAATTTACTTTTTTTTTTTGTCAGCTTCTGAAAGCTGACAGGACATCCAGCAGGAAAATGCCATTGCTTGTGAGGAGAAGGATGGCAAATAGAGGTGGCAAGGAGAAGAACATAAAACAGTAACAGGAATGAGCACTGGAATTGGGTGCCTTCAATCTTTCTCTTGAGACTTGAACAGGTGATGAAAAGAAACCCCTTCCTGTGCCCAGGTTCTCACCATAGCCTCCATGCGTGCCCTGCGCTCCTCCTCTTCCTTTTTCTTCCTCATATTCTCCAGATCTTGCTTTGCCTCTGCAAACGACTGCAAGAAAGTGTCGAAGATGCCAAAAAATTCATCTGGCTGCATCTTGCCCTCATTCTCTCCAAAATGCTTCAGTGCCTTGGCGTACTGTCAAGGGGGCAGAAAACACAAGAGCAACAATTAGGCAGGCAGTCCAGTGAAGACAGCAAGGAAAGCTTATGCGTAACCACACTGGTAATTCAATACCCCCGGAGCATTCATGTGGTGAGCAGAAACTCCTCCCCCAGCCAGCAAGAAAAATGCCTCTCATTATGGCAGGTGCCTCTGTCCTGAAGAATCTGCTCTCATGGGTATCCTTTGGGCAACACAGGGCAATGGTGCTGGAGAGCACCATCTATCCCACTGATGCCAAAAAAGTGTTCAGTGCCTGAGGGGGATGGCACAATTTCAGAGGGTGCCTGTCTGGCCACAGCTGTGGGACAGCAGGGGCATGAAAGGCAGTGAGCTAACTGGAGAACAACTACCAATGTAGCCCAGCCTTTTACCTCCCACCTTCCCTTTCCCCCTCAAATCCACTTTAAAAGGGCTGAATTTAGAGGTTTTGAGAAATAATGTTATAGCCTATCCTTTTGGGAGCCTTTTGCCATGTCATCCATCACTCTGCAGTTCTGAGTCCATGTTGCCTGGGAGAGGAGACTATGGACAGGCATGGCATGAGAGAGGGGCAAGAAAAGCAGCCAGGGCTCCCGGGCAGACTTAAAAGAGAGTGAATACATCACAAGTGGCTTTTATTTTAAAAGGCAAATGTTGAGGCTGCAGGATGCGTGTGGAGGGAGCCAACTGGCAGGACTTCAGTCACAGGGCAGTCCTGATCTGGATGTGGTAAATTCACAGCAACCCCTGGCTCCTGGACGTCAGTCCTGCAGTACCCGTACTCTGTTCATCACTCCCTCCTGCTCACAAATCTGCCTCTGTACTCACCAAAATGCACTCAACTGCATGCATAAATAGTCTGTCTACAGCACATATGCACTAGCTCTTACATAACTGTACACATACCTAAACTGCATCATTGTCCTTCACTCACACACCTCCGTGCTGCGTCAGGCAGCACCAGCATCACACTCCTGATACCGCTGGTGCCCTGGTGCACGACTGCCCTGGCCTTCCCTGCTCGCACCTTAAGGCACCACCGCCGAGAAGGAGAGCATCCTCACAGACATCCACGGTCACCAGACCAAACCCCAACTCTCCCAGGCTATGGACTGACTTCAGATTATCTTGTGTGTGTGCTCAGCTCGTACTAACACAGCCCAGCTTCCCTTCCCTTAGGTAGGTACTCTTGCAGAATGGAAAAGAGTAAGAACAGTTCAGGCTCAGCTCCCAAGCACAACATGAGTTTGGAAGCAGGACTTATAAACCCCTCTGGCCCTGTACCAGGTGAAGTACAAACAATGTCTCCCAGTCAACTGCAGGGGGAAGAAATCTCCAAGGAAAACAGCTTCCTTCTGGCACAGCGCGAGAGATTCAGCATCTCCCCTCCTCTGCTTTCCCTGCCAGGCCCACGAGGCAGTTTGAAGCACTAGCTTCTTTTTTTCCTTAAAAAAAGGCTGTGTTCTCAGCCAGAAACAAAGAAACCCAAAGTTTCTGAAAATGAAAAGAAAAAAAAAAAGTGTTGGAAGAAATGCAAATTGCTTTGAGCTACAAAACATGGCAGGAGTTGAAGGAAGCACTACAACAGCAGCAAGTCATGGAGGGACTTCAGGGTTTGGTAACAGCAACAGATTACTTCTCTGTTTAACTCCTTTTCCCTGAAACCTCTGAAGACAAATGCATGCACGTATGCACACCTACTCCCTCTCCCTCAGTTTCTCTCTATATATTTATTCTATATATAATATATACATAGTCAAATATTCAGGGAACTGCAGCAGATTCACAGTAATACACAGTGACCAGCACTAGCTTTTCAGCAGAGAAAATACAGGCTGTGAATACCACAAACAGCATAACGTATCTCCATGTACCGTATTTTGTTGGCTTGCCTACACCAGTGTGGCCATCAGCCAGGGAATTGGAGACACCAGAGAAAGACTTGAGTGGTACACAGGCTTTGCCACTGGTGCCTAAGCACCTACAGAGCACCTACAGCTTAGTGTTGCTCATGGGAGATGTGCTACTTGGAATATCTTCCCTCTTAATTTGTGGTTAACCCCTGTGAAAATTGAAAATAAGGCCCAAATTAAGAGCAGTGACTGCAGCTGCCAGCTAGGAGGAAGGCTTGTCCACCTCCTGGGAAGCCTGAAGATCAGTGTTAGCCCAGAGGAGATAGCTATTGTACCAGTGGTGCACCATTTCTCTTCCCTCAGCTCCTCAACCCTGCTGTGCACAGCGAAGGTGAGTGCTGGGGTCTGCAGGAGTTGAGCTGGTTTGAGCCTGTGGGTGCTGGTTTCCTGGTCTTTTAGGGAGGCTGAGGGTTGAAGAGGAAAAGGTCCTTGCCCGGGGCTCTTAGACCCTACATACACAGAAGTCTCCATTAGAGGGTGGTGTTGTCTGCAAATGTTCTTCATGTGGCCTGTCACCCAACTACCAGCACCAACTAATTCTTGTCGCACTGGAAGAGAGGTTTTTGACACTGCCTCCCCAAAGCCGCCCAGAGGAGGAACAGTGTTGGTGTGCTGAAAGGGCCCAGCACTCTGGGTGCTGTGGTCTCTGAGCGGCAGCAGGGAGGATGAATCCTGAGAACAGCCTGACTTTGGCGCCCAGTTACACGGCTTAGCAGACCACAGTCATTTATGGTAAAGCAGCAAAAGATGAAAGGTAAAAATCCATGAGCTAGATGTACCAAAATAACTGCAGTAGAAAAATCTGCAGTTCAATGAAGTAAACATTTTCCCTCTTTCTCTGCTGCCTCCAGAAAGACGTGACAGGTCAGAGGGAGGCAGGACAGGAGATCCAGCTCCAGTTGCCAGCTCAGCCCATGATGTGGCTTGGGAGCTCATTTTCCTCTCTAAGCCTCTACTTTCTCCATTTGTTAAAGAACAGAAAACGTTGCTCCACAAATCTGATACAGGACAAAGAAAAAACCCTCAGTGGTTCACAGCAATAGGGTGCGACATTTATTCAGTGCACTACTGTAAAGAGAGCCACACGGTCTTTTCACTGCTTAAACTCCAACAGACCCCTCTGTTTTTATTCCTTCTTCTGTTTCCCTGTAGCTCTGGTGCTGCCATCACATGTGCTTTTACAAGGTACCGGTGGTGGGACGAGGGGCAGTGTGCAGCTGGAGGCAGCATCCCTAGCCCTGGAGCCAAGCCCAGGCTCCGAGCTGCACGCCAGGGCTCACAATGTCCTGCCTGGCTCAGGGCATTGCAGGTAGAGCAGCATGGCACAGCACAAGCAGCAAATTCCCTGCATAACGGTACCCAGTTTTGGGTGGGCTGTGAAAACCGGAGCTCAGTCCCCAAGCACGCTCAGCGCTTCCCAGAATTTGGTGACGTGCTGTAGTATCACAGGGAGCGGTCTTTGAAACTTGCGTATTCCTCAAGTCATTTGGGGACAGATGACATGGGCAAAAGCAAGATGGAAAACTGTGTTTCAGCAGGTTTTCCACTGTAATACAGGCTGGTATCTCTTTTTTTTTTTTTTTTTCATTAAAAAATTCATTTCCACACCATAAGGGCCCCCAAGCTCCATGATATAACAGGTCCACGAGCTCAGTGCCAGCTCTGCTTCCTCTGCCAAACTTTCCACTGAATTCATCCCCTTGCCAAAGCAAATCGTTTAGACAGTTGTTTATTTTAAAAAGCCATTTTAGCAAGGAGAGGGAAAGCGGGACAGCAGCGTGCACACTCTCTGCTGTGCTTGCCAACGAAATGTTAAACAGTGGCAGAAGAGCTCTGGAAACGGCAGGAACGGGGCTCTGGGAGGAGGAGGAAAAACAGCCATGATAAAAATTTCCTGCTGTCTGTGCTGTCCGCTATCAAGGGAGAAGCCAACACAAAAATGAATTATACCATGCAACATGAACTGTCTTCCCCAGAACAGTAATCCCAAGTTTGCTGTTACAAAGAATCCAACCCTGTACCAAGGCAGTTCAAATAAATGTCTGTTCTCTTTACGGGACAGATTCAGATCAGTTAATGGAAAGAAACCTGCTGGTTTCAGGCAGGTCTATGTCCAGCTCTCTTTGCAACTTCATGCTCTAAAAGGATTCCTCCAGAAGATCAACAGTGACTCTGGAAGCCCCAAAGCCTATATACAAGTGCTATAAACATTTCCAATATGCTAGATACCGACCTGCCCTGAAGCATCTGCGGTCCTAATCACAAGAGCTACGCAATCTGGTCACCAAATGGCTGTTTCTGATGGCAGGCTGTGGTGCCTGCCCGTGCCTTTGGAACACACCCTGCCCTGACATCCTCCATCTCCGTCCTGATCCCTTCCTCCTCTGCCAGCCGCAAAGGCTGACAGAAAATAACAGTCCCCCAAATGAATGACCGAGGTGCACAGCCTGTAACTGGCACTCGGAGCACAGTATTTGCGTGTGCTTCATCGCATTCTGCCATTAATGGCTACTTTCTGAAATGGATTTTGGCTTTCACTGCCTTGCTGCTCTTCAAAACAGTTAATACATGTGCTAAGCTTATTAAAAGCATGCACGGAGTCTGAACTTTGGTCTCCACAATGATAAACACAAACACCTTGCCTGCCTGGGATTAGCTGTCATGTGAAAGTCTGGAGATGGACATTTTTCCTACCCTTCTCATCAGCCTTGCCCACGCTGTGGCCCCTGAATGAAAATTCACAAAATGAAACCCTGGATGGGAGGATGCTGTTTGTCTCCCTGGGCATTTTCATTGCTTCCCCACAAGAAGCACAGGGAAGAATTTTCACAAACAAAATTTAACCCCATTCTGTTGTTTTCTGATGTGAAAAATCAGTGTTTTCATCTGCTCAAGCATGTAAAAACTGGTGAAAAATTCCAGGGCAGAATTTCACTTTCTTCTGCCCCCACCTTCCAGTTTTATGGGAAATGGCAGAAAACATTATCCCTTGATCTAATCTATATATTCCCTTATAAAGTGGTATTGGAAGTAAAAAAAAAAAAAAATCACACAAAAAGAACAAGAACCAGCTGTGCTGGGGTGCCTATTTAAAGAGTCGGTCTAAGTTTTCAATCACTTTTTAACCAAGCCATCTGTTTACAGCATGAAGATAAGTATAGTTACAAAGCTTCCTCTGCAAAAACGGGTGCCTGCATCTGACAATCTGGCTCTTTAAATTTTAAATACCACTTCTTTTCTGTGACTACTAACAGTAAATAGTCCCATTTCAGCATAAAGGCCAAAAAAAGTACTGAATGGTATTGTGAAATATATCCTTTACAGAGAAGGTCAGCACCACACCTTAGTAATGGGCTGTTTCCAGAACTTCAATACTGAAATTACTTTTGCCAGTACTAAAGATATTTCAAAAATAAAAAGCTTCCCAGGTTTGAAAAGATAATTTGTATTGTTTTAAGTCCCAGCTGAGGAAACATGGCTCTGATTAGCTCATGGCAGTCAATTAGCCACATCTATATTTAGAAAGATATCCAACTCCAGCTGTTAAAACTAGGGCTTCATTATTATTAATAAATCTGTGAACTAGACCAATTCTTCCTGGGCCCCTTTAAATATTTTTAAAAGTCTTCCCTCTGCCACTACTTTTTTTTTTTTTGTTTTATTATTATTAGCTTTGCTTTCAGAAATGAAAAAAGAACAGAATAATCAGATGTCTCAGTCCTTCTCTTCCTTTAATTGGCTAGTTGGAGTAGGTTTCCATGGTAAGAAAAAAGCTCCTGATTCAACAAACACAGAGAGCCCACTGAGAATGGAAGATGTTATAGGCTTTGCAAAGCACATCTGGTTTGTTGAAAATTTCCAGCTTTTTTTTTTTTTTTTTTTTTTAAGAAAAAGAAGAAAAAGAGGAAGAAGGGAGGGGAAAAATAATATGAGGCAAACATGAGAAATAGCTCAGCATTGGTAAGGACAGACAGTTCCCTTTCAGGAGTCCAAAAGCAGCTTATTGCCAGTGGAAGAAGGAAAGCCATAGGTTGAGCAGAAGTTGGAAGAGCATGTGTTCAAACATAGTAAGGGTGTGTGAGGAGAGGTAGAGAAACATTTCCTAAGCGTGTTATAGTCATTAAAGTAAAACATCTCTTTTCGTCAAGGGCTTTATGTTGGCTATGTCTAAAAAAACTGTGCAACAACTTCCAGACATATAGGTCCATGTGCAGGGAGACTCTCTGGTTATTCTTAAAGCAAAAGAATACATTTTTCCTGCAACTGATCAAAAGTTGCATTACTGTGCTGGATGTGTACCACTTTCTGGGTCTTAGCCCATAACTGACCTTGTAAACAAATCACATTGGGCTTTAAGCCATAGCGTGTCAAAAGAAAGGTCCACCTCTATCTATAACATCAAACCAAAAGCCAAGGACAGAGTGCATTCACTTGCAGAAATGGAACTGTAATGAAATTGAAAATGTATCCAATCATAAAATGGAAGCCTCCAAACCATAGAGAACTGTGTTTTCCCCAGTAAATTCAGTGGAGGCATGGAATGCAAAATACTGCTTTTGTGATTATAAAGGAAGCATGGTGTGAACATTATTCTGCTGGAAGTGCTTTGAACATTCTCAAGCAACACGACAACAATGAAAAAATTAGGCACATTATTCTCCACAAAATGCCCTTACAACATTAGCAAGTGTTATACTGCTCAGCTTTGTCTTCAAAGCGAAGTAATCACTACTGCCCCACTGGCATTTGCCAGGATAGCTAGCTCTAGCTGAGACCCTGTGGCTCCCGTTGTTTGCAGCTGGGAGTCAATATCACCAAGAGTATCTCCACAGCAAGGAAATGCTTTTGAATTGCAGAATGGCATTACTGAAGAGTGATTGGATGAGTGAGGACTCTTACTGTCCACATCCTTGGCCTGTATTTTGCCTATCCTTCAAAATCTAAGGCCTACCAACCCAAAGGCACAGGTTTCATTAACAATGCAACAGGTCCCTTAACACTGCTATGTATCCCTGCAAGGTCTGACACCAGCCGTGGAAACAACTCGATCCAAAAGAAATAACACATTTGCTTCATAAAGCCAAGCACTTTTAATATGCCAGCCAACAGGGGTAGATTTGCCATTACATACCGTTTACTTTAGAACTTGCTCTTCTCTAAACATTTTCATATGCTTATGATCTTTTCCTATGAATTCTTCCTCATTCAACTGAGAGACAGAGAGGTTTAGTGCCAGATTCCAATCATCGGCAAAGAGCAAGCACCTCCTTAGCTGTACAAATCTGGTAATGGAGGTGCAGACAGTGGAAGTACAACACGATCACAGCAGCACCTGAAGAGTAACACACCGGGTACTGGCTCTGTGAGAAGGATCCAAGAAGGTCTGACAAACCATGCATGTTTGGGATCTCTGTGCTTGCAATCAAATACAAGCAGAAACAGAGAAGTGCAAGTGGAAAAGATTGGGTATTCAACATTATCAAACTACCCAGAGGTGCACTTTTAAAGGAAAAAAATGAAGTCCAAACAGCCCCAGTTGAATGAGCAGGATGGGATGAAGTCTGAAGCAGAAGTTAAAAGATATCAGTTCTGTATCTGATCACCAAAGGACCTGGTTTTGAGATACTGGTTAAAAGGCTGTCCCTTCAACACCACAGCAGCGTCCTGGTATCCTGGCATGGACATCGCCATCACAGTTCTCTGTCACACCCAGATAATGTTAAGGAAGACTAACAAAATGGGGGCAAGTACACTGAACCTTCTTTTAATCTTAAAATGTGTTCTAAATTGCTATACACCAGATTAGGAAAAGACGAAAACTTCAGCCTAAAACATGTTCAGTGTCTATTATAGTTTTCGCTATATGCCCAGCATCTGAAATTGCTGCTACCATTTTAATGCGTGTTTTCAAAAGGTATTCATACCTTGTCTCTAGCCTCGTTGAGAAGGTCTTCTAACTCTGAGAAGCTGAAACTGGCCACAGTGATGAAATCACTCATGACGGGAACAAACCTGTCCCCTGATTCCCGTATGCGTCTCTTCTGATAATCCAGCTCCTGAAAGAGAAGTAAGAGATATAGACAGGCAAACATCAAGTAGCAAGAGAATTAGGATTTTTTAATTGTGAGTTTCCCTGCAACTTTTCTTTGCATGGTGGCTCAAAAGACTGTATACTCGGGGAAATATGTACGTGTGCATAATCTATAGGTTATGGTTCCTAGCTCTGGATCTTCCCTTTAGTTCTCTGATAAGCACTGTCTGGACAGTAGTGATTCTCCTACAGAAGAACATAAAGATATCTGGTACAACATTTGCCAGCACACTGCTAAATAGTAAGCATTTGCTTGGATGTCACAAAAGTCATGGAGTTATAAACTGTGGCTATTGTGATAAGATTTATAGGACAAAACAAAACAGAACATAATCCCGTAGGAAACTAAGCTCTATTTATCTGCTACTCAATAAATAAATAAATAAAATTCTTTCTTTCTGGCTCAGGTTTTTTAGTGTTAAACCAAGCTTATCCATGTTACTACTTCTTGTACTCTATTCACCATGCTTGAGGCACTGAAAAAGCTACAGAACTTCTCAAAATGACTAAACTATAGTAAGACTGGCACTCTCCCATGCCTGTGCTCAGCTTGTGTGCAGTTGACAGTCTCATGGGGACAATGAAATGGTAATCTGGTACTCAACTTTATTCTCAGCTGAATAATCAGTGGGAATGATAAAGTCTTGATTTCTCTGTAGGGAAAACCAGCATGAAACAGCAGGTCAAGTTATGATCTGACCTTCTGTTCTGTTTGGAAAAAATATTTTCGTACTGGCTGCAACTTCAGCTACATGTATGTTTGGTGCTCTCTGTCATTGGTCATCAAAATATTGTTTCACAGAGCCAAATGAGTGGGTTTATAAGAATCTATGCAGAGAAACACCTTGGGATTTGCTCTACAGCACTGATGAATGCAAAGAATGACATTGGCTATCAACAATGTAAAATCAGATGTGACATCTATTCTCTTCTGATGTGAGTTGGAAAGAGAATGTAACCGCTACAAAGAAAGACCACAAGGTAGAAAAGTGACAGGAAAAACAATGAGTAGGTGCCTGGAGAACAGTCCATGTTAAAGAAGTGCTACCTTCCCTGATTTATATTACATCCTCTTCTCCACTGGTTTTCCTAATACACCATCAGGGATTGTCCCAGGAACACTATTCAGTTACATCACTTTGCAGTGCATTGCCTCTATGCTACAATCGCTCTGAATTGGACCTTAGAAGTAAAGGAAATGTCACTTCACATGCTTCTGAGAATTACTCATATTTTTTTCAGCCATAGTTTCTCATTCTAATTTTTAAGTTAATTTTAGCTGAAAGTTGCTCTACTTGTCCCTCACCCTTTTCTAGCCCCCTCTGCTCCTTAAGCAGGTAAGTATAATAGTTTTGTTATCTTACTCACACTGTTGAAAACTACGGCACTTGGGACTGTTACTGGAGAGCAACGTGTTTCAAAGTAAAATTAAGATTAGATGGTCTATTCTTCAATTTCAAATCCAGTCCTTCCCTGCAGAGTAATTCTTCCAAATTAAGAAAACCCATAAAAGTAACCAGCATGATTACGTAATCAACCCAAGAGCAATGCCAGAGAATAAGAAACTCCTCTATGTCTTCTAGAAATGGCCTCTACTAGTCATAACAGCACGACCACAAGTTAGCACTGCCCTTGGTGGTCTGGGCTGCTGGATCTCTGGAGGTATGAAATGATTCAGTCATGGCAGGGGCTTCTCAAGTGGCGGTCATGATCTCCTTGTTGTGTGAGAGAAGGGCTCCGCTGACAGAATTCATTTCTGATTTGGAGAAGAGCAAGAACTACTTAGCTGTTCTTCTGGGAGCATCCTATGCAAAGGCAATAGCTGTCTTGACAAAGGAATGTATCTTATTTTTACAAAAAAGCTGCAAGTCCATGAAAATTAAGGGTTAATAGTACCTTTAAGAACATCTGACTGTGAAACTATTTTTAGCTTTCTATTCTTAAGGGGCCTTGAAGAAACTTCTCAGTCACTGGAGCCAAGGCTGTGGTGAGAACACACTGGACTGGAATCAAGAATCGCACCTTCCCCTCCTCCCCCTTCCACCTGACAGCGATCTCTTATTGCTGCTATAGTGCCGCTTTTTGCATGCCAGAAAACCGCGAATTGAGCAAGCAGACTGGGAGGTGCTGGCAGCCCCAGATGATAAATACCATGGCAAAAAGAGTGAGGGGGGAAGACAGTGATTGAATGGGAAGAGAGATTGCCCATTGAACCCATGTATAGGAAAGAGAAGAAAAATTGCCTGCAAAGGGAAAAGGACAAATAACCCAATCACAGACAGTACAACAGAAGTAGGTACTCACATTTCAACAGGGGGGAATTGCCTGCCCCAGCCAAAACTGGGCCTCTCTTCAAGTCATGAACTTTATGTCAGCCTTCGCTTTACAGGTACTTTTAATTCCCAGACATGGCTCCCTGCGAATGCAGCAGTATCTCTTCCCATTGCTGCCTTCCTCTTACCCCAACAACCCAGAAATAAGGGTTGGAAGATTTGCCTTTTCCCAGGAGGATCACTGGCTAATTAGATGATGAACTGCTGGAGACAGCCAGAGAGCCTGGTAGGCCACTGGTAGGCCCCACAGCCCTTTCTCTATCCCCAGGATCCAAACCAAACTCAGGCCAGGTAAAAGGAAAATGAAGTCGTCACTGCCTGTCTCAAAGCAGATATGGGGGACTGGAGAGTCCTGGTTTAGTTTCTTCTAGATAGGTAACCATTTCACAGAAACCACCCAATGTGATTCCCCAAAAGTGGTCCCTTTGCCAGCAGTCCCGCAGCAGGAGCTGCAGACAAACAGCAAAGGCAACAGAGGACATCTGCTAGAAGACAGAATACTCCTCTAGGACAGTGCTAAGGCCCCATGCCTGGAACATATGGAAGAAAGTCACGCATTAAAACTGCTGCTGTTACCAGTATTGCCCCCACTGAGACACTGGAGACATTCAGTCAGCCATCTGGAACGCTCCACTAGCATTACACTGTCTTGATTTTAAAAAGTCAAGTGAAACATAGCTTCCTGAAGACAGAGGGACACTGAAAAGTGTGGCTAAAGAAACCCTGGTTGAAAAGGCAAGAAACAGCTAACCACTGGAAGGACCTTCTTGGCTTCCAAAGACCTCTGTCTTGTCTCTCTTCAGCATTACCTGTGCCTCAGTATATCCAACAGGCAAGAGGTGCCAGCACCAAACTGAACATATGGGTTTGTTCCTTGTAGAAACAGAGATTTCTGTTCTTAGGGGCAGAGCATATTTATTTGCGCAGATAATGGGAGATGTTAAGAGACAGAGAGAAAAGAGTAATGTTGGTGTTTAATCTTTATTTTCTCAAGCATTTTGTGAACACTATTTTGCTACGTACCATGTCAGCCTTTGTGAGAGGTAGGTATTTAACTGCCATATAGACCTTCATAGAGATGAGGCAAACACATGAGACTGTTCAAAGCCACACATATACGTCAATGGCATAACCAAGAAGCAGATGTGAGGGTTCCTAGCTCCTGCACCAAACATGGTGTCCCGCACTGTGCTCTCCTGCTTCAGGAAGGCTAGAGCCATTCCCCAGGAAGAAAATCAACGTTCTAACTAAAGAAGGCTTCAGTATAAGGGAATCACAGACGACATATGAATTTGTGACTCAAGGGAGCATTCAGACCCATATCCTCAGTTTTAACTTCTATAGTTCAATATACACAACTGCATCAATGCACCATTTGTACTGCTGTCTACTGAGATGGGAGTCTCTGCACTATGTACAGATTAAAAACAGGCAACCTACGTCCAGCTTAAAGGGTTTTCATTAATAGCTGGAACATTTCAGCTTTGCTTGACAGCTCAACTCCCTCATCCTTAACTAGTCTGTCTTTTCCTTTGTTTTCCCAAAGAGTGCTTATGATACTTTAGGGTTGCATATAACAGTGCACTACCTGTTTACTAGTACTCCAAGAAGCACGTGAAACATTTGCTCAGCAGTCATCCATCCCCCAGTAAGAAAGAGAAAGAATTTTATTTTTCCTTCCAGTGCATGCCGTTTGTCAAACTGTCTTTTTACTCTCCAGACCGAGATCAAACAAGCTTTTCATTAGGCCTAAGTCTGCTAAGATCATCAGCAGGAGCTCCACATGAGAAGCTTTTATTTGTTTTTTCTTGGTTAATGCATTCTGGAAAGGAATGGAAAGGAACCGAAAAAGAAAGCACACTTTCTCTTATCATAAAATATATAGTGCCCCTGATTCTGAGTGAGATATTTTAAGTATGGAGCTTTGGAAACCTTCAGATACTTACAGCTTCAACAGCTTTCAATCCGGTCTTTATGTTGTTGACTTCCTTCTCCAGCTCTACCAGGCTGCACAGGAGACAGACACAGAGCAGATAAAACAAAAAGAGCAGTGTTAAACAGGAATACAGGGACTGTGTAGCAGAACAGACCATTGGCCCATCAAGTCTGGTATCCAGCCTCTGGCACCAGCCACAGCAGATGATTAGAAATGAGGGGAGAGGGTTCTGTTAATGCTCTGTGTTGCTTTTTGTATGAAATGTAAGATGAGGCAGATCCTGCTTGCCTGTGGACACATTAAAGATAGTGACTTTACTGGGAAGAAGCAGGGGGTTGCACTCAGAACATCTGCCCTGGGAGCTGAGCCTGACCCTCCAGCAAGGAGTGGCCAGCCTGCAAAAAGTTGCCTGACACATTACAGGGTCCCCAGATTTAGCATACAGCCATATGCACATGACATAGATGACCTGACAGAGTATGGTGAATGAATTACAAACAACAACCAGCCTAGTTACAATATCTGATTCAGAAACAGAGCAGATATAAACATATCTGAATAAAGTAGTCAGTTTATTTACACAAATGATTTTGGACAAAATTTCTCTGGTCATCTACATCTGAATAACATCAAAGATGTCAGCAAAGGCATTTCAGGTACCCCAGCTGAAGGGATGGCCATGAGTTTGGTAGACAGCAAAGAAAGAAAGAAAACAAATAATCATTAAGTTAACAGAAATCACTGGGAACTCCAGCTCTGGGAATAAACGAGGATTAGACTTACTTGACTTTTGCTGCTTCTGGAAGATGCTGCAACTCAGATTGAATATCTAGGATGTCTGGATAATTCTTCTCAAAGATCATAATCAAGTAGTGCAACAGTGTAATGTTCCTTTCAAAAAAAAAAAGGAAGAAACGAGAAGGAAGATGGTAATGAGTAGGAAAAGGAAAGTGTGAGGATTGTGGCAAAACAGTGAAAAATATTTAGGTAGGAAATGTGCTTGACTGAGCAAAACAAGCAATAGAGCAGCAGTTAGCAGTTTTGTTATTGAAATAAAAGTATCACAGACAAAAATGAATTAGCCCTTTATGAACCATTCTTACTAAAGCCCCAAGCAATATATTCCACTTCAATTTATTCCAGAAACAACAGCATGCTTCCAGCCATCTGCGTAGATGGTATAATGGAAAAGAAAATTGCATAACACTCTATACTATTCATCCCGTATATTCCAGAGAATAAACAAGCAAAAATACTAAAGTGATATCAACTATCAAGGCAGAAGTGAATTTGTTCTCAGAGGCAATGTGGAAAAAAATGAGTTCACTGAGAAGAAGAGATTCCTGAAGACTGAAGAAGATGCAAAAAAGATTCCTACAGTAAAACAGCTATACTTAAATAGGAGGGTTCCCTACTACAAAAGCAATGGCGGCTCAAGTAGGAGTGGAAAAAAATAAGATCGAGGAAGACACAGGAGCAGGTTTAAGATTTGTAAAGTAAATGGTGAATTTTGCAGCAGTGAATTTTGCATGTAGAGAGAGCAGCCAGCCCTAACAGCTTATTGAAGTGGGTGTTGTGTGGTTAACAGACAGGCGAGAAAGCATATGGTCACTGTTTCACACAGACTAGAGCCTGGGAACTGGAGAGAGCACAGAATCTGCAGAGGACATTTAATATACGGAAAATCAAGTCAAGCTACATTAAGGCTAAAAAAATGTTCAACGCTAGCTACACAAGTATTAGCCTTGGAATATGGAAAGGACATCATGGTAGTCAAAACAGAGTCCTGTTATTTCAAACTCTATTAGGTAGGGAAGAATTTCCTATGGCTTTTCACTGCCATTATTTATTCTGTCACAACCTGAAGTCATTTCACCACAACTGTGGTCTCAGGAGGTCTCACAAGTCAAGAAAGGTACAAGTTAGTATGAACCAGTATAGGAAATCTCCAAGGAAAACCTTAGTGCTGCTGAAGCCAAAGGTGATATTCTCTTTCCCAGTCACAGATGGATTAATTTCCAGAACCAGTATGAGGATGTGGAGCAAAACATGGGGTAACACTGTAGAGACCTGCAGCCCATGTCCATAAACAGTAAGCTCCACCATCTTCCTCTCTGCCCCCTCACAAAAAAAAACGGTTATTTTCCTTAACTGCGCTAGATACAACCAAGCTCAGTCTCACTGAGCTATGCCTTGTGTTTCTATTGCTGGTGTAGGTAGAGAGCCAGTTTATGACAGTTCTGCATCAGAAACACATCCTATGTTCCCATGTTTCACAGGATGTGTAAGACTGTGGTCAGAGATTTTTGTGTTTTCTTTTTTGCAAAACCATGGCCATAAACCTTTGGTATAAAGGGCAAATTCCATAGAAATCCTCCTTCCCCCAAAACTTGTTTCAGTTATTTGTGTAATCCTACATTTTGTCATCTTTGCACAGTGTTGCAGAAACACAATCCAACAACAGATGTGCACTGTCCAAAGAAATGGCAAAATTTGAGTGCTCTGTTAAAATCTGGTCTTAAAAGCTTCAGAATATTTTAGAATTAAAAGCACTACTTAAATGCCAAATTATTTTGAATGGTCTAGAGAGTTTAAAAAACAACAACCAAAAAAACTCCTCACTTTCATTGCTACGATAGGAGATGTAGCAGCACAGTAACTAACCCATTTAGGGTCTTCTAGCCTACCTGTCTATGCTGGATTTGGTGTCTGCAATTTTGTTCAAGCTGGAGACTTTGAAGCCATATGCACTTCCCCTTTGGCCCTTGTTCATATAATTGCCAAAGGCCAGAACCACCTCCAGGAGTTGCCTCAAACGTTTGCTGCGGATGAGTTCTTTGGATGCCAGAAGAATGGCTTGAAAAGAGGGGAAAAAATGAACAAGTTATTGCACAGTGGCTGTTTTTAACATGTTAACCCATAATTTGAATTTCCCTAAATGCCCATCTGACTATTGCACAGTAAATGCTACAATGTAGTCTGTCCATGTACTGTCCTTCCCTCATCCACATGCCCAGAACCAGGACAACCAGAAGGAAGATGCACCCCATCTAACCTACAGGACACTCCTCTGAACCCAGGAGTGGGGCTGTTCTCCTATATCTCCCACTCTAAAAACATACGTAGAAAGAACAGGGGGAAGGCTTGATCTCATCTGAAAATGCAGAGTAGAAGACACTCTCCTTCTCTCTTTGATAACCAGGGATGTTGCATAGGAGCCATGCACCCCCTCCTTGTAAGTGACACATTTCCAGAATACCACCATCCCGAGGCACCTATCCTAACTGCCCCAAGGACAGGGATGGTGCAAGGATTGAGACTGAGAAGGGAAAGGCCACGGAAGCTTTTGGCAGCTTAGCAATACTTGGTAGTACATTGACATATCTGTCAGGTCATATATACAGCATAACAACCACAATGCTGACTTTATTAAGTCAATGGGTGTAAGAAGCACATCATACAGAATTTGTTTCCCAGAACATGATATGTCTTGGACTCACTGGATTTACAACCATAGCATGCAATGTAGCAGCACTTCCTTTGAAGACAAGACTCTTTTGACCTTTCCTGCCCCTTTATCCAACTCCTAGCAGAGGCTTTAACTATACCTTCTACTTTTGGCTTTGCTTCTGCCAGCCTCTCTGGAAACTTCTTCTTAAAGAATAAGGCTTGGAGCCGCTGCTGGTAGTGGTCAATCCTGCACAAAAAGTAGAGCAAAGTCAGAACTGAACTTGAACCATATTTTGAAGACCAGGGCCAGTACATTGCCTACATAAACTAATTGTTGGATGTTGAGTCCCACAAAGTCTATCCATGGGATTATGGACATAGTTCAAAAATCTAACTCTACTTAATCCACATGGTTAGGAATATGGAAGACCTGAAGGCATGAGGTCAAGATGAAAGGGGGCTGGAAGAATTCCCGTTACTCTCAAAATATGAGAGTCATGAGATTCCTTTTTGCGTGAACAAAGCTAGGCAGAGGAGACAGATTTCTGCTTGTCATTAGGGGGCTGTCCTTAAATGACAGCATGGAGAGAGCTTATCATCAATAAAAAGTTTGTGTAAAAAATGCAAACATTTGTAATATTTGTGGGCTTCAGGGAAACGCAGGGTATGATGCTGGCTCACAGACTCTTGTATATTCCCCCTCAGTGCTAGACAATCCATTTTCAATAACAATTACGGGTGCTTCTAAGAAGCACTCGGTGCATATTCACATAATGCATCAAACAGACCTGCTCATTTCAAAGAGGAAACGATCTGCCCGGGCCATGCGCTCGATTTCATGTTTATGCTCCTCCAGCAGGTCGGTATCACTCTTCTCAGGAACAAACTTCAGTAGCTGGAGCGGCAGAGACAAACCAAACACCAAAATGAGAGATTTCTCTTCCACCATGGGGAAGCATTGCTTTGATTCAGCTATGAGACTGTAACTTCAAGAAAGTGCAGCTGTGGCTACAAACCTGACCTTTGTTAAATCTCTGCTTGCTGTTCTGTCTTTATCCTTCCCTGACCCTATTAGATTCACTTTCATTTCCAAGGGGGATTTTCCCATTTCCAAATCCTAAAGGCCAAATGCTACTGTAGCTTACCCAAGGGAAAGTACAGAAAGAACTTTGATTCCCACAGACTTACTTCAAGTTTAGATTGTTGCAAACAGGAGCAGGATGCGTCCCAATCAGTGTGAACTACCCATCGTGCACACACAAAGACTCATGTATCTCTCTCAGGCCTGCCCTACTCTGCGGAAACAATAAACAATAACCAAGCCACTAGATGTGTATCTGACACTAGATGCTATTCATGTGCTGACCTTAAAAGCTCATACTTTGACAGGTTTTTGACATATCTGGTGGTAGTTGTGCTTTAGTCTTGTTATAAATATTGCCATGCACACAACCTCAGCACACACCCACGTGGAGAAAACTGCTTGCAAGGCACACCAAGCACTTTGCTTTACACCACTTCTTTAATACCTTACCCCACCCCTCAAAAATGTAATATTCAAAGGTGTGGAGCATCAGAAGCTTGCAGAGACTTTAAGAGCAGCTGCAAGCATTCAGTTAAGATGACAAGCTATAAATTTCTGAAATGGAAAAGCTTTTTGTGTATGATTAAATACTGTGACTGCACACAAAGAAGGAATCACATTTGTCATGGAGTTGAGAACTTTGTGAACTCCTAAAGAATTTTATCATATGCATCTTTGGTCAAAGTACCATCTTTCACCCTCTATAAATGGGTGAAATTGGACAATGGTGTGTTTGGTTTGGTTTGTTTTGGTTTCCCTACAAGCTATGCAGTGAACAAAGTGTAGAGGACAGAAGTCACTCACTCCCTTTCTAACCATTCTAGCAAGAATGCAAGTTCTCAGAGGTTAGAGTCCATTGACATACATGGCCTGATTCATGACATTTCCCAATGGAAAAGCTGGGGAGTGGGGTGAGGGGTAGGGGTTAGGGAAGAGATTAAGAAAAGAAAAAGATCAACGGTATAAAGATCAACAGTATAAAGAGTTACGGGAAAGTCACAGGTAAGAAGAGAGGGCATGAAAGGAAATCCCATACCAATAGTAATCATGTGTATTTTGCATCAGGAAAAGTATACCGTTATGAAATCCAAAAGCCCAAGGGATCAAATTCAAACTGAAACACATAGGGAGGGATACATGAGGGAACTACGTTTGATGACACTGGGAAAAATAACGTGTCTCATGCTCCAGCATGCAGTTCAAATCTGCAGACATACCAGTAGAACCAGTACATATATCCACATACTTCGGCTGAAAAAAGGCAGTGAGGAACTTATTCAGAATAAAATATAGCTGACTGTAATCGTTCTCACCTGCTCAAGCATATCTTTTGCTAGGTCTTCTTGTTCATCCATCTTCAAGATTGCTTGTCTGATTTCTTCATTAGACAGCTTCAACCTTTCAACAGTATCAATATTGTACCATTAGTGCAAAGTTTAAGTGACTCGGACAATTCAGAAAATAGGAGGTCTGAAAAGCTGCTCTAAAAAAGCACGAAAGAACCACAGGAAGGTCCAATATGAAGCTATGTTGCAAAGATTGAGATTTTCCAGATCATGTTTTCAGGTTTCTTTTTTTAAATCCCCTTCAGCTAATCAAACAAACATTGAAGATTATACGTTGATTAAGAAGAATCAGGTCCTCACAGATCAAAAGTGCTTCCAACTTCCCTTGTATCAAAATACCTCCCTCATCAAGTTTTTACTGTACTAAAACCCGTCAAATCCACGTGGCTAGTAAGTGACTGTTGAGTCTACATTTCACCTTTACTTGTAAATATTAAAGAGTCTCCCAGGGTAACAACTAATGACACTGATCTTTCCCTAACAGAGCTTGGTAAGTTCATTCTGTCAGCAGTCACAGATGAAAAAGGAATTGACAGCACAGAAAAGTCTGTGCTTCATATCCGATATGAAACAAGCCCTAAAAACAAGATCTTATCCAAAGTATTAAAACTATGTGCTCCTTCCCGTCTATTTCTGTCTATCTGTGTGTAATGAGTAGGGGTCATCAATTAAAAGAAAACAGAGAATGAATAAAAAAAATCCTCAAGGTCTCCACTTGAAATCCAGGGCACACCAGAACCAGTCAAAATTTGTGATAACAGAGAGCATGTTTGACAGATTGCCTGAAATGAACTTAGCAGTTCTCAGTGTGGGAGATAACAAACAAATGTGCAAGCAACAAATTCTGTCCTACCATCCCCAACCCACAACACCCTCATCACTAACTAGCAGAGTGGGGCAGAACTGAATGAACCATAAAGGAAAGACTGTCCACAAGAAAATCTCAATCTGGGGACTGAAACAGGAAAGTGTGAAAAGAAATAGTTGAGGAGTGAAGTCTGCAGTCTCCACGGGCCTTCTACAATCAATATAATTAATTAAGAGCAGAAAGAGAAAATACAAATATAAACGAGAGGCAGGCTGATGCATGAGCCAGAATGTTTTTGTCTTCTGTGCTAACAAATTCCATGTTGAAATTTCACATTGCTAATGCCATTTGGATGGAATCACATTTTTGGAGCTATGTAAAAGCAAAAGAAAGAGCTTTATTTGTACAGACAGGAAATATTACTAAATCTGAGAAACTTAAAACATTTTAATGTTGCCCAATATAACCAACAGCTGGAAACTAAAATATGAATCAGCAGACATTTAAAAGCTTTTAAATATTACACCTCTTAATTAATTACTTGCACTCTGTTCCTAACTAGTCATTTTGTCTGTTTTTGACAAGGAGGGCAAACTGATACCAGCTAAGTAAGATAAAGGCTACTGAATTTCCAGAAAACCTACAAAATCAGGCCATACTTGGATGAGATAGAAGGATTAAAGGATTAGAAGGTTTACAGTGAAAGGCTGGAAACTTTTAGCTTTGAGTCATCAGTTTGACACAGATCAAAACAACAAACCTCAGTACATGGGCTTTTGCAAAAGTCCTACTGTCTCAATCAGAAAGCCGAAGGGTCTCTTTTTGCTTTAATAATCATGAATTGTAAAGTCCATGGTTGTGTGACCCTGAGCTGATCAAACCCTATTACCACATGACGATTCAGAAGCCCTTTGTTGGGTGCGGGCCTGGCTCCTAGCAGACACGCATACACATGTCCAGACTATTTGGTGCCTACAGTTTGGCAAGTGTTATTTTCCAGGATCTGGCCTTCACACAGAGGACATGTAACTTGTGACACAGGCACATAGCCTGTCAGAGGAGACACAACAGACCAACTCATGAACACCAGCATGTTGTGTTTTTTTTTGTTGCTGTTTTTGCTACTTTCACTAAAGTTAAAAAAAATAAAAAATAAAAAAAAAAAACAAGGGTGAGTTTCATGGTTTTTTTTTATGCAAATAACTCAAGCAATTATTACACTGATCACCCCCTTGCATAGAGCAAGTTCCTGTGTGTGTGTTTGGGGGTGCAGTAAACAAGACCAACTAGAAAGGTTTGAGGCACATTAACGCCACAGAAGGTGTAGCTCACATTACTGCTGACCTCGCTATTCTGTCCAGGAGCCTGAGGACTTCAGACTCCAAGCTCCTCTGTCTGCCGCCATTCATCACCACTAAATACACTTTAAAACATCATCTGTTCAAAAATAATTGAGAGCCCCAAGGACAGACAGTTATACAAACACTTTGATTTCTTGAATGATTCTGTGCCCTGCCATCAGCAAGAAAACATCTGGCTTGGATGGTTTAGCCCACAGTAGAGAGAATCAGAAAGCTTGCCAGCCCCCTGCTGAAAAACAGTTTAACTTAGTCACTTACAGGCCTGTAATGGGGTCACAGTGCCTGCAGGTGTGCATCCTCAATTATTACCAATCCAATTACAAGTACAGAAGAATTTATGGCAAAGCAAGCTCACTTTTCCAAAGCGGGCTTGTTCCTCGTTGGAAGCAGGATGCGTTTCAAGAGCTGTAAGCATCAATAGCACAAAACAGGGATCTTCCCAGTAAAAACTGGCTGAATTACTGACCAAAGAATTGTTACTCAAGTGATTTTTCTCCTATTTTCAAAATTCATGCCCAGCCATGCAGTAGATCTTAAAGATGGCCAGTGGTAATGTGAAACACATGTGCTGCTTTAAACGGAAACAGGTGAACTGATTAAAGAGGAACCTAAAGCAGATGCGTAAAATCTTTCCATTTAGAACTGAATAGAGGCATTCCTCAGAGCCTAAAACTCATGTGGGACAGACATCAAGTTAAAGTGGAACTATGGCCCAGAAATTTACACTACAGAAATTACATTTCAGTAATTCCAGTATCTATTGGAAAGCCTGCAATGACTTTCTAACAAGGTTTGCAGATTCAGGCTCTCTTCCTCCAGCCGCTGGAGATGACTCAATTCAGAACGGCGTACTATCCAAGCTGTATTCTCTCTGCCTCACACTTCTTAACCAAATCAGGGATCTAACTCAGGAAGTAAATGTGACCAGAAGAAAACACTGTGGCCCTTTCCTCAGTTGCAACACATTCATTCATTGACAGTGGTTTTGTTTAACAGCAGCCTGATTCTGGTCAGACGAGCAACAAAAAGGATCTTTACAGAGAATGTTCACTCCTTCTCCCCTTACCCATACATCTGGTGGCAGCCTATGGAAGTCCAACTGCTTGAGTCATCTTCAAGCAATGTTAAAACTCAACAAGTACCAAATAACTTCTGATATGGTACTTAGCCTGCCTCCCTCTATCCCCTCCGGCTTCATAAATAATCTCTATTGACTCTGCAGAGTAATTCATCACTAATCTCCCCAGGACACCTCGGCTGATTTAACACCAGCTTCACTTGCAGACATCAAGTGGTTTATTGTTTCGTCCTCTCGGAGAAAGCCGGCAGCCTGACTCTGAACATGCCTGGGAGACATGTTGCAGTTTTACATCAACTTCCCTTACATACATCCAGCGCTCGCTCATTTTTCCGTCTTAAATATGCCCATTGATTTAAGTCACAGTAACCTCCCCCCTTCGTTCCTCCCTCCCATGGATCAAAACAGAATATTTGTTGCTCATTAACCATCTCCCCCCATAGAGGAAAACATGAGTCACTTCATGGGTTTGTTCCTCGGATCTTGCTTAGCTTTTGAGAAAGAAGCATGGCTGCCTGCTACCAGAGAGCCCTGAATCTTGTTGCAGCTACATTAATATCCCATACCACATGGATCGCATTCCCACTCTTCCTTTTTCCTTGGAGAAAGGGACTGGTTGTTATTTATCACAACCATTTCCTCTTCTAACTGAACCGAACCACAGTGCTTCCAAAGATGCTAGCAATAGTAGTTGTGACACTGCTGCTTGTAGAGAGGGCAGCAGTGAAACAGCCCTTGCCCCTTCCTCATGCATGACCATGACCCCACACACATGCACATACTTAGCTGCATCCTAAGGCCAGTTTGTACAGCTCATCCAAATCTTAGCTTTTGCTGACTGCAGACTTCTCCATCTCCACAACTCATTTCACACAGGTTCCTAGTTAATTCTCTCCCAAACTTTGGGACGCGAACCTTCTCTAATTCGTGAGCTCTCCTAAGGTCCTGTATGACTGCCAAGCTGCAGGCTGATGTTAAGTAGCTATCTTCTGGGAATACTCTCTCCACTTTCAGAAGAAACATTCAGGAATGTCAGGCTAGTCTAACTACAAATTCACCCAGAAGACACTGAAGCCTCTTTTTTTTTGCATCTCCTTATCTCAGCTGCCAACACATCTTGCCAGTGAAGAAGACAGTTTGGGGAACAACAGCTGGGACATGCGTCTGTGTCAATATATTGGGCAAAAATCTACCAGTGCCTTTTCAGCATTTCATTGTGAAAGTATTTTGCTAAGTGCATAAAGAAACAGGCTTTTTTTTTCTTTTACTCCTTCAGAGAAAGCTCATAAGTGGTCAAAATACTTTCCATCCAAACACTCTCAATTTCCTACCGAGAAGGATCTGAGATGGCCATCTTTCCAAGCCAAGCAGAGCAAAGCAGGGACAAACTCGGCAATCTCCAAATTACAGTGGCATATTGATGAGACAGAGGTTCATCCTTTGTGACAGCCCTGCCTACTGGTTCCTGGTCATGGTCTAAGACAGGATGGCATTGGCTGACGTGTTCAGTTTAACCCTGGGGTTTATCATACTCTGGATAGCAGTTAAAGTCATTTATTGTGGACATTTACTTAAAAACAAAAAATTCCTTAAGGAAACCAAGAAGCAGTGTTTATTGCCTAGTGTTTTTCAAGACAGCACACTGAGGAACTGAACTGCTAAGTCCAATGATCTGTTTCTGTATCAGGATATGATCTGTACCCCAAACTACCATAATGCTTGGGATCTGCCTTGATATAAGGGTGAACAATATATGGCCACATGGCAGAAAGGCGCACAGGGGTTGGGTGCACAGCAGAAAGAGCACATGGAGATTGGCATTGGCTGAGTAGCTTGTCCTGTTAACGTCTGAGCTGAAAGGGTTTAGAACCTCTGAGCAGGCAGAGCTCTGTGAGAAAAATACTCGGTCTCTTTAGTGTTCTGGTTGGAAATGATGCACCGGTCCCTTCTCCCTTACTGATAGATGTTTGAATCAACAATCACAAAAGCCACAAACTTTTGTTAAAGCTGCCTGCTAAGCCTGGTTCGCAGTATCTAATGACTATGATATTCACATTTAAAACTATTTTTGTGTAGTCAGATTGTGTAGCCTTCTCCTGCTACTATATTTATGACATTTTCATAGCATTCCTACTGTTTCCAGCCTCTTGAGGAGGTTTCTGCTAACTAGCTGGGCCACAGGAATAACAAACACGTCTCAGAACAACTCTGACATAATGATTTTGCTGGAATTCAAACAAAATAACTTGTCCAAAAATGTTCCATAAATATACATTCAACCTCCGTGTTCAACGTGAGCTATGTGTCTCACAGAACCAGAGCATTTCACAGTAAGAGATGCATGCTATAGGCGTGTTCTGCAGAGAACATTTAAAGATGTGCTACAACAAAAACACTAGAGCAGTGAAAATACTATCTGTTGCTTAAGTAATAGAGGGAGAGAAGCCATACTGGTGAGAGAGGTCAGAGAAATTTCCAGCTGTGAGGTGAAAGCAGGGAAGTACAGGGATCTGGGATGGCTCTTCCAGACCACACAAGTCTGACAGTAAATCTCCAGCCTGGTGGAAACTGAAGACATCAGGAAATTCATGAGGGATAGCAGATTTCCAGTGTGACAGAAATAACCGTATGTTGGAAACACCATTAAGAAAGCCAAACTCGAAGACGGTGGGCGCCTGGACTCACCACAGACAGATGGTTCCATGTCTTGGTTGAATTATAGCCTACTGGAAATAATGTGAGATCAGCTGATCTTGTGCCTGTTCAAATCCTTACAGTTGGCCTATGGGACAAAGCTTGGTTCTGGGTCCATCAGACCCCATTAAACGTGGACAAGTACATCCTTCCACTGAAGCAAAACTGAAAGATGTTGTTATCAAATAGCTGAAATAAAGCTTTTTATGAAAATAGAGATGAGAACAGGGAGAAGATCTTACAAGTTGCAGTGTTAAGTGTCAGCAAAAATTAGCTAACAATTCAATTTCCATCTCATTTCAGTCTACCATGCTCCAGTCTCTCTGTGAAAGAAAGCAAGAGACATCTATTTCTCACTATAGCTAAGTTTTGGCTTGTTGGGCCATATGAAATATGAGCTCTGCCTGACCCCTTCTAACACAGTGTTAGTAAAACAAAAACATTTGAGTAGTAGAGAGAAAGAAAACCCAACCCATGCAGCTATTTTACTTTAAAGGACACGACAGTTTAGTGTAAACAAAGGGGGAATAAACTACAGGGATAAATGCACAGTTAGAGTAAATTGGAAACAGCTGTTGGCAGATGCTATGGCAACCTGAATGCTGGAGCTCCAGCTCAGGGTTGCACAAACTCTCTTTGTTTGTCACCATTTTTAAATCGCTTCTCATTGTGTGTGTGTGCACACCCACAAGTGCATGTGTAAGGTGCGCTGCGGGAGAAGCGAGGACATGGCAGCAGCCAGGGATGGTTTGTCTGGGAATGACTCTCAGGGTTTAACCCAATGGAGGAGGAAGAAGTGGAATAATGAAAAAAAAAAAATTGCAAGGGGTCATATAATCCTGTCAGTTATTGTCTACAGCCAATCCTCCCAATTGCTGTCTTTAACAATAGATCCATATAAGCAGAAACAGCAGCAAGAGGCATGAATATAGATAGAGGTGCCATTTTAGTTTCCAATAATTTTTGCTTTTCTAGTTGCTTTAAAAAGGAGGTTTGGGGAGGAGTAGCAATCCTGTGCCAAGCTGTAAGATCTTTCTGATATCCTGGGTGTAACACTACCCATTACAAACATTAAATGATCTAAGCCAGTGATAGCCCTGGTGATGGGCCATTCCCATAGCACAGCACAGCAAAGCTAACAGGGTACGATGCAAATTGGCAGGATCCTTAGGGACAGTGAGATCAGTCTCAAAATCTCTGTCATCCATGTTAGGCCTGCTAACAATAAGACCAGGATATTTCTTAGTGGAGAAGTTGGTGGACACAAAACACAGCTTTTCAACTCTTGAGTCAAAACTAGCAACTTGAGGCAGACCTGGCACACCTGGAGTGACCACATGCTGTATACCCTGAAGAGCAAGGCTAATGCTGCAAGGCCACTTTTCTGAAGGCAACAGGGGGGAAGACAAAGCACAGGGACTGTCCCTTGTCTCTCTCTCACTCTTTAGAGAGGATTAGGCGAGATTTATATGGTGGAAGAGGTGATTGGTGACAAACATGCTGAAGCCATCCATACCACTTCTGTTCTGGGGATAGCAAATATTTAAAAATAAACATCTCATGTCATAACGAGTTATGGACCACCTTCCTGGATCCTCCTCAGCCCAGCCATCTGCAAACACTATGTTACCACTCTAGGAAATGTTTCGTGTGCTTACATGACTTAATCTGAACCCAGACACACTTTCACAGGTCTGTCAAACAGCATGAAAATCCTGTTGCCCCTATACCTTCAGCATCCCTCTGTCTGCATCAGCAGACAGCTGCCAACACCAGCAAAGACATGTGCTGGCAAATACTGCAAGGAGAGAAATGTAAGCCTTCTCTCCTTGCTAGTTTGGATGGCAGGGGTCCTGCTGACATGCAGGCTAATGCCACATAAGTAGCATAATGAGAGAGCCTCCATGGTTTTCACTAAGCAGTGGAAAGAACATATTCCAATCCTGGTGGTCTGGCTGCAACTTTGCTTTTAACTGTTACTTTGCTAGAGCAGACAAGCAATCACATGAAACTGTATTTTCTGCTGATCAATTGAACTGTTTTCTTGTGCAGTACTGTCACAGGTTTCCTAGCATCTGTCTCCAGCCTTGCTATCCTTTCTCTGGCAGAAAAAGCAATCTTCTCCGGTGGATCAGTGCCTGCACAAATTTGCTGCTCAGTGACAGACATCCAGCCCAGTACTCTTGTTGGTAGAAAATCATGAAAACCATACAGAGAGCTCTGATGTCACAACATTTGAAGACATAAGAGTCATTGCAGGAGCATGCAAAGACAGATCATGGTTTCCAAAGCCTACCTTGCAAATAAAAGACCTAATTATTCAATCTCTCTTCTTACATTTATCATCTTTCTCTTGAAGCACCAAAAACAACAAAGATGAACACCACTCTCAACACTGCTGTATTCCAGAGAGATGCTCACATTAACATTTAGAAAACAACATGTAGAACAAGCAGAGCCAAATGACATACTAAAAACATGGGGGACACATCACATAGAGTGAAGTGGAAGCACTGCCAAGCAGCTGCTTTTATCTGCCTATAAGTACTGATAGTTTTCTAGTGATGAGTGTTCAGATACATCTTGGTGTCTATCTACCTCTTCAATGCACAAAACGTGTGTGTGTGTGTATGTGTGTGTGTATTAAGAGAGCTAACACTTCACCAGAGGCACGTGCTTTTATCACACTGCAAGAGATGTTTGTCTGAAGTGCAGCAGGTATTAGACAGCAGGTCTAGGTGAGAAAAGAACATGTCCATTTATTAAAATTCATTCCCTCTTGCCTCTACATTGACCACAGCATATGCTGTGAGCTAAGGCTCAGCACACTTACTTGGAAAGGAGAATGACACAATTCTGGGCCCTCCGGCCATCAATCACAGAGAGCTCTTTCACCTTTCGTGTGGAGAGGTAAAGGTCTTCTGTTGAACCCATCTCTTTCTGCATATAATTCAAAAGGGGGGAAAACAGTCAGTATCATGTTTTTTCCTTATCTACTCACCCAACACTGATAGATTTAGCTGAGTGTGATGAAAAAAAAAAAAACAAAACACAACATCCCAACTTGGGAAAATCCACCCACGTGGTGAGAAAAGGAGACAGGAAGGCCAGAAGACATATAAGTAAAGCCTGTATTACTAGACAAACTGAAGTAACTCATTACCACCTATAAGATCATCTTTGACTGAAAATACTGGACCTGATTCTAACCTATTGGACTCATTCTACTAACACTTGTATTATTATGATGTTCTGGTGTAAAATCAGGGTGACAGGAAAATTGGGCACATGATGGTAAAGCCCAGTGGTGTCACAGCATATCCTTCTGTGGATGTTTCCTGCAGAGTTTACACAGCACTTTTGAAAGGCTGCAGCCCTATGAGGAAAAAAACTCCCGCCATTTCTTAAGGCTGTCACTGGGCCAGTCCAATCCATATTATGCGTGAGAGGCAAACAGTAGGACAAGATGGCATTTATCTTACAAATGTATTTTACCAAAAGGTCAACATCTACATGTGAACTAGCCTCTGTTTTAAAATGAATTAATACCATTAATCATGGAGAAACTACCTTTTCCCGAAGTTTTCTGTATATTCCCATTGCCAAACTCACCACTTGGGAAAACCCTGGAAAATCCCAATCCAAAATGTTTGACATAGAACATAGAAACTAACTGCAGACCCAGTCTAACCATCCAGAAATCTCTGACGCTTGTCCTGCCTACACACCAGACTTTTGTTTCATTTCCAGAGATTGGCTTTCTGTAGTTACTTTGAGTGTCTTTTAACACCATTCCTTAAAGGGAGTAGAGGTAATGATAAAAAGTGGTAATCCTGGATAATAGCTCCCTCGTAACCAACAGAGAAGAGGAAATTGGAAACAGGACCATTTTTATCTTCCCAGCTAGCAGCTGCTGGAACCTCTTCAAAAATGCATTTCCATGATACCCGTACTGTCATTTCTTGAGATTTTGAAACTAACAAGTATAATTCAGCTTTGAATCCATCCATCAAACTAACAATGTGTCTTCTTTCTTAGGACATAACAGCAAGCATGCTGGGTCAGAGCAAGAGGTCCATCTGCCCCACTGCCCTGTCTCTGAGTGAGATCAGCAGCAGATACCCATGGAAAGATGTAAGACCATGGCAATCATGGAATTCCCAGCACTAACTCCCAGGACTGAAAGTTCTGCAGTTCAGGCCTTCCTTCCGTTAGTGTCTGATTTAGTTACTAACTCCTAATATGATGTTTTTGAATGGTTTACTACTCTCCTGATTAACCCACTTCAAGAATTTTTTATATACAAATATTTAAGATTTAAATGTAAGCCATAGAGAGATTCATACTGTTACTTGCCATGTGAGTTCATGCTACAACCAGCTACACTCAGCTTGTGTTGCTACTGGACATACAAAGGATTCATACCACATATAACTGTACGCAAAAGTGTTGCAGTGAGCCACCACCAATATTAAGCAGCATTTATAAGCAGGTACAGTGCACCACCTGAAGACACACACACCTGGAGGTCTGCTGGAGGTACCCAATGTGTCTAGCTTGGCAGAAAAAAAAAATTGTGTCTCTATGGGATACATCAAATAGTGTTTCTAAGAAAGGAAAAGTTGAGCATTTGGCAAGTTTGTTATTTTTGAGGAAAACTAACAAAAGCAAAGAGCAGTGCACCCCCAGGATGTCTTATCTGACATGCAGAGATGTCAGGGGAATAGGGTGATAGGCAGCTGTTGAACAGTGAGAGGTAAGAAAGGTATTGGTAGGTCTGTGCTTTGCTCCTGGTTTAAAAGCTTCACTGCCCCTCACTGGCTAGTGTTTGCAGACAAGCACAGCTGGTTACCATTATCCAGCACCCATCCCAAGGAAAAAAAAATAAAATAAAATTTCAGGGCTTGGCTACGCACTGTGTGTGTGTTCAGATGGTTTCCCCTAAAGCCATGCAACAGGGATTGGTGTAACAGTCTCCATCCCGTTTCAATTCCCCAGCTCTGAAGGTTCAACAGAGATGAACACCTGAACTACTCAGACGTGGCCCACTCCTAGTGACCAAGGATTGGGCTGGTCTCATCTAAAAATATATTCTCTTGAACTCATATTGAGGAGAGGGATATTTATAGACACTTGGAGTTACGTGTAAGCAAAAGCAGATGAAGCCTCAGGTTTTACTGAAGCCAGATTTCCAGTTTAGCTGAAGGAAAACAGATTGCATATGGACTATCTGCATTTTCTTAGACAGAAAAAAGAGGAGCAAGGGGGCAGTAGTGACCAGCTTTTGTGAGATAAGTCAAGCACACAAAGCAAGAACAGTTGGAACTGCTGTCAAGCTAATAAACAACATCCCTACATTTTATTCCATCTTCCTTTACCAACTTTCCATGTGGACTAATGTTGTGTTATACGCTTCAAAGAGTATTTCAGATTTGAGATTTTAATTGCAAATTCAAATATCAGCTAAAAAATTCACTACTGGTATGACTAGACATGTGGGATACATTTCTCATACTGCTGTACTGTTTCAAATACAATTTGAGTTTGGTGAACTGCAGAACATGTGGTCTGGTACCACGGCAGTATGCTAGGTTTCAGTAATTATCAATACTTTGGGAACCATTTCTACCACACTGACTTGCTTCATGGTGCACATTGCCATGATGATAACCCAGGTTCATGACCCAGATCTATGTATCAGCCTCCTCCAGTGTCAGAGGAAACTTTCTAGATACAGTTCCCTGAGCACTCACAGTGAGGACTGCTTTCTTATAAAGACATTAGGGATGACATCTGAATGCCCCTTATGAGAGGCTTGCGCTTCCCTAAAGTTCTCCCACAAATCTTGCTTAAGATGATGAATAAAGTGAGAGGTAGCCAGTATGAAGACACACTGGCAGTCTGTTATCTCTGCTTCATCTAAACACTATTTCAACCTTGTACTGAACTCTCTGAGGGTTTCGGCAATCCTAAATGTGGTAGGTTTCCCTCTAGTCTAACCCTTCTTCTCCTCTCAGTTGGCACAAATCCTTTTGTCCAACTGAAGTGCATCCTTGTTCTACAGAAAGAAAGACTTTCTTTATCAGGAAATAGTGAACATATCTGAAGACTTCAGTCGTGTCCAAAGCAGATGCACCACAGATGGGACCAGTGGGAATGAAGGCTGTCTTACAGTGCCTTTGTTCTCCACTGGAGAAACTATTACCGTGGTGAAGGAAGAGTTCACATTCACATCTCCTCTGTCCCTGGTCTTTTTTGCCCAGGATCATCAAAAGAGAACTACAGAGACATGGGCAGAAAGCACAGTGAGGTTATAGCTAACTGAAAGAAAGGAACTACATCTTCCTATTGCAGAGCTGATACAACCAAAGGATTTTTTTTTATTTTTATTTTTTTTACCACCTTCCTGACCCAGAAAACAGAGGTGCAAGGACATATGAAAAACTGGCATGAGACAAGGCATGATCCTGTAACAGCACGGTGCAGTGCTTCACCTTCCCAAGCGCTAAGAGAGGATCAGAAGGCAGACAATGATACTCACCTGCTTACAGGAGGAGGGGTTAGTTAGCAGGTCCTATGCAGGCAGCAGCCGCAAATAACAAAGAAGGAAACATGCCAAGAATCAGTCACAGAGAAGGATACCAAGTTTAACAAGGCAGCTGAATTTAGACATGCACTGTTTTCTAAGAGAATAAAATGCTTAGCAAGTAATACTGGGCCAGATGGTTTAAAGGTATTTCAGCATTTCTTTGCATATTTTAAATCAGCAGGTGTTAGGGAAATAAGAGTTCTTGGTCTTTTCTGAAAAGAATAAATTTGGTCTCCAAACCATAAATCTCTTAGGTCTCGAAACATTAACTACGATAATGCTTAAATACCTTTACAAATCTAGTCCAGAGCCTTACTGAAAGAACTGCCAAGGTTAAAAATCAAGGGTCAGTTCTCCTCTCCTGATGCAGAGGCACAGTTTGCCGTTAACAGTAACAACTTGTTTCAATAGCACATTATACCCTTTAACAACTTATAGCCAACAACTTATAGCCAAAAGCACTCTGTAACCACTAAAAAAATCTTACAGCACCACTGGGTAACAAACACCAACTGTTTCACAACTTATTTCATACTCCAGGAAAACATCAAATATACTGAACCAAAAGGTCAATATTACACAGTCAGATTGGAGCAAAGTCAAAAGACAAGTTTTAAGAACTCTTGGTCCAGTATTCTGTATGCTGGACAATTTTGCTTTCCCTGATAGGCACCCAAAATGACACACTGGGCTTGAGAGAGGAGAAAAGATCCTTTGACATTAAAAAAATGACGAAGAAAGAAAAGAAGCTGTTTAATATAAATGAAACTGAAAAAATATGAAGATCATGTTAATAGCAGCAAAGAAAGAAATGTCTTTATTTGAATTCGTTCAACATTTCAGATGTAAAAGAGCAGAGTTTTGCATTGACATTTTTCTTTATAGACATTTGGATGAAGTTTAAAAGTCACAAACCCAGGGTAAACACATACTTGGCCAGAGTGGTATATTTCAAGAAAGAAAAGAGGAGAAAAGACTATGTGTGAATCAACTGGAAAAGTTCTCATAAGAATTTGATTCAAAAGTAATTTTGGTTGCCTGGACTTAAAATTTAAAAAAAAAAAAAGTAAAAATTAATGAGGATTTGTTGATTGGAATCCAGTTTGGTTTGGAGTAAGTATGGATGAAATATAAAGTATACATTAAAGTAACAACAATGGAATATTTAAGGAAAACATTAGCAGTGTAAAATCAAAATGAAAGATGGAAGGGTAGCAATGCACTTAACTGCATAAAAATATGATGAGCTTACATAAGTGACACTCCAGCGTCTGGAGCCACTGTCATAAGTGTGCTTAATAAGGATTGAAGAGGACTCTTCTGAGACTCGTGGAGGTTACTGATGACAGCTCCATTCCAGTGGGAAGGTTTAGGTTTAAGGTCTGTTTAAGGTTAGGTTTGTTTATGGCTGAATAGGCCAGGCTGCTTTGCAGGGGTTGGTTACACATCCATTAATGTTTTGCTTCTGAGAGTCTGCAGACTACGATGCCTTTGGATTTGGATTTTGGAGACCAAAGGAGGCAAGGCTTTGGGAGGTTGTTTCTAGTGAGGAAACTGCAATGTTTGCACCTGAAATGGCATGTGTTGACACAAAACCACTATGTTGGAATGGCACCTTGATGTACAGATGGCAGTCAGGCTACTCGCATGACACCTGGGAGCTCACTGCCATAACTAAGCTGTAGGCACAGGGTCTAAACCCAATCCTGTGCAGCAGTGCAATTTTCCGTGCCTTTCTTTCCCTCTGTGAAGCAAGTTCTTATTTCAATGAATGTGATTCACAGGCTGAGAAAGAGAGGGACCTACAGAAACAGCAACAGCTATTTGCAGGAGCATAAGAAATTAATCTCATCTTGCAATGGGTAACATTGCAGTCTTCACAGTTGACATTAGGATGCTTATCTGGATGGTTGTGAGCTAGTAAATCAGAAGAGTTATTCATTAGTTATTTATTATGTTCATTGAATTAGACAGAAAAAAAAATGAAAGAGAGAGATAAAGAAAGAAACAGATGGAAAAGTCCAAAGACAAGGGTTTTGTGTGTTAATTCTAAGATACTGAATAATTACAATGAAGTTACCATCATCATTGTAGAGCTTAATCATAAAGGCTGTTTATGGCAATTAAGTCTGTGTCTTTTCCTAAAATTCCAAAGCAATGATCTGATTCCGCAGAGTAGCAAAGATTGAATTTCTCCAAGCACATTCCAAAAACAAATGAAAGCTGGGGGAGTTCAGGGAATGCAAGTACAATCCCCCTCCTGCTAAATTTCATTCAGTGGAGATAGATGGATTGAAGATGACTTGCTTTCCAAGAAAAAGAGGAGGGAAAAAAGACATTCTAATAAATGGCTACTTTTAAAGCATGCTGTTTGTATTATAATCTCTCATTCAGACAGTTTCTGTCACCTAGCCAGTTGGATCAGTTGGCTGTTTAAGAAAGAAAGATACAAAGCATAAGACAGCTAATTCAGTCACCTTGCTTCAGTACTTGGGCAACTACAGACTTTTTCCCTGGGAAATAGAGAAGTAGAAAGAT
This sequence comes from Anser brachyrhynchus, assembly GCF_964034855.1. Taxonomy (NCBI): domain Eukaryota; kingdom Metazoa; phylum Chordata; class Aves; order Anseriformes; family Anatidae; genus Anser; species Anser brachyrhynchus. The sequence goes on from NC_137696.1 coordinate 35,872,903, forward strand.
ATGAGACAAAAAAAAAAAAGATGGCTAGCAAGCATGAACGTAAAGCTCAGGAGCTGTTGGAAGCCAGTGGCTGCTGAGGTCAAATTGAGCATTACCTGTTGGGGATTGTTGTCTCAGAGCTGTCTATTAGTATTAAGATAACAGAAAGTTATACTCTGCCCACTATATCCTCCCCTCTTCTTTTGATCTTGCCATTTTTTAACAGTGACAGAACAGCAAATAATGCAGCCTGACTGCAGGTGGGCAGGAATCCAAATCACTGTCATAAGTGTTCCTTTCTCCTCCAGGAATTCAAGGAAGACAAGGTATGGAAGAGTCCACCCCTACCTGGTGTCTCTGATATGCTGAGAACATCTTTTCAAAATCTTCTAGATCCAGCACCTTGAATGCCTTTAAATCATCTATCTCATTCCAGATTGTGCCATGGATCCTCTCCTGAAAGAAAAGGACATATTTTAATGAGATAGCAAAACCTTTTAGCTAAGCACATCCAATGCCATTTCGGTGTAGCTGGGTTTTGTTTTGTTTTATTTTTTAAACATTAGTGTGAAAAAATAGCCTGAAAAATCACCACAGCAAGCCTCTGATGAAAGGCCACATTCTAAGACTAGCAGACCATATCTCAAGCAACATCCATGATTCTACAGTAATTCTTCTTTCAGGATTGACCATGATGATTATGGTCACGTGAAAGAAGTGTCATCATCATGAAGAAAAAGCTCAGGAAGGACACTAATGTATGACAAACCCAAGACATGTATTCCCATCTACAAATTTTGACAGGTTCTGGTGCAAACCCCAAAGGGTGTGTGGTTTCTGCCTGCCTGTTAAAGTAATTTAAGATTTTATTTTACTTTTAAGGCCCTGAGTCTTTGAAGTCAAATTGTTTCCTGTTATGTGATCTCTCCTGTCTATCTGAGTTCTTTTTTGACTCACACACAAGCTATACCCAAATGTCTGAGAGAGCATCATCCACACTAATTGGAAATATTCAAAAGCACAGACTCCTCCTCCAATTTTTCTGTTCACCAGCCCTGGACCAAATAAGCTCTTATAACACAGGCATTATCTAATAATAAAATCATAGAATCACAGAATGGTTTGGGTTGCAAGGGACCTTAGAGATCATATAGTTTCAATCCCCCTGCCACAATCAGCAGTCACACTAAGCTAAGAGAGGATTTGGGGTCTCCTGCTGATATTCTCAGAACAGATGTCCTTGCCAGCAAAGAGGACACAATGATTGAGCTACTTTCTCCTTCCTGGTGACTGTTAAGGTTCATGTGGAGTGGGATAAGCTTTGGGCAAGTACCCATTCAGAAGAGGGTTCATTCACACCCATTCAGGGCTCTTCACACCTGACCACACTGTCTTTCAGTTCATTTAGTTAATAAAGTGTACATTTAATGTATACTTTATTAGTTGGAAAAATAAGGAAGGTGTTGATTCAAAGAAAAAGAGAAAGGACAGAAAGGATTGTAAAGAGACCTGAGCAAACCTCAGGAGATGAAAAAACAGCAGAATATCGATGGAGAGAAAGCCAGGAACAGCAAGCAATGGCAATGAAACGCTCACACAGGCTCCAGCTCTGAAGTACCTGACTTGCACCTCCACAGCAAAGTGCATTAACACTTCATTATCAGAACTAATTAGGAACAGGCTCTACTTCCCATTCACAGTCATCAAAGGAATGAGGGAAATGTGCTAAGCCACAAGGCTCAAGGAGCAAGGAAAAACACCTGATGAGAGAATGAAATGAGGGGGAAATAAAAGTGTGAAGTGTTCTGGAGGAAATTCCTGGCGGGGCAGACACTGTGGAGGAAAACCAACACCCTCCCTCCAGAGGCAGCCTGTGAGTGCCCGAGGGGAGGGAGGGCTGTCTGGCTGAAATTGCTGCAGTGCTGTTTGCAGTGAGAGTGTGTGCTAGATGGGAGCAGCACATACCCCTGAATAGGCTCACCGATGTCTTTGTATCACTCCTTGCAATCAGTGTGGCTCTCCTTTCCATAATAGCAAAAATATGACCCTGTGACTACAACACAACAAACAAGTTTGGGAAGCTCATCTCAGCTAAAGGAATATGAGACAAAGTTAATTTTTGTTTTATCCCAATGTTGGCTTCTACTGCCAATCTTAGCCAGAAGCATCCAGGCAGGGCGTTCAATCTCACTCAGTTTCCAGGCTGGCTTTATAAACCTTGCATTATAAATCCTGAGGGATGTATTTGAACTTGGGAATATTTCTCTGAGTTTCTCCCTGTTTCAGATCATCCCATCAAACACTGAGATGGAAAAATATATCTTGAAGGGAGCCAGTGGTCAGGAATTCATAGAATCATAGAATCATTAAGGTTGGAAAAGACCTCCAAGATCATCTGGTCCAACCATCCCCCTACCACCAATATCACCCACTAAACCATGTCCCTAAGCACCACGTCCAACCTTTAGGGGTATGGACCTCCTTCAGGAAGGGTCCATAGAGTTGTCATTGGGACAGAACCCTGGGGTTGCCTACGTGCTGTGTTTGGCAGGCACTGGGAGCTGTATGCTGTGCTTGGATGTGACTCAAGCGACAGCTACTTATGAGAGTCTTGCCCATCTACCTGTCAGGCTGGAAAGCCCTCATGGGAGTGAAGTTTCCCCATGAATGGCAAAACTGATGAAAGCACTACAGAATGGGCTGGTCTTACTGGATTGCAGAGGTGCCCGAACAGGCAGTTCTGAGACTCACAAAGGGATCGCAGAGAACGGTTCTTATCTGTATCTTCCAGAAAAAAGGAACCACGGAAGTTAAAATGATTCCTGTTTCATTCATATTCATTTTAAGACTCGGGTTGAATCTGATCCCATATAAGCCGGTTTGTGTGCTACATGAAGCATGAAGACAAACTCCAAAGCAGCACTCATTGCAATGGTGTGCACAAACAGAATTTTGACCCAACTTAGTGCTTAAAACCCAAGCTAACTAGTCCAGTCAAAGAAAATCTTAGGCAGGCTTAGGTATAAACAACCTTTGCTTGCAATGGGGTTGTCCTTTCTATTTCTATCCTAAGTTCTGCCCTTGAAAACTTTGTTGCTGCTGCCAGATAATTTCCTACACTGAGCTCTTCCTACTCAGTTATGGATTAACTGGCTGATAGTGCCTTGTCATCAGCCAGAGAGACTGAGAGTTTTAGGAGAAACAGACTTGTGTAACATGGTTGCTATGATAAATGATTCCCTCAGCACCAGAAAGAATATTTATGGTCCCTAACTCAAAGTTTAAAAATGAAGAAAATTCTTATTTCTTCTTCCCTTTCTTTCTTCCTCCTTAAAAAACAAAGAAGAGGTCACTCAATCAACATGCTTTCCCCCATCTTTATTTATTTATGCGTTCGTTCATTCGACAAGTCTACCTAGATCTGTGGTTTCTCTGCTTTGCAAAGCCTTGGCCCATTTTAAGAAACAAACGTTCTAAACTACATTTCCCAGAGTTCTATCAAAATGGTTGTACATAATAGTTAAGGAAATACCTTATTTTCAGAGCAATTATTTACAAGACATTTGCTCCATCAAGCTCCATGAAGTTTTGGTAAGTTGTATTTAATAATTAGCTCACTGGAGCTGCTACAGTTGTTATTCCACCTTTGTAATGAAGCCCGATTTGTGGACAAAACAATGAAGATTAGAGAATAGGAGTGCTTCTTGGAGCTAGAAATCATATCAAGCTATCCTCTGCTACATCTGATGGATGATTTTATTTACCCTGAAGAACAAATGATACTCTGCAGCAAGCCATCAAAATCCATCATGCCTCAACAACCTCGCAGAAAAGTGAAAGCTAACAGTACTTTGGGTCAGCCTTTCATTTGCCCTGCAGGGCTAGAGAAACCATAGAAACTATGAATGTTCTGCAAGTACTGGACCAGACAATCCCCAAATGTTTGTAAATTTAAACCATCAAAAAGTGTAAAAACTTAGAATTTCAATTCATAATTCCATTATGTATCTGAAAAAGGGTGTTCAAGGCCAGTTTGGATGGGGCCCTGGGCAACCTGATCTAGTGGGTGGCATCCCTTCCCATGGCAGGGGGGTTGGAACTGGATCTCTAAGGTTCCTTCCAATCCAAACCATGCTATGATTCTAAAATTTCTTTCTTGGTATCAGATCTTTTTCTCAATGGAATAAAAATCCACTGTGCACAAAAATTTTATTTCTGGCATCTTTGTTAACTGAGACAGCTGTTTTATCTCAGCGTAGGACTGGGCACCACCAAGGCCATTACGAGCAGCTTCACACAGAGATCTTGTAGGAATCTTTCCATTAAGTTTGAATCTCTGGCAGCAATCCTGTATCATTGTCTGCTGTGATCCTCAGGCTGTTCTTAGGAAAGAAGTTTCAGAAATCAGAATAATCAATAACATTACAAGCATAAGTTCACCCAGGTCTGGATCATTTGCTGGAGTCATTACCAGCCTGTCTCATAATGGGATGTTTCTTCTCTAACCATGAGATAACAAGCACCACAGTTGACAGTTGACTTGATTTACTCTAACAACTTCAAATGAATATGTTTATATTTATTAAAGAGTTAATTATATGAATCCATATTTCCAGAGTGCTTGAAGCCACTCCATTGTTTGGATGAACCATAAATGTCTGGACCCTGTTTGATCTTGGGTGTTGTGTAAAATCTGGGCTGGGAGAGCAAACTCCACTTTCTGTTTAGAAACAAAGAAAGGAATCTTTCCAGGGCATTACAGTAGTTACATTGCAGTATCTTTTTCTTGAAAAACAGAGATCCTTGGCACCAGCACTACTCTAGTGCTGTATGAATGGAATTCACAGACAATGCTACAGTGCTGTATGAATGGAGCTATGGTGTGGAAGGGCTTAACCAGAATTCAGCCCACGTATGCATCTAAATGGCTTTGCCACTGACCATCAGCTCATATCAAAGCTAGTACAAAATCTGTAATTCCCAGAAGAAATTAGTGGGATTTGGAGTCTCCTTGTTAGAAGCATGAATACTTTCCAGTCAAGCTCTTTCTAATTGTACCCATGGGAACTGTGGACAACCTGTTATTGTCAACTGCTAAGAGTTAGAATATATTTGATCATTCTTGTAACGCCCAGCAGATCAGTCCTTTCCTTCCTAAGACAGTACTGGCGCTGGGAAGGAAAAAAAAAAAAGAATAAAAAAAAAGTAATGTGAATTGCCCCAGAGAACAACCTTGATTCCTCTACTAAGAAAGTATACCACGGACAAATCCCTCATGGTCGGTCCTATTCACACTCCTCTTGGGCTCTGTCAGCTTTCTTTCACTCCATGGACAGAAAGGGGGTCAAAACCATATGGACTGCCTCAGTCAGAGCATCATCTTCACATTTACTACACAGCTTAGGACAGAGAGCCTGCACTAACTACTTTGAGAAGGGTGGGCTCAACAGGACGCAAAGAGCTGAATAACATATTCGACCTGGCTACAGCCCTAAGCTCATGTGCAGCTCTGTTTCCAGCACTGGGTCACTGCACCCTGCTGTGTTGCATGGTGCAAGCATACCCTTGAACTCTGCTAACTGGACCAGCTTGTAAAGATAAAGAAAAACATGGTATCAGATGTATTTTTTCTCAAACTGTTTTTTTGTGGGGAAAACTTGCATTCATGTGAACTGGAAGTTAAGCACTACCATGAACCAAAATAATATTATATTATTATATAATATTATAATAATATTATAAAATAATACTATGCACACTTCTAGGCCTCTGTTTCCCCATACTCAAGAACTGGAGATATGCTGCCCCCCAACAGTATGCTGGTTCTGAGTCTTCGTTACTTTATGTATGGCTACTTTGACAGTTCAGGAGAACACTGTGAAAGTGCTGCTATAGTGAAGAAATGCAAGATGAGGCTAACTGACCTACCCATGACTTTGTATCCAGAAAATTCATAACCACGTGAACAGAAAATGAGTGCCTTGTACTGAAGCAGGGAATCCAGGATAACTGATGAAGGTGGACAAAATCCAGCACCTTCTCCAGCAGAGAGTGGAATTACTTAATTCCATAACAAAGGGCGCCCCAAAGAACAAGACAAATGCAGCTCTTCACCTCAACCTCTGCAGTTTTGCAGGGACCTTACTAGGTCAAAATGCTGACACAAACACCCCAAAATGAAAACTCCTCCCTCTTATGTCCATTTTTCCATCTATTCTGCCTTCTTCAAAATACCACGTTTTACCTACCTCACCACCCAGGTCTTCAATTTTATTAGTACAGCTGCCTTCGCTCCTAACCAGAGGGCAGGATAAGCCTACAGTTACTGTACACTAAACAGAAACACCTGTGGCTCTCCCTTTTTCATATATATTCATATATATATACACATATATTAGTTATTATTTCTTTTTTTTTCAGAGCACTAAGTCCCATGTTCTGCAAAGGAAAATAAATCCCCGTCTTTACATTCTCTCCCACACCCCCCACGTGGCCTTGACAGACAAGCACAGACGGTGCAGCAAATATTTCACTTCACTTTATTTTAAAGAAAAGGAGAGAGGGGGAGAGAGAATTCTTGTGGCATTCCAGAGGTCCCTGGACACTCATTCCAAATGCCTGAGTTGGGCCCTGGGTGAGTTTCAGTCTAAAAGAGAACCTGGGTTTCTAGGCAGCCATCCAAACTCAATACAGACACTTTTTTTCTTTGTGAATCAGTTAAAAAAATTAAGACCTAAAGAGAAGGGGAGAAAAGAAGAAAAAAAAATAGGGAGAGAAATGGAAGGGAGGTAAAGGCAACCAAGATAGCAGAAAATGAGTGCAACAGGAGGAATCCAATTCCTCTGCTTTTATTTCCACTTCAGAGTTTTATTCCCAAGTGGCAAAGTTGTAACCATGCAAGGAAAAGGGCAGATAGCCTCATGGCCACGAGTGAATGGTGAGGAGAAACAGGCCACCCTTCTCTCCTTGGAGACTGCTCCTGTCAGGGTAGAGGAGGCTAGTTTGGAAGCTGGTCCTCACTGTGTTTTGCCCACACTGGCTCTGACCATCCTTTTCCCTCATGCGCAAGTGAGGGCAGCTCTGGCATACCAGCCCTGGAGATGTCCAGCTCTGGCTTACAATATTTAGTCCCACTGTAGCTGTGCTGAACCACCGGTATGCCAAGATCCACTGCAGCTCAACCTAACCGGCACCTTGGTCATGACAGATGTGTTGTGCTGCCGCTGGAGAAGTGGGGAGGCTCCCTCAAGACAGTTAGTGACTCCTACTGACTCAGCCTAAGGAAAGCCACAATATCACTGGCTTCTGTCACCTTGCAATTCATGGCATTAATCAACACTGATTCACACTAGGAAAGTTAATTAATTGCTGAAAGTACTGCAGCTTCTTACCTCACTCAGCTTAGCCCAGTTGAAGGATTTCAGTGGGTGTGAAGGCTGCGGGATAGATTTCTTCTTCAGGCTGGTGCCACTGCTGCTGAAGGTGGTTGTTGAAGGGGGTGGCACCCCCATGCTGAAGAAGGGTGGTGCTCCTGGTGGGGGAGGAGGTCCTCCTGGAGGAGGTGGTGGAGCCGGAGGAGGGGGACAGCTGGAGAAGGGCAGAGGAGGTGGCAGCGGGGGCAAATTCTCAGACATGAGAGAAGACGACAAAGCCAGTGGACCACCTGGAGGAGGGGGTGGTGGGGGTGGGAAGGAAATACTGCCCCCGTGCTGGAAAAAAAAAAAAAGAAAAAAAAAAACACAGAAAAAGAAAGCAAACGGTTTAAAAGGCACAATAACTCCATGTTGCCAGCTGATGTGATTTTATTACAAGTCTCAAAATATTTGATGTTTTCTTTAAAGCCTCCTGCACTCAAAGCCATGCAATAAAGGGAGGAATCTCAGCTTTCATTTAAGAGAAAGTTTCAAGCCCTTGAAGTTGTGGAGAAGAGCTTGAAAAAGGGAACCATAAATGGCTCAGAAACACAGAAAGCTAGTAAAAGAAGCCAAAATGTATTATTTTCTCCTTATGTATGAAAAAAGAGAAAAGTTCAATCTTATGAACTTTTGAACTCCTGGGTTTTCAACCTTGGGTTTGAAATACTGAATACCTGTCATTAGGCCCCACCAACACAAAGTGGGAGAGGGAGGAGGGAATGAATCTGCTTTTTGCAGTATCTAACTTCAGGCCTGTGTCCTGGGAGTTGAAGCTCAGGCACACTACTGGGATGGAAGGAGGAACAGGCAGGAAGAAGCAGATGCAAATGTCACTTCTGCAGAGCTCCAGGGTGGCACAGACCCTCCTGAAGCACAACAGGAATCCTCTTTTGTCACTAAATTTACTTTCATACCTGGGAGATTTCTCTCTATTCCACCAAAATATTTCTCCAATCAGGACCACCTCAGCAGTAAAAATAGTGCCTAGAGGAGGACATGCGTGCCTCAGCAGCTTCTACAGAGACGGTGGCTGAGAAGAAGGAATGGAGCAGGCCATTCACGCATTACGCATTCCAAACCACCAGCTCAGGGATTTTGGTCTCTACTGAAAGCTAAACAGCCCCTAAGCATTCATCTTTGTATCTGGCTAGACAAACTCTTTCTGTACAGACCATAGAAAGAGTTTCACTCATAATGTACTTTTGTTCATCATTCACTCGTTAGCAGGCTTTAAACAAGGTTGGGAAGAATCCCAGTCTCTTACCGAGAACTCATTAAGTTGAGCTACCAGGTCATTCATCTGGTCCCGGGTCTGGCGCAACTCCAAGGATTCCTTCTGCAGCTTATCCTTCATTTTGTTCAGTGTCTTCATCATTTCATCTTTCTCCTGGGTCTTTGTCTCACATTCCCGCTCCTTCTTCTCTAGCCTGCTCATCAGCTCGGCATGATCTAGGAAGAACAGGCAAGTGGGGCTAATGAAATAAAGCTCATGAACAGTTCCCAAAGAGATGGAGGTTACACTGAAATAAAGTTGACAACTCTGTCAGTTCATCTGGGGATGTATAATGAAAGTAGAGAAAACAAACTGGAGTCTGACTGTTCTGACGGTAATCTTCAGTGATCAATAGAGCAATGCCCAAGTCTCACTTAGACTGTAAAATCACTTCACGTGAGGATTGAGGGAAGCCCCATCCTACGAAGCAGATATACTGATCATCAGGAGACAAAATATACTGGAAGGGACAAAGCAGGTTTAGTCCACGAAGGAAAACCTGGACAGCCAATTGTGCCTAGCTCTGCTGCCTGCTGCTCTATGACTGAATCATGCTCTTCCTCTCTTGCATCCCCAAACACAAAAGACACACTCACCTTTCCGAAACTTCTCTGCCTGATCCCTCCACTGCTTGACTTCATTTTCATTCACCAGCCTGAAAGATGAAATCAGATCATTTAAATTTGTTCTGAGCTATCCAGCCTGAAAGGCAAGTGGCCATTGTGTGAAGTGATCAGCAAAAGACAACCTGGTGAATTTACACGTTTAATCAGGACCATACCAGTGGTCAGTCCGGGTCCAGATTCTGATCCTTACTGTAGTTAACAGCTTATATTAAAAAGGTGATATCTTGTAGCTTGAAGTCCTGAAGAGGAATAAAGGAATGTCTGGGGAAAAAAATCCTGGCATTTGCCTGTCTTCAGGTAATACCATCAAGGTGCCAAGGATACTTATTTTGAAAGGCAGAAGTCATAGCTAAAATCATCCTGCCGTGGGATACAAATTATCCTACCATTAATACAAGGCTGGATTGCCGCCTTTTTTTTTTTTTTCTTTTTTTTTTCTCTCTATTTTTTTCTTTCTTGAGGAAGGATGCTTATCTGTTGGGTAATATATCAGTAACAAGGCAATGCTCGTATCTCATACTGGCACAGCTATTTCCTATTACTGACAGAAAATATGCAGGGCATGCTGGGGATTGATTAGATATGCAAAATGAGTAGTAGCTATGAAAGTAGAAATGGAAGATCAGGCACAAATTCTACAATGGAGTCTGATATCCAGACAGACAAAAAGAGATCAGCACCAGTGTATTTTCCATAATGAGAAATCAATTTTGATTTTGACTCATGCCTGTAACAGGATGGACTGTAGGATTTTTAGTACAGAACTTGATTTCATATGAAGCTTATGTTCTATAAGAATGCTCTACCCAGTGGATATTTCAGAAGGCTAATGGGCCATGAATTACCTGCAGAGGTAGATGGATGGGATGAAGACTCCAAAAGTTTGGCTAAAAAAGGACTGTGAACAGGGAAGTAGAGATGAGAGCCAGCTAATGTAGCTAGACCTCTCAAATGATGCGCCCTATGGGAAAAAATAATGGTAGAACCCTTGGCCAAGTCTGTGGGTGAACACATGCAGATGCTTTACTGAGAGGTAAAAGGTTTTATGTGCTAGATGGGGACTGTTTTCAACCATTTCAAATCTTTCTAAGCTATGTGCTCATTAATGAGGAATCAGATCTAAGTAGAAATGACAACATTTTGGGGGGAATATCAATGAAAGCTTTCATTAACATTTTGAAAGAAAAAGGAAAAATGAGGTAGTTTTGTTATACTATCACATTTTTTTTCTCTGCTCTTCTAACTAATATTAAAAGAAATTAGAAGGCAAGGACTTTGATAGAAAATAACATCTGTTGAAGACGTCGTTAGAGGGAAACTGGCTATAAGACTAGCAAGTCAACAAGAAGCTGTAAATTAACACAAGTAATTCTTCAGGTATGATATTTTATTTCCAAAGTACCTGCATACTTGTCATATACTTACACCTTTATAAGACAAACAAACAATAATACTGCAGCTTACATTTTAATTATATTTTTGACATTGAAGTTTTCCAGCGGAGCTATATCTGGATCATCTCCTCGTTCATCCTGCAGAACAATTTGTTGGAGTATTCTGTCCAACAGCTGCCATTGCTGAAAATTTCCTCCATTTCTCTTATCTGTATGGAAAATGACCAACTCATGAGAACTTCAATTTTCATGCCAAAGTGCACAGATCTACTGACAAACTGCCATTCCTTCCTTTCCGGTTCCCATATTAATCTCGTATGTAGTAAATTACAGTACACAGCACCTAACATTGATTTGTCGTTAGCAGATTATTTACAAACACTAGGCATATTAGAACAGCACATAACAAGCATGTGCAACTCTATGCCTGACTTGCACGTTCAGGCTGTGCAATCCTTTTGACAGACTAGCTCCAGCTTGCACTTTAGACACATTTAGAAGTGATTCTGCCATGATTATGATGGCTGTTACTCAGAAATTTATGGGGCTTGATAGTGGTTTTTTTTTTTTTTTTTTTTTTATGCACCTAGGTAATATCGTGACCAAGCACTATAAAAACAATTAGATGTTCTATCTGCGTACTCAGTTATTCAGTTGTCTGCAGATCAGTGAAACTCAACTAACACAAAAAGTTCATACAAACACGATCAAAATGTGTGGAGAGAAAGAACAGAAACTGAACAAAAAGGACTGCTCCTACGGATGTCAAATAAAAGAGCCAGAGGAACAGAAAATTCACTTTAGCTCCCTAAGCTACATAACCTAGACCTTAAATTATTTTAAATTGCTCCAGTACAATTCTGTCCTACCCTAGAAGGACTTAACTCTTCTGCCACAAAACACTCCAGGTCAATACCCAAAGCTCAAGTACTGTCTTAAATGGTAATAGCAAGGAGGCCACTGGGACAAACAACTGCTTGAATTTGTGCATGGCAGTACTTAAACCTAATCAGTGCCTGAAAACATACCACACTACCTCCTGAAAAAGTTCACTGCATACTTCTTCCTTACATTGACTTCTCAGTTTGAACGTTCAAATATGGCTGAAAGTAACCAAAACCAGCCCCTGATACCTAAGAGGATTAAGGCAGGTAGTTCTTTGGTGATCTTGCTATGCTTTCACGCAGCTGCTACACTCTTGAAACATGACCGAATTACTTTATTACAGTTAACAAGTAGATTCCTATCACCTCTCTTGAAAGCAAATGCCAATGTTATTTTTCAGTTTGAGTTCAGGAGCCCTCTACTGATATTTTGCCACAAGACAGCAGCCCAAAGACTTCTTGTGGATTTTCCCAGTGAAAGAAAAGCTTTCAGTACTGTATTGTTTCACCAGAAAAATTCCTCACTGCATTTTGTTAACATTCAAAATGGTGTCTATTTCTGAGAATTCTCTGATCTGAAGCACAAGGGCTCTTTCTTTTTTAAAGCTCCTAATTTAAAGTCACTAAGAGCTCTGTCAGTGACTAACTGGAATGTCTCCAGCTACTTAGTTTTATTTGAAAGTGCAGAGAAGTGAAGCTGATGCTTTAAGTATTGCGACAAAATCTGCTGGATGGGATCAGTGCAAGATACTAAGTCCCTTAGGCATTGCCAAGTTCTGAATGGAGGACAAAAGCAGTGTGTGTCCTGGTAACTGCGACCCTGCACCCATGCCAAAACCGCACCCATTTCTTCAACACCCCTTCCTCTGGAAAACTGTGATGTACTCACATGGCATCTGCAAGCAGTGCTGGAGGATGGATAACAAATAGGGATAGGCATCTGTGTGCTTCAATCTTTTCTTGATCAATTCAAACATCTGAGAGGCACTTTTTGTATCAATGTGGATCTGAAGTGAGGGAAGGCAGTGCAAGGACAAGTCAGAGAAAAAACACGCACAGTGAAAACCTGACTAACTGTGAAAGGTCAGACCAACATGGAGACAAGCAAGTTCCCAGCAACTGGACCTCTGCAGTCTCTTGCAATGTCTAGCTATAATCTCAGTGAGGAGCTTGCACATGGGTCTTTGAGATATGCATTGACCTACTCCAGAACAGAAAAGATCCCCAAGGCAAAGGGTTAGAAAGGTGGTTAGAAAGTCACATAGAGCCACCAAGACACCAAGAGCTGTACTGGAGCAAGCAAAATAAATAAATAAATAAATAAATAAATAAATAAATAAATAAATAAATAAATAAGATGCCCCATCACTCAAAGCATCCAAAATCAGGTTGGGTCGGGCTTTGAGCAACAATTATTCATAGAATGGTTTGGGTTGGAAGGGACCTTAAAGATCATCTAATTCCAACCCCCCTGATCTAGTGAAAGATTCTTGTTGCTGCCCATTGCAAGGAAGTTGGACTAAGTAATCTTTAAAGGTCCCTTCCAACCCAAACCATCCAATGACTCTATGAGAACCTTTGGGTCCAAGGAATTGGTGGCATAAATAAGAGACAATAAGCAGGGAAGGATTTGTTGGTCTGTATCAGTGTTTGGCAGGAACTGATTCAAAAGAAAGAGGAAACTACAACTGTTCTGGACCCTACAGCCCCTTACTGTTGCTAGAGGTTGTGGAAACTGTCCTTGTTTTATGATCATCTCAAACTCCACCCATTCTAAAATACTGATTCTCTCCACAGTCTCTGAGGTGGTAGCATTCACGAATTTCCTGTGATTTAATGGGAAAAGCATCAGAAATGAGCCCAAGCCCTGTAAAGAACCCATACTCCTGTAATAGAGATGTCTGAAGTTAGAATGTATCTTGATCATTAGGACTGAAAACATGCATAACAGTGTTGATAACCACCTCTGCTCCTGAACCTTCGGCTAAACAAAATAAAGGCAGCTTTGTCAAAGACACTGCAGAATCCCTGTCTGTGATCATTGTTTTAATTGCTCATAGATCAGAGACCACCTACTTGCTACATGAGAAGCAGTGAAAACAAGAGTACCAGCCACCCTCAGTACCAAACCCAACCATTGCTTTCAGGGAACACAAGGGGAAGTTGCATCAAAGATACAAAAAGGATGTTCAGCTTTGGCAAGTTCAGGTACACCATAGAAAATCTTACCAGGTCAAACCGCTTGGCAAGTTCCAGGTCGTCTTCATTTCTGACCATTTCAAAGAAATCTAAGTGCCTAAGAGAAAATAGAAAAAGAAAACCAAAAAACACCAATGGTCATGGCATAATTCAGACTTAAACTAAGTGTGCCACCATAGAAGAAGCAACACTTAGAAGTTGGCAAGCCTTTCTTACATAAAGCGTTGGAATATGTATGCAAAGCAACTCATGGGGGCCAATAACAGGCCAAAAGAAATGACCAGCTGAGGTAAAAATGTACTTTAATCCTTGTGCTAAGTCACTGTGTTGAAGAAAGTGGCTAAAAATAAACATACAATTGAAAAAGGATATTCCACTTGCGATGAATGCAATGCCTACTTTGGTAATACATTCTAGAAAGTCCACTCCATACTTGTTAACTAGGAAACATTAGCTGCATCTAGAAAGTCCATGCCATGTCAGGCAACATTAACAAGCTGTTTCTTTTATGTGGTGGAGTAGAGATGCATTCAGTGGATTAGTTAAAGATCCCTTCCAACCCAAACTATTCTATGATTCTGTGATAAACAGCAGAGTTTGCATCTGCCTTTCCATTACCTATTGATAAGCACGGCAGCATGCTTCTGGTGGGATCTGGGGTACCTGGTGAGAGATGCAGTTGACCAAGGCATATGGACTTATCTTTCACAGAGACCAGAGCACAGCAGATGATGTGGAAAAAGGCTGTGGCACATCTCCCTTTCTTGACCTGGCATACAGCCTACATAATCCAGACATCTGGGATACTCTCAAACCTTTGTACCATTCTCATCACAACTTGTAAGATCCACAAGTTCCTAAGATCTTAAGCTCTTTCTATACGTCCTGGTTACTAGCCAAAAGAACAGGGAATCATACAGAACAGATTCTTTTCTTGGTTATAATGTTGTAGACCAAAACCAACATTAATTGTTCCAGCTTTTCAGCAAACACAGGCACAGCACTGTATGCAATCTTTCCCTGTAGCATTAACACATAGATACAAGCCTCCCCCCTGCTCAAAGATGCGAGGTCCCTCTTTGTAACAGGCAGTTGGTGCTAACCTCGTGCTTATGCAGAATCCCAGAAGCATTATATGCCCCCAAACATAGCTCCATCACCCTATAGCAACTCCTAACGGCAGATATTTGAGAAAACGGTTCCTTAAAAGCTGCAAACATAGGCCTGAGTAGTATTTTTTCACCATATACTTTGGCAAACTTGACATTTCTACCTAGAAAGTCCTAGATACCTACAGACCAGCCCTGCTCTGTAGGAAGGGGCTTGGCGTAGCAGACAGTAAGGGACAGCAGCACACTTGCCACCAAGTATGACTTGAGAGCAGGTCTGTCCCTCTCCACAGAGCTTAATGTGGTCACAGGAAAACATAGACTTCCGTGGTTGCCTGCCATTACACTTTAAAATGTTCCATTTTGTTAAGCAAATAGATTTTACCAGGCTCCTCAATAGTTCATTGGGTCTTTTAGCTTCTTGAGGTGTCTCAGTCAAATTGCTCAGATTGCCTGCTCTAGGATTATTTCAGCATGTGGCTTTGTGAAAGATTTAAATGTAAGGTCACTAGCAGCCTCAATTACTGTGGCAAAATATGGAACTGCTAGTGACCTTAACCTGGGTCGCCAGTAAAGTAGAGTTTCAGTGAAGAAAACATTTATCTATAGCACAGTAATTTGAAGGTGCCATTCAATGTTAAATTTTCTGCAGTAGCAAAGACATTTAAAATAGCTACCTGTTCTCCTCTTTTGCCTGCTTGGCATCTCTACCCCTTTGCCCACCACAGGTTCCTTTTCTTTTACAGTTGTGCCAGTGCTACTGTTTGGGGGGTTGTGTTACAAGATAGACCATGAAAACGAGTGAGGTTAAAGAAAAATCTTGGAAACCCAGAACCTGCATGATGTCCACACATACTCAATCTCAATGAAATCAATGAACTGGCTTATCTCCCTCCTACCAGGACAGGCTTTTGTTCCACTTTTGCTATATAAGAAATGAATTACAACATCTTTTTTCATTCTGGTTGTCATCCTCAGCTTAGAAGAAAAACAATTCATGAAATTTGTCACAGCCACTTCCAGTTTAGTATGTGTGTTTCCTACTTCATCTGCTGATTTTAATTTTAAAGACAAAAAGGAGATTTGTCCTTAAAGGGAGACAGTTATAGGGAGAGACAGAGACAACTTTGTGCTTAAATCTGAAACCCAAATATAGGAGATCAATGTTTCTTTCTGCTGATAAATGACAGTTCTCAGAAAATGTCTTACCTGTCAAGTGTTGCATTCTCATGTCCTCTTAGCTTGTCAATAACAGGCTGAATTCCCAGCATTAGAAATTCATATCGTAGGTGTAATCGGAACTCCAAATTGTCCTTATAAAGTGGGGGAAAACAAGTTACACGGTTCCAGAAGCTTTTAATCACACTAAAAAATTTTTCTTAAATCCTTACTACTTCCGTTTTTTAATATCCTCTATCCTGACACCAAATACACAGGATGATTACAGGATTCTAGTAAAGTAAGTAAAAAAAATTAAAGTCTTTGCCTCCGTTTCTCTTAAAAATACTGTCCTCCTGTATCTACAATGAGTTCTGCAAGGCCAGTCACAAGGATAGCACACTTCATGTCCCAAAAAGAACAAAAGTTATGAGTGCTTGCCTTGCTAGTCAATTAGAGATCTACCTTCTGTTTACGGATGAACAGAACTGCAGTTCATCCTCATAGTTTTTATAGATATTTGTCATAAGTTCACCATATACTCCGCTAAATGACACCTACTCAGTAGGACTTTACAGGGCTGTTGCAGATAGAGCCAAATACACTCCCAGAAAGAGCTCTTACAAGCTTGTTGTTTACTGTGGTTTAACCAGAAAAAAAAAAAAAGTGAAAGTAACACTTCTAGTGAAACGAAATCAGCTTAAACTATTCTCCAGACACAAAAGAAAGTGTTGTTAATGAACGAAAAACAACAAGCTGACTTTTCTGAAAGCCTTTGACCTTTTTAAATTAAGATGTTTTGAGTTTGGCTTTGAGTCAAAACATACTAACATTTCAAAACATTTCAGAAGGTAAACCAAGATGGTTTCTAAATGGCTGATATGAAGAAGGTAAATGCTTTGCAGTTCTTAAAGAAAAATAACAAAACCAAAAACCACAATCATTTCAGTGATGTATGTTATATTAGAAGAATTAGAAGAGAGGGGGAATGAAATAATATGAAGACATTGTAAGACTGAACTTAACAATTAAGCATTATTTTACACAAACTATATCTACTCAGGAACACAAGATTTGTGACATAATCTGCTAGCCTTTTCCAAGGTAAATTAATTCAAGCATGACATTTGAGATGGAATTTCTAGGGCAGTGACTCACCTCACCAGCCCCAGCATTCAGAACAGCATTGATAAAGGACATGATAGCTGTTTTGAGATTTACTTCATCTCGATATCGCCCCATGCTTCGGTCTAGCTCATTCAACAATGTCTGAAACAGAACAATAGACTAGGTTAGATGATACAATCTAATTCCTTAGACCATTTTGCATACTGCTCATGGGATCTGCAAACAGTCATCTTCTGATTTGCTACACACTTGCTTAAATAAATAACTTTTTTTTCTTTTTTCAGGCAAGATTGTTAGCAGTCTTGGCCGTGCCACAATAACTAAATAACTAAATAACTAATAACTAAAGAAGAATAGTGATAGGAATAAAATGCCCACATGATCCTAATAAAAAAAAAGGTTTTTTAAACAAGCTATTTGAGGAAAAGCAGATGCCCTTTACAGTTTCTGCCAACATGATCTAAGAAAGCAACAGAATGATATGTGTCCTCATCAGTTAACTCAGTATGGGGAATACGATGGGGAGTTTATACATGCAGAAAAGTATCATCAGATTCATAGACCCCTTCTACTTACGTCACTTGAGTAATTTTCAGTTTTCTTGGATTTCAGCAGGATAGATTGCACTTGTGTAGAAACGGAAAAAAATCTAAAGAAATGCCGTTTTTTGTTTGTCTATAGGAATAAAACCTATTTGGAAGGTTTCTTGGAAGATTTCTCTTTGTTCCTTCACTTACAACCATTTCACATGAAGGAGACAATTACCTGCCTCTTGGTAAGCTCCTTTTAAGGATTTTCAAATAACAGGAATACCCCCAGGTCCACGCTTACTGCAGCTTAAAGGTGAATTACAGAGCTGAAGTGGAAGTGCAGTTAAACTCATATTTCCTTGTTATGTCTCCCTATTAACCAAATAGCAGGGGTATTTAGCACTCAGGAGATATTTAGCACAGAAATACTGTTGGTCTAATCTCTACATACATATAAATAGGTCACCATAATCTTGTGAACATCAAGAGACAGAAGAGAGGAGAAAAAAGCAAAAGACTAAGCAAATAATGTTGGTAGCCTCTGCTCTATGCAGTCAATTTAGGATTAATTCCAACTGAATATTTACTGAAGAGGTTATATGTAAGAACTGATTAGCCACAGAAGCAACTCTACTTATAGCTTTGTGCTGATGATTGTGAATCGTCTCTTCAGGATCTTCTCTGATCAGTTCATAATTCTAAGGATGATTTTCCTTACTGGAAGAGTAACAAATTCCACTTAAGTTCTGTCAATTCAATTGTATGGATCTCATTCCAGCGTTAATAATAAACATGCCACACTGATGTTTGTTTTGCTGATGCACTAGAAAAGATGGAATTCTTTTTACTCTTCCTGAGAAGTTCTGGCCATAAAGGGAGAATGAAGACAAAAATAACTTAGTGTTCAGCTCAGCAGATACATCTAAATAACATCTTGAAGCTATGATGCTGAGTAAAGAAGTTCATTTTCCTTTACTTAGTCTTCTGTCCCTGGCTACTGAAAGTGTTCATTCATAGCAAAATCTTTCCCATGCTAGTCATCAGTTTCATAGGTCTATCTTGCTTCCTGTAGAAAATGGACATCACCATGGAAATATGTCTCAAGAAGCAGGGGGAATATCCTCCTGGACATCCCTTGGGGAAAGAAAGCCTTCCTGGCTTCATGTGAACCCTTTGCTTGTTTTTGTGTAAAAATATTTTGATCTATCCTACAATGCTACCAACAGCTGTTCTTATATCTGAGCACAGTTTGGTTGACTTCACTATCAAGCTCACTTGATTTCATAAACTCCTTTTTCCTGCATCTTCTAAATTGGCCAGACGGCACCTGTGTATGTCTGTTCTCCCGGAATTTAAGCTTCCACCATGTCCATGATTTCCCAATAGTCATGCTATGACTAAAGAGCAAACCTTCTCCCAAGTTTGTTAGAAGTGGGAGTGAGTCTTACATAAAAATACAAGAAATGGCCTACTGAGTCAGACTGGTGGTCATTCCAGTCCCTCTCTGACAATGGCAACAGGAGACTAATTAAGCAGTCCTTAACTCCCCCCCCACATCCCCAATTTTACTCTTCAACTTGCAAAATAAGCAGAAGTGAAACAAATGAGAGTATTTAGTTCTGTTACTGTCAGATTTGACACCGAAATACAAAGCATACACGTCTTGGAATAATTTAAACAGCCATTACTATAAAAGCATCAAAACAAAGGAATGTTTTGCTGGTTTTCTTCATAGGCCTCATTCCTACCATATATTCTTAAAGACTTTTCGGAGCACACTAGAATCTATGCAACAACTTGAATGACAGCATCAAGAGGCTGAAGGATGTTAGCTAAAGTTTTCTATCTCCTATTTCAGAAGGCTGAAGTAGGAGCAGAACGCAGGGGCAAGGGGGCAAGCCAAAGAGCAAGAGCAACGAAAGCTCTAGCTTGCAATACACTCATTGAAGAAAAGCGCATCCTCATGTGGTTGTTCAGCTCTGGAAGGAAACACTACGAGGTCAGGCAATTCCTAAAGATCAGATTCTACGCCCACACTATGGCCAAATTCCAGTATCTCTAACCCTTTGCAAATGGCTAAGGTTCAAGTCTTCACTTTAACATTTCCTGTGAAAAAGATTTCACCACACCTCTTGGCAGCCAGTTCTGTGGCCTAATTGATCTTATGGTTGTAAAGGTTTTTCCTACTATTTAAGCAAAACTTTCCTCACTTAATCTCATTATTCCTCATCACTGACATCCAGTAAGATTTCATTCAATCTGCAGCAAACCTCAAAAGGCTTTGGATGAGCCCTGAGGGGCAGAAGCAACTCAAGTGGGAATACAGGGTTTTAATTTGTTCCTTTTTAACTCCTCTACTACATTTCCAAATTGATCAGATTTCTCTCTACAGAACATGCTCTGTACTGATGGTGCTTAATGCAAACCAGGCAATGGGGCTATGGAGGGAAGTTCCTAATCTCCACCTTTTTGACCGACAATATCAAGCTTCCTTTACTCCTTCACCTTAAACTTTACAATTTCTAGTAGCATTAAGGAGGAAAAACAAGAGTGTTCTGTCCAAAGCAGCCCAGTTAATATTTTCACCAGCAAGTGAAATCAGCTCCTTTCGGTCTGAATCGAACATCTATGTTCACTCCAGACTAAAAGGAAAATTCTTACTCCCCAAAGGGGCCGCAGCTGTATGGGTGTTTCAGACAGCAAGCCAGGCTGGAAGGGTACTGGCATGTCCTGAAATACTTTTCTAGGCCACTACAGCACTATGAGTTTGCAACATTGGTTTGACTCAAAATGTGGCATGTTAAAAAGTACATGTTACAACATCATAACAGTATGCATTCACTCCACACGAGCAATGAGGGGAAGCAGAAAAGCAATAATCAGAAAGGCAATAAATTAGGGAAGAGTAAGACTGTGCTCCTTTCACAGTGAAAACCAGTCAGTTTGGACTAGATGATCTTTGAAAGTCCCTTCCAGCTGACCTACTCTATTCTATTTTATTCTATTCCACGTAGGGTAATGCAGACATGAATGACTCAGAGACTCTTCATTCTCAGTTTTTGTAGCATTTTAGAGAACTTCACCTTCGCAAGAAAAGCACCTAAGAAACTCAAGATGAAGGGACATTTTCATGGTCACACAGCGAGCCAGTGACAGAATGACACCAACTTTGAATACATCAGATGGAAAAGAATCCCAGCGAGGACACCAAGGGCACATCCTACTGACTCCACTATTTCTGCTTTGAGGTCTGGCTTTCCAAATTTTTTTTCATCTTTCTTCTTTAAGGGACAGAGCGGGATTTATAGGCTAATAAGCACATTTCAAATGAAAATTGGGTGAAGCAAAGGCAGAGCTTTTCCCAAATTGCCTCAGGAATGAGATTTAAGGAATGTCTTTATATTATTGTGGTATTTGAGTAAAGATGGAATACTTCCCTGAATAGGACAGTTTTCAATGAATATTTTAAAAGTGGAACTGTGGACTGCCTGTTGGACATGTAAAGGAGAATTATTCCAGGCAGAAGGGCAGCATAAAGAAAAGGTCAAAAATTAAAGAAGGCAAAGGGATCAGCTCAGGCAAGAAGCTATGACAAATGTGAGAAAATAGGAATAGCCACAACATAAATTCAGTCACAGATTACAGAGTCTTGTCGCAAGTACAAAGAGAAAGTTGCTCGTGATGGCCCTGTGAACACACTGAGCAGTGGAGATATAGAGTGAAGTTGTAGTACTCAAAGGCATCTGCTTAAGTGAAGACTGAAGTTTCAAAGAAGAGTAAGCTCTGGTATTTAGGCATTTACTGCCATATCTGTAAAGTGACTCGTCTTGGAAGTTAAGGATTGCGTTGAAAATTTCAGTCAAATCCATAAAGGCAGTTTAGAAAGAAGCAATATTTTACATCAGAGTTCCAACTCAGAGCCAAATGTGAAATTTTGTTAAGTTAAGGTGGTAGAAGTTCTATGAACATGAAGCACTATCTATATTCTCCATTAACTTCAATTTTATTTTTTTTTTTAAAAAAAGAACATCTCAAAAAGCAAGGACAACCTTTCCAAAACATTACAGCACAGTTTTAGAATAGTGGTGTAATAGTGGTGTCTTCAGCTGGTGTAACCTAGTGCAATTTAATTAAATTGGGATTACAGTTGTTTAAATCACACAGGAATCTCACTGTAATTTGGATTTTGACTGTAGAAACACAAATATAAAACTGCAAGTTCCCTATCAAAACAAAAGGAGTTGTAACAACACACAGGCAATGATGCAAGTGTAGGAAGAACCACACATGAAGTCCCAGCTTTCCTTCTCTACTAATTTACCAGTTGCTGGTGCCTCTGACTACTCTTGGCTGCCTGTGCCAGGTAGTAAGTGTTGTGCTTAGAAAACTGAGCAGCAACAGCTTCTGACATTCAACTGAACATGCAACGTTTTATGGTACCATGTTAAATATATGATCTGTGCATCACTCCACCACACTTGAACATGTGCAAATTGGAAATAAACAGTGTTTCAATCCAAAGCTGTCAGCAGCAAGTTACCCACAAGGTCATGTTTCAGATGGTTGCCAGTAAATAGTTCTGAACCTCGCTTCCTCATTCTTACAAAACAGAGTGGAATTAGAACGATACAACCCACAATTTTTATTCAGCACCATGAGGTCAGAGTTAACCTAAAGCTGCAAGCTCTAAGCTGTTTGGACACTTAAATATACTGATTGATATTGCTAATTGCTCAAGATACAGGAAATATCTCCCAAAAGAGTTTGATTTAAAATCTGAAGGAGCTCTTCTAGTATTTGAAAAGTCTAGGTTACAAAGTTTACATTCAGGACTAGGATGAAGAAAAAAGAGGCTTTCACTAGCTTGTCTACACCTTCATTGTACGTTACATCTTTGAAGTTTACAGAAAGGCATAGGATAAGCAGTCAGTTCATCCCTTCCTTAAGTTGGCCTGCCATAGTGGAGTTACAATGGATGCTTCTTTCTTGATAATGAGCTGCAAGACCATTCTGAGATACAGGTGTGGGACAACAAATCCAAACACTTGAATGGAAAGAGGCAAAGAGATATAGCACTCTCTTAACTCACAAATCCTAGAGTATCAGAGAACCTTCCACTAAAATCTAAGGAAGACCATGACCACATTTGTTCAATCAGTGTTCTGAATATCGCCTCTGTTAGAAGAAAATGACTGAAGACGAATGGAGGAGGTCTTTGGATGAACGCTTACCTCCTAAAAATTATGAGAAAAACTGTTAAAACTCAAGCTATCACTGAGTGTAGTGGAAAAAAATCCCAGCTTCAAGACACAAGTGTTTGTAAACAAGAATGCAACCCTCCTGCTAAATCATTTGCTCTTGTTGTTTTAAGAAAGAAAAAAGAAGAGAAAGTATCTTTTTTTTTTAACAGAAAATAATTTGGACAAAGAATTGATGCAAACTAGTCTTTCATGAATGTGAGAGTTGGTGTCTCCAGACTTGCAAAAGCACCTGCAAATCATTACACTAGACTCCTCAAAAGCTCAGCTGTACAATAAGATGTGTGCTACCACACCTGCCCAGAAATGACTTATCTGTCACTTAGTAGATTTTAAGCCAATTTTAAAAAGAGAGAAAGACAGAGGACTCAAACAGGAGGCACTGAGTAAACTCAGCATCTATCTCCCATGTGAACTTATTAAGGAGACTCGCTCAGTCAAACAAGGGCAAGCTAACACAGCAGCACAGAAGATCTGAGTCACAGCCACTGAATCTCATAGTGTGTTCAGTTTTAATGACAAACATTGGCAGCTACTGTTCATGAGCACAGATTGTTCTCCATTCACTTTTACATTTGTGAGCTCATTGTACCCCAAAATCTACCAACAGGTACTGAGGTAGAAGGTAATGACTGACACAGACCAGGATCCAGGGCCTATTGGTCCAACACCACCCTTATCATTTCCCCTAAGAAAGAGTAGCAAATGGGTGAGGTTACCCCAAAGTTTAGGAACTACAGGTTCATACACAGCAACAGATTCTTTTGCATCTTTTTGTAAAGGTGCTCAGTTCACTAGGAAGAAGAACAGCCAGCAGTATCCACAATAAAAACCTGTCAATAATCTAGTGACATACAAAGGTTTCTGAGATTCAGTGAGTTTCCCTTCTATTCTGTGAATAGGAGATATCTGAGCCAGCATTTGATAGGCGGTGATGATTTGTAACTGATTATTAAGTGACAATTTAAGTGCTCCATTGTTCATTATTTAATCCACTGTTGCCATTATTTAATCCACACTTCTTGTGTTACTAAATAAAGGAGTTTAAAATCAGGACAGAGGCTCCTGGAATTCTGTGGCTTCAGCTTCCAGGGCAAAAAAAATGATTAGCACCCCAATGGCATCAGGTTAGAGTATGAACAGATTAACAGCTTTCATTTAACTTAGCAACCCCCCATTCTAACGTAAAATACAGGAGATTATAAATCAGTATTAATGACAAGCAATTGGGTCTTGAGAAAAAAAAAAAAAAAAAAAGGAAGATGATAATCTATTTGAAGTGTTTTTCCTAAAACACAATGAGAAATATTGCCTTCTTACTGCCTAGCAATATTGCAATATGTGCACTCTAAAAATCACTCCTTGGCAGAGATGGCTATTCATGTCCAAGCATCCTCCCCATACCTGGAATCTTGTCCTTTCTGCAGCATAGACTTGGTAGTGAAGCATGGCTTGCAAGACTTTCTTGTGACCATCTGGTACCAAGCAGACAGCCCCTAGGATCTCTAGCACAGCAATCTTGGTCTTGATGTTCTCAGTCCGTAAGCTCTGGGAGATGATGTTGATACTCTCTGGATGAGCCAGGACATGAGCCCGTCCTTGGGAGTTGTTCATCAGTGCCTTGATACACCCTATAACGGATGTGTGTATACGGCTTTCTGAGGTCTCATAGTCCATGCTCTTCAGGAAGTTCAGCAAACAGCTCAGGCCATCCAGCTCAATGAACCTGGTCACGAACCTGAAAAAGCAGGTAGGGAAAATAACAAAAACAATCGAAAGGCAATTTATTTATTCAAAAGATATTCAACCCTGTGATCCCAGCATCTGCAAAAGCTGGCTAGCTTGAAGATCACAGGGTAATTCCCAAGTATTCAAGGAAAAAAAAAAAAAAAGAGAGAGAGAGAGAGAGAGAAAAAACACTAGCACAGTTCCACTGCAACTATCAGCTGTACTGACTGAAGTCTAGACTTCACACTCCGATCCCATGATGTATGCAAAGGCACATATATGTAAGAGGCACATGTTTTCTGAAGGTTCTTATAATGGCCTTGGCTGCATTGGTGTTTTTTTGTTGTTGTTTGTTTGCTTTTGGTTTGAGGAGGTATATTAAGGATGGAGAAGGGCCTCTGTCAACCTGCAGTAGCAATATGTATTGTAAAAACATCACAAATTATGGAAATATAGAATTATTCAGTTACCTAATCACAAATGACTAAGCCTACACTGGAAGAGGTTTATTTTGACTATTGAGATCACTGGAGTTCTTTTTCTACCATATTCTAGTATAAAATTTACCTTTCTTCAGATTAAGATCATGGAAACTGAGTACGGAAATAATATAGCGGAAATTCAAACTAGACCATACAGACAGCCTGCTAGACAAGTCGACAGAAACTGATGGAGTTATACAAATCTGTTCAAACCAATAATTCTAGCAATGTTTCATTTTGAGTTTCCTGGATTAAAAATGGGGATGCAAAGATATGAAATGGGCTGCAAATCATTTCTTAGGATAACTCTGTTCACCTCCTGCCTCCTCTAGCAGGTCGTACAGGTAGATGCAGTTTTTTTTTAGAATGCCTGAATACAAACCCATGTGAATTCAATTTGAATCTACCAAAATGCAATCAAGAATAATATGTCCATGACCATGTCCTAAACAGCATAATGTAGATGGTTATCTCAAAGAAATGAAAAGATTGTTAACAATTGTCACATGTATAACAAATTAAGAATACTTAAGTATTCTTAAGTCTGTATTATTAAGTCTGTATCTTGGAGCTTTTACCCAGCCCCTCTTTCTCCCTGTTGGGTATTCCCCAGTGTGCTGTCTTTCTCTTATCTATTCATAAGTGAGATGCTGTTCCTAATATCCATCAGGTGGGGAAGAACCATCTTGAAAGACTCCCAACATTTCAGTGATCTCTGTTAATGTCTCTGCACCAGCAAGACAAACCTTAGACATACTTATATATCTCCTGGATAATATGGACTTGACACATGTGGTTACACCTCACACCACACAGGAATTTTCAGGGCCTACCTGAAAGCTATGCTCATTATGCTGATGGATTTGCCAACTTTCAGCTTATTTGGGCCAGCAGTTTGACCAGAAACATGGCAAAGCCTGGTGCTTTCAACAAAGCTTCAGTCTGAGGTTTGGATTTTGTTCAAAACTGAATTTCAAAGTGAATATCAGAGTAAGGGCAAGCACACACAGGAACACATGCACACGAAAAATGAAAACAAGGTTTAGTTGAACCCTTCTAAGATGGCCTGCCAAGTTTCACACAGGTCTGACTGCACATTCTTTGGATGCATCATCTTGTCTACCCTAACAAATCATAGGAGGATAAGCCCCTCTGCCTCTAGGCTAGATAGTGGAATCACACATTGTGCAGCAGGAATTTAGTAGGTTACTTCAAGCAGTTTGTTACTTAAACTGGTTATAGAAAGATTAAAAGTTAGCTCAGTTTCTGTAATGCTTCTAGAATGCAAAGAAAGACTGGAATAAGCACATTCATGGCTAAAAGAGTTGCTAAGGATTTCCTGGGAACACAAATAAGCACAACCTCAATTTGTTATCAGACAATGCAAAGCTGATGCCTTTATAGCACTTCTCTAACCCTGCCTGGGACTAAAAAGCTGAGTGGATCTTTGCCTATACTATGGGAGGACTGGTTTAAATTCTCCTTGCTCCTCTTTACCTCCAAGGTTCAGTTCTGTGAATCCACGCTGTGCCCTAGCCATTCCTTCCAAATCCCTTTGTGCACACACACACAAAGGAAAAAAATCAAAAATAAAAAAATAATGCACATGGTTTTACTGTTCTCCTTAGTTCATGGCTGCGGCAAAGCATAAGATGAATACCTTTCTCAAGGCATGGAGCTCTACTGACAAAAGAAAACATCCTTAAGAAGCAGCTGAACAAAGGGTCCCTAAAACCTACTTTCAGATGGAACACCTGCTCTTATGACAAGACATACAAGATACTACAACCTTTATGTGTCTTGGCTTGCTCTTGTGAACAGATGAAAAAAATGTGAAATGAACAAAAATCACATTGTCCCAATTAAGTACAATCCCTTACTAAATTCGTTGGCAGAGCAATTTTTTCTAGGACTGTTTGGATGAGGTCATTCCAAAAAGAAGGCATGCGCAGGAAAGTGGTGTGTGTCACAGACTTTGATTAATGACATAATTTAAAACAATGTTGGGATTTTCCTGTGCTCTTCCTAGTCCAAAGATCAACCAGTAAGCTGCATTACTCAATAGGAAGCTAAACCAAGTACCTTCCCATTTCAGCTGACATCAGAAGCAGGAATCTAATGATGACTTTCACCTTCCTTCCAAAACACTTAGTCCCCTATTCTCCGGAAAAGACAGAAATCATGCAGTACGGAGACAAAGTAAGAAATGGTGATAGCAATTTCTGGGCAAACAGTCTCAGTATTAGGATCTGCTTGATGTGAACAGGGAAGTATGTGTGTAAATGTCTGTACAGAAAAGAAAAAGAAGTGGGAGTTCAGCTGACAGGCTGAGCACCATAATCTTCATGCTGTTTGATGTTTGTGTATGTGTTTGCCTGTAAGCACAGATGTGTGTGTGTATGCACTCGCATGTGCAAAGGCAAACCTAACTTATGCAAATAAACTACCTTCTTCCCCACTATATATGCATGCCATAACTACCTGCCAGCTTATATGCCTTGTGCACTGCAAAGTAAGGTTTTGTTCTAGACTGAAAGGTGTAAAGTTAAGCATATTTGCCAATGCATTCTGGCTAACATACTTAAAAACTCAACTGTAAATAAAGTAGGGTGTGTTTTAATAGGTGCTAAACAAGCATATTAAAGCCTAACCTCACCTCAGACTCTCACTTGACCAGTTTAACACGCATTGAAAGGCGCAGCACCTTTTAGTCTTTCAAGTTTTAGAGAGTGTTGATCAGAATGTGTTAGTTAGCTCTAATAACAAACCCTTCATCCAAATACAGATGAAGTCTAAGAGGTAATGACCCACTGATGGATTCCAAGTGCTGTGGGGGACAACTTCCCTGTGAGGCTTGATCCAGTGTAGGAAAGACAGAAAGATCATATGCTGTGGGTGTGCAGAAGGCAGGATGTTCCCACCCTGCTAACAGCCAAGGTTGCACTTCCCTAAAGAATCAGGAGACACACATAATCCTCACAACTACTGGACTGCTGAAAAATTCATCAAAATGGGTTTTGCTTGCTGGAAACATAAATGTTCATCTCCAGTATGAACTGGAATGCAACATGACTAAATCAAGCAAAAATAACAAGAGGTAAATCTGTGTTGAACAGAAGGAGAAAAGCAGACAGCAAAGGGAGTTAGTGCTGATGATTCAGACTAAAGGAGGTATTCCTTTGTGAGTCCAAAAAGTTATTTTTCTCCAGACCTTTGTAAGTTTTTACTTTTGCTGCACTTCTGAACCTCCATTTTTGGGCATTTAAAAAATAAAAGACAAAAAAAAAAAGCTCTTCTCTCCCTGCTTCTGTCCAACAGTTTGTCATCACACTTGTTTATAGTCATAAGTTCTTAGAAACCTAAAAGAAAATCTGTTTCCTTACAAGATGCAGATGTGGGGGCTTTGTTCTCTAAGGCTAGGGTTGTTCTGCGTGCTGGGACATAACCTGGCTTTATTATTTCAGGGCAGCTCCTAAATACCAGAACAAAATGGATTTTCTCAGAGTGGGCCA
This sequence comes from Anser brachyrhynchus, assembly GCF_964034855.1. Lineage (NCBI taxonomy): Eukaryota > Metazoa > Chordata > Aves > Anseriformes > Anatidae > Anser > Anser brachyrhynchus. The sequence continues at coordinate 35,901,578 of NC_137696.1, forward strand.
ACTAGCTGCCCAGGGATACTTCTATCATCTTTTCTCTAAGCGGAAAAGGAACTTGAGTTTAGGAAGATCTGCTTCAGTTTTTGTTGGGGTTAGAACTAGTAGATTGGAATACAGGCACAGATTAGTGCCATTACTCTGCATTTTACACTAGAAGAGACGTAGTTCTACAGTAAAATGAAACCTAGTGCCAAACGTGCATTTTTCTTATTTTGGATCCTCTAGATTGTAGAATTCAAGCAGAGGACCCTGCTGGTGAATTGTCAGAGATCCTCTGTACCCTACCCACCATAAACAGATTCCAGACAATCTATCCTATGTGAATTTAGGTCTCTATTTTCTTCAGAGCTCTGATGAACAGAAGTGGCAAGGAAAACAGGATTTGATGTCCAAATTCAACCAGAAAGACTAGTATTTTGAAGGCTTGGGTATTGTACTGCTTATGAGAGGGATTTGATGGAGCTGAGGGCCTCTCTACTGCAACCTTTCCATCAAGAAGAAATTGGCTTGTTGATCAGGCATTGGCACGCAGCCCATTTGGCAGCTAACGAATTGAGTCGCTGGAAATTAGTTGAGACATAGGACTTAACTCAAAATTTGGCTTGGCTTAACTATTTAAAAAAAAAGCCCCATAACCATCGCCAGCGATTTAGAAGAGAACACTTTATAGGGCAGCTCATAGATGCTTGTACTGAAGCTTGTTAGGGTTATTATAAACAGATGAAGCAACAGCCTGTTGTCAAGGGGACCCAGCAGAAGCAATATAGGTCTGGTCTGGAAAACCTTGCAAGATTTTGAGCAAAAGACATTTCTCTTTCTTCTCTTTTGCCTTGCTCTCAGAAAGGAGGCTGAGCTATCCTACTCAAAATGACAGAGTAAAACTACCAAATGGTGGCCACCAAAGTATTTCAGCTGGACAGAACAGAGATGCCTGGCTGCTCTGGCTGTGCTCAATGATATGAGAAAGCTATCACTTTCAGAGGAAACATCACACCAGTTCCAAATTAATGTAACAGAGTTGCTACAGAATGTCTCAGTGGCACAGGTCTTTGGCTAAAAATCCCGGTAAGAGTTTGGAGTGTGGCTGTTGTCTTTAGCTTCCATTTTATCATAAAGTCTAGCTGCATTTTACCATGTTCTCTACTTTAGGATAGTGATAGGATCAAACTGTCAGTTGTTCTCTTGGACTCCTTCTCACCACAGGCTACTGTTTCTCCAGTTCCATGTTAAAAGCAGTTACTGTACCTGCATGACTAAAATTACCAAAGCCTGATGAATCCCTGTGCTTCAGAATCTGTGCTCTCTTACAGCCCACTGAAACAGGAGGTAAACCACCAAGGTTTAAGGTGATGTGCTCAACCTTGCACTTGCTGCGAGCTGCGAGCTCCATGCAGTCAGTGCTAGAGGCTCTCCTGATAATGAAGTAACTTGGCTAAGGGACTGCATTTACATATGTGAGCCCAAAGAGAAGATGCTGCCCCCTGCAATACAGCTGCAGCTACAAATCTCCTACCACAAAGGGCTACAACAAGTGAGGTGTGATTGCAACTGAATCTCAGCACAAGTTCCTTTGTGCTGGAGACTTCCTCCTACCTTTTGTCTTCCTTATTCACTTATCTCTTAGTGATCACTCAGTATCTTGTCATTCACACATGAAGGAAGAGGCCATAATGATGGCCTCTCTGTATTTGCTTGCTGGCTGCAGAGAGGCGATGTTCCAGCACTTTAAATTCCTAGAGCTCCCTCAGTCTCCTTCACATCTAGCTTTGTACAACAGAGGAGCAGGCTCAACTGCATGAAGCGAGGATGCTTGTCAAGGACTCTTTCTCCAAGTGCTTTCTTAAAGGGCTTTTCTTTTGTTCCTGCTCAGAAGAAACATTAAACATCATGAAAGGAAAAGCTGAACATAATCAGCACTTAGCTCTGCAAGGACTCACAGAAATATCTTCACTTCCGTTCAACCTAACTACAGTGCAAATTCTCTTGTGATTATTTTCTGTGGTCTACTCTTCGTTTTATGTATTTGTTTGTTCTGTTTACTTTTTTTTTTTTTTTTTTTAAATTCCAGACAACCTATGTGATTAGGCATTACTGGAGGCCTCTGAAACTATGACTTCAGCATAATGTGGATGTAAGCACATTTGGTTTATTTTGGGCTTAATACAAACACATTCAGAAACTTTTTGACCAAGTGAATATTTCCCAAAATTGTATCAACTATGGTTATTGCTTCAGCACAATGTCCTTTTAAGTGTTAAATGCAAAAGATTTCTATGCTAGCTAGTTTGCAATTGTTCAGAGCATTGTTCCCAGAAGAACAAAAATGACCTTACCTTCAAAGACACTGTACACAATAAAGACTCTTAACACTTCTGCATGCCACAGTTAAACACAGAGCAGGAAGAAGCCAAACCAGGTAAAGTTAGATAGATTAGCTGCTTTGTGCCAAAAAAGTTTGCATTACTAAAGATAAGAGGAAGCTTGAATTCAAAATTCATAGTAGAGGCTGACATCTCGCCCATCGTAAGTCAAATCACATGAGATGCTCAGGAGTCTATGAAGTCAGTAAGTTTGATCTTCACAGTCCTTACCTGTGTTTGCACAGATCTGCCACATGTTTTTCAGAACAGAATTTGTCTTTTATTTTTCTGAAGCTATATGTTTCAGCATTACTGCGCCCTTCCAGCTAGACAGGTTGTACTGGGTCTGGCTGGGATGTTAACTTTCCCTGCAGCAGCCCATACAGTGCCGTGCTCTGCACTTGTAGTTAGAAGAGCAGTGGTATCACACCAGTGTTGTGTCTGCTGCTGAGCAGTGCTGACACAGCATCAGGACTCTCTCTAACCCTCCTAGGGGGTGGGCAAAAAAGAGAAAGGAACATCACCAGAGCAGCTGACCTAAACTAACCAAAGGGATATTCCATACCATATGATGTCACACTCAGCAATAAAAGGTGGAAAAAGGAAGAAGAGGGGAGGGGTGGGCTCTCTTTGTGAAAACGTCTGTCCTCCCGAACACCGGCTACGTGTGTTGAGGCCCTTCTTCAAGGACGTGGTCAAGCATCACTCATTGTGGGAAGTAGAGAGTAATTTATTTCCTCTGCACTTCCACACAGCCTTTACTTGTTTTGTTTTTTCCCTTTCCCCCTCCCTTTTCCCCTTTCCCTTTTTTCCCTTTAGTTAAATTGTTTAATTAATAATAATCTTTCCTTAATTTTTTTTCTCCTTTAATTAAATTATCCTCATCTCAACCCATGAGTTGTTCTTTCCTTTACTTCTTCCCCTCCTCTTCTAAGCAGGGGGAGTGAGAGAGCGGTTGTGGTGTTCAGCTGCCTAGCATGGTAAAACCACCACACAGGTTCAGAACAGGAACTGTATGGCTCTCTGTGGATTGTCTGAACTATCAGAGAACGCTTGTGTGAGGTGAGACAAAGAGGTTTCTGTCCTTGCCACTCCTTCTTGTGCCCCATCTGACCATTGGGAGGCAGTGAATTGTGATGAAAGATGAACAACATTACCTCATGGGCTGAGTCCGCAGAGCTGTCTTCAAGTCTTCAACTATTTTATTTTTCATTTCTGTTTCTTCTTCATCGAAAGCATACAGTGTCTGCATCTGTTGAGAAAAGGAGATGACAATCAGAAAAGCCTGAGCTGCCTGGAAGCTAAGAGACAGGCCAGGAATTATGAAAAACAACTATCCTATCAACCCACGGAGAGGTGCCTGCCGACCTCTCACCAGGAAAGCAGCGCCTCAGCTACAAAACTCAATCCAGATGAGGCTGCTCATGTGGACTGGCAGCAGCATAGAGCCTTGCCACACTGCCTAAAACTAGGGCTCTCACATTACCCCCCGAAAATCATACTTGCCAGGATGCCCTCAGAAAACTGTACCTAATTTGGAACAGTGATCCACTGTGGTGATCTATGGATATATGAGGCAAAGTTTGTAGGAAGAGGCAAAATCTTATTAGACTGACATGGCTGGAGGGATTTGGGATTTGGAGTAAAAAAAAAAAAAAAAGGAAAAAAAAAAGAAAAAGGAAAGACAACAGACTTCTGTGTCAGGTTTCAAAGCAGAAAAGCTTTTTCTTCAGTTGACTAGACAGCCTGCAAGTACCCTGAATTATAGTTTGTGTACCCAGAAGTTTGACTCTTTTCCTTTATTCCATTTTTTTTTTAACCTGGTTTAAGATATTAATTTTCTCTAAACACTTTGTCCTTGCTAATTAGAAACATTTACTACAAAAAGCAAGAGCATCATAAAATCCCTGTCCCTATGTTTTAACACGTAAACTGAAGCACGCAAAAACTAGAGCTTATATTTTCATGTTTTTCTATTGGGAGCTACATCCGTCATTTTTCCCCCTGGTACACAACTTCCAGGAACTGAAGATGCTGTGGGTCACTGGAAATTAGGGTGAGAGATGATGAGGGGAATACACACAAAATACAAGGTTCTGAAAATCAGACAAAGCCATTAAGAAAAAAGTGGTAAAAAAGCAGGAAATCAGGGCTCCAGATCTACACTTAGCACCACCACAACCTTGAGATATGAAGCAAGACTCTTCAGCACCCATCCATGTACCGTTCAGGCTCACAACTTCAATGAGCGGCTTCATAAACAGCCAAGACACAATGTTGGAAATTCGAAGGTTATATCAATGTCTTCTTAGCCTCTTTAATTGTAAAACAAAGAGGATAAAAGCCTTTCTTATTGGCAGGAGTTCTGGGGGATATCGCTCAGTGGGATCTGGAAAGCAGTTCTGAACCCCCTCCCAAATGAATATCCCAATTAAACTAGTGTTATCTATCAAGGGTCAGATAATATTATACCTCTCCGTGGTGGAATCTGAGTACCTACAATTATGGCCCACTACAGTGAAATATAGAAATCTTTATTTAACTATTTAGCATGCCGAAAAGGAAACCTTCCTTTCGCTGGAACTTCCTTTAACTGTCCCACCCTCCCACCCCGTCACCTCACTTCCCTTGGAAATGCTCCCATGTTGCTTGCTTTTGCAAACCCCGTGGTGCCAACATATGTCAGATCCTGAGGGTGGTCATTTGGCTACGGGCCGTTGCTGTCTTATGCTGAACAGCTGGCATAAGGAGATGTGTTTAACTCTAGGGGTCCTCTCTCTGATCCTCGCTAAAGTCAAATTCACTCAGTAACAGAGCGAGCTATTTCCTGCCCTAATGGAATGACAGAGCGCTACTGATGGAAAATGAGCTGATGATGTTTTATCTTTTGCCAGCATCCCCCGACAGCCAGAAACATAAATTGAAATGCTTAAGCCAAGCCATATATGATTCCCCTCTTTGAAAAATAAACAGAAAACCTGAACAGGCATTATAGAATCACAATGGCAGAATCCTGGGGTGTGATTTGGGGTTTGATTTGTATTTTCTTGGGTGATGGCCCATCTGGTCACCTTTCCTTTGGCCCATAAATGCTCCTTTGAAAGGCTCCCACTCCTACAACAGCTTAATTTCTACTCTGAGCCATCGTGGGGGGGAAGCGAATGGATGACAGGAAGGTGCTCAACAGTATTTCGTTGAGAGTGAAAAAGGCCCATTTCCAAATGAAACAAATACAAATAATCCTGCCTTCACAACTGAGGGCGATTATAGAAAACCCCTTTTCTGAAGCTGCAGGCAGCCAAGAGCCCTTCATTTCTCACTCCTGTGCACGGCCAGGAACTCAAATCCTCATGCCCTCTCTAAAGACAGCCTCGTCGGTCATGCATTTACATTATGAAATAACTTTCTCGGCAAGAGTTATAGAAAACACAACTGTCCCTGGGAGACAGAGGGGAGGGAACTGTCGTTATTTGAGGCTGGATTTCATTAACGTGGCTGACTGATGCACTGCTTCCCTGAACTACAAACTGTACTCTAGGACTAACATCTGCTGGGCTGAGGATGCAGCTAGCTACTGTCAGTTAACCAAAACGGTTTCACCCAAGGAAGAGGAAGCAAAATAGTGCCAGGTCCTCATCTGGTCCCTAAAAGGCAGTATACATATGAATCTTTTTCATAAGCACATTTTGCATATTTAAAATTTTCCAGATTAAGTGCATCACCCAGGAAAGCATGATATCTAGCTATCTGATTTGCAAAGTCAAAAAAAAAAAAATTATATGTGAAAAAATCATTCACACAGGACTGTACATGTAAAACTTCAGGTAGTCCAAGAAATTGCTTTTGAAAATCTCAGTTTTATTCAAAGCATCAAGTAAATTCTCACACCTTATTCTAATAGCTAATCATTACCCTAAACTTCTGGGAAGGCAAGTAGAGCACCATAATGACAGCACATTAGGAAAGAGACACGAATAATAATAATAAACATATCAACTAGCAGCAGAAAGGAACTATATGATTGACCTAGTTTCACTGCCAATCTCACAGAAATGAAAAGAAAAATGAAGCAAACAGAATAAGTAGTGAAAAAGCAACCTAGACATTCTGATTTATCATTATAGACCAAGCTCTTTCTTTAGGTCTTATCTAAATCATAACTAACAAAGTATTATCACTACTGAAATCACTTCCAAACAAATAGAAGTGAAATTAAAGTTTATTAATAAATTATTGTATTGCATGCCTCTTACGACATATCTAGACAATGCTATTTTAAAACATTTCTTTAAATAAAAGAGGTCAGTTGAAATTCAAGGTGCACCACATCTCTAGCTATATTGAGGCCAAACTAAGAGAGTAAACTACAAATCATAAACTATGAATAAACTATGAATAGATGTATTACAACAACAACAAAAAAAACCTTTCAGGCAAATAATTTTAAAGTAACATAGATGTCACCTAACCCAGACCGAGGAGAGTTATTGTCCTCTTGCTAAATTCTGGTGAATGGGCATCCACCCATCTCATACTCTCATCTGAGCAACCTCTCCAGAAAAACACTGTTCACTTGAAAATCTGTCTCTGGAAATGCAGGTACAGCCAAGCTCATCAAAGCACTGCTGTGCTGTCAGAACTTTTCCTTTCCAGTAAAATGAAGGCTGTGTTTATTTGTGCTGCCAAGCAGGTAGTATCATGGAGTGATGAGGGCAAGAGGAGCACAGGGAAGTTTCTTGTGATATAAACAGGGCAGCTGCTGCATTTTTAAGAAAGTTCTGTCTGTTGATGAATCAGCAGAAGGTAGCAATGACCTTGGTAATGGAAATGGTCTCTGATTGTGGGCCTGCCACCTGCCTGCAGTCACCAGCCTTATTGACATCATGATGTCAACACCAGCATGTTGATATCAGAGGACTGGGCAAATTTGGAGGCTCCTCTTTCTAACTTAGATATCATTAGCAACCATCCCTTTCTCTTAGGGGTGGGTCTAGAAGACATTCTACCAAGGATCTTCTTGAGCCTTTCCTCCTAGTCAGGCTACCTGAAGGATGGGACATTCCCTCCACAGGAATTGTGTACTACGGGTTAGCAAAGAGATCCGGTTTTACTGTTATACACTCTCATGAGAATTAGGATTAAAAACTACTAACATTTAAAAAGTCACGGTAACAGAAACAATTGTGGGAACAGACTTGTGCCTAAAATGCATGGCTTTTTGAACTACTGTGAAAGTGCTTCCCAACATAGTGGTCTAAGGTTACAAGTAGGGAATGTCAAACATGTCAGGAATCACCACATTGCTCTCAAGCATAATCTATCAGGGACAGATATGATTGGTAACGCTGCAGCAGATCTTCTGAGAAAATGATCCCTGAGTGCAGGGGCCTTGGCCTCCTGAAATCCACAGAAAGATACTTAATGATATCCATGGGATGCCATTTTCATTTTATCAGCGGGTAGGAAGAACTATTTTGCCAAGCTACTGTTTAGAACAAAACCTCATATTTAAAGAAAATTATATCAAAAAAGACATAAAAGCTGCATGTAAAATGATTCTTATGTACTTAATTCACAGGAGATGCAAAGATTAAATTTTATTTAAAAAAAAAAAACCAGGATTTAAAGCATTTTAAACTAACACTTCTGTGATTATTGCTACCATTTCAACTCTAATACTTCTTGCCATAATTCTAATTAAAATACAGCAATACCTGATAGTGCCCAGGAGACGCAAACTGAAGTAGACTAGACAGTGTCAGGAAGCAACATGAAACATGCTTTTCTTTCACCACTTCTTAGCCAACTGTACTTGGAAGAAGTTAAAAAAAATTTACAAAAAAAACCTCCATCACTAAATTTAGGACTGAAATTATAAGGGACCCAAAATAACCATTTGGAAGTTAAGAATCTCAGAGGTCTAAATAACAATGAAGAGAACATGTCTTTTAAAGCGTGTTGGAGCTGGTTCTCAGCTGTGTTACTCCAGTTTTCCACTGATAGGATTCCTGTGAAATCAAGTCAACTAAGTTTCACCTGCCTAAAACTGAAGCAATTAAGTGGAAAATCAGAAGCAGGGGTTTAACCCCACTGTATCTTCTTAATACTTCAAATATAAGAGTAAATTACGAGGCTGGAAGCCAAGTAAAAGGTTATCAGTCATTCAATGCTGAGCCATGCAAACAACGTTACCAAGGCTGGTGTTTATTGGTGCTCTTAAAATGTGTTTAAAATTAGAAACATGGGCCAAAATATAGTCTCATTCCATGGAAGTGCTCCAGATTTACAACAGTGACATGCATATACTCACTCCAGATTTACATCAAGATCATTTAAAGACTAGTCCAAAAGCCACTGAAATCAATGGAAAAAACTCAGTAGATTCAAAAGGCCTTGGATCAAATCCTACCAGAAGTATTTGGCTCATTGACTTTGCAAGGTTTCATACTTATTTTTCCCTTAATAGCCCTTGTATGGGCTATATGGAGTGAATTTGTTCAATCAGGAAATCAAAGCACAATGCCACGCCAGCACAAAATCTCAACCTCTTTTCTCAAAACCAACCTATAGTATTTCTGTTCCATTACTCTGCCGCCAAAAAATCTGGTGTGAAGGAAGGTGATCATTTTGGTTATTCATGACTCAGAGTAGAAAGCAGCTTTTCTTTTATCCTATTACAATGGGTTATAGTGGCTTGTAAAGTCTTCTTTTTTTTACTGAGCAAGACATATTTCACTACGAGAAATTCCAAAATGTAAGGTCTACTATATCACAGGAGATCAGTGAATACTACGTGCAGGTGTTCTACTTGTGCCGGTGGCCAGATCTACAGCACGCTTCAGAGGAAGGCACACCTTCCTCAGCTATTGAACAAGGACAGTTAAAGACAGTTTACCACAAATAACTTGCTGCCTTGTATTTGATGTCTAAGGTGTTACAGGCTTATGTTTCTCTGTTTACCTGTTTTTATATAAGTGGCTATTATCTTATGTGAAGAACTACTTTTTTTTTTTTTTTTTTTTACTAAACTATTAATCCCAGTGTTATTTTGTAGGTTAGGTAGAAAAAAATTTAAAACTCTATATCATTGAAGTAAAAACTGGAAAATGCCTGGTGTTATCTAGTCTTTTCTTCTGCTAAAGCAAGGCCCTTTCTTAAGACACATGCTCTTCTTTCAAAAGTCCTGTTTCAAACAAGTCATGCACTTGGCCTAACATCCATCTTTTGGGTTTTCTTCCTTAAAAAAAAAAAAAAAAACAGATCTCTATGATAGGAAATCTTCCCTGCTGTGCAGAAGAGGTAACTTACTGCTGCCATGGAATTGATGCGGTCAATATAGTAGTCTGGCCAGCTGGTAGCAAGCTTATTGGGATCTTCTTGTTCCTGAAACAAAAAGTTAAATAAGGTTACACAAGAAGTCTTTGTAGGATGAAGTGCCACTGTAGAACCACCTGGGATTCTTCACTGCACTGTTCTTTACTGTAGTATCTCCTCCCCACATTCTTGTATAAACACCACAAGCCTATGTCCGTTATTACAAACATTTCTGAAAGTGTAATACTAGCACTGTCACTTTGGTGTGTCAGAGAAAGAAAGACTTCCCTTCAGCTAAGGTTATTAAACAAAGAGTTACAAAGTTTGTTGGAGACATGATTATCTTTGGCATCTAAGTGGCAAACCTTAACCCCTTAAACATTTCCAAGTAGAAGGATAGCACATTTATAGACAACAGGTTTACATTTTGTAGCTGTATACTGACATATCTTTGAAATTATTCTGCCTCACTGCTGCTTAATGATGGTGGGATTCACCAGTAAAGGCCTTTAACATCTGCTATGGAGGGAAAAAAAAAAAAAAAAGAGTCAAGAAATTCAAAATGAAGCCAAAAGGCTGCCTCATTTTGACTTGAAAAATAACAAGTTATTTAAAACCTCAAAACACCTCAAGGAACAGCATCCCTTCAATTACAGTAGGAATTAAGAATAGAATGACCTTTCTCAAATGAAGCAATAAGTTTTGCTGTTTTTCCCTTATTCCCATTCCTGACCATTGTCAGAGCAATCTGACGAACCCAAATCCATGCCAAATGACACATTACAGAAATCACAGAATCATAGAACATCCTGAGTTGGAAGCAACCCACAAAGATCATAGGGTCTGACACCTGGCTCCACACAAGATCACCCGAAAATTAAACCCTATGTCTGAGAGCATTGTCTTGAGGGTGTTCTTGAATTCCATCACGCTTTCTGCTGTGACCACGTCCCTGGGGAAACTGTTCTAGTACCCAACCACTCTCCCAGTGAAGAACTTTTTCCTAAAATCCATCCTAACCCTCCCCTGTCCCAGCTCCATGCCGATCCCTTGGGTCCTGTCACCGTCCCCAGAGAGCAGAGCTCAGCGCTTGCCCCTCCACTCCCCTTGTGAGGGAGCTGCAGGCCGCCATGAGGCCTCCCCTCAGCCTTCTCTGCTCTGGGCTGAACAAACCAAGGGACCTCAGCCACTCCTGATGTGTCTTCTCCTCTAGAACCTTCATCATCTTTGTAGCCCTCCTTTGGACACTCTCTAATAGTTCTATGTCCTTCTTTTATTGTGGCATCCAAAACTGCACACAGTGCTCGAGGTGGGGCCACACCAGTGCAGAACAGAACAGGACAATCCCTTCCCTCAACTGGCTAGCAGTGCTGTGCCTGATGCAGCCCAAGATATGGCTGGCCTTTTGGCTGCCAGGACACACTGATGACTTATATTCAACTTGCCATCAGCCAGAAGTCCCACATCCCTCTCTGTGGGGCTGGTCTCCAGGGTCTCAACTCCCAGTCTGTACATACATTCAGGATTACCCTGTCCCAGGTGCAGAATCCAGCTCTTGCTCTTGTTCAACTTCAAGTGGTTGGTGATTGCCCAACCCTCTAATTTGCGAAGATCTCTCTGCAAGGCATCTCTGCACTTGAGGGATTCAACAGCTCCTCACAATTTAGCTTCATCCACAAACTTACTTAGTATACCTTTGAAGTCCTGCATCCCAGTCATTTATGAAAACATTAAAGAGAACAGGTCCTAAAACAGAGCCCTGCGGAACTCCACTAGTGACTGGCCACCAGCCTGATGTAACCCCATTTACTATAACCCTATAAGTCTGACCCATCAGGCAAATATTCATCCATCACATTATGTTTTTGTTTAGCTGTGTGCTGGACATTTTGTCCAGAAGGATACTGTGAGAAACAGTATCGAAAGCTTTACTGAAATCCAAAAAGATTACATCAATTGGCTTCCCTTGGTTAACTAGATGGGTGACCTTGTCACAAAAGGTTATTAAGTTCATTAAACAGGACCTTCCCCTCATGAACTCATGTTGGCTGTGACCAATGACTGCATTGTCTTTCACGTGTTTTTCAATAACTTCTCCATAATTTTACCAGGCACTGAAGTGAGATCAACAGGCCTGTAACTACCAGGGTCTTCTTTCTTTCTCTTCTTGAAAATTGGAACAACATTTGCCAGCTTCCAGTCAGCTAGGACCTCTCCAGATTCCCAAGACCGTTGAAAAATTGAAAGAGATATCACAATAGCATCTGACAGGTCTTTCAGTACCCTGGATTAAATCCCATCAGGTCCCATATGCAACCAGCTGGAGCAGCAAATCCTGCACAAGTTTGGGGTTGGTTGGAGTTTATCATTACCACAGTCATTGTCCTCCAACTCAGGGCTCCGGAGGACCCAGAGTCCATTACTGGTGTTGAAGACAGGTGAAGAAAGTATTAAACGTCTCTACTTTGTCTATGTCCCTATTTGTGAGGTGACCATCCTCATCAAGTAATGGACCAATGTTATCTCAAGTCCTCCTTTTGCTCTTAACATATTTTTTAAAAAAACACTTTACATTGTTCCCCGCAATACTGGCCAGCTTCAACTCTAATGGAGTTTGGGGTGCATGAATTTTCTTCTTACAATGGATAATAGCATCTTTTTAGTACTCCCATGCTGCCTGACCGCACTTCCAGTGGCCATACACTTTCCACATTTTCTTTTTCTAAGCTCTAGAAGAAGATCTCTGCTCAGCCAAGCTGACCTTCTGCCTCACCTGGTTGACTTCCAACATTTTGGAATTGCCTGTTCCTGTGCTCTTAAGAGGTGGTACTTAAAAGGTGATCAGCACTGATGAACCCCAATACCTTCAAAAGCAGTTTTCCAGGGGTCCTTACTAACTAGTTCCCTGAGCAGCCTGAAGTCTGCTCTCCCCATATCCATGGTTGAAGTTTTGGTGCCAGTTTTCCTCCTATCACCAAAGATTTTAAACTTGACTACTTCATGGTCATTATGACCAAGACAGCCACCAATTGCCACTTCACCCATGAGACTCTCTCTGTTTACAAGTAACAAACCTAGGAGGGCACCTTTCCTAGTCAGCTCCCTTAGTACCTGTATCAAGATGTTATCATCAAGGTGTTTTAGGAATCTCCTGGACCTGCTTGTATCAGCTGTGAGGTATGCCCAGTTAACGTCTGGTAAGCTGAAGTCACCCATGAGGACAAGGGCATCTGATCCAGAGGTATCTCAGTTCCTTAAAGAGTAAGTCATTGGTGTTGTCATCCTGGCAAGGTGGCCTATCGTAGACTCCCACAGCAATATCCACTTTATTTGCTTGTCCTTTAATCCTTACCCAGAGGCTCTCAACCATGTCATTGCCAGCTGCAAGCTCTGTACAGAAATACACAACTCCCTCCCAGTAGCCAGTTAGAATCGCCACTCCACGTGTTACTGATACACTGCCTTTCAGTACCTGATTTCCCTGTAGTATACATAGTGGCAGTAACACACCTGACAATCATTTTGCACTCAGCAGACTATAACCTCCCATGCAAAAGTCAAAATAGGACCTTGCTGATGGAAAAATAAATCAAAGCTTGCAATTGGTAAATACACCATAATTTTTAGAAGATAATCTTATCAACCCCAAAGAGAACAATTGAAATGGGGATCTAATCTAGAGGTAGTGAAGTAAAGGTCATTCTGTAGGGAACCAGGTTAAGCCACCAATGGGAAGTGCAAGGCATGCTCATATGCCCTTCTGAAGTTTTCTCTCTGCGTAGAATTATAAAAGTGCAAATAACAGCTGTAATTTTTGAAGAGTACAAGCAACAAGAAGATTGGAACAGGAAGCCCAGGGAAGTGGTGGAGTCATTGTCCCCGGGGGTGTTCAAGGAAAGGTTGGACCTGGTGCTTAGGGACATGGGTTAGTGGGTGACATTGGTTGTAGGGTGATGGTTGGACCAGATGATCTTGAAGGTCTTTTCCAACCTTAATGATTCTGTGATTGTTGAAATAGGGAATACGTACATTCCTTATACTCCTTGTGCCTCCATTCCAAGCTCCAAGAAACGAATACAGACAAATTAAGGACTTCCTGAATCCATCCATTATGTCTGAAAATAAGCTACAATACTTTTCTCCCTAGTATTATTTAAAGGGGAAAAAATATTAAATCCAGAATGCCACAACTAATCTTTCTACATATCTAGTATAGACACGTGACCTCAAGAACATCAGGAAAGATACACTAAAATATTCAGAATTCTGGATGCTCTCCTACCAGCACCCAAACCATTAGAAATTTCACAAACAGAACTATAGATGAGAATACTCTGATCCCTTAAATTTTATCTGTATATTTGGTTAGACTGGCAAATGAAATAAGGTCCTTGGTGAATCCTGCTTTTGACCATTCTCCATCCACTACAAATTGGTGTGAACTTTTAGCCCATAAGGATGGTATAGTTTTTGGTTTTAGTTAGAACTAGGATAAAATTGGTTTCAGTGGAACACAGTAAGTGTAAGCTTTTTTTTTTTTTTTTTTTTCCTGAAGCTCAGACTGAAGCTGTATATTGGTGAGGTTAAAAATTTTGATCAGATAATCCTCTTTGCAGTTCTTACTTTCTAAAGTTGTTTTGGTCCAGAAGCAGATCCAACATAGTGAACAGAAAAGCCTATCTAATTTTAGTGCCCCCCCCATACTGTCTGTTCAGACCACAATTTTACAGATGTCAGTGTGTTTTGCTTCACTGGCATAAATGTGTTTATATACTTAAAACTGGTACTCTATTTCCATTATGAAACACCACAAAACTACTTATACTTTCACTGGACATACAGATTTTTATCCAGTCCCCTTAAGACATTAGGTGGCACAGTGTTATTTATAACAGCCACCTGGGCATCATTTTCACAAAAGATACCAGTTCACACCTGTAGCATCAGAGCCATTGGAGAAAATTTCATTGCCCAGATTATGATGAGTGCTGCTGATGGTAAGAAATTGTTGTACCATGTCTCCTCACAGAGAAGGCAAGATAAACCAAAAATGGACAGCAATTCTTTTTTTTTAAATTATTTTTGTGTTTATTTGATGTGTTTTGGGGGAGGAAGAAGTGGGGAATGGGGGGGCGGAGGGGAGCAATGACAGAGTGGTGTTTATTGTGTTTGGTGTTTTTTTTTTTCCTTAATGTCTTCAGGATTTTGATCCTCAAACAAAATCTCAGAAAATTCAGACAACTTGATGATGATGGCATAACCCTTCCTTGTTCCAGGAGACTCAGAAAAAGAAGAAAAAAAAAAAAAAAGAAGAGGTCCCAACATACAAAGCCACATAGGCATCAAGAGCTGGAAACAATAACCCATCTGTGTAAGGGAAAACATCAGCTGAAGGAATCTATTAAAGCAAAGCCTTCTTTTAGCTCCTTGAATAATGTAAATATTACATTAAAAAACAGACGTCAGCTTGTGGACTTTATAAGGGGCCATATCATTCTTCACTGGAGTAACAACTATGTAACTGCTATGAAAACAGGACCCTGATATGATACAAGCCTGTAATATAGCCAAGGTATTATAAAGGCTTTGACACTAATTTGGACAGGCTCCATACCTTGGTGGAAAGTGGAACTTTTGACTTCATCCAAAATAGGATTTAATGGAGTAGGGCAAGTATTTGGACCATCTGAACCAATCAAAATGAAACAAAATACAACAAAGTATTGTCTGCACAGCTAAGCTTATCCTGAAAATCTTTTTGAGAATCCTGGGAGACTGGATGCATTGGGCAAGCTGTTCTCTAGGGAGCAGAAACCTTTAGTGACTGCCATATCAGCAGAACAAGCACTTGCAATACAAAGACTGCCATCATAACAGACATAATCTAGAAGTACCAAATACTAGAACTGCAGAAGCCATGTGCAAATGCCAAATATTTTGTATTAGTGGATCATGAAAATGAAAGCCACTGCATATATGATGAGTGCTTCTTTCAAGATGTTTTGAGTCTTTTAAAAAACAACACAGGGAAAGTCTGAACAAAACTGCCTGCACTGATGCTCTTCTGGTGCAAGCGCCAGGTTTCAGTTTCCAGTGAAGATGCATTGGTATTTCACACTGCACCAAAAGGACCCCAAACAATGTCAAGCAGTCCTCTACAGCATTTCCTGAAAATCTGACCACGTGTAGGCATTAAGAAATACATCCATAAAATTAGCAGCAGTACAAGGCTTCCTTCCTGCAGATGGAGGAAAGCAGAGAGTGACATGACAATTAAAACTCATCCAGGAAATCACTAGCAGAGCTAGGAACAGGCATCGATCTGACACTGAATCCAGAATTCTCCTGTTTCCACCATATTAGGTTGTTTTTATGCAATGTTGACGAATCCCAGCTCCATGGGACGAGGGGGTGCTTGGCATCCCTGGGTGTCCAACCACTGCACGGACTTTGCTACTACCTGTACACACAATCCTGTGGGAAATTGCCAGGGCTGAGGATTCATGAAGCTTTCTAACATACAAACTGAAATAACACTTCCTCCTGGAACAGTTGCATCAAGACATACACTACATGTAATGGATGTCATATGATAATCATGGGTTATGATTATCATAGGGATGATATCTATTCACTGGAAACATGATTTTCTCCTCAAAACCATCTCTTCAGAGCTGCAAGCAGCTGACCTTACTGCTTTGCACTGTTGAGAACAAAACGGGAAAAAGCCATGTATCTGATGCTGATAAATGGAAGTTTAAAACCCGTTGCTGGCAAGGAACCATGATATTATCATTGAGTTCCTCTCTACATCAGTGAAAACAGCATGCAAGCACAGATGAAGAATATGAAATGAGGCTACTGTAATATAAATTCCTGTTCCAGCTTGTACACTATATTCTGTCCAGAGACTTTATGCCTAAATTTATACTTGGGTCACAAAGAATTGAATTTTCCTGCAGAACCCACATTAAGGTTAATGCAGTTCTTCCTCTCAGCAGCCTGCATGCACCATTCTAGTACCTCATGGAACTGAAAAATAGGTTATGTGGTGTAAAGAGTAGAGTAGAGTAGAGTAGAGTAGTTGGGAGGGACCTACAAAGACCATCGGGTCAGCATCATCACATACAGTTCAGAAGATATAAATCATGGAATATAAGTCAACATAAGAAACTATTATCTTTTAAGAAAAACTGAAATATGTTATTTGTTTGTCATAATTACTAAGTCCCTGTAGCTTTTTTTTTTTTCATAATTCTTATTAAAAGGCAATGGAAATTCGGATCTTGGTTACGAATAAGTGGGGATTTTGCAGTGATTTTTTATTTTTTTTAAATTCCAGTTCATTGAAACTTTAACTT
This sequence comes from Anser brachyrhynchus, assembly GCF_964034855.1. Lineage (NCBI taxonomy): Eukaryota > Metazoa > Chordata > Aves > Anseriformes > Anatidae > Anser > Anser brachyrhynchus. Next base: position 35,918,610 of record NC_137696.1, read on the forward strand.
CTAATGTGACTTACATCAACTGATGTGAAAGCTTTGCCGTGGAAAAATTCTCTGCTTCTGGATGAAGCCCTCCCACACTCTCCAGAACAACAGCTTAGCTGGTAAAGTGTTTGTTTGAGATGTGCAGGATTCAGTCTCATGTTCATGTTTTGCGTCTTTCAACGTGAAGTACGTGAACCTTGCTCTCCACATGAATATTCTGGCCACTATTAACTAGGTTGGGTATTTGATTGTTTTGGGGGTGGAGAATGGCTATCACTTGTGTTTCATTTCCCAAAAGTGCTACTCTGCTCCCTTCAGATGCTTTTTAAAATGACTCAACTTATTGCAACATCTGCTATTAATGCTGAATACAATACAATCCTGTAACACCTTGCACTCCACACTGTCAAAGGTCTTTAAAGAAATTCATGCATTAGGTTTTTCAGTCTCCCTTTCAGTGAGATCAGCAGAAAGAGGGAAAATGGGATGCAGACAATTACAGAGTTCGCAGTCACACAGGAAATCTGTAGCACAGCCAAGAATCAATCGACACTGAAGTCGTACATCCTGCACTCTCATCCAAATCACCATTCTCCCTTTTTTCCATGACTGACTTACTGCCTTTTCTTGAAGTTCACTTTAAGGAGAAGTACAGCTTTCAAAGAAACATTTACCTGTTCATTAACACACTGTCCATCCATTAACATCTGTCTCAGTTCAGAACAGCCAAAGTTGCATAAATAAAAAGCACTTTCATTAAAAGACAAAAAATGTGTTTGATCTGCTGTGGCATGAAATACTAATTCAGAAGTGGAGCTAAAATACTTCCAAGCTTTTCAGACAGTTTACGCGTCCAAAAAGCCAGCCATGTCCCAGGAGATGCTAATTTTGAAACAGGACAGACCGTAGGACCGAGCCATTCAGTAGACAGATGTGGTCACTGCTCCATTTCTCAGACGCCATGACTAGCATTTACACAAATATTCTCAGGGTTTGGGGGAAGGAGGGAGTTATACCCAAGTTCTTTAAGCACAATTTATCCAGAGTGAGAAAAACAAACATTACTTCTCTCCCTGGAATTAAGTTATCGATGTGCAGATAATAATCCTTCTGCCACAAAAGCAATCTACTGTATAACTTATTAAAATGGAATACTCATTAATTACCAGCTGGAGCAAGTAACTGAGGAGTTCTAATGGCCTCTTATAAAGGTCAGGAATAGCCACACATGCTTCCAGTTCACTGGATTACGACACAGGAATATTCTACCTAACAGAGCATAGGTTTTTTTCTGTTTTTGTTATTTCCTTTATTTAGCCTGATCTTTGCCCTGCTGCCAGCAACTTGACTGGCCTGACAATGACCTCTGGTGCTGGTTACTAACTAGTCTTTCAAGGGAAGAATCAAAGGCTTCATATTATTATTCATATTAGAAAATGCCTTATACTGCCAAACCAATTGTGGAACTCACTGCCGCAAAATACAATAGAATCTAAAAGCATAGAAGAGAAAAAGGGATCCAGTTTTTGAAGAATGAAGATTCCTTCTTATAAATCTTTTCATAATACTGAAAGAAGTTTCAATGCTGCTCAAGTTCACCAGTCTTTAAAAATTAAAATGGACTATCAATCATTTATGAAAGACGGTTTGCCCTACCACAGGCTGAACATTTTCCAATAAAGTTAAATCCATGCTCTTTCTGAACTGCTTATACCATCCATCACCATTTTTGCTTCCCAAACACTCACAGACACAGCAGAGGTTCCACATTGTACACACATAATGTGCCATTTCCAACCTCATCTAACACTCAAAACCACTTCAAAATAATTAGTTCTAATTAGTATCAGTCTAATAGAGATGAAGACCATGATTTTATTTCTTATATTCCAGAAAATATTCCAGATCCTTTGCATAGACACACACACAGAAACACAGTTTCTTACTGAAAACGGACTGGATTGCCCTACTTGTCAGGGGGAAAGGTTGCTGGTGCACTTTAATGAGCTGAAGATAAGGGCTATTTTTTTTCTGAAACTGAGAGAGATCAGAAATCTCAATCACTGATCTAAATAAACTGTATAATTGAAGTTTTTACAACAAAATTAAGTTTTACAATAACTGTGCCTAGCACAAGACTTCTGTAGATTACTGGACGGAAACCCATTTTAAGGAACTTTAAATGATAGTGAGATTGCACAGTACATTTTAAGTTTTAAGAATGTCCTTATGTTTAATTCTCTTTCCTCTTCTGTTGTTTTTTTAATCATTCTCATCAACGCAGACATGTAAAATTGCTGCCAGGGCTGACTGCATCAGCTCCCCCTTGTTATTTATACATCACTCAAGTGTGCTTGTCCTTGGGCAAACACATTTAACACTACTGTAGGATGTGGATCCCCCATTAACAGGCACTGATTTATGCATATAGTGCAGTGACCAAGAGGAGAGATTCTGCCTATATTTACAGATCTACTGAAATTACAGCTGATGCCACACTGAATTATGCAACTCCTTACACCCTCAGGATAAAGCTTACTTGCCAAATTGAAGCCTACCAGTATTACATGTTGCTCCCTAGTGAAAGTTTCAGCTTTCTCATGGAAAACTGTTCTCCCATTGAACATATTTTCCTGACTATTTTGCTACCTACAGTCATTCTTTCCTATTAATTGAACTCCGTGTTCATGTTTAAAACTTCTTATTGCTCTACTTTCCACCAGCCCCAATCAACTGATATTTTGCAGTTGGTAAGTGTATAGTTTAAATAATGAGCTGCCAAATGAAGCAATTCATGAGTTCTCTGCAAATTCAGTGAAGGAGCTCTTAGGAGACAACCTTCCCTCACTCCATTTCATCTTCTTTTTGGAGACAAAGGAAAATGTCCACTGTGAAGCACCCTACTAGTTAGAAGTCAATTCAGGTTCATTTTACACAGAGGGTCTTCAAGAGAAGGCAAAACACATCTCTCATGACACAGCCTGCTCTTCAGGCATGTGACCTGGGACTGAGATTGTCCTCCTGGATCACAGCTCTGTCCCTGCAAACCTGTGGTGAGCTTGAGGTCAGGGTCAAGATCCTGCGGTAATTCCTGTGGCAGGTGAAGCCAACAACCTGCCTCTATCCCAACAGCTTCCAAGAAGCAACATGAGTGGGACATACTCTACAGTTTCACTAACATTCAAGCTCAAAGCAGAGTAGTCCCTACTACTCTTTTGACTCTGTGCTATGTAAAAACATTGTGAAATCATTTCCATTCTAGCATTGACCATCTCATTGTACAATCTTACAGCCTTCTCATAATGGAATTCCTACCGTGAACACAGAAAGGGACTTTCTTACCCCACAGCTGGCTTGCTGCTTTTAGCTTACCTTGCTCCCTTTCCAAGAGCACTGCTTCAACTATACCCTGCTGGTACTTATTTCATTTGGGCTGCGAGGAAAAACTCCCGTTTTAGTTCTCCTTCCTCACTTCCGTTCCTCCTCCTCCTCCCGCCATTCTTTTGCCAACAGTGAAAAGCCACAGACCAAGCCTAGCCTGCATAACCGAACCTGCCACATGCCTGTGCTCAAAGTTTATCTTTTTGTCCTGCTCTGTTTACCTCCAGCAAGCAACCACTTACAATCTTCTCTAAATAAAATGAAAAGTCACCTACCATTCATAGCAGTCACCCTGTTTGTTGCTTGATGAAGGCAATGAAAGGTCACTAGCCGTGCCCAAAGGCACAAGGAACAACCTAGGACGCAACTACCTAGAGTCGGCACAGCTACCTAGGACAAATCTCTCTGGGAGCATACAGAATTAGTTAATGCCAAACTCTAAAAGGTTTTTCTTCACTGTCTTAACAACGTGGGCAATGTGGACAACATGTCCGTTGCACTTCCAGTGGCACCACTTCTTGCTTTAGTTCACTTCTGCTTCTACAAAGAGGGATGACAAAGTTGGATGGTGAGAGTAGCCACATATTTTCTATTTGTTTCCCTCCTTTAAACTCAGTGAGTATTTGAAAAACCAGGAGAGTTAAGAGCTGTTGGACAGGTGAACAAATGGAATAAACAGAGACTGGGGGACCAATGGTTTTTAAATTGCTAATCAAATATTTGAGTTTATCATTTAGGTGCTGGGTCTCTCCCCTTTCCATAAACTTGAATAAAACTATATCTTGTCTCCCAACCTTCATTTCTCTCACCTATTTTATCTGTAAAACCTTTGGGATCCCAGATGCCTTTCAACAGGTGACCGGATATCAGGGAAGATGATGTGATTTTCACCTTGATTCGGGTGCATAGCTGAAACTGACATATCTGACTGTAATGAAAACATGGTTGTCAGTGGATCCTGGCAACAACTCTTCATTGTGCCTGTTTATAAACTTGTCACTGAAACAATAGGAAATTCAGCAACTCTTCTTGTTCAGTATTCGCTGGCTTTTGAAGGACTGGTGAGTGTTCAGTGAAATGCAGAATGCAGAGAAAAATGAGCCCTGGTCTGTGCCAAATCTGCTTCTCACATACCAGAGACACATACTCGTTATTTACATATTCTTTGCTCTTGCTTATCCACCTGAGACTAGTCAGGATGGTGAGAACTACATTGCACAGAGCATGTATTATTGCTATTGCATACCATCAGCAGGATCAACTCAAACTTGGATTGTGGAGACCCAGAACTTTCAAAAGAGGACAGACGAGGACAGGACAGAATACAGGGGCAGCACCTAAATCACACAATCAGCTTTTACATGTACTTCCCACACAGCAAAATCGGATTGCTCACCAGTATTTTTGTTTTTAAGTACAGCAAATTACACCATCTTAGAAGGATGACAGCTGGGTAAATGTTTTGGATGGTTGTTCTTTTTTTTTTTTTCCATGATAGGGTCAAATTTGCTCCCACTGAGCTCGCCCAATTTCCCACAAAATGCAAGCCTAATGCAAAACACAGCTTTAGGCACTATGATGACAATTTTCCAGCTATCACTGTATAAACTCGGAACTATTTTTGGCCAGATTTTTGAGTGCTAACTTCAATGGAAGAACTAGTAACACACCTGAAAAATGAAGAATCTGGAAGATGGGCACTCAAATTATTCTACATGCTTGGAGTATCTATAGCAAATACCACAGGAAATTTATGGAGTTTATGTCTTCAGCAGTCTGAACCAAAGACCTGCAAAGGCGTTTTCTAAGCAACAACTAACTTTTATTGTCGGAGAGAGAGGCAGAGGGAGGAAGAAACTAAAAATATTCCATGCTGTTCCCATGGGGGGGTGGGGAAGAGAAGACTTTTTGATTATACGTAAATAAATATATAATTTCAAGGCCCTGACCCAAAATAACCTCTCATACTAGAATAAATAAATGAGTCTGTAACTGTTAGCACTGCAGCATGGAAAACATAAACCAAGTAAAAATCGTTTGGAAAAATCTCCTCTTATGTCTGCTACAATGTGGTTTTTCAGGTACCATGATTCTATACTGTACTAATAGTATATCAGCTGAACTGTGTAAGCATTTTTTCCTCAACACCAAATTCATTCTTTAAACTGCTACAAGAGTAAATCTGGGCTAAAACCATTTTTTTTTTAAGAGAAGTGCCTCTATTCATTACATCTACTATATTGTTTCTCAAAGTAACCTCTCGGGAGTACTTATAAAAGGGAAAATAACAATGTGGAAAAAGAAATAAAAATATAATTAAAACAACCCACAACCAATGGCCAAATTTTCTTCTCAGGTATGCTGATCCACACAAGGAGCAATGGGGTCAACATCAACATACTGATGTGAGATGAGAAAAAAAAACAAATTCATTGTGTGGAAGTATATGAAAATGAAACGGTGTCTTATAGGAATTTCAAGTTTTATTCTTGCAGACGAAACACCTACTCTGCATAAAATGATGTAAAAGGAAATACTGTTCTAAGGTTTATTTTACGTTCTTCTAACAATGTTGCCCAAATCTGGGAGCTACTATTTCAGCCTACAATACACATTAGGAAGTGCCATCAATCAAACAGCTCCTTCAGACTGAAAAGATCTAAGTACAGTACTAATCAGAAAATACGTGTAATTGCTGCATTAGTGACACTCAGTGCATTTTGTTGGTTCCCATCTTGTTTGGTGGTTGTCATAGTTTCTGAATTTTCTGCTCTAAAGCCTACATGCATTCTTTTACAGAGTAATTTCTGAAGCCTTGTGCACATCTTCAATACCTATACTAAGGATACTGAAATCACCCGATGTCAGTACCAAGCTAACAAATCATCCCAAACATCTGAGCATGAAGTCATTCTGTTAACAGAAAAAGGAACAGATGCTGGTGGGAAAAAAGCAAGTTAACTCCACAACTGCTGGCATTTTCCAGACATCCAGCTGAAAGAATGCTGCGGTTTGCAAAGGGCAACATCCTCCCACTGCGACTTACCAGCATTACGAGATTTCCACTGAGCCATAGGCTAACAGAAAGCAAGGCTATTTTCAGAGAATTCATTTGAGAAGTTCCACGTTTCAGACTGTTTCACCAGCAGTCTCCTGAGTTAAGGAAGTCAGACAGTCACTCAGACCAAAAGCAACCATGGATCCCAGGCACTGGGAGGGGACCAAATAACTTCTGCTAAAGCCCGTTTCAAGGAGTTCATCTCATAGCAGTAACACAGGAAACAGTGGATTGCACAGGGCCTTACTGTTGCCCCTTTCTTTATAGGGCCATACTGCTGCTATCCTAGTTTGGCTTATGGTCGGTTCACAGAATCGCAGAACAAGTTAGGGTGGAAGGGTCCTCAGGCAGAAAGGACCTGCACAAAGTAGGGCTAATTGCAAAGTTAGATCAAGTTATTCAGGTCCTTGTCAAGGTTTGAATAGTGAGTTCAATCACAAAGTTGACTGAAGACCTGAATTCTTGCCATGAACTTCTAAAGCATCAGTAGGAACAGAAAAAGTTACCTGATGCACCAAAAACTTGAAATAAATTCTAATTGTCCAGCTCCAACATATAAAGCAGGTTTTGCCCTGCGTGCATCAGATATTCTCATTGTTTTGGAGCAATGCACTTGCACTGAGCTCTTCAAGTCCCACACAGCTTCTTCAGCCTCCTGCTGTCTACCAGTTGCTCCTGGTTTTAGCCTATCATGTGTGCTGTGCGCATGTTATTATTTTTTTCCTGTCTTCCGAGATGAAGAGAAGAGAGCAACACCCCTCTCCCCCCAAACATTTCACGCAAAGCTCGGAGAAAAACCCTCACGAAGTGACAACCAAGTCTTGTCAAACTGAGATTCCTTACAAAGGGCTTCTCAAATACTGTAGAAAATCACTTTGTGTGTTCATGTCTTCTGCTCCCAGAAACAGTGTGTGGAATAACAACTCTAAAGAAGGGAACTTATAAGCGACATATTAAGTGCCCCTTACAGCTATAAATCCATAACAAAAACAGTTAAATATTCCAAATCAATAACAGACTCTAAAAGTATTTCAAAGAGGAAAAGTACTGGAAGAAGATAGAATTGAAAACAATACAACTTCAAACCACCCACTTCATTTATTATAAGACAACCACGTGCTTGGCACTCTTCGTACAGAAAGGATGAACCCCAAAGGGCTTTCATAGCTCAGATCAGACAATACAAAACCAAAAACCCACACTCAGACAACACAATGGTGTGATCTTCATCTGGTATATTATATCACTAAATGAGACCAGATGAAGATCCATTCTCTCTCTTCTTCAGGGAATATCTATCTTCCCCTGACCATCTCCATGCATTATAAAGAACATACATTTCTTCAGGTTCCCTTTCCTACAGTAAGAATTGCAGAACTCCTATCTAAACACAACAGATGTGATGCAACCTCCTGCCTTAGAGCCTCCACATGAAGCTTAAATGCACAGAAAATATCTCAGGGTTTTGGAAGAAAAGTCCTACCAGTTCACGTCTAGTTGAAAAATAACTGCCCCTCCGTCTTTGCCAAGCTGATACTACACTTTACAGTGTAAAAACAAAGAGCAGAGCAACACTAGAACAAACATCAGGTACAGAAATTTGCATTCAGCTCAGAAAGCTTCCCACCAAATCAAGGAGGACTCTATCTTTTATACCTGTATCCCTCTTCCACTTCATCCCTGCTAGGCTAAGTTAATTTATACCAAAAGCTGCAAAAGCAGCTTAGATTCCTCCAACAAATTTTGTTATACGCATATATATATACACATGTATGTATATATATGTGTGTATGTATATGAATTGATATTATGTATATAAGTTGTTTTTCATATTTATAGTTTTAACATGAGCATGCATCCTACGTAGAGGGTGAAATGCATTCTCTGGAAGCTGGAACTGTAGCTGGGTTTCAAGCAGGGTTCATAGCAGTAACACAGGCTGGTGTTGGACTGGGGATTCTGCTTAGAGCTCTGCAGGAGTCTGAAGGCAGGCCTGCGCATGGTGGTAGAGGACAGAAGTATCTTACACTATATCCAGCTGCACAATATCAAGCTCTACTTTTTATAGTGTCATTTTGCTGACAACGCAAGCCACAAGGGTAAAGCTCAGAGAAACTCTCAATGAAAATTAAGTGATATGTAGACATTATCTTCATTAATGTTAGACAGTCATCATGGGACCAAAGTGGGAGTTTGTGAAATAGAGCTACTAATGTTATAAAAAGCCTTCAGAAAAATTGCTAAAAGTTAGACTAAGGCTAGGATTCCCAAGAGCATTTTGAAGCCAATGTAGGGCTAGATGCAGCCTCCAAGTTAGGAAAACGGAACTGGACATCGGGTGATGCAGCATTATCTTCTGCTGTTTGGTGGAAGAAGCGTAAACATTTTTTAGAAGCACATCTGGGATACTGAACCTGGAATACAGCCTAAGTACTGATCTGAGACTCAGTCCAAAGGACTTACGCTCTTTAGTGCTGGTGTAATGCACAGCAGTGCCTTCCGCTCCATTCTTCCTGCTCCTTGCAGCGAGCTCTCCCAAGTAGAGACACTTCACTACAAAATCCCTTCCTCCAAGGATGCTAAACCTAGCTGTCTTCTAAGTTAATGTAAAATAATGAACAGTGCTTAATCAGAAAATACCTGAGAATGTCTCTTAAAAAAATAAAAATAAAAAAAATGGGTATGTGGCGTGCAGCCAAGGCACGTGTATATAATAGGGAAAAAAGGCATGACAGGACAACATGGCCAGAACACTGCCACAAGGTTTCCCTAGATTTACTATTTTACTATTCTTTCTTTCAGATAGAGAGAATTGCATTTATATATAAACATAGTAATGACAAATTCTTTGAAATTATACAGCAATTTAGATCAAAGACTTTTAGAAACAAGTTCCTGACTCCTATTCTCATATTCAGTTTACTAGTTTTCCTATTCATCACATAGATGAAAAATGTAATTGACAAACATTAAAAAAAATAATTGCAGGTGATGGATTCATAAGAAATTTCTCTTTTCTGCATATTGGCTGGCACAGCATATATTTTAAATAATTTTCCATCAGAATTTTTTTAAGCCTATTTTGGTATTGTAGAGAAGTTTTTCGCTGGATCTTCTTCTGATAACAGAAAAAGTACAATCAATTTGAGGATTATACACACGTACACTTTTTCAGATGCCACAATTACTTATTTCCAGAAAGTTGCAGTTTTGTGACTATTGTTTCACTACTTGACTTTGAATGATGTTACTCGAACAGGTGCTGCACAATCAACTCAATACAGTTACTGTCCAGTACAACTAAAATCAAAAAAGTAAAAATAATCCCAATGTATCTAGGAAAGTTCAACACACTCAGTTATTAGGACTGAGCTTTTAGTTGGCTTTGTTTGTTTGTTTGTTTGGAGGGAAGCTGTATGGTATAGTTCGCCCAGTTTGACTCTACTTTGGAAAGAGATTTGCTACCAAATTTTCCTCCAAGAAACATGGAAGTTAAAAGCAACAACAACAAAAAAAGTTGCTTAACTCAGCAAAATATGTTTTCTTCCTACTGAAATCTGCTCATCTGAAGGTTTACAGATTAGCCTCTGGAGGCAGGCAAAGGCCATAAAAAGAAAACGACTTGACTTGCTATCCAACAGTAAAAAGTCTAAGAGCTTGTAGGATAGTACAGGAGGTAACAAGCTGTTGCCTGCACACTGAGGCCTCGTTCTTAGAAATGCAGGCTGCATCCAAAGCAACGTGTCAAAGCAGTTCAATATGTGAGTTTTGTATCCTTTATGGAATCCCAATATGAACTGATTTACAGATGAAATAATTGATCTGGCAACTTTTTCTTTCCATATCATTAGTTGGTCAGTATTTAACTAGACTAAGTCCCTTAGTACCAGCTCCAGGTAAAACAGTACTAAATAACTGTATTTTTCTAAATGTTGGCATCAGAAATTTTACCTTTTTCAAATACATCTGAAAACATGGTCTAGTACTTGATCTAATTCCTGCAAAACATACAACAGGAGATCTAGAAAAGATTTTAAAGGAAGGAATTACAGAAGTGAATTTTAACTTTTATATAAGCCTAAATTTCAGCTGTGGCAAGTCATGAAGATCATCCTAAACAAAACTAGAATAAAAGTACCTGAAGTGGGGGAGGATGCCATCATTTGCATTCTGTCTCCATATGGCTCTACTTATAACTGTACGGCATCAGGGGAAGATCATACTGCAGAGACAGAGGCAATCCGAACACGTAGGAGTGGCGTTTTGGGTAGTGTCAGGGTGCCAAAAGGGGACTGATTAATGGTTGTTCTGATGCAAATGGACAACTGTATCTCTCACTATCCAGTCTATACAGATTAAAGGCAAGGTAGAGGAATGGCTGAGACTGAGAACATGTTACCATTTTCCAACAGAGCGATCTTTATTCCTTTATTATGGTTTTACTACTGGAGGTTTCAGGTGCAAACCTAGAATGACCAGCAGTGCCCAAAGCAAGCATGGCTGTATGATGCAATGAGAGCACTCCATTGTAGATATCACCCACTATCACAAAACTCCCATCCAGAACTGGGTCTCCTTTGATTATGCAGGAACTTTGACTGGCAAGCTGTGCCCATAGCATATAAGTTTAAATGGACTGACACATCTGTCTTCATTTCTTTAGAAAGATCTGGTATCAGAAACAGGTGGAATGAACCTTTTGATACAATAATGACTTTCTGCTAGCACAGTGGGAACAAGTGCTGTGAAAACTATAACTGAAGTCTAACTGCCAAGAAAAATGGACAGTGTGCCTACAATAAGGAGTGCTCTTCATTTCTGCAGGTGACATTTGTTTACTTCAGGCTGCTGACTAATCTTGCCACCACTGGAGCAGATTAGGAAGCTCTGACCTTCCATTATTTTTTGGACTAGAAAAGGTATCTGAGATTAATGAATGAACAGTTTCCTCAACTTGTACTTCTTGACCTTCTAGTTCACAGCATTTTCACTTGCCATGTTACAGAGCTTTTCCTCATGGTGGATGCAGAGCCCTCACTTCCCAGAAAACAGAGAACTCAGCATCAGCAAGACAGAGCTCGTTGGGGGGTAGTCCTGTATGGCTGACAGAGCTCTGTCAAGTGAGAAATCAGGCCCTTTGTGGCTAAAATCAGATTATGAACACTTCAGGGAAGGCTGCAACATGCTTTTCTGTCACTGTAGAACAATAATGATAGGTGGATTAGGTAGTAGGCTAGAGAGAGATGTGTCAGCACCGATCATCTGACTGACTGTGAAGGGAAGCAATGAATAACGTTGGACAGTTAAGGTTTCAAGTAATTGAAAGTATCTACAATGTAATGAATAGACATCTGGCAACAGTATAGTGTTTCAGTTAGCACATCATTTTGGATAGCTGGAGTTCAGCTAACTGAGGTTTCACTATAAATGCATTATAAAGATTTTCCAGTATGCAGCTCCTTTAACTCTGGAGGTCTTCAGGATTCTTATATCAAATCCACTACTTTAAGGGAAGAAAAAAAGAAGTGTAATGTAGTGAATCCAACCAACATATTAAATGCATTAAAGCCTGTATCTTCCTGCCAAGGCTGACTGGTCCAGGAGATGGAATGTGTGTTTCTCTAAGACGACTACAAATAGATCCTCTCCCACCAGAGCTGAAAAAGCCAGCTGAGGCTGCCAGCAAAAATGTAAAGCAGACATTGATCACAGCAGCCTGCACCTTCCCTCCACGTGCAAGCTCTATGTACTAGCAGGAAGATGAATGAAGAACACCAAGCACAACTGAGCCTAGGCTGCTTTTATGTACTTCTTGAATTATTTCTAGCTCAGAGGCACTGTAACTAATTTGACACTATTAAGTTCCCTGTGCGATGCATCTCAAACAAAAATAAAATACATGCAAAGTGTCCATGTGATTGGTTTGACTGAGATTTTATTTAATTACATGGTAAGAAAGCTGATTTTATGTGTGTATATTATTTGCTGAGGAAAGAAGCCAAGCCAGCAGTCTTGGATACCAAAGGCCTTCATTTAGTCATAAAAAAACACACGAAAGTTAGCAAGCACAATGACCTCGGAAGGATCATCATTAGGGTTTCAATATCCCACCTTTAGTATAGAAATCTAAACCTCCTCTTTCAGCTTCTGTTATGCAAATGTATACATAAAGACTAGTGCTTTCATAGCAGGACTTGCATGTTTGGGAAATGTAACTATTGAACTCACCACCTATTTTTCTAACATTTACTGTTAACGAATACATGCTACCAGGGCTATCTTTGCTTCCAATTACCTGTTTCCTTCCTACAGCAGCAAAAAATGTTCACCCCACCACTCCTGCAGAAATTCCTCTTTTACAAGTTTCACAGCAGTTCATTTGGCCATCATTCTTCTAGTGACAAAATACCCAGTGTGAGGTACCAGCCTCTGATGTTCTGGCCCTCTCACTGGTTTGTCAGAGGTTCCAAAACCTTGACTGGAGAAACCTCACACAGAAATTGACAAGAGGGAGTCCTTCTTCAATTTCCAACGCAATGCAGAGCCTTTCCTACTAGCTCTGAAAGATTTTAAAGCTAGGTTTTAAGATATCATTATTATGCACTTTACAGATATTTGAAGCCATCCTGACATATCTCAGTAATAAATTTTCTATTCTAAGCAATCTACAAAAGTTTTTTAAAATGCCTTAAAGCATTTCCACTACAGCTTTTGTTCCAGCTCAAATAAGAAACATAAAAGCTTCAACATGGGGCAACATATGATTTTAACTTATTAAAAACTCTTCAAAACTCACACATGCACACATTACTTGTGAGAAAGTTGTACCATATTCATGCCAATAAAAATCCTTAAATCGATTATGTTGTTGAGAAAATAGTGGTAAACTTATAATTCACATCTAGATATGTATCAATAATTATGTTCATGCACACAGAATTTATTGGAGAGCTACTTCAGTCAGGACATTGGTAATACCTTCTTTTTGCTGCAGTAAATCTGCCATTTCTTCTCTGGAGGGAGTGCAAACATAGCCTCTCTGTTCTTGTCTGTAAGATCCAATTCATCCTGGAGATTGTGAAAAAAGAAAAAGAACATGGTCAACAGCTGCATTGACGATTTCTAATGTATTGAGAGGAATCTGAATCAGGTACATTGACTAACCTTCAATCAAAAGGCAGAAGACTTTGTGCCCCCCAAAGACCCCAAATACTATTGGTTTCATAATTTTTGCCTTGCTACTGCAAGCTCTTCCTGTCAGAGCAGAATGTATGAAGCGGGCAGCCTGAACAACTGCCATGTCAGACTTCCATTACTCGTGATTAGTAAGGGATGGGAAAGACCACATGAAAGGGATGAAGTTAAGAACCCAAAGTACTGGCTTACATAACACTGACACTCCTTAAGGTTCTTGGAGAAAGGCTAAAAATTCAATACAATTTTTTTTTTGGACTGCAGTACCAGCTTGGTCTTCCAGTTAAAACTACCTATGGATTTACGGCACGTGCCACTTTCTTCTATTTCTGGGCAGAGATTGATAGATAAAAATAGTGGTTTGTTTCTTCCCAGGGCTAACGATCTAGAACAAGAACAGTGAAGTCACCATATCTTTTAAACAAAGGTCACAAGACTGTGGTCTAGAGGCAGTAATGTCATCAGCAACCTACAGGCTGAAAAGGTTTCAGTACCCTTGTGCTTGTCCTCTGAACCACACGGTCCCTGGTAAAATACAAACAACAGTTCAGAATCAGAGGACCTAACTCCACACAACTTCACATCCGGTTAAACAGATGAGCAAATTCAGTCTCTGCTAAGAGAAATGAGTTCAGCAGAAGACACCCTGTTAGAGCCTAGCCAATCTCACATTAACAAAATGAGGAATAATGCTGTGATCTGGAACTGACTCCCAGCTCTGTCAGGAGCTCCCTCTGGATATGCCACTGAATTCCCCAGCTTCGGTTCCTCTCCTGTAACAGGTAGATACCAATAGCCTCTCTTCCTATTCATGGCTCTATAAATCATCCCAGCAGAGACTGACACTTGCTCTCTGCTCACTCGGCACAGACCAGAACAGGACCCCAGTCCCAGCTGGCCATCTCAGGTGCTAAGTAGGGATGGTTTTCAGAGCAAGCAGCCTGTTTGAGCAGGGACAGACAAAGATGTCTAAGTGAGAGTTACAGCAATAAAAAGACAAGCATCCAGTAATGTTTCAATGGATCAGTTTTGGCAGGGATTCCTTCTTCCTATCAATTTGAAAGTATTTGGAGAAGGAAGCGTCCGGGGCCCACTATCTAGATGACATCGCAGCACTGAGAACGCCACACATGCAGATTCTGGCACCCACACTAACCTAACCCAAGCACAGACAATACCTCTTTAACTCAGCCCAACAATGGCTCATTTGGAAAGCTTTCAGGGCTGGGAAACTTGTGAAAACAGTGAGCTAAATTGCACACTGAGCCTGGTAGCGGCTGCTGACAGATTTAAAAGCCCATAGAGATTTCAGCTGCAAAAAGGTACAAAAGAAATGCAAACAGTAACAAGGCAAGGTCAGTGCCAGCAGCCCAAGGTAGAAGAAGCTGGAGTGTTTTGTTTTGTTTTAACACAAGAAGAAGTTTAAAGGAAAAGATGAGAAAAAGAAAAAAAAAAAAAAAACTTGAGCTGTGCAAAAAAAAGTACAAACCATGTGGAAATGTTTAGGGTGAGTTTCCAAACAAGAGGGCAGCCAAGCGAGGCAAGGAGTTTTATCCTTGCTACACACAATTAGAAAGCTCAGGCCAGGATCACATTCTTGGGGAGAGAGGGAGAGTGAAACGACATGTAAGGTCTTAAGACAAGCGAAGGAATGCTGTTGGAGGTCAAGCATGTGGGAGGGAAAGGAGGGGCAGACAAGGAATCAGAAATGCCAGGTTTGGAAGAACCACCAAAGGGGCCAGAATACACATCTGAAAAGGGCTGGCTGGTCTCAGCTAAGTTCTTAGAAAAATTACGATTGTTTTATTGAACGGCTTAATGATCTTAGCCTTTTTTTTAGTATAATAATAATAATAATAAAAAAGCTGAATTCCACTGCAGCAGCAAGCTGAGAGGTTAACTGATTCTGCTTGGTTCTCACAGCAGCGTTGCCCACCAGACCAGCCTGCTGGCCTGTTCTCAAAAATGATGATCTCAAGCAATCCAGCACAAGATAATCATTTCATCAAAAGAACGCTCCTATTGACTGAACGCACCCGGAGGGCAGGATGCTGCCACTTAGCGACTTCTGGACATTCCCACGGACACTGGCAGTATCAGGCACATAAAGAACGCTCAGCCTTCAGTGGGGCAGTGAGAATATGCGACTTCTAGTTAAGCAATTTTGCATCGTGAGAGCATTCTTTTCAGGATATAAGTTTAGAAAGGATGCTTGAAGGGATGCAAGATCCATTGAGAACAAAGGGCGTCTGCATCCTACTTTATCATGACTCAGGAGGGTAAACGAAGCTAGAAGAGTGCGAGAAGTCATCACATTAGCTCAGGGAGCACAGTAACAACACAGAAAGCTGCTCTAGGTTCCAGGCATAACATGCCCTGCTCTACCTACACCCTAAATCAAATCCCAACCTCTGAAGAACCACAAAACCTTGCAAAATACAAAAGATATGAACCCTCCTTCAGGAACCCTCCGAATTATCTTTCCTCTCCTATCCGCAGCCCCTTTCTGCAGCAGGAAGAACAGAAGACCCCCGTGACTGCACTGGCAACAACGACCTAGCTGAGAAAGATCCTTCATCAGATGGAGCATTTTCCTATTTGGACATGGGATCCGAACAGACAGCGTGTAAAGAAACTTGTTGCTTTCAAGGGAAGCAGGAGTAGCTACAGAAAGAGCTGAATATATTTCTGAAAGGTAATGTGCTTCATGAATTTGCTTCTGACATGACTACAAAGACAAACCTGTCAAAATGTAGAATTTCAAGGCCGAAGACTTAGCTCAGTGACAGCAAGCAGCGATTGAAGAAGAAAGGAACTGCAAAGATTGGCAGGAGAGTGGAGAACTACAGACTCTGAATGGAGTCATCACGCCTGGGGCTGGAGCCAGGTTAAGGAAGCCGATGTGACCTAACGTCCAGGAAACAAGCGTGAAGGGCAAGAAAATAGGGTTTGTCAGAACAAAGGGGTGAAAACGCCCTCCTCTACTGCCCGTGCCCATTTCCCAGTAGAGACGTAGCAGCTCTTCTGCCATGCCTTGGATGGAGGGCTCGGTTCCAGCAATCCATGCCAGCATGACCCTGCACAATGGATCTCAGCCTCCTGGCTCTTAAAATACTTGATGTTGCAAGTGTTCTCATGAAATACAGATTAAAAAGACATTTGCCAGGCTGTTCTGAGGGAGATGTAAAGTACCTCCAGTTAATACACCTTGCATTTCTCTCCTTTATTAATTTCCTATTTTATTTTATTTTATTTACTGAGAGAGGGATGCATTCAGTTAATTTCACTTTCATGTGGGCATTTTTTACTGAGAGATTAAATTTCAATGATAAAACATTTAACATGTACTGGAGCTGGATTTAAGGTTCGAGTATTTCCAGCCCAGTTCTTGGGCCAAAAGGGAAGATGGCCTCCATTCAAAATGGCTACAAACCAAGGAAATAAGAGACAGAGAAAGAAAGGGAGTGAGAAGGAAGAATGGGCAGGAAACATAAAAGAGTATTTTGTGGGATTTAAAACCACATTATGTCCCTTGTTTTTGGGAACATTTATCAAAGTGAGAAAGCTGGATCTGATGTTTGGTAGCCATCGGCTTGATAATGATATCGCTCAAAGTCCCAAAAGAGCTAAACAGAAAGGCATTTCTCACCTAGACTGGGCAGAACTTTTCTTAGTGATGTGAAATGAAATAACATAGAGGAAAAAGGAATATTCTGGGAATGCAGAACAGTGGTTCTTCTGGAGAACCTTTAATGCCTACCAAGAACTCTGTACCAAGACATACATTGCCTCTCTGCCATTCAGTCATTTATGGGAGGTTGGGACACAGTTAAGTGTAAATAAACTTTCAGAAGGGCTTGTTTGCTTGTTTTTACATTATGTAAACAGAAATACACTTGGAATTCCCTTTCCAGAAGAAATATAGAAATGCCTAGCACTCATCTGGTTTGGAGTGAGAACTTTTTTCAAACCATCAGAAATGCCTGTGAAATTGAAACATAGTTCTAATTTACTATAAACTCAAAATCTGCACTAAAACTTACTAAAAATCATAAAAGTGCAATGAATTATGCATAGCATTTCCAGTACAACGTGGCACAGAATTCTGACATGATATGTTTTGTTCACTACAGGCGATAATTTCACTAGCATGGATGCAACACACATTTTGCCAGGAGTGAAATGAGATTTTGTATATTTTCTGATGTTTAGCTGGATACCTGTCTTGTTTCATTAAGTTCTTATGATTTCAGCTATGGATAGTTGAGTTATACTTTTAATTTCTGTCTGTAGGTCACAGTCTCTCTTACGATGTTCTTGAAAGCACATCCTTTCCATCATTGCTTTCTCTAAGCATCCATCTCAGGCCTGTTTCACATTTAATGGCTTTTATGATTGGAAGCAGTTAACGACATTTAAAAGCACATTCTCATTTTTTAATGTTTACTTCTGCCTACAAATTCATACAATTATTAAAGAATTATTACAGAATAGTTACAGAACTATTAAAGAATGTAAACCTTCTGTTGTCCCCAAGGGGAACAGCTTTTGCATGAAATCAAACATTACTTTACAACACAGAATGCAACCAGGAGATGTAATGCATTGACAAATAGAATCATCACTTCTGTTTTTCACAGAGCTGCCTATTTTCACTGTCTGATTACAGTTCTACTGCACTGTTTGGTTCTTCAGCAGCAGATGGGTACTCCAGCAAAAGGACAGCCAGGTCCCAGCACTAACAAGCACCATGTGAACCAAACTCTCAGATGGCACAAACCGGCAACGCTCCACATAAATGTTAAACTTTACTCACCATTGTTAAACTCAAAATAGAAACTCATGTTCATGCAGAACAAATCAGACCAGCAGTTATCTGACCTGTGACCAGCACCATGAGCTTCAGAGGGCTGTGTAAAAGCCCTGCAAGTTCAAAGCTACAGAATAAACTATGTAGACAGTCAAAAACTTCCTGACTCCCTGCCTTGAAAGTTGGGCTGATTCTGCAATGCAGGTGAGTTAAGGTCACTTTCAAGATGGGGACAGCATTGGTATCTACAAATATTTTTTCTCTTGCTCGGTCATGCCAGCATTATCCTTAATGGTTCTTTGTAAGCCATCAAACAGGGAACAAAACTGAACAAGTAGAAATGATATTAAGGTGCCTTTAGAAACAGACTCTAGAAAACCTCCATGATTTGAAAATTTTCTGTTTCAATAACTTGCTTGCATACCTACCTCAAAAATGCAAGTTCCAAGATTTTCATGTTATGACCTTGCACTGCATGACTTCTAGTTAAATGCATCATGTGTATTCTGTTTCCTCTTCACATCCCTATTCTCTATTTTTTTCCTTCTCTTGCACACACATACCTTTAACTTTTTCTCCCCCTCTCTAATCTTTTTCTCATTCCCCTCTACCCTTTTTCCTGTCACACACGAATGCACTCTCCCTTACCCACCTCATCAATCATTCTCGCAGTCTCTTAACAGCATCAAACCCACCCATGTTACAAAGTGAAGTATAATACACTGCTGCCAGTGTAATAAATTCCCTGTACCATATAATACCTGTTGCCTCAGGTTCTACAAGGTCATTTATACACGTCTGTCACCGTGCCCCAAAGGAAAGGCCGTATTCCAGTTCTACTGATGCTCCCAAGCAGCACAGTAGAGCTGATGGCCTTATGCACTGGATGAATTTATTTAAATCCTGTACGAAGTAAACAGCGATTGTGACACATCATGGGATCCCATTCAACATGTGCTGCCAGGCCCCAGAGAAGGTTCATGTTCTCTGTGTAGTCACTGTGAGGGAATAGCTGCTGGTGGGTTAATCGATGCTGAGTATAGCTCAGGCTGATATGCAATAAATGGCTCTGACATCTCTGGGACAACAGAGAAAGGGGAAGCAGAGGGAAGAGATCAGGGAGGGGGCTGTCAGCGGCGTGCTTCAAGCCTTTGCAGTAGATGATCCAATCCAGCATAACAAACCTTCCCTATTTAGTCACTGCGATCACCTCCAGGGGACAGTAGAGGATTGTTCCCCTACAGTTTTCCTTCCATGGCTTTGTTCAATCCAGCTCACCAGGCTGACAGATGAGAGGCAGCCCGCTGGAAGACTCCCCATTTGTGATACCGAGGAGGCCAATGAGGCTTTCTGAGAGTCTGCCCGGCCAAGCCGTCAGTAAATGAGTTTCATTTGACTAAACAAACTGATGCAAACACCAGTGCAAAAGAAGTAGCACTCAGCAAAGCCCCCTGCATATATGCAAGCAGTGTGATGGAGGCATAAAGAAAGAGAGGGAAACAGAGCCCTCTTCTCTAGACAAGTGGTTCCCAGCCGTAGGGTCTCAGAGCAGGGCCTGGCACAATTCATGGCTGGTTGCCATGAATTTTAACCAACCAGCAGGTCAGTCAAAGTTCCCACTTGGACACCTGATCTATCTCCCAAGTCTTCCGGTAATCCATGAAGAAAAAAAGCAAGAGAATCCCCCCAAAAAAACCCTTCTCCCCACCAAGCTCTTGTACCTCATCCCAGCCTCTGCAGTTAAAAGCTGTCTCTGTGAAGTACAAGGAAATAACGCACCACGTGAGGGTGGAGAGCAACATTTTGATCAGTTTCCCAATTAATAAGAATTAAGTGGATCACTGATAAACGCCACTGGGTTTCTGTGCCTCTGCATTCACTCACTGCATGCATGTGCAGATGCATATGCCACTTGCACCTTAAGTACACCAGAACTATATATATAACACATATATCACCCACCCATACCTACAATGCTTTATTGTTACATTTGTGCATGATGAAAACACCTTGCTCGCAGGAGTTTCTCCCACAGCCTGCTGGCATAAGAAGTGATGTTTCTGTTTCAGCTACTGCCATTGATCTGATTGTAACGCAGACAGACAAAAGGCTTTGATTCCCACTATACTCTTTTCCTTCTTGCTTTTTCAAAGAGATGCAGCTTTAAAACACCCTCAGTATTGGGGGCCCAAATCTCTTGATTCTCAGTTGTAACATTTCATTACAAAACAGAAAGCACCTGATGTTAGTGTACTGGGAGATACGTTTCTCCTCTAAGCTGCCAACACAGAAGTTATTCATTCTTATGACTCAGCTTCAGCATAAGAATTTCATCTGTCAAGGGCACTGTTTTTTGGCAGAGAAATGTATCTAACAAAAAGTCAATTAATTCCCCAGGACCCCACCCTGCAAACACAGCCACCACCACCCTCCACTGTACTGCTCCCATTTTTCCTCTTTAATCATGGGTTGTTTTGTTTGCTTCCCAGAGAAGAGCTAAATCCTGTCTCGCTCCTACTCCTCTCTGTGACTTGACAGCATACCAGGACATACAAGCAGCAAGGCTGCTTGTGGCAGTCCCCTTTCACAGGCCACTAGAAACAGCTGCCTGCTGCTCATTTCTCTGCCCTTTGCAGGCAAACCACGTGGATAAGACAACCATCTGCTGGGGCAAATAGAAAGAGAAAGAATGAGGAAAACCAGTACCTACTTATGCAAGAGCACACACAGATGTTTGCAGAGAGATCATGCTTTAGATACACGTTCTCACATATGCAGGGATATAATATGGGTATGGCAAGAGGGAAGCTCCATGGATACTCCTCTTGGGTGGGCATGTGAGGACAACAATGCAAAAAGTTGACTGTCATCACTGCTATTTCTGTTAAGATGGGCTGTGTGTCCATGTCAGTGAATTGGAACGAGCCCAATGATAGGGATGGGGATGGAAACTGAATAGTCAGGCTCATGTCTAATCTAAATCCCTGCTGCTGCAATTTAAGCCTATTACTTCCGGCCCTATCAACCACAGACATGGTGAGCAGATTTTTTCCTTCCTCTTGATAACAGTTTTCAAGCCTATTAAAGGCTGTTGTAATGTCCCTCCTCAGTCTTCTTTCCTGAGGCTAAACAAGGCCAGCTCTTTCAGTCTTTCTTAGAGGTCACATCCTCTGGACCTCTCATTCCTCCTCTAATTGACTTCTGGGCTATCCCCGGTCAAAGTACTTCTTTTTTGAAGTGCACTGTTCAAAAGCAGGGACAGTGTTCGAGCCGAGACCTTATCAATACTGAGTACAAAGATTACTTCATGCATCTTCCATGTCACATTCCTGGTTATATATTCCATGAAGATGATTTTTTTTTATTACTGTTTATTTTAATAAACAAAGAAACAGTGTGACTCATGCTCACTCGTGATCCACTATAATCCTTACTTTCTTTTCTGTAGATGTGTACCTACCTGGCTGCTTCCCATTCTGCATTATCAGACTTGCTCCGAAAAGAAGCCCGTTTTATCTGCCCACCCTTTTTCGTGCAATTTCTCCTTGTTTTAAGCTTGCCTTTTAACACGCATGGTGTTTGCAGCTTAGTGAAACCTGCACAGTTGATAGGTGTACCCTGTGTCCCACTATTCAGTCAACTGAACGAACACACTGAACAGACCTGAAGCCATTCATTCTGCTAGATATATCTTTTCACCGTGACAAGTTCCAAGTCCTCTGAGGCAAGCAGCACATTTACCTCCATGTTCTGGTTATGCACAGTGTATCAGACACCTCTCAAACAGAGCTCCCAGTATCACCGTATATAACACTAAATAACAATAAATCTGCTGTTTCAGCACAGCGCCCGTTCCCCACCCCTTGTTTCCCTTCCTTCTCCTGCCCTTATTTCCCCCTCCCTTTCCCCTCCCTGGGCCAGGGTCTGTTTTTCATGCCAAGGTCCTTTAGATGAGACCCCATACAGGAAGGTAGGTGTGGGAAAGGTTATTAGGAAATGGCCGTCTAAACTGCTACCTTTCCGGCTTCCCCACCCTCTCCCTCCCTACAAAGTCTCTTCTGTTCTGTTTTAATACTAATGAGTTCAGAGGAGGTTCCTATGCTGGAGCAATTCACAGCTAGCACCGTGCCAAAGCACACAGGCACACACCTCTCTGATCGCTTCCTGCCCAAACACAGTCCTGCTGGCTCAACCCACAGAACGTGGGCGGGGAATTGCTGCTGCAGCCCCGTGCCAAGGGCAGGCTGAATTTCCAGGGGCGTCGGTGCCACCTACTCCTCTCCTCCCAGCTTTATCCTCTTGTGCGCATCCTATTTGCCATATGCCCCCATGGAGGAAAACATGGGTAAGTCAGAGCTTGGCTGACCTTTAAATCTCCAATAAAATATTACGTAAAAGGGCAGGAGGAACTGAGAGGTTGGTTAAGAAATTCATGAGCAAAATTAACATCTTATCAAGCTTTGTTTGTGGTGCTCAAACACACATGCTCGAAATCAGCTCTTAAATGCAGGGGTAGAACCAAAGGAACTCCGATAAATCAACATCATTTCTGGCATTGGTTCAGGTTTAGACAGATCAGTTTCAAATGAAACTAGAAGCTGGCTTTAGTCCTTCTCTTGCTCTCACAATAATTACCCCAGATTTAGTAGTGCAAACCAGAGATCAGAATGTGTCCCTAACTCTACTGAAGTGAGTGAAGTTACCCTGGATTTACACCAGTGCAAAATATCAATCTCTATCCCAATTTACCTGCTTTAAATTGTAACGGAGACTAAATGTCTTGGCTAGACAACCTTTAATATAGGCTCACTCAACCGCCTACAAGCCAGGCTTCAGGAATAGAATAGACTTAGCAGTCTATCAGTCCCCTTTTAGCTAATTGTTAACTTCTACTTAAATAAATGGAGATGAGCTGTATTTACTATTAATCTATCCAGATCAGCTACAAGAACACCCACTTAAGAGGCTTCTCTCATCTCCTCTGGGGTGAGGTGGAGGACAATTCCACAATACCCTTGCTCGCAAACTGAATGTTTCCACAGTCAAACACTGAGCTGAAGGCATGACAGTGTATTTGGTTATTCACTCACACCCTGTCCTGTCTCATTGCTCAAGTACTCTGATAATCAGAACAGCAACTACTGCACTGACATCACTGGGCCTCAGAAAGCACCAGCCAATTTTTTTTTCTCTATTTTTAAGAATGAACTTACCAGAAACATTCAGAAAATATAGCAAAAGGAATAAGAGAAAGACGAGCATTCGCCTTGCAGACCAGATTTGTCCCCTAAATGCAATGAAGATTTGTTGTTATTTGGTTAAGCATTTGTAATCCCAAAGTTCTCTCTCCTTGTTGGAGCAGAAGCCAACAACTTTACACCGTCCGACAAACTCATCCAGCTGTTGCTCTCTGTACAAGATGTAATGCTGAAACACAGCCACTAAAGCAATCCCAATGGTTTTCCATGACTCAGGGATCTCCCTGGACAACTTCCAAACTGGGAAACTGCAATCTGCTTTCCCCTTGTAATTTCCTTTGGAGAAGTTATTCTTCAAATCTCCACCTAGTAAACCATTGCATAACAGTGTTGTGCGCACTGCTAAATTCTTTTCAAAAGATGTTTGTGTTATTAGCCTGGGGAGCCTCTCCCTTTATGTGGTCAACAAATGATGGGAAACTGCAAAATAAAAAGGTGCCCTTGAGTGTTTTTAATATAAAAGTGCCTAGAATATACAGATGCTGGCTGGGGCTCTTTGGCACATGGCACCAGGTCCACACATAAAAGAAAGGAGAGTTTGCCCAGGAAGGCTACAGAATCCCATGTCAGATTCCACCTGAAAAAAGAGCAGGGCAATGTGTACAACAGGATGCAGTAGCAGAGATTTGCTCCCGAGATCTTCAAATACAATACATTTTGCCACTGGAAGAATCCTGTGCTTCCTGTGACCTCCACGTGCTGCATCTTTTCAGCACCTTTTCAATCTGGCTACAGTTCTGTACTAAAGCTGGTTTAAGAAGCATTACTATTCCCTGTTTCACACTCAGGTAGCAAACTCATGAATGCATGATACGAGTTGCGTAAGTGGGACCTAGGAAAAGGACCCTGGAAAAAAAAAAAAAGAAAAAAAGAAAAGAAAAAAAAAAGTAGCGCTCTTGAAATAAGTTTTTCTCCCAGCAAGCTTACAGACTTTGCCATTTAGAGAAGTAGCAGTACCTAACATTCCAAGCTGTGGATAAGCGCTGTTCCCGTGCCAGGTGGAAGACATCTGTCTCTACTTCCTCTGGACTAAACATGTCAAAGACAGCAGCTGTGGATGCGGCCCGGTGCGATGAGTGACAGAAAAAGCACCTTCCGACGCCTGCCACACACTGCTCCCATCCGGTGCTGGAGCAATGAGCAGAAGGGCCACTCGTTGTCTGCATTTAGTGACACCAACAGCTCCCCCTCAGCAGCTGCAGAGGAAGATGCCTGGAAACTGCTGACCAGAAAACCTCGTACCCTGAAAAGGTGCCGCTCCGTCCACTCAGCCTCACCTGTGGCACCTTGCTTCCCTCACTCTGCAGTCTTGCAGGCCAGGCACACGACAGGAGAAAGCAGCCATTTCCCACCAACACTAAAAGAGCCGTGCCAGATACCTTAACAGGTAACAATAACTACCTGAATGATAAGCAGCCTTGAGCACTGTTTGAAGACAAAATCCACTTAGAGAAGGACACAGAAGCACGACATAATTGTAAACTTCCCCCCTCCACCCCCTCAGGCTATACTATACGCTATTTGAGCAATTATTATATCTGATATAAACTGCTATTAGATGAGGACATACAGAAACTGATTTGAATCAACACATTAAAAAGATAATCCTTACTGTTATCTACTTCTTGATTCGATCTTGTTTTGCTAACAGTTTCTCCTGTACCCCAGCTACTTTACCTCAATAGGTGTACCTGCTTACCCTGCAAAACACTCGCACCCTTTCTTTCACAGTCTTTCCTCCTCACAGGAAAACTTCATTGCCTCCCCAACTTCAGGTGGTTACTTTTATGATGTAATTTTATTTTAAATTTTATAAGGTCTTCATCATCACAGAGACCTGGCTCCCCTTCTCTTGCTCAGATCAGACTAAATGACAAATTCCTCCTAAGACATCTCAGAGCTGACCCTTCTTCTCTGAGCTGCAGAAGAAACACACATCTGTCATTCAGCTTCCCTTCATCAACATGCAAGCTCTCCCTCCAAAAGCACTGCCAGAAGATCATCTTGGCCTGGCATTTCTGCCATGCCACCTCCATCTTTGCACCCTCTCTTGCCTGTCCCTTCAGCACCACAGCTACTTCATTTGCTTTGTATTTTCCTTCAGTGCTTTGGAAAACATCGTCCCTCCTTATCACAGTCTCCTGTCCAGTTACAATCCAGCCATCATGCTCTTTGCGTAACTCAATACTTTCCTCTGTCATTTCTCCCAGATTCGTCTCCAGGTGGCTCCTTCTCACCTCAAATGATCTCTCTGACTTGATCCATTCTCCCACCCATCCTCAGCAAACCAAATCTAGAATTCAAATGTCCTCTCTAAAGGGCGTTTGTAGGACATTTAATACAGCTTTGAACAACGTAAGACACTAATAAGCAGAAGTAAAGAAAGAAAAGAAACTGCAGAAAGGCAAGAATCATGTTCTGAGAAGCCACATCAAAGGTGCAGACCAGAAGGATGTCTCTGTCCTGCTGCTGGCTCTATTTCCACTAGAGATGGCAGAACCTGTTACTTTAAGTCAGTAGATATCAAACTGGCAGGAATTTTAAAAGATTGCTGGTTCAATTCTAGAAGGAAGGTAGGAAATTGTCTACTTTGTACCTATCCAAGTAGAGCTGAAAGTCCAGGGAAGTTGAAATAAATTAATTTGATCCTTCCAGCTAGCACATATGACTCCTACTATTATCATCTTTATGTGTTTTTTTTATCTCTTCAGCAGCCTTCAGACTCAGTCCAGTAAGTTCCTGGCTCATCATTACAGACATAATGAGACACAAAACCTTAAATGTACTAATGATGCCTTAACAAGAGAAAGGCCAAAGCAGGCCTGACATTATGAAAGGCTTTACATTATTTTTTTTATTTATTTTTTTAATATGTAATGCTGCTTAACACTAAATGCACTTGCAGCTGTACTGGAACATGGTAGTGTTCTCCAGTCAGCTGGTAAGGTATTAGAAACACTTAGGCAGATGTCTGAACAGTAAACACATCCACCCTAACAATGGCTTAAGGAGATATCATGACAGTTTCCAAATGTTCAGTAGAGGGAAGACACAAGATAGATTTCTTAGCATATCGATTCTCTAGTGCCAGGGTCTGTTCTTTCCCCTCTTTTTACACCCCAAGCTACATCTCTGCCTGCTGTGCTTACAAAATCCAGAGCTGCTCCTTTCATGCTCTAGATGGACTATACGCATTTCCTCAATCAGGGGACATCATGGTTATCCCATTACAAACATGTAGCCCAGCAAGTAGGTGTTCTTCAGGTGTTTCCTGTCTACTGTAAGCAAATCATACCCAGAACATATACAAAGGGAATGTTTGAACATTCCCTTCAAACATTCCCACTATGACCACAACCTTCCCCACCTCTCAGGAAGGCAGCCAGTATGCTCTGCTCGGGATATTCAGCATCCAGCAAGCCCCACAGACACAGAAAACACCACACAAGCCAAATCTCAGGCAATGCAGGATGATGCAACGCCACTACTGTCCAGCAGAACCGAGCTGCTTTGTATCAGCTAAGGATCAGCAAAGTCTTGCAGTAAAGCAACAAGATCTGCAAAGCAATGTATCCCTGCACAAAAGCCTTGTAACTACACAGGTACTTTGGAAGCACCCCTGGCTTCTTCACACCCAAATCCGGCACATAAGCCTAGGTCTGGTTTTGCATTTGTTTACACGACCCTACTGATTGTCATGCATGGAGTGTGAGATATGGTTTGCTGGCTCCCATCTCATGCTCCTCTCACTGCATCTGGGTCTCACACGTCTGCAGCCCAGCAACTGCTGCTCCTCACACAGCTGGCTGGGGAGCTGGGAGCTGCCAACCAGCTGCGCCTACTGGACGGGAGCCTGGAGAGAGGAAGAGTGCAGTGCTGCACTCAGTGCCACGAGCCTGTCACCTACTCCACACCTAGGTGAGTGTGAAGGGCAGAGGTATCTGCCACAAAACCTAAAACGTAACTTACCTCATGTGAAAGGACCCGAGTAACTCCAGAAAGCTGCCTGTAGTGATACGTGTTAGAATCAGGACTTGGACACGTGTACTGCACATGGGACATGTGTAAAGCAGGCCTGACATTATGAAAGATTTTCTTTGAAGAGCTGAAAGAAAAGAGGAAAAAAAAGAGGGGGAAAGAGACAGGGATCCTGGATATGTGCAAATAAACTGTTGTTTTGTTGTCGTTTTTAAAGTATCAATCTTGGACTGAAGAACTATGCTGGACATAAGGGAACATCTGTGCATAACCAGACAGACCGTGATACTAGGGAGAGTTTTTGCCTCCCAAGCCTCAGTCTCCTAATAGCTTCAGAAACCTTAAACCACCCAGTACTTTTGCCATGATTATAATAGAAGACAAGTGCATCTGAATGCATGAAAAATGTTAATCTGACAACTACAAACTAACCCAAGAGAAAGGAAAGTTTTGTGGCCTGGCCCCCATCAGCTAGAAAAACAATCTGCTGCCTCAAAGTGCTGCCCATTTCTGCCTTTGGAGACAGTGCCTTAACATTAATAGAGCAATGCTAAGCCTTCTTCCCGGATAGGAGCCTCCCGTCATGAAAAATCCAACTTAGTCTCATAATTTGTATTTTCTTCTAGCCTCAACTGGCATATTCTCATCAAGTGCAAGAAAAGAAGAGCAATAATTGGGGTGGGGAGTCTCCACTGGGCCAAGGCCAGCAAGTCAGAGCAGTCAGTTTGCTGAAGTCAGAGCTCATTACATGCAAATAAAAATGAAGGACCTCTGCAGATCTTGATTGCATTTGGCACTACACAACCTTCCGGACTGATTAGGTACAGTCATTCATTAAAGGAAAGCACAGAAGGGATGGGCACAGGGAATAAAAGAGCCTCATCTTACAGGAAAAATGACACAAAGGCACTTTGAAAACATGGCTGCAGAGAAAATTGCATTGATAACAACTCAAAGCCACAGGCCTGTCAGAGGTACAGTCTGAAACTGCGATTTACATGTAACACAAGCGACACAAATTAAATCCCTGTATTAAGAAAAAATCCAGGAAGAAGATAGAATGACGCAGAAGATTTATAAAGTGAAACCGAAACATTCAAATCTTGGCAACATGCCTGAATTTAAATGTGATTAAATACTGTGATCAATATACGACACGTGCTTGGGGTTTGAAGTGAGGGCCTATGGATGCATTTCTAAGTCACAAAATTTCAGTGAGAAACTAGGGACTAAATAAACTTCAGAAATTAAGGATACTTTTCTGGAAAGGTAGTGCTCCACGCTGGGCACCCAGACACAGAAGAGGCAACTCTACGTGTATTTCCCTCAGCTCCCCTGGAAGGCTGCTGGGGAACAACAGAGAACTTTGTTCTCCAGGCCTGTCAATAAGCACAGAGAAAGGCAGCTGATGTCCTCTTCTGCCTACATACATAGACTAATGTCTAAGGCAGTCTATATTCACAATAGAGGCAATTCTTTTACTTTTTACCCAATAAATACTCTTGCAGGTCGCAGAGCCAAAGAGGGGCCTCACGAACACTGCCACAGCTAGGACTTGGCAAGCTTGAGTGGGACTGGTGATATATGGGAGTACTTATTCAATGTGGTGAAGCCTAGTTTTCATCTGAGGTTTATGTTGTATCCATTACATTAAATGGCCTGCAAGGGAGAGCTAAGCAAGAAGGAAAGTTGCTACTTCCAAGTCAGCTGTTTGCAGTGGGAACTGCTACTACAGTTATTTCGACTTGGATCTCATCTCCCTGTGGCTCTTGATGAAGGTGTTAGCTGGTATGTATTGCACTGATGCCTTGCTCAGAAATTGTTTTGCTTTTTCTGATGAATTAAGTAAACAAATTCTCAGATAGTTCCATGTATTTTTGATTTTCAGTGGTCTCATTGATCAGGACCACATAGCAATTCAATGTGTGTCTTCTCTATGACAAAAAAAGCTGGGGTTTCTCAGTAAGGCCAGAAAACAAGATCTATTCACAGAGAGAGAAGGAGGGAGGGAAGGAAGAAGGCAGAGAAGAGTGCAGGTTGCCTCACCCAAGTAGCAACCTACCTCTTTCGGCAACTAAAGAATGACGGGGCCCTATATGGAGCTGTCATTTCAATCAACAAGAAGAAACATAAAGGCAGACCAAGACAAATGCTGGGTAATTCTGAAGTTTTCAAATACAGAGAGTTCAAAAGTATTTATGTTGCTCGTTACCTGTAACTAATGTAGCTTAGTGGGTACTGCTAGCAGCATAAGGTCTAAAGTTTAGTTCTGGCAAAGCTGTGGAGGTTTGTAAATAGTAAAGTGGGTAAAGAGCTTTTGTGAATCTATAAAGTCAACACAACCTCTTACTTAGGGGCCCTGAGGGGAGAAAAGAAACAAACAAACCAAAAACCACAACAATCCAGGTTTAAATGCAATGTAAGAGAAGCAAAAATGCAATGTAAGAGAAACAAACCAGGATAGGAGAATCCAGACAATGTCCTACCTGAGCTAAATACCAGAATGCTCCAATGACTGAGGGGATAAAGACATATATTTATCACATCTTAGTGTAAGAATCTAGTATGGTACAGGTAACTCACATAAGGATATTATCATTCAAGTTTGCAGACTGTAGTAGTTTGATCAACTTTGAAAATGGCAGCTTAAAATGACAACTCCACTTCTCTCCTAAAATACACAATGTTGAATTCCACCTTCTCAAACACCATGACCAGCTCAACAGAGACACTAACAACAGAAAAAGAGAAAAACATCAAAAGCACAAACACTTTACACTGCTCTTTCCTCTGTGATAACATTTTTAAATTTTCCTTCTTTCCCTGAATTTCCAGTATCTACATTACCCTTCTTAGTATGGTCTGAGTTTGGGATCCAGTTGCTGCTGTAAGAGAGATATAGATGGCAACACCTTTACTGTCAAGCAACCCACCATCTTAACAAACAAGAAGAGTCCAGGACTTGTAATATTGAACAAAAGGAATCAAAATCCACTGTGGCGAGAACACACTACTGCTAACAAATTTGAACAAGGAGTCGGAGAAGCATTTTCATGAAAAAATTGATTTTCCCTTGCCTTGCAATAGTTCTTCCAGATTATTCTGCAGTTCCTGTTCAGTCAATAAATCTGTGCAAGGAAAAACACATGTGCTTAGCACAGCCATTTTTGCCAGCAGGCACAAAACCAGCTTGGCACTTGCTGAATAGACCACCAACTGCAGCAGCACTTTACTAGACGGTAGTACACACAGTGCCAGCTGAGAAGAGACTGAAGAAAAAAGAAGTGATGCTGGCTAGAACAACCTTGACAGTCAGGTAGGACCATTTTCAAAATTTATGAGGTATAGGGCCACTCCACATACCCGTCCTACTGTGCAGAGCTTCTCTTCCTTGCCTGTTCATTGAAGAAGAGGTGCTAAAGCCAGATGTTTTCCCCTCTTTCAGTTGGAAGCATGAAAGTGGCCCTTTGAGGGGCAAAGTTTGTGGTTACAAGCAATTGTTTGCTTTGTTTCTTGTGCATTTAGACGTGCAGCAACACAAATGCTTGAGATCCATCCTAGAACTGTTCTTCTGGTTGAGCAGCATCAAGAGCAGACATTTCAGCTGAGATCAGCATCAGCTTGTCATTTGACAACCACTGACTCGGGAAGAGTCCAGTTAGGGCAGCTGTCATTCCTTGGCTGGTTGATCTGGGTGCACCCCCAAAAGAGAGCAGTCCACACATGTAAACCTGCCTCAGCTCGGATTCTTCACCAGCAGGTTTACAAGCTCTGGAGGTGTTTGTGATTCCAATCCAAATAAAGGATCCCAACATGTTCCTAATTCCTCAGTCTCCTCCTCTTGCACAATGTACATCTCCAACTGCATTTTTATGATACCAATTGAAAGACCACAAGACGAGAGAAGTACCTCAAAGTGCCCATTTTCCTCAAACAGGGGGTGGAAATGTACTGAATATTTACTGGACTGGAAAACCCATCACAGGGGAGGCTTTTCCAGAACAGCTAGGCTTAGCTCTTCTTGTCATTAACTCTTGTACAGGACAATGCCCCAGATTTTAACTGCAATAAGGGGAAAATAGGGCTTTTAAAAATTCATTCAAGAACACCAATATGTTTCATTATACCCTTTGTAGAGCAGATGGCAAGATGAGGATTTACCCTCTGGGCCTGCTTCAGGGAGCAAACGCAAATGATTTTCTCACTACAGATCTCAGATGATGTTGGTGTCATTATTTCGCTTGGGGATTTGGGTCAAAAAGCTTTACACTCAAATCTGTCTTTTATATAGTACAAGTGCACCCAGACTAGACCCTAACAGATAAGCAGTGGGGAGGCTGGTACGCAGCACAGAGCCCTCTCAGGCACTTCCAGGTCGCTGACTTACACTGGCACATTTACAGACTGAATCTTTCTAATCCAATTAAAATCTCATCTGAGCTGTCAATACAAATGTAGCCGGTTTTATTTTAGTGTCTCATAGAACATGCATTAATCTGGACCTGTGGACAAACCAGCCCTTCTGGGCAAATTCTGCATTCTGCTAGCCCTGTTTCTCTCCTAGGTTCTCCTACTCATAAAGCTCTTGCTGATCTCACATCACCTGCCTGCACAGGAACTCCTACGGACACGCATAGCCATCCTACCTGAATGCTTTATAAAAATGTGATATACTTCATTAACCTTCTGAAAAGTAGCACTTTCCACTCCCAGCTCACTTCTCATGCAATGATGAGTAGGGTACTATCATTAAATATAAGAACACAAATTTCATCCATTTTTATTTCAATGGCTTCATTTGTTTGAAATATATATGCCAGTTACAGGCTGTCAGCACACTTGAGAAGTTACAGCATAGACTAACTACTCACAAACTCCTGGGCCAAAATTTTTTGCAGATCATCATGTATACTTGTCATTACATTTTGCACCGAAAACATTATAAATCTTACCATTTAATAGACTTCCACAGGACAGCTGCAAGTTATTTTGCCACAAGCACATAGAAGAGAAATATTTGCCATAAAGCAAAAAGCTAAAAGCACCCTAATACCACCACAAACTCAAGTCCCTCGTAGAACCTGATACCCTCCTCAATAAGCAAAAGTCCAGCAGCAAATACAAACAGGTCTTTCACTAGGACCTGAAGGCGACAAGTTCAAGTTAGGGCAAGCCAAGATCAGGAGCAAAGCACCTCTGCTGGTGACATCTTCAGGAAGGCTAGACTGAATGCTTCAATGGCATCGGATAGGGGTGAACTTTCACACAGCTGTTAAAGCCTTGCATGTGAAAAACAATTCTTAAGCAGCATCAGAAATAAATAGTAGAGCAGATTACAGATTATGCTCTTACTCAGGGCAGATACCTATCACCACACACAATTCTCCAGTTAGTCAGCTGCATTTTCCAAGAGGAATTCAAGAAGCCTCACAGAGAAAGCAAACTGACTTAAATATAGACCCATACTTTGTGAACCACCCTTGTAAGAAGAGATTCCCCATCTGCCGGTTAGTCTGAAGCAAGGAGACGCCTTCTTCTGTTCATGCCCTATTCCTCCTGAAACAACTGCAAGTCCTACCATCTCCTTCCCACACCCTGCCACTGAACATTGTAAATGCTAAACATTTTCATAGCTCCTAGGGATGTCAGAAAGAGATCATAGAAAAGAAATTCATACCAATTTATTATGTACACAGAAAGCAGCTTTGACCAAAGAAATGCTTTGAGCTCAAATTACTAGATGGTGGGAGAGTATTCTGGCAAAGGCCTTTCTATGGCTGCACCCTGGGCATCTGATTTTTCTACATTCTTCCCTGGGCATCTGCTTTTCACCAGCATTTGAAATAGTCGCCTAGGCTAGGTGGGCAGATCATCGATCTGACAAACTATAGCTGTCCATATCTTTGATCTGACATACTATAGTTGTCCATATGTTCACCTCCACCTGCATACCCAAATTATACAGCTATTTTTATTGCTACGGCACTTTGAAGCCATGCTCATAAAAAAAAAATACTGGGCTGATGTTATGTAAGTGTAATATTGAAAGATTTTTGGCAAACTCCTCCATTCTGAGATCCAATATGCTCTGTGCTATTTCTCACTCAGTAGCACAACTCAGGCATTGGTTACAGGTACCTCACTGTACATAACCCCCAAGCTCAGAGTGATGATGAGACAGCTGATCAATTGCATCAAATGGTCATCATCTTTCTGATGGAGATTCCAAAACAGCACAGTCCTACGACCTCTGCAGTGGTTCACACAAATGCTGAACAAGAGGGCAAAGATAGCAAGGCTCTTTGATGCCAGGCGTGAATAGCAACTGACTGCTACCAGTAATCCACAACAACATTTACCATAGAAGCAAACAACA
This sequence comes from Anser brachyrhynchus, assembly GCF_964034855.1. NCBI lineage: Eukaryota > Metazoa > Chordata > Aves > Anseriformes > Anatidae > Anser > Anser brachyrhynchus. The sequence continues at coordinate 35,952,647 of NC_137696.1, forward strand.
AAGTTCATCTGAAATAACTGCTTCTTTTCATGTTTACATCTGCTGCTGCAATAGCACCAGTTCATGGATCAAAGGCAACTGGCCGATGAAACATAATGAGCATGGTCACCTGATTGTTATGCCTCATCAGCAGTATGTTGCCAATCAATAAAACAGTATAGTCCTTGTTGACTGTCAGGGATCCGTTCTCTAGAGAACTTACAAGGTTTCTTCTAATACACTCAATCCCACACCTGAAAAAGTCCTGTCAGAATAAATCACCGTATTTAAGCATTTTGTTATAATTTGTTATTTTTTTTTGCATAATTCATCCACCCGCTAAAACATAACAATCTGCCAGCAGAAACTTACCACAAGTTCAGAGAACCTGGCATTGAGCTCCTCTGCTGGTGGTATTGGGACAGAAAACTCGAGGAACTGGAGGGGGTTGTTGTCCTTGAGATTGATTTCAGGGAGGTCACTACCTCCAAAACAACAAAGAAACCCCAACGCATGACGATTCCTCTTCCGGGGGGCCATGATCATCGTGTATGATGCTATCTTCTGATCATGTTCTGCAGGGAAAAAAAAAAAAAGAGGGGAAAAAAGATGAGCAAGACTCCACCGGATCTGTACAGCTCTCTGCAATTACAACGGTCATCGTTGGTGTAATAGCTGGGATAGAAGGATTTGAGATACAAAAGAGCACAATAAACATTCAAGCTAGACAAGGTAGTTAGCTTTAATATAGAATTACAGAATCGCAGAATCACTTAGGTTAGAAAAGACCTCCAAAATCATCAAGTCCAACCATTAACATGTTCTTGAATGGCAATGTAGAATTGCTTCTCCCAAAGTTTCTCAAAAGGTTTTACTAACTCAGCATGTGATCTTCCAGCAGACATATTTATCAGTAAAGCTCACCAGCCAAGGTTGAATGCTATCGTTGGATGCCAGTTTTGGAGTTTTGCTCACTGCTACAGTAAAGGAACTAAAGTATGTACTGGAGTATTTACCCAGAAGGACTGGGAGAATCCTCCAAAGACATGCCATTTGATCAAAATAAAACAACAACACCAAAAAACATCAACTATGAAACAACAAAACAGAAGTCATTTTTTCACCACTCTGGAGGCAGACTGGCAAACATTCACTTATCCCTTTATGGCCAGGACTATTGCAGTAGGACCATTTTGTCTATCACGTTTTCAAACACACGTAACCAGTTTGGGCTGCTTTATGTATCCAGGGGAGAAATTGCACAGTGCTAATGCATGCTTTCAGATTTACATTTGAGCTGCCAGATCCAATCTTGACAGGACCCAGGCTTGAGGGGCTTTGGTATCAGGAGCGTAAAGGGAGGCAAAAGGAGGCCTGAAGTTGGATTTGGAAAGTGACTGATTTCACCACACAACACCGTTTGTGAACAGCCCATCCAAACAGGAAGCCTCCTGCCAGCAGTTTGAAAGGAGGGATCTGTGCAATCCACAGAGAGCCGCATATTTTGCCCTTTTAAGGGACTTGTTGTTTGACAGCTCAGGGGCTTATTTGTGTTATATTTTTTAAGGACTTCACTTTTTCACTTAATCTGCAGAATAAGCCATATCCTTAGAGAGTAAATAATTAAAGCCTGTTGCGAAGCCCGGCTCCTTGGGCACAAGGCGGAGGAGCAGCGAGGGAGGTGGCAGGTGAACGGAGCCGCAGGATGCTGGATGCTGTAACTGCAGCAACACAGCTGAGCTTTGTCATCGGAGCAGCTGCTGCCCTAACCTGCCCCACAATGCTTTGGCCTGTTTGCTTGCCAGAACAAGGCTGCTTTGAGCTCTCAGAGAGACTAAGTGGCTGTGCTAGGAAAAGCACCTTTAGGTCAGCAGTTGCATAGCGGGACTTAACATACTGCATTCAGCCAGAAGCTCTCCAGGGAAACTTTGTGTAGAAATCTGAGCACACTTGCTTAAGAATAAAAAAAGAAAACAAACAAGCAAACAAAAAAATAACCCCAAACCCCCAGCCTCGATGCACTATGCACTTGGCAAGAACCAGAAGGTTTCTTTGTGCTGGAACTAACTTACCTAGCACCTCCTTTTACACTCTGGGGGACACCAACTCTCATGCAGCCTGAGCTGGTATCAGGCCCTGTGCATGCCTGTTTTCCTTTGCTCTCCATGCCAGGTTTGCAATGGGTGCTATGTCTCGGCAGGACCCAACAGAGCAGTGTGACGTCAGCTTCACCAGCACATTGATAAAATCATTAGATTCTCACTAAGAGAGGCCAAAGGTCAGCTTAACCCCGGAACCTGGCCTCTGACACTGATCTCACAAAAAGCAAAACGTCCTTAGTTCTAGCACAATGATGTACACAACTTAATTTCCTCTCAGTGGGGTAGATTAAAAGCCTGAGTTCTTAGAAGATTTCACGAGAGAATTTCAGAAGAAGTTGATCTTGTTCACTGCAGATCATCTCCTCAGGGACTTCTCTGAGTGCAATGTCCTTTATGGTAGCCTGGCCATGGATGAGGCCAGAACCCATTATTTTGACATACCATTAGTTTGGAAGGAACTCATACCAATGAGTCAAGCCTGATTTACATCCAGTATAACTACATTTCCATCAATTTTGTTGCAACTAAATTCTGATCTACTGTTGATATACTTCCTCACCAACCACCAAAGGACCAGGATCCTCTGGGAGCATGAAGAGTGAATCCTCCTTGGAAAAAATGGCTTAAACACCGAAGCAATAGGACCATAATAGCTTTCTTTATGAGCTCAGGTCAAGATTTTGGTAAGCACCCCTCCAAAAGAGGCACCTTACCAGTAAATAAGTACTACAGAGAAGGCCATGAAGGTCAGCATTTTCTGTGGGTTAAGTACTGCCTTGGTCAGGGCACCACAGGATGCCTTGAACTGATGTTTTATCATTGAGCTTTCATCTTAAGCAGGCTCACCAGAGATGAGCAGTCATTCTGTAGGCCTTCTTCATCCATAATACTGAAAAATACACGGGCTTGTTCCTGCAATGCTTTTATGAAATTGGTACCTGTTCCTTAGGATCCATACTTAAGACACTCAACAAAGCTACTCAACTTTGCTTACTTTGCAAAAGCACGCAGAGCTCACATAAGGAGAAGCCTTGTAGTGCATCGCTTTCATAGAACATCATTCCACTGCACAACCCATACTCTGGCATTTTCCAGGTCCATCTCTAAGAGGCATGCAGGAAATTAATACTGACACGGAGGGGTTACATGGCCCTTCTGTATTGCTACAACACTATAATTCTAGAGAGGTGAGGTATCTAGATGGATTTAAAATAAAAAATAAAAAAAGAGAGAGAGAGACAGAGAGAGGGAGAGAACTGCTAGAAAGGAATCCAGCATAGGTAATTTAGAATTGAATCACTGACTGAATAAATTAATATATATTTCTAGGTGGGAGCACTGTCTTTCTAAAGATTAAGGCTGCAAACCACAGGATGCAGAGAAGCATTTACTTAAGTAACTGGTTATGCTATTCAATATTAAGAAATGTTTCCTATATTTACTGTTTATCCTATTTAAGAACCAATTACATCTCCTTGTTTTTTGTTTGTGAGTATAGTTTTGAACAAAATAAACATTTTCCAATACCCTCCAAGTCATTATTTTTTATCTTCTTTTCTTTCTCTTTGTCTTTTCTTTTTCAAGAATCAAATCTGGGGGGGGAGGGGAAACAAAAAAAAAACAGTGTTTCCAAGGGAAAAAGGGAAAAAGAAGCAAGAACGGAAAAAGAAGGATGAAGCAAACATCTGTCATTTTTCAGAATGGTAACCAATAACAAAGCTCTCATAAAAATTCTTTTAAAAGTTCACAAAAATAACAGAAGTTTTATATTTTTATTTTCCTAAAGAAAGATCTGTTACCTTTCAACTTCTTACAAGCAAGGCAACTGTAGAAATGAAACAAACGTGCAATTATCCATTTCTAAACACCTCCTGTGAGAATCAATGGGAAATCTTTCTCTGGAGGGAATCCCACTATTCAACATAACTCCCTTCCCAAGCTCTTCTCAGTTGCATTATCTTGCCCTTTTGCACAACCCGAAGAACTTGCTGTCATTTCAACAGCTAACCGCACATCCTCGCCTCGTAGCGAGCCCCCTCGTGCTTCCCAGCCCCATCTGTGGTTCGACTCAGGTCAGGAGTCACAGTCTGGAACTTTGCCCAAGGTCTAATTATAACAACGTCCTCTTCCCCTGACAGAGCGTACGTGTTCATTTCTAAACCATTTGGCCCAGTGACCAAACATAATTAAGCTAATGCATTTTTTTTTAAGTCTTATCAGAAGTTTTAGCCACATGGGATGGGATCCCTGCTGACTGCACACAAGGCTCCTCTTTCAATTGCAGATTCCTAATTGTTTCTCCAGTCTCACTCATTTCTTCATTCTCTCTCAGAAATTACATTTTTCATGCAAAAATATCCTAACCGGGCAGTGTTTCACAAAGAGCAAGACACCTGAAAATGCTGTGCCGGCAGCAATGCTGTGTAAGAGAGCTCAGCATCATAGTTTTTACCTCACTGCCCTGTCCTTCACAATAGCAAACAGCCAGGGCATAATGATAACCAAAACGGAGAAACTGACTTTCGTACCCACTATCTTTTGGAAAACAGAAGAGGGAGAACTCTGTGGTTTGACTAAACTCACACACAGCTCTGAGAAAACAGTTTGCAACATAAGGAAGCGTTAATGGAAACCACTGATGCACTCTCTTCCAGAGCTGAATCCCTACTGATCATCACCAGATGCAAAATTTCAGTGGGTGCAGCCTAGGCTCTCATCTACGTAGGAAGAATGGGACAGCATGATGCAGAATCACTAGCTCCACTAGTTTATTCTAACAGGTGAGGAAACAAAGCGAGCCATTTCCATTTCCCTGGTAGATCTCTATTTCTACAGCAGGATGGAATGTATAAATTTGATGCAATGCTGCAAAAGTAGAAAGAAACCTGAATCTGGACTGACTTGGAGCAGAAACCAATACCACCACCCCAAATCCAAGTTACATTTCTACATTATTCAACTATTTAATAAGCCATCAGAACTTTGTGGTATTATAATAGCTACCTTCATCTTCACTTACTGGATTGTGAAACCAAGAAAATAAGCACCATGCTGAAAATCATCAAAATGTACATAACTGGGTAAAGTGAAACAGTTCCGTTCTCCTAATCCTATACTCAGTTCCCTGGACCACATTGCTTCTCCAGTACACAGATGGTGTAACTATGGGCTTCATGATGTGTTCCAATTACCATGCACATGTTCCACACATCACATGTAACATGACAGATGTCGTGTGTAATATGAGGCATTTGCAGCATGGGGGATGACGAAGGGAGAGAGTGTGCAAGCAATCCATTTGTTCCATCTGCAGTTAACTTAGCTCCTTTGATTTGTTTTTGCCAGCACAGTTAGGAGTCCTGGCCTCTAGGGCGCAAAACAGCAGCAAAATAACCAACTACATAAAACCCACTAAGTCAAAGTCTTTCTTTCAGGAAGGAGGGCAATCCTTCCTGAGGAGCACACCTGCCTACTGTGTCAAACAGGAAGGCACCAGACCCGAGCAAACAGATCAATGGATCACAGGAAGGAAAACCCTGGAAAGCACAAGAGGCCTTGTGCAGCCACAGCCACGTACGTAGGCCTTGTGGGCCACAGCCCATGCTCAATGGCCCCTTCAGATGGGAGAGCTTGGCTTGCCACACACTGCACATTTTGAGGCCAGCTCATGGGTGTCCTGACAAACACCACATCAAAATGAGGGGACAGATCTCAAGGTGGAGTAAGGACCTTGCGAGCCAGCCCTGGCACTCTACTCCACTCAGTCTCAGCCACCTGCCGGGCTGCTTCATGGCACAAGCTCCCAGGCTGTCTCTCACTATTTTTCTGGCCCCATCAAAACTGACATAACTCAGAATTCCAAAATATCCCACACACCTACAGCTTGTCTCCTGCTATATACATAGCATTAAATATTATAAATACTAATCGAAATGTAATTTTCAGTATTATTTTTTTTTCTAGGAAATATGGCCTGGGATGAGAGAAAACGCAAGCAGTATTTGAAGACTGTCAGGTGTAACTATATCCAGAAACCTACTTAGTGCAATATGTCTGCCAAAAATCTGTTTATTTTTAATTCTCTAATGAAGCTCGGGATGCGCTGGATGACTAATGACTACTAATATTAGTCTGTTAATGCCCACAAATCCAATAGTGTTTTACCTTTCACCTGACACCAGCTGACCAACACAAAAAAGCTATAAAGAACCCTCTTTCTCTTCTCAAAGGCTAATTTGCACCTCTTTCACTGTGTTCATTTGGGAATGGCCAAAGAACAAAACAAAACAAGCAAACAAAATACCACAGAAATGCCAGCACATTCATGTCCCTCCCAATCCAATGATTTACCTTTATAGAAAACCAATTTCAAAAGAACAGTGAAATCAAGATTCAAAACCCAAATCAAAGAAAGCAATGAAATAGTTAGTCAACATCACAAATCCTCCTAGTGTTTATTTGTTGTCCTTACACATTTTTTTCCACCTTTTAATCAAGTACAGATCAGTAATTCCCTACATCTGTCTGAGATGACTGACCAACCCATTCCTTCTCTTACCTGCCGAGAAGTTACTTTATTTTCACAAATTTACTAGTTTATTATAACTCTGACTCCACCCAATTTGAAGGGTCAAAACTAATCTGTCCTCTTAGACACCAAAGGCAAAAATCCTGTATATTGTTTAGATGCAAGTATATCTGCAACATTTGTGAATGGCGATGTGACCATTGCAGATTAAACTGCAGACAAAACTAAAATGAACAACCTAAGTGTTTATCCAATATGCATATATCCTTCATCACCATAGTGTCTAAGCATACAGAATATTTGGCCAAGAGGGGAGGCAGAGATGTCTGACTAAACAGCAAGTTTGGAGGCTGAAATACATTTTCCTTAGTGCTTATTGTACCGTAGGTTCCCATCCTAATTCATCAATTCTGTGCACAGGCAAGCTTGCCAGCACCTCACTCTCAACAGGCCCAACCCTTCTGCTGTTTTTAGGTGGTGAATCCAATGGGATTGCATACCCCTAGACACAAGGAACCTTTCTGTTTGAATACAGTATTCTAAAGCCCACTGTCTTTCTTTCCTTGCCCCCTCTCTGTCACTACTTCCAAGTCTTTTAGAAGTGCAGCACTACAGTTTCAGTAACATCTGCAGATACTGAAGATACACTTCCTTCTAAGAAAGTCTGTACTGTTACCTACTTTTCCTAATTTTCCTTTCTCAGCAGAAACCACATTTTTTTCTGTTTGTATATATCATTAAATATTGCCCCATTGCCTTCTATGGGGGGAAAAAAAAAGAAAAAAAAAAGTGGCAAAAGAATAAAAGTGGCCAAAAAATGAGGTGGAAAAAAAAAAAGAAAAAAAAAAAAGCTTCTCCGTCGGCCAAGGAAGAACAACACTTTTCAGTTCTAACCTTAGTTCTTCCACTCTTTTCTACCAGCTTAGTTTTTGTTCTCTACTTTTTTCCACACCATTCCAATATCCTCGCTTTCTTTCATGACAACTCTTAGATGGCTTCTAGTACCCATTTCATGCACCTCAAACTGCAAAGACCTCTCTTTTTTAAAGCAAGTATTAAAGAAAAAGAAAAAAAAAAAAGAGAGAGAGACAGCCACTGCATGACACATGCTGTAAAGACTGCACTACATTGTGTATGTTTTATGTTTGCTGAATTATACTCTGTTGCCCTAGCCAAGGCACAGGGGTTGTAGCTTCTTCAAGGTAGGATCTTACTTACATACTTAACTCAAATCAGTTATTGTATAGTGCCAAGTAGATTTATGGTACTCTACAAACAACAATAAAAACAGTTGGTTTGCAGAAAGTAATCACCCAACTGGAATCTGTTCAGGACACCATGGTTCACACCCCAGTAGTGACACAGCTGTAGGGACAGCATGTAGCAGTGTCTGCAAATCCAGTGTGAATAAATTTATGTTTTATGAAATAAAGGAATTTATGTGATGGTTTCCCCTGCCACAGCATTAACTTCACTAGATGGGTTGGTTTGTATGTCATTGTTCTTCTCCAAATCACTGTGATTGTAAGAGCCTGTGGGAAATAAACTACATAAAAGCAAACATGGGAAAAGAATCCCACAAACCCCACAGATGTCACCCCTGGATGCAATCATAACCAAGAAGACCATCCAGCAGGAAGAATTTGCAAACGTACTCTGCAATACCCAGATTTTATTCTTGAAAACAATCACGTGATAAAAATGTTGGTTTTAGGACTTCCCAGGAATATACTGTAATCTTAGGGCCATGAAATTCAGGACAGGACTGTGATCCAAGCTTCATTTATACTACCCAACTGAGCTGGCCTGAACTGCCTCTTCTGCAAGCTGTGGATCTAGACAGCATAGCCTGGGTTAGACTCTCCAACTTTCTTTTCTCTCCATTGGTGTTCAGTATGACAATGATGCAATTTCACAGGAGAAACAAGGGACCAGCGCATTGGAAGCTGCAGCAAGGTGAACCCTTTATCTGATATAATAAATTCACAGACTGAAAATGAAATATATCATGACGACATCTGTCAAGCAGACATACACGCTGATTGCCAGAACCAGCACATGGCTCCTACAGTTCCAACGCAGAAGACTTATTTCCTCTACAGTAAGACGAAACACAAGGCCTTTTACAGGTCTTACAATATCAAATGTCTTTAATGCCATCGGTCTGAAACTGGCCCTAATTAGTAATAGCTATCAGTTCTGTCCATAAGACCAGCTCCAGAGAAAGGATATCGACACTCCAGAGCCAAGTTTTTGGTCACCTCAGGAAAGAAGCCAAGGACAGAGTGATCTGGAGAACAAACTGTCGCACTCGTCCCTCTATGCCAAAAGACCAGGAATACTGGTAGGGTAGATTAGTACAATAACTTGGTCTAAGGACTTGACATCTTGCAGTATGTCTATTGGGAAGAGTGGGATTTAGTCACAAGGATTATCGGTTCAGAGTTTCCCAGTAGCATTATGTACCCCCACCTTCAGAAGAATGAATGAACAAAATCCCATTACTAAGAGCATCCCTGTCTTGTTTGAGTCATTGTAATTTTTCCATTCTGTCATTGCCCGACTATTTCCAGACATGATGTAACTACTTTGCCAGGGGATTTGGGAGTCAAAATGTTGCTGTTGTTGTCATCGTTATCCTGGGTGCCTAAATTTTCCAGACAAAATAAGCAGCTGAGGGCATTAGAGTGCCTCTGCTGAGAGAGAAATAATCTGTAAGAGCTGCCAGTGTGCTCCAAGAAAAACAAACAAATGGTAAAGGTCCAATTACATCTTCCCAAACTTCAGGTCATTTCCATGTAAAATGTTGTTTTCTTTTTCAGACAATTAGCAGAAGAATGTTTCATCCCTGGTCCGATGTCATCACAGAGTACAAAAATTGATTTCCATTCTAACATTGGGTTCAGGGCCAGTACAGGACATCAAAGCTTGACTTGACTGGAAATATACCTTGATTATGACCACGGACAGCCAGCCACAGATGTAGGTGTACAGGCATAATCTTCCCTATTGATGGGCAAATCAATTATGTGCGCTGGTGAATTTTTCCTCAAGTTTTGTCATTGGAAAGAGCAAGTTGGTCTTTATAGTAAACGGGTATAACTGGGGAGAAATCCAACAGAGACAACGTGAACTTTTCCACTTTTTTGGGGGTGGTACAGATCTCTTTAAAACTTCCGTTTAGCAATGCCACCTGGGAAAGCCACTTTCCAGATCTGCTGCTTTCCTATTTAGCGCAACAGCCAAAGTAGAGTGTATTTCTGATTGTCACTGCAAACATGTAAATAATGGTGGTGGTTTTCAGTTCAGTTCCATATACTGAAAAGCAGCTGATTGCGATGATAGCTAAAAGGTTTCTTCAGTGATCCAGTAAATGGAAAAGACAGTCAGTTAGATGCAGCACAAAGGGAACAGGTCTTGAGATTTTAATGCTCTCTCCATCTTAGGGATGGTTTCTCTAGGTCAAGGCAGAGACAGGGTCAAAGTGTCACTGATTTTATATACCTGTTTTTTAAGCTACTCAGATTCCATGGTTGTCAATTTGGCACCAACAATAAATTCACTCCAGAAAATGAAATTAAGAAAAGGTCACATACAGTATTTTATTCCAGCATTTTTATTTTTGTTCAACATTCTGACAAGGGATAATGTGGGTTCATTGCCCTGAAACCTCAACATTACGCAAGTAGGTTTGGACTCCAAGCCAGCAGCTTGGTGAAATTGTTGAACTTTTAACCTAACGTGTCTTCGTGAAGAATGGATATTTGGAAAGAGCTCTGCTCAAGGATTTGGGTTGTTTTCTGTGTGTATTTTTAAGTGGTATCCAGATAAAATATATTTTCTGGCTGCTGTAATATTTATAGGAGGAGACTGTACACCAACACTGAAAGCTGGTTTCAGAGCTGTGACCTGCTGCTTTAGGTTTCAGGGCTGGTGTTTTATGACATTAGGGTGAACAAGTCCTCATCTATGTCTAGATCAAATTCCATAGAGATAATGCTTTGAATCACACAGGTAGTGATTATGAGGGTCTGAAAAAGAAACTGCTACCAAAAACCAGCCACCTTCCTTGAATAATCAGTGAGCTCTTTTTGCCAGCAGCAGCATGTTGCAAAGAGTGTGGTAAAAGGAAGGATGGAGGAGAATGGGGGGAACCCCCCTAAAATACCCAATGTGAGGATCTTCTCTATAGCGGTACATATCCACAGACAACATGGTATAGAGCATATGGCACACAAGAACGTGGTACCCGTGCACTACCAACTCTATTTTACTGCTTTCTCCAGGTTGCGAATTGTTAGTTCTGGTCTCCTACATTCTCGTGGCAAGAGGCCACGTCCACCTCAAGGCCCTTTCCTGTCCACGATTAAGAAAAGTTTAAGTAGTGAAGTATAACTAGGGAAGATTTCCTAGAACTGTAACTGACCAACACCCTGTTCTTCCCCAAGGAGAAGTCATTTGCCTAATGACTGCAGAGAAGCTGCATACAGCGGATGTTTGGGTATTGTCCCTGGACCTCTAAGTACCTGCAGCAAGCCCATAACCTGCTCAAAGACACAGCAAGTTCTTTCAACTTCTGAACCAAAGCTCTTGCATCTTATTGACAAAAATTTGAGTACAGTCCACAGAAAACCAGACTGCACTATAAAATTCCCTTAACTCCCCAGCACAGCTGAACACTAGAGGAAAAAAAAAAAAAAAAAAGGGAAGAAATAAAACACCCTGCTTCTCAACAGCCACTTGATCTGGGTACACAGTCCTTTGACATGATTTGAAAAGAAGGCTCATTGTATACAAATGGGACAGAACTCTACCCTCTCTTAGGGAAGGAACATCATCTTTATCCCCTGAGGGCTGCAAACATTATTATTATGTGTGGTTATGCATGACTTTGCAGAACATGTACCAGTATCACTGCTTGTTATCTCTAGTTTTGTACAGCACTGAATTATTTGATAGATTGCACAGGATTTGATCCAAATCATTACCTGATACATTTTGTTTTGTCTGATACTTTGGAGGCATATTTAAAAGTCACTTAAATCAGTATTTATTACATATATATTACATCTTAAATTTGGGGATGGTATACATACAACTAAAGACAGCAAACAGTCAAACATTGCTTCTTAAAACTTATTGAGGTCTTGGCTCTTCTGCCCTGACTGTGCAGGGACATTTATAAACTAAATACATATTATGCAAGATTATTTCTCACTGCAAGAAAAAATTGAAATTACAGTTTCTCCAATTTCTTCTTGCTGTCGAGAAGACACAGGCAACCAGCACCAAAACCTTTCCAGTAACACGAAGTTGTATCAGCATTTGATTCTCCCCCTGCACAGAAAGCCCTCTGAACAAGGAAGCACTCCTGACTTTTCACATGGCACTTTGTACCTACCTTCCAGCATAATCAGTGGAACTGCAAGGTGTCAGAAGCTCTGAAAAAAAAAAATTGAGACCAACTACATATGCAGACTGGGTAGCAAATTCAAGCAGAAATACCTTATATACAGCTGAAAAATCTGCATGCAGGCTGCCAGGCTATCACTAAATTTTAACTGTTGGCTAATGGACCAGCAAATATGATATGAAAAGGGCATTATCTAACATTACTGAATTCCTTTGTTTGAATTTATATTTTTCCTTAGCTACGCATAATACAAGCAGAGGGTACAAATACACTACAGTGGTGCCTGGCGATGCTTAAAACAGAGGAAATTGTAGATGGAAGGAGCTCCGTCTCTGAAAAGAAGATAAACCAGCAGATGTGTAATGCAAACACTGAACCCACACCACTGAGACACTCTTCAGGGCGACCTCTTCCCCAGTGCTTGTTCTGCGCGTACCCTATCATCAGTCAAATGGAGCCTGTAAGAAGCGTGGCTACTGCCCAGGAAATGTTCTTAGTGCTGGGTTTACACTGTTATCAGCTATTAATCACAAAAGCTCCACTGGGATAACCCCAGAACTAAACAACTCAAACTGAGCAATGCAAGTCTAGAGAGGGGCGTCGGTGTGGATAGTAGTTTAAAGGAACGTTCTTTTGTTTCCAAGAAAAAAAAAAGTTCTTTAGACAGGCAAGAGACTCCACGAGGTCTTAGAATATCCTGTTCATGCTGAGATTTCAAACACACACAAAGATTTTCTACATTTTTAAGAGGTCATGCACGATAAGGAAACAATTCATCTCCAATGGGGCCTACTAATAGCAGCACTAACTCTTCTTAATCCCCAAAGCACATTTCATATCCATATCAATATTGCAGGATAGGTTTCCAGCTTTTACTGGAATGTTCCTACAGTAAGAGTTTCCCCCCATGGGAATTGCAATAGTACAACTACATGGGCAAGAGATCTCAACCATCAAGTGCCAGCATGATAACCACCAGGTCACCTGCAAGGAACTGATTTTCAGAGCAGTTAGGAAAAGAGTCTGTGGAAAAGAGGTTGGAAAATATAACATTGCCCAAGGGAAACAACAATAATAAGCTTTAGTACTGGGACTGGATACACCTGGAGAAGCAGTTTTGACACTTTTTTAATAGAGAGGAACCGACACTGACAACATCTTGGAAATGAGATGTCTCTACCCTCTAACTGACCACTCTGGACCAAAGAAAGCGTTCTGAAAGCAAGAAGGAGTATCTCTCAGGACCAAAGTTTGAGCTTGAGTTAGTAAAGAAATGAACAGAGAATCTGCTTATCACAGGAAATGGAGCAAAGGGCAAGATGAAAGGTTTTTTTTTTTTGTTTGTTTGTTTTCTGGCTAGAATGCTCCCATAATGTGTGAGCACTACAGCTAGTCGTGTGCTGTTGGGGACACAAATGTTGGTGTGGAGGTAAAATCAGTAATCAACCAGCCAATAGTTTAGTCAAGAAAATGTACTCATGCCTTTGTATTCAATTCTTCAAATATTTAGGCCGAGGTGACACCTGAGGAAATCTCTTATCAGTTACAAATTGTCTTACACTCTGTAAATGGAATGACTTAAGATCTTGGTTAGGGAATCCCAGAAAACATTTCTGTAGATAAAACTAGGAGGAAAGATAAAAGGAAAGAAGAGAGAAGCATTTCATACTTCTCTACAGGAAGATATCAGAAGGGATAGTCAAAATTTTGTTCACCTTATCCCTTGATAATTTCAGTAATTTCAGGGTGCATGTATTATTGGAATTAAGTTATAGAGGTTCTGCAAGAGCCTTTCATTCCTTAGATGAGTAAACAACATACATTTCTTATATAATTTCCACTCTGAGGCTATAACAGACTCCTATTAATGCTGATGGAAACACATAACTCGTAAAACAAGACACCAGCTCTTCCAAAGAGAACTTGGACTCAGTTCATTACTGGTGAAATGTCCTTCAGTGGACTTGTGCCAGGTAGGCACCTGAGACTATTTTTCTCAGAAAATGAAATATTTCATTTTCTGCAAAGGTCTTCTGGAGCTGATTTTAGCAACATCAAAGTAGAGCACCCAAATCATCATTTCCTGACTCCTGGGGAATGTATTCCAAGTCATGTGCATACTTCAGTAGGGGCTGGTATGAATGCCTATTTTTTAACTGCATTCACCCATGCAATTTCTATGATTAAAAAGGAAAAGGAAATCTGACTATGCTAGGAGCAGTGTTGACAGAGAAACTTCTTTCTTTTAATAGCTGAGATTTAAAAGAAACAGTTAGGTTGGAGATAAAACACCTTTTCATTTGGGCTATAAAGCTGTTCTCCTCACTCTACTTCAAGAAGTGAGCAACATAGTGACGCCGAAATCTAAATCTAAATTTGAGGTGGTACACTGGAGCAAGAAAGCGTTCATGTACATGGTTAGTGTTGCACAGACCTCTTGTCCAGCTGGATGTACTCCAAAAAGGTTTAGTTTCCAACCTTAATCATAAAAGTCCCTGACCACAGACAAAGCAATATATGCCATGGTGTCAGTATTAGGTTTATGCTTCAGCTACCCTTCCACCCTTCCCCTTAAGCCATCCTTGCCCAGGAATACTCTCTCATGTTGCTTACAAAACCTCAATCAAATTGCCTCAAATCATAAAGAGAGGGAAGAGTCATTGCAAGCAGAAGCTGCTCTCATACTGCACAGAAAGTCAAAGCTTCCCTTTCTCTCTGGACCCTGAGGGGAGCCTCTGCACCTTTACCAGCCACCGTCTGGATGTTCAGTGCTGTACCGCAGTAATACATCATGGACTGCATTGCAATAACCTTCAGCCCTCTCCATCCTGTGCCCCTATCTTCACCACCAGCAAAGACCTAGGTGCAGTTTTCTCACTGTTCTCCTTCACCCAGATATTTTCAATGTGTCACAGTGCAGCAGCAGAAAAGCAGCACTCACACTGGAGAGGATACAAAAAAGGGAAAGTGACCTCAGATTCAGACCTTTTCCCATTGACTGAAGAACTTGTGGAGTTATGCCAAAATGTTATGAATGTGTCTTAGCTGGTTTTAAATGAATATTTTGTCTTCACTTCTTACTTCAATTTGCAGATTTTCTTCACCTGCTATATCCTTGAAGCTCATTAAACAAAATGACTCTCGCCTGCCTACCACTTCTCAGACTACCCCATGGAAACAAACTCATCTGAGGAGCTGCTCAACAACCACATGAGCTGTTCAGTATCAGCCATCCATGAATAACTTTGATGCATTCAGAACCCAAGGTGCTGTCAGACAGCTGATCAATAATAGAACAGTGTCCTCCTGTTCTGCTGGTCAGTTAAGCTCCCACAAATAACTTGTGAATAAACACATTAAAAATAGATAACAAATTTGGCTGATGGAACATATACTTGAAGCTCAGCTACTAAAATGAGAGTCAAAACTGTAAGCTTCTTTCACTGCTTTGGTCACATATCCTTTGCTTTCAGTGCAAGGTGTTTGCACACAGTAAATATTTGTAGGCTAACAAAAATAAATAAGCACCCCACCACCATCACCCAAATCATTTCTAAAAGGAATTACTTTGGTAAGGAGATTTAAAGATAGAGGGCCTAAAAGAAAGCTTTAATATGGTCCTGATATGTATCGTTCCCTGTTCTCATTCCCACCATTAGACTGACCCAAAAGCCCATGATGTTTTGATAAACACACCAAAAGTAGCCGAGGACGTAAGTATGAAAACATGCACAGTGAGTTTATTTTATGCCACTTTGTTTAATGGCTCTCCTCCAGCATTTTGGATGCGCAACCTCACTAGGGTCACAGTGCTAAAATTTTCCTTAAACAAGTCCCACCCAAATGTTCAGGCCTCTTCTTCACCCTCTATACCACCTGCTTTCCAACAGTCCTGAGAAAAACAAAACTTACCCTGGGCAGAAAAGAATAATGTTGCGTATCAGTACGAACAGATGTACAGTAATGTACAGTCCACTCCAGGCTTGGCCTGTGCTGTGCCATGTGTTTCTCCATCAATACGGTTTTCCCAAGCAGAATGAGGGGAAGGGATCTGTACAAAGCTGAAAGGCCAACTGCATTGGCTTATCGTATTCAGAAGTTGTTGGGGATGAAACCTGGGAGCTTTGAAACAAACGCAGCAGAATAGCTGGAGTACCTTGCTCCCCTCAAAACCTTAGTGAGATGAGACAACAGCCAGGGTTCCCTCAAGTATTACAACCCACGATAGCTTTATACACACAAAGAGCCTCACCTCCAAAGGCTCTGATGCCCCATCTTATGCTCCAATACATTCTCTTCCATTGCTAGGCCATTAGACTCCCAAACCACACATGCCCAAGTAGTACAAGTTGTATTCTGTTCCTATCTGAAAGGTAGAAACAGTTACAAGTCTACATTATTTTACCAGACAATAGAGGTTAATCTATATGAAACAGACAGAAGAAAAAGAATGGCTAGAGGGAAGACAAAAATGAACACACTGCCTGCAGCCTCACTGAAAAAAAAAATATATATATATATATATTTCTCAGGCAACAACGCTTCTTTCACATTCTTATAAAGAGAATTTCCTTTCTTTGTAAACATTGCAGTGTAAAACTAAAAACAAATAAAAACAAACAAACAAAAAACAATCCCTAGATTAACAAAAAAGAGCTGAAAGGTTTTCTTTAAGAAGCAGACCAAACAATTCTTGGAGCAGCTGGAGATGGGGTGAGCCATTGAGACATGACACACCTTTCATTCAGAAGTTGATAAACAAGTTCTGAGCAACTGGTAGAGGAAGAGAAAAGAGAAAAGGAAAGTGTGAAATGACAAACTACCACCTTAAGAACAAGAAAAGCATGGGTTTGGTCTGAAAGGGGGATTAAAAACTGCATTTAGAGGCAAGGTGTGCTACCAAGGATCTTTTTCAGGTATGGCCCAACTTCCCGACCCCAGACGGGACATGACAGAAACATTCATATGGTCAAGATGCCCTCTACATACCCTAAGGAGTTGAGGAAAGGGAAAGTGTCAAGACGTGGTTCACAAACTGAGTGTGAAAAGAAATCCTCATAACTTCAGCTGCTGCTTTCAAGGTGAGGCTGGGACAGGCAGGTAGCTGGGTTTTAATGCTGCAATATTGGTAACAGCAGCCCAGAATAGTTTGAAGAGTCCTCTCAAGGCTGTCTAGTCCAACCCCACTGTCAGGGTCAGCTAGAGCAAGTTGCCCAGGATGGTGTCAGCTTGGGTTTTGAGTGTTTGCAAGGATGGGGGCCCCACAAACTGCCAACCTGTGCCAGTGTTCAGCCACACTCACAGTACAAAATACCAATAAAAGCAACCTTAAAGAAAAGCTCTTGACTGGTAGCACTTATGACTGTTTGCAGTTCTAGTACCATCCACAGCATAGACACCATCCCTGCATTAACACCAGCAGAGATGGTGACAAGTACAAAGGACACGTATGTCTGCTGGTTCCCATACCAGGTAAGATGGGGCTGTTCCTAATGCACTGGCTTGCTCCAAGACATTCCCTAGACAGCTAGTCTACAGCCTCATTACTTCACTGCTTGGGAATAAGTTTTTGCTCCTGGAGACTATCCAAATTGAGAAACTTGAGTCTGGATTTTAATTCTTCAGAAGTTTAGGGCTTTGCAGAATTGTTCCCTTTGTACCCCTCAGCTGCTTGTACTGAAGTCAGTGGATGCTTGACCACTGATTTCTGTGGGAACAGGATGGGATTTTAGCCACAGCAGGACTCCTAACCACTACCATCTAGTAGTTGCCCTTTGGAAGCTTTTCAAGCCAAACGCTCAGAAAGTAGTTGAATTCAGTTTTTATAAGTAAAGCCCAGAAAAAACCTTTTCCCAGAGGTCAAGCCCTGTTCCCTGAGGCCTGGGAGCAAGCTTTCTGGCAGGATTTCTCCTGAGCCCGTTGTGTGGAAGATAAGGAATGTGAATGATTTCCTGCTCAGCAGCATGTAGCTCACCAAACATCTGACAGTTTATGTACTAGGGATGGTCTCCACAGTAACCTGGCTGGAGAGACCATGATGCTGAAAATGACAGCTTCCCAGTAGCGAGAAGGTCATCTTCACGCCCTCGCACTCTCCTTCTCTTTCTACTTTCTAACTTTATTCTCTTGTCTGTGGTTTACCTGAAGCACACCTGAACACACGATTTCTCCACCCAGCCACCTCAGAAGGAAAGGGTATTACCTCCCACACCAATGCAGCACTGCTGCAGATAAAGCTGCTCCCCGAGGGATCCTGAAATCAAACACACTCTTCCCATTCACCTACACATCATGTGCCAAGGGAATGTACACTTGGCCCTGACTTGTCACCCTTCTGTACTACATATGTTATCTCTCAGATATGCTTCAGATATTGCCCTTGGGTGATGGCTTCTTCATAACTGTTTCAAATTCAAAAGTGCCTCCCCTCAAGACGGCTTGATTTTTATCTCTGAAGACTTAATAGTCAGAGGAAAAATAAAAGCAGCCCTTACATTTCAGGTTATCCCAAAACAGGGCTGTGTGCACCCCTATGCCAGAAATACCAAGTAGGCCCCCAGGGACTAACAGCTGGGTGTTCTCTCTCTTCAGGCAACCCTTTACCATGCCACCGCTTGGTGTCTTCAGGCTATTTGCCTGCTAGACTATACCTAGGAGATGCTATGCATAAGGTGCTTTCCAGTAAAATTGCCCAACGTCCCTTGGGGCGGGGCTGATCACACGGGGAAGCTGAATTTATGCATGGCGGGTTTGTTGTAGCCTAATGGAATTAGTCCCTGAAGAGTAAGAGGGATTTGGCACAACGCAGTTCTAAAGGCTGACCTGAAACCATGCCTGCAAAGATGCAATGGCCTCTCCAAGTTATACATGGCCCTTCAGGGCATTCATTCAAAATGGGGATTAATTGAAGAGGACATCTCAATCAGTTGTTGCTTTTTCTGTTCAACAGTATGCTATAAAAGGAGCATTTTACTATTTAGAGGAAGCACAGGAAATCCTTTCTCTAAATGCACTGATCTTATCAGTCTGCTCTGCAGCCGATCCTTCTTCACCACTGTCACTCATAAGAATAGGATTATACATATGATGAGCAAACTTCACTTGCCATGCTTGTACAAGACACACTTGAATTTCAACAATTAGAATTAATTTTAAACAGAGCTTGGCCCCTGCCATCAAGAACATGTTTTCTCAAAACTGTCCAGCTTACATTTCAGCACAAAACAGCAGGCAGATGTCCAAGAAGAGTGGACAGAGCTGCTCCAATGGAAAAAGAACTGCCTCCAAAAAAGAAAAAAAAAAGTATTGAAAAAAGAAGGCTATTTTAGTGCTCAGAATTCTATAGATGCCTTTTGAGTTTGTTTGTTTTTAAGGAAAATAAAAACCAAAGAAATTTCCCATTTCACCAAATCACTTCCCCTCCTACTGAACCCCAAAGGAATAAAAATAAAATATAAAAAATAATTTTGAATAACCTATCACCATTGATTTTTTGCATTTGGCAGCATAAAAAAAAAAAAGGAAGAAGGAAATAGTTACAAATAAACACATGTTCCTAGTGTGATTTATCGCAAATTTTGAAATATCCAGTTCTCATAAGAATGTGGAAACATTCGGGAAACTCTATGTTTTCTTCAAAATTTGCCAATTCTGAGATCAGACCTTTTCATGAGAAAATCTCAATGGAAAAATGTGCGAGACATACTGAACTCTTTTGAAAGCCTAACCACCAGTGTCCGTGAGGCACAGGAACATTTACCACGAGCTGATCTGTCTTCTCAGAACAGTGGCTCAATCAGCCAAGGGATTCTTGTTTCCAACCTACGTGGCCATTTCAGCACCTGTAGGCTATTACCAGCTGCAGTCCTTCAGCAACAGCAGTCATTTAGCTGCTAGTTTGGTCAGGAATAGAGAGTTCTACTTTACCCCTGAGCTGCCTGATCCACTTTGAACAAGTAGTACAGCACAACAGGAGGAGACTTTTAACAAGACCGACTGGGCTAGTTGCCTTGTGGGGAGAAATAGAGGATCTCCATCTGATCTGCTGGGCAAGTGTCTGAAGCATGGGGAGCAACCTCACATTCAAGGACCCCTTCTTTTGCTAATTTTGAAAGGTACTGGGAAAAAAAAAAAAAAAGACACACAAAACCATCATCACAAATACACATGCATATCCTGCATCAATCATTGCCAAAGGGACAGCGGAGCAGGAATGTCCAGCTGTGTCCACAATCTGATCTGCTTCCTTTTAGATCTGCTCAAGCCTTCTCACCTTTCAACTCACAGTTCCAAAAAAACGAACAAAACAATGGCTGAAAAGAAACATCCCGCAATTTACAGGCACACGTGGAAGGTACATAGCAAGCTAAGTGGCACAAGGCAGTGCTAAGTAGATAAAAGCAATGCGAGAGGATATTTCCACGTGTTAGCTGGCTAACAAGCCAATACAGCCTGCAAGTGAGAAGGATGTGAAAGAAGGCAGTGTAAAGCTCTGACCTCAGGTTTATTTTGCTTCCACTGGCTTCAGTGAGACTTGCACTCACAAATCTGAAGACAATCTTATGAACTACGAAGCTGAAAGGGTTGTACCAATCAGCTAGGCTGACCTCATGCATAACACATGCCACAGGATTGCCATAAATTAATTCCTGTCTGAAGTAGAATATGACTTTTCAATAGGCATCTCATTTGATTTAAAGATTTCCAGCAACAGAAAATCTACCACAACCCTCAGTAAACTGTCTCTCACTTTAGAAATTTGTGCTTCATCTGCCAAGTTTCAATCCCCTGAGCCTGGTTCCTGACTTGATTTTCCTAGCCTGAAGAATGCTATCACCAAATATTCTCTATATAGCTAATTATAAATGATGATCAACAAACCACCTTTTAAGCACCTCCTTAAATAATTAAAGGATAAGCTTTTGAGTCTCATCCATCAATAGAGGGGATTAATCAATGTTAAATTCTGTAACCTTCCATTTAGCACCTCTACAGCAGTCTGTCACATGTACAGCAGTCACTTCACAGTGGCTCGCTCTTGGATCAGAAAATTATTTAAATCTAAACCAGAAGAACTTGCGTATCATGGCTACCTGGCAAGACACAGGGATTCACAATACAGGCACGAAGACAATGATGGTCTGCTTAAGAACTACAACAAGCAAGTGGCAGAGCCCAAAGTAATACCAACTAATTCTGATTTTAAATCCCTGTCCTTGTTCCAAATGCCATCTTCCTGCATGATACAAGACAGGAGTTATGCTAGAAACAAAACAAAAAACCCACATCCCGGAATCTCTCCAGACTTTGAGCAAGGTTTGAGAGTTATTTGCATGCAACTGAAAGTAATATAGAAAAAATCTTGGGATCTGCATAATAGTATCCTTCCTGATTATTCTGAGGCATAGAAAGCATACCAGGCAAATGATATGCTGAGGCCTGCACCCACAACAGGCCCACTCGCAGATTCTTGTTCTTCTGCAGCTTCGGAGGTACTTGCCAAGACCAGGTTCAGCAGCCTACTGAGGCTTTACTATCGGTTTGATTTCTAAGAACTAAGAAGTCAACAAATTCTCTTAGTTCCAATTTTATGTCTGTCCCACAAATTCCAGCCCGCTAATGTAAACACCATAAAGAAAAACAACTTTAAAAACAAAATATTTGAAAGTCAGTTTCCCTTCTTTACTAGCTGCCAAGAGCAGAGTTCAGGGCTCTGGGCTTCTTGAGTTGATGAAATCATTAACACCTACAGCAGCGTAAGGAATGTAACTCTGCCCTCAGGACTTGGTAAGTAATAAGAAACCGGTGTCAGTTTCACCTTTAAAAAACAGTTCCAAGTAATAAATTTCCAATTTCAGATCCGGATGGAAACCCAGCCCAAACAGCATAGGAGATTCAGAGCGCTGGGTTCAAAAGGCATCAACACTGGCAACTGCGCCAGCAAGACGCTCGTGAAAACAATCAGAAGACGCCCACCCGAAAATGACGCCTCGCTGCACAACGTGTCCAACACCGTGCTCACAGAGCTACTGCAGAAACACAGTGCTCAACACTCAAAGCACAGGAAACGGGATTCATTTTTCCCTTCAGCTAGTAGAGCTGACGGTCCTTTCCTTGCTACAGATACCAGACCAAGACTTAGGGAGACCTTGTATGGCAACAGCAGGCAGCAGGCAGCCAGTCTGGAAGCTAGAGAGCCAGTGTGAATTACAGTGTCTGTACGCATTCAGCCATCTCCATAAAGGACTCCCTTTATAGTCATTACAACACATTTCTGTCTTTGCTACTACAAGGGGGAATACAGAGGAGGGATTCGCAGCTGTTGCTTGGAAAAGGCAGGGTTTTCTAGCAGCATGAAAGCGGAGTGCATCTCTCCTTCCAACAACATGAGCTTCAAGTGCCCTCCACCATGTGCCAAGAGCTTCATAGCAGCTCATCCACCTCTTCCCCAGACACATCACAGCAGGCACCATCCTACACAACCTGGGCATGCCCCTTTCCATTTCAGGAGAGAGGGAGTCATGACTGGAAGTTCAATACTATCCTCACACCATTAATTTATTTAGGGCTGCCCATGAGACACGTAGATGGCTTTCCGGCGCACTTAAGCCACCACTCCCCTCATTGCGCTACCTCCACCCCATTCCCTCTGGGCTTCAGGCCTGGAGCAGAAGCTGCTGCTTTTCCCTCTCTGCTATTTCCATGTTCCTCAGCTGAATTCACTCCAGCATTGTAAGGCATGGTGAAAAATAAATGCCACAGTGATAAATTGCCATTTAATCTGTATACATTTCAAGCTCAAGGCAAGCTCTCTCTTCAGCTTCCATCCTGTTAGGATGGGATGCTCAGAGCATCCTAGCATGCCGAATATCCTGCAAATTGCTGTGTATATTGATGCCAATGCTGTGTTTTGTTCCTCCCCATAAGCATGCGTCAGATACCCTTCCTGAAAACACCTCCTCTGGCATGTGCTCTCATGCACTGCTGGTACTGTATGCCACTCCTCCTGTAAAATTCAATTCCTTACATCCTACCAATAGCCCAAGAGTCCAGGATTCTCAGTCATTTCCCGTCCCTGGGATTAGCATCCAACGATGTCCTGTTTACATTTCAGGGCTGTGGTGGAAATAAACACCATAATGTCAGGACATTCCATCAGCAGGATTCCAGCGCAGCCATGCTGGGCTCCAAGCAGGATGCTGAACCACGTATGGTCTTACTTTTTATTTTCTCTTCTTTCCTCTTCCTTATATTTCCATTACCTAAATGAAATAGCAGAGGGTGCCTTCTAATGAGTCCGTGCAAGTAGTTAACGTACTGGAAGGACCTTTACAATCGTGAAGTTACTAAATCAAAGGAATCAACAAGCAAGCAAATAAACAAAACAAGCAATGAAGGGCTACTGCATCACAAAAATGATATTATTTCTTTAGTAAACAGAAATCTGAAGCAACATTGTAACCTCCTTCCCCACCCCCATCAGGCAGATGATGAAACTGAGGCATGGACAAGACAAAGCCATTTCCCAGTTAGCTGGCTGTAAGGACTAAATTCTGCTGTCAACTATGGTACAAGTAAGAGTAAACATAGTTCAAAAAATTATTGATTTCTATTCTTCTTAATTACATTTCACCTACATAGTTAAATAGCAACGCCTGAATAATCAGAAGAGACAACACAAATGCATCTGCTACGAAATCTCTGCCAAGAGAGTAGGTTATAAAACTTCCAGACTAGAAGAGCCTGTTAACAAATAGGCTGTCCCGTAGTATGATTAAGAACTCTATTTCTCACCCCAGCAATGTACAAACAAATGCTGTCTTCTCCATTCCAATCAGAATATTAAATATAAATATTTTGAAGAGGGATCTCTCAGGACACACAAACTGGACAGCTACCAAGGACAGACTGAATACTCTGAAGATGACATTTTCTATGATGCAACAGATCTCTCAGAAGCAGAGAAAACAAAGGGAAAGATATACCAGACTTCTACGCCCTGTTTGTCCCAGTGCAAAACCACTGTGCTGTACAATATTCTGTTGAGTGGTTAGTCCAATCTAGATTTCTAGTGTTGTCATTTTATGCGTGGTAGACCTACTGCACAGGTATTGATCCTTGATGGAATATAACTGGAAACCAGATATTGGAATAAATGCTTGCATTTGGGATTGAGTTGGCACGGAAATGGCTCCCTAGCACTTGCATGAGATTCCAAGTAACTTGGAGATCCATGAGATCTGCAGTTTGCAACCCAGGCTAGAGCTGGCTGTGGCAGTTTTGTACAATGCTTTAGTTTCATAGTATTTCATTAGTTAAGAGTCCCTCTCTTTCAGGATATCTCTGATGGTCACCTAGAAACTCCAGGAAGTGTGATAAGAGCTGCACTCCACCCCTAAATAAAGCTACGGTGACAATACCTGTGCACCGGGCTGTCAATGGCCTCCCTCCCCAATTCTACGTGCTCGTTACTAGCCACCGTTCACCGAGTGCACTAGCCCTGCCCAAATGCCACATATGACAAGGACAGCTTTGAGAATCCGCCTCAGGTGCCACAATGCCACACAGACCATTTTCAGTTCTGCGACATTTGTTTCAGAAGAAATGTATGGAAGACTACGCCTCACCGCATTTAGACCATGATGCAAGACTCACCTCTTTGTCCAAAACTTAGCATGATCTGTAGACTCAGAACCTCCTGGCGCTTTTCCATGAGCTGTATTTTTCTTTCTGCTTGTCCCTGAAGTTTACAACCATATTGTTGGAGGCAGGTAGGGAGTACTGGTGCTTTTGCTCCCCCTATTTGGGAAGCCGTTGATTTAAACCATGTGCACACGCTGAAGTCTCAACAAGGACATTATAAATGCATGTAACGATGTGACGGCTGCTGGCGATCAATGGAAAGAAAATAGGGGGGAGGGCGAAGTTTACTGGGTCTCGGGCCAGCTCCTAATGGACAAGCTCCCACATCACCAAACCAAACGCTGCAGCTGCCGCTAATCACATCAGTCAGCCGGCTCCCCTGCTTGGCCAAGAAGTGTGAATAGAGACTGCCTGAGCTGCTGTCTCCCAGCGTGCTGCCGCAGGACTCCGGAGGGCACTGGTGAGACAGGGCATGAGGAAAGTTCACCACCCTTGCCTATGCTTCGCCCGCTGTTTTAGCATCTTTAACGAATACTACGCTAACTTTAAAAATATTCGGTGGGTCCGTGTTAAAAATAAAGTGCAAGCTGGCTTCCATGAGAAAGCAACTGAGCCAATGCCATTTATAGTAATTCGATGTGTCACTGAATAGCATCATTTTTATAAATACACTGAAAGCCGGACATGAAATAACTGGTTAACAGCTCCCTAATCACAAGGGCTTCCTCTGCTACACATTTTTCCTATTTATCCAATGGCTTCTGTTTTATATCTAGTTTGCTAATGGAAAGAGGGGAAGGGGGAGGGGGAAAATTGGCCTAAACTGATCCAGCAGATGCACAGAGCAGGGGCCTCAAACACTGGCTTCTTTTCTGCAGCCACCAAAGGGCGGTGGGGGAGAGACATTTCAGCAAAATTCTTTCTCTGCAGCAACTACCGCAGAAACACATTTCCCTCTGTTTGGAGCCACTCAAAATAACTGCAGCTCAAATGCCAGAAGAGTATTTTGTGCTTCCTGCATTCAGAAGGAGAAAGAGATGGGAAAACACTGAAGAAAGTTCCTAGTATGGTGGTCTCAAGACAGCAGTAGCAGGCTTTAAGGAGAAAAAAAAAAGCGCACTCTCTCTCATAAAGAAAGCAAAACAAAACTAGCCCCCAAATATTTGTTCTTTAATGATCCCAAAGTGTTTTACAGCTATGCATAGGAAACGTGTTATTTTATGGGACAGCCCATCTTCTAGGCCATGCAGACCAGTCAGATTTTTCCAGCTCTTCTCTATACCCAGTTTCTCCCAGCTGCCAGGAATCCCTGCACAGTGTGACTGCCTGCAGCACAGGCAGCTATCATCATTTCTGCATGCACTAAACTAAGTCAACAAGGCCTTCTCAAGCACACTGACTTCTGTGTCTGCACTACTTACAAGGTAGGCTGCCAAAGCCCACGGGAGATGACGAGGAGAGGAGACCTGCTGAAGCACGAGGCTGCAACAACCATCCATCCCGCCCTAACAGCGGCATCCCACCCAGCCCCACTGCGTTGCTTCAGCTTCTCCCCAGTCCCCAGTCAGGAAGCTGGCAGCCTGATGGCACATCCATGGCTGACACACTGTCCTGTGTCACCTTACAGGGGGCAGAGGGTGGGAGGAGACTTCACACTGTCCCCAAACCATGCACCAAGACACAGGTGAGGGGATTCAACATCTCCTCAAGGCTGCATCCACCTTTGCCCTGTCCGCTTTAATTTTAAGCTGCTCAATACCTACTCAGAGGTTTTAATGTACAGAGGTGGAGGAGGGGGCACAGCACATGCAAGCATAACGTGACTGAGTGCTATCCAAACTGAAGACAGCAGCAGAGGCAAGAGGCAACTCCCTCTGTTGTGTGCTCCTGCCCACGACACCCTCAGCTACAGGGAATAAAGTTCTGCTCTCACCCCTCCTTCTAAACTGCAGCATTAGCCCCAGAAAGAGGCATGCAGATCTCCTATGCTAACCACACTGCCAGCATCTTCATATCAAAACTACACCTATGTTACCGAGTCCTCAAAGGCCACCATCTGCACCTGAAGCAACAAAGTTGTCTGTGTTGTGATGACTTAAATTCACTTCCCAGTCAACTGTAAAAAAAACTGCCTATCTGGAAGGAAAGAGACAGTGACAAACAGAGCGGGGTAGTGGCACTGGAACAGTTTTACCTCTGCACTCACTGCACTGTGGGCAGGTTGCAGCCCCTGACCTATACCTCCAACTGCTTAGGGTCACCTGTGCACAAAGCACCTCCAGGCCTGGGTCAAAGAGATTACTCTTTGTGAACGGTACGAGTGGATGTGGTGAAAATGTGGGTATGTGTCAGGAGAAACCGGACTCTGAAGATCACTTCAGAAATGAAAATAAATGAATAACATTAAAATTAACATTTACTTAGAAACAAAGAGCCGAGTATATCCACCTGGTAGCTTTGCCCCAGTTTATGAAGCAGGCAATTTATGGCTAGGTTTTGTATTTCCCAGCTAACGAATCCCAACATAATAGGAGACAACCAAACTAGCCACACACTGATCGACTCGAGTGCGGAGCCTTTGCCGCCAGCGGAGTAGGCAAAGGAGGAAAAGAAAGCGAGAAGCAATCTGCACTGGAACTACAGGCACATGCAAGCCAAGGATACCATGAGATCTGTTCCCTCCCGCTCCCCCTTGTTTCTCTATCTCCTTTGACTTGCAGGCAGAGAATAGTGTTCACAGAAGCAACACAGTGGCTTTCTGTGTAAATAATGCAGTACTGCAGAGAGCAGTTCTTCTCTTCTTGCTGAAGAGTAAGGAGAAAACTCGGCTCAAAGGGTTGGCATCGCTGGTCCAAACGCACACGCCTCGCCTTGTGCTGCATCAAGTCAGAAAACATGATGGCCCAGCAGCAATGCCTTGACGTGCCGAGTGGGATTACAAACCGGGGCCTGCACTTTGTATGGAAAAGCAGCAAGCAGACTGCCAAGACCCCTCTCTAAATACATTTCAAAGTGGGTTATTGTGAGGAGTGTGAGCACTATGATCTCAGCTGCCAACAAGTACTTCTGTGGGAAGCAGTCTGGAAGCAGGAACTCATTCTCCCAACAATCCAGGCTTTGACCCACATTCGTGCTGTGCAGTTAATCTAAGTGGAATTAGTGCTGGTGAAAGGGGCCATATGGACAGCCCTTGAGACAGAAATCTTATTTACCCACAGAAATTCCCCTGCGGCCAGCAACATTGTAAGATACATTTTACATGCATGTGCCAAAGCCACGTGTGCTTCTCTCCAGCTCAAAACAACTAATCCTGGACTATCCAACCCCAACCTTCTGTAAGATTACATGGAAAGATTTTGCAATTCCTATGTTCGTGCAAAGTAAACAGCAGAGCAACTCAAAAGCATTTTTGCACAGCACAGAGCACCTATCACCCTTTCCTTATTTGTGCCATATTTGTATGGGGCTGAGCAGAGGATATCAAAGAACACGTTGGTGGTATTCTCGTCAAATTGCAAAATAAACACATTGTGCTACAACCAAAATGCATCTCGCCATACCTGCTGGATACTATTTTATTTCTTCTCTTCTCAGGCTGCAGTTCCTGTAGCTCCACCCCAGGACTGCTTACTACTGAAAGATCAAAACTTCCAGTTAACATGTCTTTTAGGTAACACGAGGCATGAAAGCCACAAGAAGAACACCAAGTCAGCAAGGCAGAAGTTAAGCCTGGACTTAGATTCTACTTTTCCTGGAAAGTGAGGCTTATAACGTAATTCCCTTGTGTCTTCACAAGACACATGGACTGTGTCTACACAAACTTTGGAGGACTCCATGCATACTCCTCACATGCAAGATAGCACCATATCACACAGCTGTCAGAGAAGCATCCCTTGTTAACATTCTTTAGCTTGTTTTATGAACTGAGATTTTGCAGAGGAAAAAGAAAATTGAAGAAGCTGTCTAAAATCCGCACTGTTTGATAGTATGTGAGTAGAGACAACAGCAAAGATAGGTGCACCAGAGATCCGTGCAATGACTGAGTAAACCAGAACATTTTTTCTCTCAGTTATATTATATGTGATTGAACAAATACAGTAGCCCAGGGCCCTTTCATTTCTGAAAACACAATGGCAGATGGTGTTAAAAAAAATGCAGTTGAATTTGCTGTTGTTCAGCAAGTGTCAACAGAAACAACATTTGGCTTGCTTGCTTGTATTTCTCTAAGTTTTCAAATGGAAATATTCCTTCATTAATAACTTTCTAGACACCCTACACAAAGCATCCCACACACACTTCTCTGGTGGATTCTCCTACAGGAGTGTAGGTTGAAATATTAAAGTAACTCATTGGCTTTTGGTATCATACGTTTCCATGCTAATCATTGAAATTCTGGACTGACCACGACTGACAGGTATTGAGGCAATTCAAAACCTCATTGCTGCAGATATCATGAAACTAACAGCAAGCACAGAGCAAGCACATAAGGTTACCAGCAGAACAGGTACAGCTTCAAACAAGCAGAAAGCCTCACTGCTACCCTGTACCCTGTCATCCCTGACCACCATCTCTGCCTGATGAGAAGACATTCATCTTTCAAAAGAGCATGAGGAGAGAGCAGAGGCACTAGATCTTGAGTCCATCCCTGGAGGAAGATATGCTTATGCTTACATGCCATCACCCTTTTGCTCATTTGCGAGCCAAACTACTCAGTCTTCACCTGGCTTCTGCCATCGAGGTCTGTATGTTTCAGGAGGTAGGGCAGGCATTCATTGGCAGCGCCTCTGCTTTCAGCCCTGGGAAATGAGACTGGCACAAGGTTCACTCCCACCTTCCCACTGAACTTAGGGGTAAATCGCAGTTCAGGATTGAATGAAAAACATTTTACCCAGGAAACTGGAAGCCAGCAAGTGTTTACCTTGGAACTGAACCCTCTGTTCCACCAAAGCAGTGTGCTGGAACAGCTATGCACCAGGACAGCCCTCTCAGATAGGAAGCGTTTGGGGAACTCACAATAATGCCTCATCCAGCCTGAAATCCCACTTGGCCACAGTTCATGAAATACTAGTCCTTTCCCCCTCTAAACAGTAAACTGGCATTAAACATCTCCTCCATAAAAGTGAACCCCAGTCCTGCTTTTGCTTTTCAGGCTAGTACTGTTCCCACAAACTCTCCTTTATCAGTTCCTTAGCTTGTTTATATTGCGAGTTCCTTGGAGCAGTGGCAGTTTCTCCTTTTCCTTCTCATTGGAGCTTAGTTACAAAGAATAATAGTCAAATCTGCATTGGCAACATCTTCTATGGCCAGGCAAAAAGCCCAGAGAAAGCGTCAGAAATTCTCTGACCTTAAATATATTCTCCTGTGCTTGTTCTGCATTCTCAGTCACAGCTTTTGTTCACCTCAGAGCAATGAGTTTGCCTTTGAACACACTGATTATGATCATCCAATCATAGCAACACCTTTCCAAAACCTTGCTAATACCGGACCACCCAGAACAGTATCACAGTGAACGTGTGGGCAATGGGATGAACAAATTCAATTCAGATGAAATACTAGGGACTGAATTCACCAACCCAGGCTAGCATTGCTACTTACTGATTACAATACCTACACACACAAGGCTTTATGCCATGAGGTCTTCCATTCCAAAAATATATACACTGTAATGCAGATGGCAGAAGAAAAGCGGGCAGAGGAAAGCGGCTGCACTCCTCCCCTTGGATTAGACCCCCTTGCAGAAGCCCATTCTCCCTCCACAAGTCTACTCTAAAGGACCACTGCAAGTGTTCTGATGATGAGCAGGAGATGCTTTGCTTCATACTCTAACTCAGCTCTAAGTTTCATGTTTTATGGATAAAAGGACAGCCCCTGTTCCCCAGCACCCAACAGAAAGATGAGATGAAGGTCAGAATGGACCAATATGGCCATCAAACCTGGCTTCTGCAGACCACAAACTGCAGGATCTCATCTAATAACTTCTGCATCCACTGTTTCTCATAGAGAGAGTGAAACAGAGCTGGCATTGCATGATGACGTACAAGCTTTTTTTTTCTTTTTTTTTTTTTTTCTCCTGACTCTTGAGGCCAGATGTCTCCTAACATGTGGGGAAACCCACACATAATAATAATTAAAAAAATACACAAAACAAATTTTGCCGTACTACAATGCTTCTAAAATGTTTTCTGCCTTTGTGTAAATATAACACAACCTTGAATCTGCAGGATATGGGCATCACCACAAAACATCTTTCTACAGCTCACCAAGCACACCCTCCCCGATCACTGCTTACTGGTAGATTACCAAATTGCAGTTGATCAAGTCTAGCTAGCTGTGATTCTCAAACACCGCAAAGGAAACATTAAGGAGTCCTGCTTAAGTGCAATTTTCTTTCCAGTCTAGTAAGTATTTGTGACAAGACAGAAAACATCTACACTACCACAAAGCTAAGCAGCAGCTATAATTTTGATGCCTCTGGACAAATTCTTTGCTCGGTCACGGAAGAACAAATTTGTTTGTCTTCAGCAGGATTTTCTTGGTATTTTAAAGGTGCCTTTGATCTCCAGTGGGATGACAAGGTGTAAATGAGCCAAGAATTTGATCCAAAATTACCTACAGTCACTAAGACCCAACTACCTGGTAGGACTCCCACCAATTTTTATGATGCTATTATTTTGCTCCAATCAATGGCACCCAAACCAAGTGGCTTTCCTGCTGACCTGCTAAGGGATACTTGTCATTTTCCAGGCTGACCATAATCACCATTCAGTGTTCTTAAAAAGGTACAGCCTCCTTGTCCACTTTGCTTTTGAACAAGCCTGAGCACTCTGGTGCAAGTCTTCTGAATTGCCTTAGGTTCCCCTTGGTTTTGATGAAGTTCCCTCTCAGAAACAGCAAGTAGGCTCCTCCGCTATGTCTGGCACAAACTGTGATCGCCATCACAGACAAATATTTCTGAAGCCAAAGAAATCCTGTATGTGCTAAGGGAACGCAGTGAAAAAGAACACCTTGAGATGTGAGATAAGCAGAGTAACTAGCATTAAAAAAACTATGAAAAACTGTATTTGAAACCTTCAGGATATAAGCCAATCTCTGAAGGAGTCAGGAAGAATATGTCTTCTCCACCACTCTTCTTTACTTCAAACAAACAAACAAACAAACCAACCTCCTGTGAGATCTGAATGGCTCCAGATCACAGGACGAGAAACACTACCTCTTCCAAAAAACATAAAGTATGGGAATCTTAAACTGCAATTTCTGTTCGATGGAGATGATGGAACACCATGAAGTTTAGCTCATCCTTTCCTCAACAC
This sequence comes from Anser brachyrhynchus, assembly GCF_964034855.1. Lineage (NCBI taxonomy): Eukaryota > Metazoa > Chordata > Aves > Anseriformes > Anatidae > Anser > Anser brachyrhynchus. The sequence goes on from NC_137696.1 coordinate 35,984,621, forward strand.
AACACTTCTCTATTTTCCTTGCCAAAGTCATTATTCTTCAAGATGCAAGCTGAGCGCAGGTTGAGACCAGGGACAGTTACCCCTGTAACTGGCAAGCTGCTTGTGTGAGGAATGCAGGGGAACGTGCATTGGCTGCCATCAGAGACAAGATTCCAGCTGAAATGATTATTTGGTCCCTTTTGGCATGGCAGTTGTTGAACTGCTACACTTTGCTACTGTAATGGGACTTTGTAACCTTGCTCTTTCTGTACTGATTCAACATTGATTTTGGTTGAAGTTGCTGCCAATGTAACATCCTGAAATAGGGGGCCCCACCACAGTCAGAGGGAAAAGAAGGTATGATGGAACCAGGGAGGGGTTAAAGAAAACACAGAGAAGAACATTGTACTTGGCTGAACAACTAACTTGTGAATATGTCTTGAGAAACGTCCTGGATTATCAACTGTAATAAAATCCATCAATGAGGAAAACAGGGATGTCCTAGAGAACTATGAGTTCTGGTTTTCTGTGTTCATTTCATGCATGGTTTGAAAAAATCCCTTTATAAAACAATTAAAAAAAAAAAGGAAAAGAAAAAAAAAGAGAGGAAGAAGAAAGAAAAAGGGGAAAGGGGGGGGGGGGGGGGGTGGAAAGAAAGAAAAAAAGGAAAGAAAATGCAGCCATAGAAAGCTCAATTTTCCAGGTAACTAGACACTGATTTATGCACTCCTCCACTTAGGAGAAGGACAGCAAACTAACACTTGGGACAGGGATGGATGAGCAAGGATGCACAAATGAATTTTTTTGGTTAAGTTGGAGACTGAGAGCCTGCCCGTTAGTTCAGGGAGCAGCAGTTCCTTTATGGAGAATGCATCTGAGGGAAGGAGGGGGAAGTGGGGCAGAAACAAGGACCAAAGAACAAAATGGTCCCCAAATTACATAGGTGTATACTTGAGGTGGGCAGCTGGTCCTCATGCAAGAAGACTTCAGAAGCAGTGGTAAAGATCTCTGATATTTTCCTCTCAGAGTTCTTACAGCATGATCCTCCCTTTATCATCTGCACTGGAGACATCCTTTTTCCAATCTTAAAGCAACATTTGGTAATACCTTTAAGATATGGGCCAGAAACAGCTTTCTGCACAGTTACAGCGCTAATTACTTCCCCTGAGTTTGAGGAAGACTATCCAAGTTTCCACACAAGTTCTCTGTTTCCTATTGAAACAGAATGGCTTAGCACGTGAACGTTTCTCTCCCTCCAGCACCTGGATTCGTTTGGGTAGGAATAAGTAACTAGCCAAGCTGCTCCTTTATCTAAAGCCATGGAAGCCTATAATTTTCTTGTTGATATCCTAAGATCTCTGCATGCCAGAAACACAGGACAAGTATCCGCATGCACTACTTGGATAGAAGGCTACTTGTTTGTGTTTTTTTTAATGTATGCAGTAGTCCCATCTTGATATGGTTGAAAACTACTTCAGTTTCCAACTCCCTACCTGTTGCAGTTAGGCTGGCGTGTTTGCTATTAAATTTTTTTTGTGATAGCCAAGTATGAAAAACTATTCTTTCTAAACAGAGGAGTGACCTCGAGCAATCCAACAGTCTGCTGCAAATGCTGGTTAAGGGGCTAAGCTCTGCTTTATCTCCAGCATCCTTTTAGGATGCCTAACTACGTGCAGGAACAAAACGCAATAAAAAGTTTTAAGAAAGGAAAAAGAGCAAGCAACAAACCTTATCTTCCTATCTTCATCATAAACACGCAAAGCTACCCATATGGCCCACTGCAAAAGAATGCATTTCCTGGAGGCACTGTGCTGTCTCACTAATGCACACATACAAGATGTACTGTACAGATATCAACTGGAGGTCACAAAATCCCACTGCTGACCAGCACAAAAAAATAAAATATCCTCATATTTCACAGTTAGGAGATTCTCGCACAGCCACATTTCACAACACAGCAGCTGAGTAAGGATTTTTCAAAACAGCAAAAACATCAAAGTATGCTGAAGGGCCCAGATACACGATTCCTGCTCAAAATCAAAAATGTCTGTTCCCGCTGCTCTGCAGAAGAGAGAGCTGGATGCATTTGTGGGTTTGTATAATGATGTGCATGAACAGCATCGTGCTAGGAAACTTGCAGATCTCTGATGAAGAGCATGAGCATGTGTTCATTTATCCCAGGACAGAAGTGTGCGATCACATGCCCTGTCGCATTCTTAAGGTGTTCACACTTTGGTCGAGCAGGACGAGGGCAGAAACACAAGTACACACACATGCAATTCTTACTTCTTTTTTGTATACAAAATACAGATTTAGAGCCTGAGTGCTACAACTTGGCAATCAGAAAAGAGTGATGTTTCTCATGTAGCAAATACCACCCAAGCTGCAAAAGCCATTTTTCTTGTTGCTCTTCCACTCCATGTGCATGTTGGCACCTCATGCCGACATGAAGTCATAGTATATTCCAGGAACAGCTCTAGCTTTTTCTTTTTTCTCTCCCTCTCTCTTTTTTTTTTTTTTAATAAGGAAAGGAAAAAAAGAAGAAAAAAAAAAGGAGTTAAAAAGAAAAGTGGCAAGCTTACCAAAATTGGTTTAAACCATAAAGACTGAGACCCTGAAAGGCATGAACATGCTTTAATCACAGGGCAAGCATCCTCCAAGAGAAATCTTGGGAATCTTTATTCCTGTGAACTCCAGCAGAGTCAAAACCACAGTGAGGTCATTTGATGACTGTGGAAGAAGACAGAGGCTTCTGCAGGCTCTTATCCAGTTTGCCTGCACTGTATTAATAACCTGGGACTTCTGACATACATAATACAATCCAGTCATTTCTGATAAAAACAGAAGAGGATTATGTACGTTTCACTGTATACGACAGCATGAAATGAGGCTTTGAAGCAATGCTGTGGGTCTTGGATGGCTTTTCTACTTTTTTAAGCCACTGGCTGCTTCAATTGGAACCCAAACCGTGCTTTTCTGTGATGTGTCTTCTTTCACAGACATTAATTATTTTCTAGAGCATTCTAGGCCATCTAATAAAACAAAGGACTGGAAATGCAAACAGCTTCTCTGGCTGCTCAGGGCTGCTACCAATCTAAGATTTTCAAGGTCCCTGAAACCACAGAACCTATCTTCTCCGGTTTCCCAAAGCTGTGCCACGGGATCCATATCCTGTCCCGACAATTTCTAACCCACCAACGGAACGACAGGAGCCTGAGGCATTACAGCAACGTTCAGCAGGCGCCGCTGGAATTCCAGGCAGAGAATTAAAAGCTGGTTTTGCTTTGTAGTAACAAGAAATTATTCCAGCTAACAAATGTTCTGCAGCAGCAAGAGACAATGACTTTGTCATCTCTATCAACTCTGAACAGCAAGAAACTCACAGCAGAAATCAAATGTTACAGAACCTTACCGCTGACTAATATTGGTGCTTCTTTAACCCCTTTGCCAGTGACCTTAATGCCAGACTGACATCTTCAGAGGATGCTGGAAAGGACGGGTTCTCCAAAGGTATGACTGCTCATTGTTAAACCAGCTAAAGGATGATAGCTCTCCATCAGTCAACATTGTTTCCAGCCACACAGTTTTGATGGTGTTTTTTTGTTGTTATTTGTTTGTTTTTGTGGTTGTTTTTGTTTTGTTTTGGCTTTGGCTTGGACTGAAAGAGAAAAGAAACACTCTGCATTGCTCTGAACACTGAGAAACAAAATCCAGCAAAAGAATACCTACGCCAGTCTTCCAAGTCTGGTATTGGAAACTCTTCATTATCAGGGCTAAAATGCCACCAAAATCCCTAGATAAAAAGGCAACCTGATGACAGGTATTCTTCCCTAAATATGTTTATCCACGTGTTTAGAGAAGAAAAGAACACATTATCAAGGGATTGAGAGCAACTTTAAATACACCAGTTTTATCAGATTTTCCAACTTGCTGCATTGGTCTCAATCACACAAGTGTCACTTTCTTTTGCTTTGTCCTCTAAGCAAAGCTCAGTTAAAGAACACAAGAACACAACTCCCTTTTATTCTGAAGTATGTGGACTGCAAAGAATCCAGACAATTTTTCAAGCTTAGATGCCACAGGGGAAGAAGAGGGAATGATCCCTGGGTCATGCTATTTTTAATGCTTGCCTCCCCACCATGTCATCACTTCTATGCCACTTCTACAGAGGATGGTAGCTTTGGAACAGCTTCAGTGAAGAAGATATGAAAGTCATATAAGAAGTGTAATTAGTGGGTTCCTATTGTTAAAAGTGTCAAGTCACAGCCTATCCTTAAGACCTTTGTGTTTAGACCCCCCAATGCAAAAGCGATGATCAGTTTTCCCCATTAGTTGCAAGTACTGAAAGAATCGTGGACAAACCACATAATGAAACATCCATGAATTTAAAGCCCTGTATAAAGGCACCAAGTTTCAGGATCAAAGGAATGTTTGCAGACCAGCCAGTTCCAAAAGCATCGTTTGATGTTTATGGACTGAAAATGTTCCACTTTCACTGTGTTCAATTATACACTGTTCGTGATCTTTGCTATCATGGCAGGGAGAGTGAAGGAGGAAGGGGGAAATCATCATCTTCTGATCATCCAGGGGTTTAAGAAAGTTTTTGTTTGAAGGAGAAAGTGGTGAGGAAAAGGCTAATCTTAGGCATAAAAATTGACTCTGCTTTCTGTGTAGCTGGACACGCAAAAAGATCTTAGAACTGGGAGCTAAAAGAGGAAAAATAAATCTGCCCAGTAACAAAGATATTCAGAAGAAGAAAAGAATTTATCTAGAGAGCCATTTGCAATCTTTAATTTTAATGGGAAATCAGACATTAAATCAGACTAAACACCACTCAATTGCCTCATGAGGGACTCATAAAAGGACCCTCTATCAGGGAGTATAGCGATAAGACAAGTGGTAATGGCTTTAAACTAAAAGAGGGCAGATTTAGATTAGACATTAGGAAGAAATTCTTTACTCTGAAGTGGCGAGGCACTGGCACAGGTTGCCCAGAGAAGCTGTGGATGCCCCATCCCTGGAAGTGTTCAAGGCCAGGTTGGATGGGGCTTTGGGCAACCTGGTCTGGTGGGAGGTGTCCCTGCCCATGGCAGGGGGGTTGGAACTAGGTGGTCTTTAACGTCCCTCCCAGTCCAAACCATTTTGTGATTCTATGATCACCAATTCAGGTTTATCCCCATCTGAATGTATCCTAGATTCTGTTTCCTGAAAAAACACCTACATGGACTGAGTTCTCCAAAAAAAGATTTGCTGTTGATTTCTAACCATTGTTAGGATTTCAACATGACATTTGGCCAGTAAGAACTCTGAAGTCATTTTACAGTGACCACAGGTCTGGTTGGGTGTTTTAGCCTGTGCACGTCTGTGCTGCTTCAACTTTATCAGTATTGGTTTAGAATTTTCTCTTTGCGTGGAAATAGTATCTGCTTTAGTATCATTTTTAACTGTACAGCTGGAGCTGAGAAAGAAAACAGGTTATTTCATCTTTTGGTTTCCAATTGCCAGCCTTTCAGTCTAGACCACTGAAGTTTATGCAGAACAGTTCTTTATGTTGCCAACCTCTACTGGCTTATTCTAATCCTCCTCTATGCATTTCCTGGTATGTTGGCAGAGAGGCTGAGACAGATGGAGTCATTAGACGAAGGGGTCAATGCTGGTGAATGTTAACTAGGCAAATGCAAAGTATTAGCGCCACAATTCAGTTGACCACAGCCCTTCACGTCTCTGAAGCGTCAAGGTATGAAGAGGATATGTGTACATAGAGGAACTGAGATACAGGAAGAGCAAGAGACTCTTCATGCAGAGTAAAACCAAGGAAATATGAAGACAGACCCCAAAAAGGACAGCAAGTTATTTTTTTAACTCACTTGCTATATGAGGATTTGTGGTTATTTCTAGCTTAATTAAAGGTCCGACTGTGGCACATGAAGCTATTGCCTGCTAACTTTAGTTTAGGCTTCTTGAGTAAAAAAACACAGAGGAATCACAGCAGAGCCTTTTGTAGAGGCTGCTTAAGCCTGCTTAGAAGTCAGGTTACTCACAGAGGTGGCTAATAAGTTCTCAAGTCCATGACACCACAGCTTCACTGCCACCAATTTCTAAGCTACCTAGCCTAAAGTTAGCTCAGGTCTGTCTGTGTGTATCATGCAATTCCTATCCTAAACAGTGGTGCAAAATAGTATACTGGTAAAACTGCTGTTGCTTTCCATAGCTTCATTTTAGTGTTAGGTGACATGCATATTAATAGTTAGAGACGGAAGGAAAGAAGAGGAGACTGTAAGGTATTCACTACTGTGTCCATCGTGGCACAGAATTAAATTGTGTTGCCTCTAAAGTGGCAGTAAAAATCACTTTATCTCAAAGTACTGTTGCACCACATTAATTGTAACATAAGCACTATTCTTACTCTTGGATGTTTATTACTCTTGGATGTTTAAATCATCAAACCTTGTAAATTCATCAATTCAAGTGATAGTTTCAGAAGCTCTTTCTTATTCAAACTCATTCTTGGTGGGACAGAGCAGTAATTTTCTGAGCTATTGTATCGCAGACTGCCTCAGAATCACCTTAACATAATCACAGAGGTCACATTAAGAGTTCATGTGGAAGAATGAACTTCAGGAAAATCTGTACTATCTGTCAACATGGAAGGCTGAGATGGGAGGCCTGAATGCACAACCAAATAAGCACAAGCTAAGAAAAAGGTCAAAAGGAGAAAAAAAAAATGGAAGAAAGGTGAGAAAGGTGAGAAGACTAATCAGAGCTACAAATTCTGAGAGGACAAATATCTCAAGAGGGCCCAATCAACAGGTTAAATGTGGTTAAGCAAAATCTCAAGCCATTCAAGTTCAGTTTAAAGACATCCCCAGGAGAAAAAACAGACAAAAATGCCACAAAGGGAAGCCAATGTCTGTGACATGAGAAGTGAAAATGTAGTTCAAGACTTTTTGAAGCAACACAGAAGGTGAGGACAATTTAAATGAAACTTAAGTGCACAGAAATGGAATGCACAAAGCCAAAGAACAAGTGGAAAGTCTGCCTGAGCCACTTCTACATATATGCTCTGTGCACCACTTCCATCAACCTGACAGATGACAAATAAAAAAATAAATAAGAAAATAGTAACACTGCAACACAGGAATTTGTGGAAGCTTTTTTTTTCTAAAAAAAAAAAAAAAAAGAGATGACAAAACCAGGGAGTATATTTTTAAGTACCTTAAAAGTTTAATTTGGGGCAATTCGGCTGCTTAAGTTCTAGCTAAAGTGGGCAGTGAAAGGCAGAAGAATAATAGTCACAAACACTATGATTTGGAGAGGTTAGACAACTGTACATGAACTTTGTATATCTCAGCATATGTATTTATGTACCTACATGTACATGTGTATCCATGCAACATAAAAGTGAGGAAGAAGGAAAATTTTCCATGGAATGACTTGAATCTCCACCCTAAATACACACAATCTTACTGTTATGTGTAAGGATGGATTGGCAAGGATGGATTTCATCCCTTTTAATTAGGAAAGGAGCTTTCAAACTCATTCACCATTTCTCTCACTGTATTATATTCCTTTCATCCTAGGGACTCTGCACAATTAGATGGATTAAATCCACCCATTTAAGCCTACCCACTCTTGAAAGGAGAGAAAGAACAGACAGAGAAACAAATGTTAACAGACTGTCAAGTTTTGGAAAGTACCACATGCATCTGTGACATGTAGGACCATGATGGCTGAGAACTTTGATAAAAATCTAGCTCCAAAACAGATGATTACATAGAAATAAATCTCACTCACTGAGAAAGAATAGACTCTCAGAGAAGCCAAAGCAAGGGTGCTGGCACTAACTCTAACAAGGTCTGGATCCCACCCAGAATAGTTAGGTGATTCACCAAAGTTAGACAGAGAGCCAGTCTTCAGACTCACACACCACTCTTCTATACCACACAAAAAAGCACACAGGAGCATATACTCAACAACCCAGGAATGACTGGAGAGTGCAGTAATGCATAGTTTCTCCTACAAGTTGCCTTGAAAAGGTAGGTCTGGAGTACCATCTGTTATTCATTGTGATCTCTGTCTGCGTAAGAGAATGAGTTCATAATTAAATTATGATTACATTAAATTACAATTGTAAGTTAAAACAAGAGGAAAGGAAGAAGAGCTGCTTCTGGGTTGTTAAAAAAAAAAAAACTGGGATGAGAGCTTTCTTGTTTCAGGCTGGCCCTAGAGATCTCACTAAAAGAGACATTTACTTATTTGTAAGAAAAGCTAAAGTACCATAAACTTTCACTTTCCATGTTACAGAACAAACCCAGAACTGGACTATGTTCAGACAGGTTGGGAAGGGTATAGTTCATGTTGATAAATAAAAAAACAGTAAGCATTACCCAGAAAACAGCGCTGCAGCCTGCTTCAGGAAAGCAGAACTCTATTTAAAACCACTTTAAAAGAACACTCTCTACAAATTAAGATTTGGTAATGAGTAAAAAAAGATCAGAGGCAAAACTACATGCTGATTATGAGAGAACTTAATTAAGGAAATTGCACCCATCTGCACAAAGTTGAAATGGAAACATGTTCATTTCCAGGATTACCAATATTCCTGCTTCACAAGAAAAATCAAAATGATGCCCAGGCTAAAGCCAGGTTCATAACCTAATAGCAGTGTCTATGTGTATTTTGGATTTTTGTCTCATATATTAAGAACTTGTAGCAAGCTCTGGGCTCCTCACAGAGATATTTTCAAGGAAAAGCAAGGCATGAATGTCAGACTCATATAATTGATTAAGAAGATAATCATCTTGAAACAGCTAAACTTCAATCTCGCATAACAAATAGAGCAAAGTCAGCGGCAAAGCTCTACAGTATGTCAGTAAAACCAGATTTTGGCCAGCTTTGTTTGACCTACAGTTTTTTCCTTACCCACCATGAATGGACCCAGTCCATTTCCCATCAAACTGTGAAACTCAGTTGTGTTTCAGAGGAATAATCTCTTTAGAGTACATGCTAAATAAAGTCCTGCATAAGATCCACCAGGAGAGTTTTCCTGCCTCCACACCTGCCAACAGCTATGGTCATCCTGACCCCACACTTGACACTGACTACTGCCAGCCAGTCAAAGGGAATCCTGCTTTTTACATCAGAAACACATTAAATACCTTTGGTGCTGATACCCCAAAGTGTGTCTGAACTGATCAAGCAGCCAGCTGTGCACAAAGCTTCTGTGAATAAATCTAAAGTAAACAATGACAAAAGACAGTAAGTAGGGCACGGACAAAAACAGTTCAGCAGGAGGCCCATATTCAGAATGGAAAGATAGCCCACTGGACTAAAACACAAAAATCACCTGCAAACTAAATCTCAGGCTGCTAATATCAGAGAGCCAAAAAAGCCGATCTAAAAACAATGCTATTAAAAAAACATCACTGAAACTGAAAGTCTCTTTAACAATGAAACTTTCATAATACACACTTTTGATTGTTTACCTAGCCTTTCAATTGATCTTGATATGGTGAATGAAGATGCTGTTCGTTTAAAACAACCCATCAAATTCTTCTTCAGGCTACATCAAGACAACGTATTAAAAGTTAGAAAGGAAAAAAAAGGTCTTTCATTATATGGCAACCTCATGAATTAAGATCTATGTACTTTCTGCTCAGACTAGACTACACTTTCTTCTCATGTCACTGGTTAAACTGCCTATCACAGATTTTAAAGACTCTTCCCTTTCCCCAGCATTAGTGCTATCATATGCCCAGGAGATTTTACGCATGTCTTTTTTCCTGGAAACGCTGCCTTGCTGGAACAAGACAGTTTTGGTTATTTTCCTTGGCCTTTTGGATGAATGGCAACCATGAGCTGTGGACAAAGAACTGAGCTGCATGTGCAACTGATCCTTATACAGAGTATCACAGATGTACATACTTACTGAGAAAGTAAAGAAAACACAGGAGGAATGCCCAGCATCAGGCCCTCAAAGTTTTAACCCATTGAAGTGTATTCAATATCACATTTGCCTGGGAGGGTGGAAGATAATACCAAAGCAAGGAATTTTCTCATTCTTGGAAGCTGAATCCAGTAATTTGTTTCCTTCTATGGCCATTACATAGCCTTTTAAAAGCACGTTTATTTCTGGCTCTGCCTGTCCTGTGTGAACCTTCTACCCAGGATCCAGAAGGGAGAAAATACAACTAATCCTGACGAAGGACCTCTAGTAAAAATCTCCAGCAGGATTCAGAGAACAACCACTGTTTGTCATGACCATCTACTTCAGTTTCTGTACAGCAAGTGAAGAGTTGAAAAAAGAGAACAACGAGGGACTGTCAACTGATGCTTGATTAGAGCACCCAGAAAACTGCCCCACATTTCTGGCCGTGGATAAGACCATGACACGGCAGGTGTCTAAAGGGACTGTGGCCAAATGGGAATGCTGTGCCAGAGCAGGTACATCTCAAAGTGACTGTGGCTGTAGGTAAGTCCACGCAGCAGGTATACCTCTGAAGAGGCTGTGGCCAATGGACAAGCCCAGGCTGGAGCAGGGGCAAGGGGCAGAGTTCATTGCAGTGTTAAACCCTATGGCTTGGTCCAAAATGACAAGAGGTAGAGATTGTAATGGATATGTCTGTAAGCTGTTGTACCCCATGATCTGAGTTGCATGTTATAGGAAGTAATATAGCAGGAACCACTCAAACCGACAGAGGAAAAGCCTCACAAGAAGCAGGGCAAGTACAGCAGTGACCCAACCTGAGCTGGCTTTGGCATCCAAAAACTCCACGAAGCACACCACCTCTCCTGCCCTGAGCAACCACTCTAAAAGACAGAAGCTAAGTCATAGACTAACAGAACACAGCGCATAGTTTACGAACATTTTATGGACATTTCACAGGGATGGTGCACAGACTAAGGGAATGATATCTATGTGTTAAACAAAGGCCTGTAATTAATGAGGATATGTTGGAAAGTGTGGTATCTGAGCATGACGTAAATGGTACATAGTAAAGTATGGATTCTGTCATGGTCTTGTCTGGTATAGAGTTAATTTTCTTTGTAGAGGCTCATATGATGCTGTGTTTTGGATTTTTGATGAGAACAGAGGTGATATCACACCAATGTATTAGTTGTTGCAGAGCAGTACTTGCACAGAGCCAAGGCTTTCCTGCTCCTTGTGCTGCCCTACCAGCCAGCAGGCTGGGGATGCACAGCCGACAGGTGGCCCGAACCGACCAAAGGGGTGTCCCACATCACATGGCGTTGTGCCTAGCAATAAAAGCTGGGGTAAAGAAGGCAGAAGGTGGGTGACATTCAGAGTGATGAAGAAACCATGATGCATGCTGAGCCCTGCTGTCCTGGATGTGGCTGAACACCTGTCTGCCCATTGGATGTGGTGAATGGATTCCTTGTTTGGCTTTGCTTGCACATGCACCTTTTGCTTTACCTAGTAAGCTGTCTTTATCTCAATCCACAAGTTCTCGCACTTCTACTTTTCCAATTCTCTCCTCCATCCCACCTGGGGAGAGCGAGTAAGCAGCTGTGCAGTACTGAGCTGCCTGCCAGGGCTAAACCACAAGAGTGTTTTAGGGATTCTGAGGATCTTGTGATGCCATTGAGCAGGGCTAACTGTCCAGTGCCCAGAAAAGCAAGCTGCAAGTGAACATATCAAGGTCATAGCAAACCATACTCAGCTCTCTCTCCTCTCCATGCCTGCCCCTCGACTGCAGCATAGCGTGGGATCCTGACAGCAGGAGGTTCCCACTGCAGGCCTTTGGCTTCAGCTCTCCGTTGGCCCCAGGACTCTGCTCTTCTCAGGGACTCTCCATGCGCTCTGAAGAAGAAAGATTCCAGGCATTCATCTGGGGCTCTGGGAGTCGCTTGCCTCATTCCTTCTGAGGAAACGGCTGGAAATTTGCCCTCCAAGACTCATTTGTGAACTGCATTCCCTCCAAAAGTGTTATCAGCTTGTTCATTTCAAACAGATTTTTGCAGAGGGATAGGAGAGTTGGGATGGACGAAAGAACTGCATCAACGCTTTTGCCTATCCCAGGCATATTCTTCTCAGACCCAAGTCACTCTTCATAAAGTCCATAGTGAAAGCTCTTTTTAAAGATGCAGGCCACTTTATCCTTCTCTCCATCTCATCCTCCTGATCCCAGAGTTAAGATATTCTCTGCCTACCTAGTAAAACATGAATGGCCACCTTCTCCTGCTTCTGCATGTCTGAGAACTGACTGGCAAGACCAAATCACTCCCAGAACTGTAGAATTTGTCAAACCAAGGCACAATGACACTGATAATAATGAACATTGCAATAAGAAGCACAATACTAATTATGTTCTCTTTTTCGGGAAAAACAGAGAAGGAGAGAAAGTCAAGAATGCTCTCAGATCACAGGAGGACTGTTAAAAAAAGGGAGGAGCTATTAAAGTTAGAGACCAGCATTGGCACAAAACCAAATGGGCATGAACTGTCCATGAACAAATTTAGTTTGGAAATTAGAAGCAGATTTCTAAACACCAGAGGAGTGAAGTTCTTGAATGGTTTCCCAATAGGAAACAACAAGAGCAAAAGCCATTTCATTTTGCGAAAGAGACTGATAATTTACAAAGGGAACCCTGCAACTTAATTTTCTGCAATTACAGAAAGCTGTACTCCATGACTCAGGTCTCTTTCAGTCTTGTATATCTCATCCTCAGCTGAGCCAAGGAAGGAAAAAATAATAATAAAATCCAGAGATGAGGTGTAATAGAACCGTAATATTACCAGGGCAGTTAGTACAAGGGTAAGTCTGCTTTCTTTATTAAGCATATTTATGTTTTTCTGTTTGTTTGTTTGTTTGTTTTACTTCGTTTTTTTGAGCAGAATTCATTCACCTCTAGGGACTTCAGTATTTTCAGGTAAAAATTTGGATCATAAGGGAAGATTGAATCGGGACTGAAGTTCTGTAGTATCTATGATCACCTGCAAAGAACAGCATGGAAGCGAAACTTCCCATCTATCATGCAAATATTTGACTAGACTGTGAGAAGTCATCTTCACAGACCTGTATCCAGGGATTACAGCTGTCAAAGGAACTGTATAAAGGGGTAGATAAGTGAGAACCTTAAAACAGCAACTGATTCAGGAAGAATCTGAGTTAAACAAAAAAAAGTCTTACAGTTGTAAAATGTGCAGATGGGTACAGAAATGATAATCTGTCTTCTTCCAGACTTGCCTGAAATCTTACTGGAAAGAAGTCTCTGAAACCATTAAAGAAAGTCAGCAGGGAGAAATCTTTTCACATTCTATTTCTATATTGAAAAAAACAGGATAATACCACCCTATTCTGCACACAGAAGAAAAAGCAAAGTACACAAAGCTGAGAAAGCATGAAAAATACAGTACTGTAACATAAGAAGTCATCTGTGAACTCTCCCGTAGCACATCAAACATGAGGTATTCATTCATTCCCACAAATGGAGTCAGTGTTGATCTATAAGCTGCAGCTCTGTATTACACATTTCAGTTTCATGCATTTAAGCCAGACAAACATTCCCAGGGGATTGAAAGAACCCGCTACAGTGAGTTGTGGTTCTATTTCGGATCATATCGCAGCATAACAAATCACAGTTTCAGACACTGGGATAAGGGGCTCAATAAACCAAGTAGCATGATAACTTCATGTATATCCCTTCCACACACATAGCCATGTGTGGAATCAAATCTACCTAAGGCCCTTCAAACTGTACGGCCACAATGCAATGATCAGTCTCATACTGACATATATCCATACAGCATTATTCATCCCAATATATATTCTTGTATACACAGTTTACCACACATTGTCTTACAGCAGTAGTTATCTAGCCCTGTCCACACATAGCAAACCTGTTTATCAGATCTGACCTCTGCCGTTTGAGGAAACAGAAAAGAACATGATTTTTTCAATGCAGAAAGTTCTTCTAGCACTGCTGGTTTGTTCCAGTGGTTTTTCAACTGTTATCCATAGGAAGTAGTCCTCAAAAGCAGCATCACTAGAGCTACTTGGTAACTCAGTAGTTCCCCGTGACTGCTGTACTGCAAGAAATCTGAGTGCTAAGAATGATGCACTGGTCTGTTGTTGGTCTAGAATATTTTCAGTCAGAATGGTTTGCAAATTCAGCAAAATCAGTAACTTCAAGGCTGGATTGGAAAAACAGCTATGTTGCAAGTACCCTGTACTGGAACTTAAACCTACTGATCTTTGCTCTGGTTCCCAGAGAATTAAGGTTACAACATAAAAGGCCATAAACATTTGTCTCTCTTAGTAAAGATCTGATCTGTTGCTGTGAGATCTTTTCATAGTACGGAAGGACTCCTGTTAACCCACTGAGTAAAGACGAGAGGTGAGACTTCCAAGAGAGTTCAAATACTGCTGAGGTAGAAGTAGCTTTGCATACATTTTCATAGACTTTTGCACATTAGATGTTTGACAAGTCATGTCATATGGTTGCCTTCTCAGGATGACAACCTGAAAATATAACTCTGAGCTATTCAAACTGTCTGGGCCTTGGGACATGAAGAAGGTCAAAGGGGCAAGCAGGAGTGTAAGTCTCCAAATCCTGAGAGTCACACTTCTTGTTCTCTTGTTCTCTCTATATTGCTGCGCTCGAAGTCAAAACTCTGCAGTAGTTGCCTTCTTTCCATTTAATTAAGGTGTCTTGAAAAGATAAATGAAACAGACAAAAAGAACCTGCCTGGAGTAAATTTTCATTTTTCCATTTAAATTTCACCTGTGAGGAATACACAAGTCAGCCACCTTAAGCATGACACTGGATGGACAGCAAAAGCATACTATTGACTAGAGCTTATTTATTTGGGGGTATTTTCTTAAGAGGAAAAATGCTCAAAATGAGTAAGTCTTTGAAGAGCTTCCAACCCAAACACTGCACAGTATTAGGCAATGAAAGACCAGTTAGCAACATGAACGTGAAACAGGAAGTTGGAACTACCTGGCCAAGTTTCACTCTGTAACCTGAATTAAGTGTAATTAAAAAATAACCAGCACAAAGAGTGAAAAACAGCTTCCAGTAAAGAAAAATAGGCTTTTATGACCAAATGCTCTATCAACAGATTTTTTTTTCCTCTAGAGGATATGATTAAAGGGCAATTACTGTCTAAAGGTCAGGAAAAAAAAGGGAACAAGACATATATATACACATGAAAATACAATGTTTGTGAAACGTTTTCAAATAGTATCTTTTTTTAGTACAACATCCTGCCAAAAGTTTAGTCTGTGCTAAAATTATTACACATCCTTCTAGGTACTACCACAACCTCTGCGCCACAGTCACACATACTGCCTCCATCCCACCTTCAAGCCCGAAAGAAAGTTATTACACTTTGCATTCTTTGACTTGTACATGAGCTAAATGCAAAAGCCCTAAATGCGACTTTCCCAAGGGCCTCTGGATCAGGCAAAGAATGCAGAGCCTAAAAGCACAGATTTTGTGCAATGCAAGTGGAGAACTGAAAAACCACATCAGGTGACTGAGCGATTCAGAGAGCTGGGAATGGAATACAGTATGTCCTTCCACCCGGTCACTAGCCTGAATCCATTGTGGATAACAAGCAAAAATCATTACTGTTTAATGGCTGCTCTTGTGAAATGAATCAATCAAGGCTTTCCTGATAACTGAGTGACTTTGCCATGGTATTATTTGTCACTTGAAATACAAAGATCACAAGGACCTTTGTTGGCAGAGAAAGTCCCAAAACTGAGTAGTCAGCCCCTTGCTGGCAATTGGACAATGCACATCAGAGAAACTGGAAAGATGCTGAGCTTCAGGCTGGATCCTCTGACTGGACCAAAACAAACAGCTAGAGAGCAACACTGGGGATGCTGACTCAGCTGTGGTCCAAGGCATCACTTTTTCTGTGGCTGAACAAAGGCACTGTGGTCTTCCAGGACTGTCACTTTAGCACCTTTCACCAGAACCAAATTACTTTTGCCTTCTTAAAATGAAAACAATAAAAGTCCAGCTCGCTGGTGAAGCTGTCAAGACTTTTTGAAATAATCTTTCAGCTTACTGGGATCTGCGCTTACCAGATCGATGTGGATTCCAAGGGGTAGTGGATGCCACAGTTTCCAGTGCACCTTTCTGTTCAAGTAAACCCCACTTCCTGCCTTCTAGCACACACAAATTGGGCACATTTCATCTAGTCACTGCTCAAATTGCCAGAAAAATGTTTTGTTTGCCTACCAGTGGATAAAATTAAGCCTTTAGAATGTTTTCTTCATAAATAAATAATCACTATTTTTATGCAAACTATTTTGAAGCTTTGATTTTATCTGGGTCTGTTTCAGAGAGGGAAGGAGAGGGAACCTGTAAACCTCTCCTGTTTCACTAAGTCCTGTACCTGAAAGTATATGATCATGCAGACTGCCGTCAGAGGCACAGGCTGTCAATGCAAGAGTGATGCACTCCTGTATGCATGCACATACATGCACACACATACGCGCAGTATTTATAAAACTGCTGCTGTAAGGGATTTGGGGTTTATTTTTTTAATTAACTGAAAATGATAACACAAGAGCTTTTCATCTGGCATGAGCTTAGGTTTCATCAGCTGCTGGAAAAGATTCCCTTGGAAAAATGCAATTACAGTGTTTCTCCATGTACTTTCTGTGGATTTCAAAATAAACGCAGCTATATGATCATGCCAATTAATAGACAGATTAAAGTTACAGGTCCTGATACATCTATAAAGAGGCTGCAGAACTGGACACACGATCTGGGTAATACATCACATTGGCTAAACTGCAGAACGCCCGGTTAAAACAATGGCTCCAGCACAGACGAGAAGCACTGGGAGGGGCAGTTACAAAGAGTGCCCTTAGCCTCCGCGCTGCACCTCAATCTTGAATTGTACACCACGTGGCACAAAGGACAATGCCTTATTTGTTGATCTTTCTGTCCACCCACATTTCTCACCCTGTCAAAGATCTCAAATAGAGCAATGCATGAGAGCAAGAATCTAAAAATGATATGGATGAAGACGTCAGAATAAACTGATCTCACTCCGTGCTCTACTTTAAAAGTCAGCAGTTCCGCCGTAAATCAGATTATGCCCCCCAAAAAAGGAGCATTTGACAAGAGGGTAAGCTACAGTTCCTGAATATAAAACTTATACTTTCCAATGAAGACAATGAAAAGCACAGCGTGCTCTAAATAACAGCACCGCCAGCTGCCACTTTGTTTTTTGATTCCCATATGGAACCTTACAAACCATGGCCTCTTGAAATTATCTGATTAGACAATAGGAAGGAGGATCTTAGTAGGACCTTTTTTGGTCCCTAGGAGTCTAGAAATTGCCACTTCTTTTCCCCATTTCTTGCTCCAGAAGACATCAGCTTGATACATATTTTTGTTAAGTGCTCAGAAGATTATTTCATGGCTTTCAGGGTGTAGCAAAGAGAACAAAAGGGATTTCGCCATTGCTTTGATTTACTGGCTGGCAAGGTCAGTGCAGTATTTAAATGTGATTATTTAATGATATATTATGTCACTACCATGTTTTTGCAAGTATAATTAAACTGGTAGAAGGCCTAGAAGTTTTTGAAAGTCTTTTGTTCATTATTTTTGACGTTTAAGTAATAATCTCTCAATAATGGATTGAGATTGAACAGAGAGAAATTTTCCAAGGGTTCTGATGAATCTGGTTAAGAAGAAAAGAATTTTGGAACTACAGATAAAACAAAAGAACAGCTCAGTCATCAACTGTTTCAGACACAAGATGACAGCTGTACATATGTGAAGATGGAAAGAAATTAATTCCTTAGAGAACGTTCATGCACATAAGCATTGCTGACCTGATGGAGTCTGGAAAGGCTGGGACTAGCTGCGCTCAGGTCTCTACTCCACTGCAGTAATTCTTTGGGGAACACATTCCTGCAGTAATTCCTTTCCATCTCCACTTTCAGAGCCATTAAATCTTATTTTTTTTCCTTCACCAATTCCAAATGATTACAAAAGTAAAGACAGGCAAACAAATCACACATGAAACCAACCTCTATCATTATCCAGTTTAAAAAATTATCTGTGAAATCTGTTATCAGAGAACAAGGCAGGTTACTACGCTGTCAGCACAGTGAATCTTTGGCATGCAACTGAGGTTTCAAGTTGGGAGCTTGCTTCTGTTATATAAAGCAAAAGGATGTTCTACCTACAATGGAGAATAAGGCCAGATCCAGCTCAGGTACGAGAGCATCAGAAACCTTCCCAACCTGTGGTAACGTACTGCACTACAAGAACCAGAAACAGTCTTAAAGAAAGGATTTTACAGTAAGCTTCATTAATTAGACTATGATAATGTGCTCAATGCTGAATGAACAAGAACATGAAAACCTGCAAAACAATGACCCAAACTAGTAATATTAGAAACTGAACTGTCAGCGATTTGTTAAGTAACCATGAGTCTTACTTTGGCTAGACTCACTCAGCAAAGTTAGTGTCAACGTAAGCAAGTAGTAGACAAGCACTCCAATGGCAGGCACAGAATTAACAGCAGTCACAGCCAACATCGTAAGAATCTACTGGCGGTTAAAAAAAAGCAGTCTCCACTGAAAAAAGCAATTCAAGGAATCTCTTTCTTTAATTTGGCATAGATATAGGTGGTGGTGGGGTTGTCGCACTTTAAATATCACACACATATGTCATATTAAGCTAATGTTTTGAAGTCTCTGGAGGAGTTAACTGCATGACCCCAGAATCAGCCACTGACAGACTTACAGCATGAGCTCTCTGGTACAAAGTAACTTAAAGGAAAACACTCAGGAGCAAAATAAAATACATCCTAAAGTGAATTTCCTAAAAGCACAGTAAAAACAGGACCAGTCACATCAAACTGTCTCTTTCATGTATAAAACACAGATTTTTGAGATATATGCAAGTAGGAAAACTACTTAGAACTGAAATCAGTTGGAGTAGCATATCAAAGTCATGTTGACCAACGGAACAGAGTGGAGATGCAACTGATAAGAGCTTAGCTGAACATCAGTGGCTGTGGAGGTGACATGCTTTCAATGCATAAATTAGCCTCCTACCAAGAGAAGCATCTGTTAGGGTCAAATGTGCCTCAGGAAGCCTGTTAGCTTTATGCATTCTCAGTAAACTTGCTCTCCTGCCAAGGGGTGCACCGTGTTCTTCACAATACAAGGGGGACATCTGAGTAATCCCATCACGTAGTTTGCAGGAAGGGAAGGGGAAAAGAAAAGATTCTTCACTAAGTTACTGAAGCCGCAGGCAGACATCTCTGAACTAGTAGGCACCAGTGAGATGAGCTGAAGAGGGAAATCCTTCCCTTGATCCAGGAAATCATCTCGAAGGACCATTCATATGTGGGTGGTTAATGAACAAGTGTAAAGAAATTGCTTTTTTTCCTGATGAAATTCTAATATCTCAAGGACACGTGGACTTGCAATAACTGTTTAACAGGCTCTTGCAGTTAAGAAAGTTGACTTTGCTCTCATACTCCACTGAATCAGCAGATGCAGTAGCAGTCTGAACTCCTCAATGAGGTGCAATAATTGCGAGTCTGAATGACTGGAATCCATACGGTCATTCAGTTCTTTTAATCTGCTTTGCCCAGCATGCCTCACATTAAGGACTCAAAACCTGCAAATCTTTCCACTCCGCTGCAAGTGATTTTTAAGTAACAGGAATAAAGCCAGACAGAAACACCTTGTTCAAGGCACAACCAAAGCCCCAGGACATAACAGAAACATCAAGTTCAAATAGATGGTGCACAAGACAGGAACTTGACGGCTCTGGTCCTTCTCTATTCACAGTAGAACTGCATTGGTTAAATTAAATAGCTTAACTCCTTTTAAAGCCTTTAATTCAAGGAAACACAAATTCCTAGTCCACAGAGCAGCAGTGTCATTATACTTGCCTAGCTGTGCATATGCAAGTATCATACCCAACAGTATGGATAGTCTACTACTGTATTCTCTAACTCTTCTTCCCTATATATGGAGAGAATATAGCACAATTATCTGCCTCTTCTCCCAGTAGCAGGACCGGGATTTCTATGAAGAAAGCTTATGCCAGCCTGAACACGTGCCTTCTCCTTTCCCCAAACTACCTGACAATAAGAGGTTCAGTGACTGGGCTTAAAATTTCTTAATGTTCAGCTTCTAGACCACCACCTCTGCAACACATTTGTGTTAGACATAAAGGATATGTTTCTGTATCAGATGCCTAATTCCAGCCTGCAGCTTGATTAACATTGAGTGAGAGTTCTTCGTTATACCCTACATCATTACTGAAATAATATTTCTGTCAAGAGACTAGGCTTTTCCTCCCCTTCTCATCCAGGCTGACCCCACAATGCCTTCCAGAAAAGATAACAGGAACATTATTCAAATTATAATTTCTGAACCTGAGCTGATCATCAGAATTTATATTTTTCTTCATAAGTCAGATCATCACTTTAAAAACAAACAACACAAAAACTCTTAAGGGAACAAAATTGAAACCACTGACTGCTCTGACTGAATGTTATATGCTGTAGCTTTCTGCATGCGTGAAAAATTTCTGTTTTAATTGTTTAAACCACCTTATCTCTACTTGATTTTTCACGAGTTTTACCAGCTCCCTGGTTTCTTCAAGGTTATGCCAGATGCAGCAACAGCGCCCTCTGTCCAACGCCGAGAAAAAATGCATTTAATGCCTCTGCTTTTACAGAGCTGCCAATGTATTTAGTTAAATTTAAACATACACATGCAACATTTGCTCAGCAGTCCTTCTGCATCCAGATTTCCACCGATAACGCGTTTTTTAAAAGGATTCTTATCCCTGCCGCACACACCTGACTGCGTTTTAGAAGCGTTTAACATGACATTTGCTTTTACTCTGGAAAAGTAAATGACAAGTCCCTTCAAGCTTCGTGAAAGTCTTTCTTTCAAATCTCCCTCTTTAATCATCTCCACGAGAAAAGCCAATTGCGACTCTTCCCAGCTTTCTTCCCCCCCGTGCAAAAAACACTTGCCGGTTTCCCCTTCCCCACTCCTGCAGCAAAGCGTCAATGCGAAAAGAGGATTGCAAACCAGGAGAGCAAACAGTGACAAATGCTCAAAGATTTTTTTACACTTTTGTTTTGCCTCCATGTTTTCCCAGCTGCTCCGCTCAGAAGTCGATTAAAAAAAAAAAAAAAAAAAAAAAAAAAGCGGCCTGCAAAAAGCATTACAAATGAAGAGACTGGAAAACTGCAGCCCGGAGAGGAGGATGTGACTTGCGTTTGACTTACCGATTTCATCCAGCTGTGGATTTTCCTGCTCGCTTTTTACAGCCGCTGAGCTCAGCGCTCAGGCACGTCCATCCCGCGTCCGGGAGCCAGGCGGGAGCGCTCAGCTCCTCGCCGCTGGATGCTGCTGAGGGAGGGAGCGAGCGGGGCCGCGGCGGCGCCGGCTGCTGCGTGCGCTCGCTCGGACCCAGCCCGGGAGGAACTGCTCCCCGGAGCCGGAGCCAGCCCCGAGCCGGCCCCAGCCCCGCTGCAGGGCTGCGGGAGGCAGGAGGCAGGGCCTGCCCCTGCTACCGCGCTGCGCCTTCTTAAAGGGGCCCGCTCCGCACGGCAGCGGCGCGCCCGGGGCGGCAGCCTCGTAGCTCCCGGAGAAGGCTTTCGGGCGCTGCCGTGTGGCCGTGGCCCGCCTGCTTCCCTTCCCTTCACTCTTCCCTCTTCCCATCCCCAGCACAAAGTCAGCCCTCAGGAGTTCGACGCCTCCACTCCCACCCTGCACACCCCTGGCCATTGGCGACATCCCCACATTTGATCCCTAAGGGATTTTATCCCCTGTAGTGGAGAGGATGCAGCTTGACTATTAAAGCCCTACTTTCCCAGTTTTTCCTCCTCGGTCACCCTTCAGAAAGCTTTAAGGCAGTGTAACCCGCTGCTTCCAGCCTCATTTCTGCTTTCTGACTTCGCTTTCAGCCGCACCTGACATTAACAGCTAGATTAATACGGGGGATTTGTCTGCCCATGTGTGCTGCTGTCTGCAGTGGGAGAAGCCGCATTCTCCGTGAGACAGGAACGCTGAAGTTCAGAGACAGTAACACCATCTGCAAAATCTCTCTCTGTAACCCGTGGAAATGTATGGATTGCTCTCCGTATGCGTAAGTCGTTTGTTTTCATTACAATAACCGAGCTCTCATGCTGACAACACACATCAACACACAGCGCAAGGCGAAGTCATATACATACAAATACATACGGGTGTAACGGTGCAACTGGAGAAAGCAAAGTTACCTGAAAAAGTCCCCCTTCAGGTCAGCAGGCCAAACCAAACGAGATGAAGCCGAATCACCCCTGTCCTGCCCTCTCTGCCCTCACATTCACCAAGCACAGAAAGCACATGAGAGGTACATACTGGATATAACAACCCGACGTGATGCCGTTCTGTTCTTTGACCCTATGGTGAAAGGAAGTGGGTGCTAAACAAAGGGAGAATCCAGCCTTTTCAGTGCCAATGGTCCCTCACAAACAGGCTCAGTAGGTATCCGCTAACTACTGGCACGTATACCTTCTGCCCTGTAAGCAAAGCAGCCGCTTAGCCACGCTGCTAAATTATAATCTTCAGCATTAATAACCTTGTATTAAACCACAGGGACCCATCAGCGTTCCTCTAGCATGAGCTGTGCTATGCTCCTGCCTTTCTCAGCATAAAGCCTGGGAAAGTTTTACATAATTTACACATGCAAATCACATGTGATGCACAGCAGATGAGATCTGATGACTGTCAGAGCCCCCTTCCACTCACATTTCCATTGGTCTATTAATCCTCAGTTTGCACTCTCAGCTCTGCCCACTGCTTCCTTCATCCTATCCTCCAAGTCCTGCCCCTGCACTCCTCTTCCCTCTTCTGTATGCCGTGGGTTCTTTTGTAGAGAGGTGGAGACCTTCTCCCTTCCCTTGCCAGTGCTATCTATCTGGCTTTGTCTCCCCTTTTTCCCCCTACCCCCTCAGTTTCTCATTGGAAGAGGAAAGAAGAGCTGAGAGGAGAGGCAGAACTGATTCCTTCTCTTGCTGTCCCCGTGTCATCCCGTTCGAACAGCCAAGGACCTAGAGCCAGAGAGCTGTACCCAGCTGGAAACGAACCTGCAGCGGCAGGCCAAGGGACAAAGGCTAGGCGGGTTCATGTTACCAGCACAACCTCACTTAGAGCACTCTGCCATTTATTATGATACAGCATAGCAAGATAAACGGCCTTTGTCTTGATCATTAGTTAAAAGTTAACAAAACACTCATCTTTAAGGCAGAGCTCATGCTCCAGTTGGTATTTCAGCTATGGTTAGGCCGATATGTTCGAAACAGCTAGGCAGTCTGCCTACAAGAAGGCAGAGTTAGCTGCTGCAGCAGATGGGGATCTGAATGGCAAAAAAACGATGATGGAAAGAAACTGGGCCTTGGGGGGAGTGAAAGCGGTGCTCCATCACTCTGCACACACGAAACAGGTACGTGCAAAACACCAGAAAGCGCCCAGCAGGAAGCAGGCGTGTGCCATTGGACTAGAATGATCGAACCACTATAAATGTTAAGATAAATTAAGAATATCTGCTGTTCCTTACATATGTTGTTCCTTAGAGTCCTTATAAACCCATGCGAAAGCCATCCCCCCTCTCTCACCGCAGCATCTGGATGTTCCATTGACAGAGCATTGTCTAATGGTTACAGCACAACTCCTGGTTTCTATTACTGGCTGCAGGAGAAACGTGTGATATATTAAATAAAATAAAGGACACAGCATTCAGATCCTGCTGCACACTTCGATATTCAGTCAGAAGTACATTCAACTAGATAAATCATTGATCCTTTCTGTGACCGCTTCCCCAAAACAGAAAAGTACATTAAACTGGGGTGTTATATAATTCAGTACTTGTATTAATAACAGCCCAGGTTGAAGGCTGCTGGAGAAGCCAGCTTTTTTATCACTACAGACTGAACTGCAGATACCTCAGTGAAAGCTGAAGAGTGTTGCAGTTTGCAAAAATGTTTGATTCTGCAGAGTAATCCCCTTGCACAAGAGGTGACCTTCAATAGGAAGTATTTTGGTCTGTTCAGCTTATAGGGGACAAATTCAGAAGCTACCAGGCAAGAAAATTGTTGTTCTTTCTGAGCAGCATATGACATAGGTTCTACATCCCAGGATTGCACAAATGTACTTACACAGGCAGTTCCTCTAGAATTTGGAAATAAAACCATCAAAGCATTTTTAGGCTCTGACCATCAAAGTGAAAAACAAAAGCTATAGTATTATCTGTACAGAGTGACAGACTCCATGGATGAAGCCCACAGAGTCCTGGGCCCACTGACAACACCAAACCAAAGACTTCCCCCCAGTTTCTTACTTTCTCATGCCTTTTTGTTTTTTTTAATTGCTCCCATGTGTGAAAAATATCGGTCCCAAACTGCAGATATTCAGCCCTCAAAACTCACATCTAATTACTCTGAACTGGAAGAAGCAAATGTGTCAAACATTTATATAGATTTAAACAGAGCCCTTTGGGGGCCCTGAAAGGAACAAAAAGACAAGGGTAAAGGGACATCCAAAACAAAAGAGATGATGTGCTGCTCAAAAACAGATTCCTCGCAGAATGCAGAAGCAAAAGCTTCTGTAAGATGTCGCTCCACCTCTGGAGATCTAAATTGTTTGTCTGATTCATAGTTAACACAAAAGGACATGGGTATATTAATCTAACAACAACAGTGCCCATTGTGAGCGCAGACCCAGTGCCAGGCTGCCTGTTCCATCTGACAATGAGATTAAACACCGTGGCTCTGTGAGCTCGGCTGCCTTCCATGCCTGACACCACCACCCAGTGCAGATACAGGGTCAAAGGCAGCTTCTGCTCAGTCACCACAGGCTACAGAATTAGTAGGGTTTTCACACCCTCCCTACAGAAGTTGTTTCTGCATGTCTCCCAGCCTCTGAACTGACACACAATATTTTGCACATCTCTTGAGTGTGTCACACAGGGTAAATTTATTATTTTTATTTACTATTAGCTTTTATTTATTTATTTTTATTAGTAGCATGCAGCGACATAGGATGTAGCATGGGTGACAGGACACCACTACCCTTATCTCAGAACCACAGAAAATTGTCCCCTACCTCTGAGGGGCTGAAATGAGGAGCATACAGTCAGTACAATACAGACATGCATATACATTCTTTTAGATAATATAATTCTTCCAAAATTCTTCTAAAACTGTTTTTATCTTTGGGTTCAAACCAGACAATCAGATTTGAGGGTTAGATTCCACACCCACTGACTTTCTGACGACTGAGGATGGGGGGTATACTTACACAATTCTGGCATATATAAATTTCAGATAAGAGCTTTTGAACCCTATCCCACATTATTGTGTTAATCCAGAAGTTTGAGAACATGCTTTGAACTTTAAAAAAAAAGTAGGGATCTGGACAATGCTCATCTGAAATAATAGTCATTATTAATTGAAAAATTAAAAATAATAAATGCATGAGATTGTATTCCACCTGATTAATCACAATGTGTACATACATGTGTATGTGTACATTTACATATGTGCATGCATGTAGATGTTTGAGTGAAACTGTGACAGAGCCTATTGCTATTAAGTTAGCTTGCATCTGATGCATTGTATTCCTGACACTGTGTAAAATTATTTTTTCCTTGTATTCATTTTATTTCCTTTCACTTGTGTGCATATTCATTTATTTCCTTTTATTTGTGTCCATGGATTTGTTTAGCTGCATGGCAGGGAGGGACTCAAGAGCTGGTTTTAAGTTTTGCAAGTGTTTACAGAATGCCTGATATTGTACTGACCATTACTGAATTAGCAATGATCGAGATCAACATGTCTTGTCCCAAACAAGAATAGACATTAAAACAGTCAGAAACAGAGGCATTCTCTAGCTATGAATACACAGACCTTCAAAAAAAAATCAAAGCAAAGTCTATGCGAAGGAAGTAGAAGTTGGAAATGTACATGATACAAAAAATCAGTGAAGTGTCAAAAGTTGGGAAAGGCAAAGGGAAAGGCAAAGGATATTTCCACTTTTTAATTTGTGACAGAATTTAGGCCAGATCTCTATCTCTGGTTGACTTCCGGCTAGCACAAGACCAGAGTAGAAGTAATGGCTGTTTTTAAATTGGCCTGCTGTCTTTGCAGTCTATAACTGATCAAGGTAATTAAGACTGATGCCAGCTTAGAACAGTCTCGGATTTTGTAAAGGACTCGTGGCTCTTGAAACAGCTGTTTAGCAGACAAGGAGCTCCAGCTAAATATCCTTTTCTTTACTACTGGTGATGGAGCTATCACACTGCTCCTATTCAGCCTAGGAAACACTCTCCTTTCAAAAGCGACTTCAAGGTTGCCAGTTTTTCATGCTTCTAAGAGCTTTGTAGCACCTCAGAGGAAGTAAGCAGCTGGAGGAACAAGTCCTGGCTCCACCTGTGATGCCAGGCAGGGAACAACATTTGCTTATTGTGTATTCTTCGCAGAAGAGCAAGAGAGATTATTAGTTATGGTCAGTGTGGCTTGCTAAACTTAGATTATTCATATCCTCTGAAGTTTACATGCAAACTAATTGGCAGCAACTGATCCCTTAGTAAGAAGCTGAAATCAATTAGGAAGCCAGCTGACTTTAATACAGCAATTAATTACAAATGACATTTAGTCTCAGTACTCTATGGCCAAGCTCTTTATTCTGGCTTTTGAGGCTTTGGCTGTTTTTTCTTTTTCCTCTGTTGCACCACGGCTAACCCACCCTGATTTTCCTGGACATAACTTCCATCACATAGAAGCTGCCCTAATTTGTGACACACACTTTCCTGGAGAATACTTGGCTTTCTTTACAGGAATTCCTGTATGCTTAGGAGTCCTGGAAGTGGGACAAAGTTCCTACGGAAATGTGGCTCCTTACTTTTCGGCAAAGGATGCTGAGTTGCTCTCTTGGAAACCTCCTTGACTGTAATGGGTGAGGACTGTGGAGAAGAAAGGTGTAAGCCATCTTCGTTGGACTTGGCAAGACAGTGAAGCTTGCTGGGAATGCAGAGCACCTACGTTCTAGTGGGGTGCTGAATGGTATGTGTGTGATTACCAGCAAGATTGAGTTGCTCTGGAGACAAAAAATACATTGCTTTCTCTGTGAAGCAGTTGACTGGGATATGAAGACGGACACACCCAGGTTTTGCAAGGTTTAATTCCATCAGTGGCAGCTTGAGCCAGAAGATTTGGTATATGCCAACAAAGCAGCATATATTTAACTAGGTACTGGCCCTGATTCTTTGTAAGAGGTACATACACATATACTGGGCTCCTAAAAGCACTCTTTGTTCCTGAACAACTGCACATGCCAGAAAATAAACTGGTCACCTCAAGGGATGCAGCTAATCAAGAATTAACTAGTTTTCCACAAGATTTCAAAGACGTAATATGCTAATGTTTTAATATTATGTGGCGTAAACATGTTCCTCTTCAATACATATTCATATACATCTAGGAAAATAAAGCTGTGAGCAAAACATCATACTTTGTTTTAGGCAACAGAATCTGAAGTTTAGCATTTGTATATTTTTCTGTCAGCCGTCTTTGAAGTTCTAACATCTGGGTTCTCCCCATTTAAGATACCGACAGAAGGGCAGGATTATGCTTCTGGAGACAACAGCAGAAGACTTACTGCTCAATTCAGCAGAAGTATGATTGAGCTTGAGCCCTGACAACTGATTCACCGCTTTCCTACTACTTGATATACTCCTTTACATCCGCTGAAGCACGCACCATCAGCCACAACTTCACAGTATTTTGGATCCTGTACAGTGGAAATATTATGTGAAAGAGAGGTTTCACACTATTTTTTCTCTGTGATTGCTGCAAGCACTATGAAAGAAACAGAAAGGATGCTGAAAATGATGAGGTGTTAGGTATAATCAGACTTGGCGCACAAATTGAATACACAAGCTCTTAATAGACTGAAGCCCTGGAGGATTCTAAATTGCACTCAGGAGGAAGGTGCTGACACTAAGTTTTCTTCTAATTGGTGGCCATTCTAGAAGAATAGAGGAGTGAAAAAGAAAGGAAAGAGGAAA
Organism: Anser brachyrhynchus; assembly: GCF_964034855.1. Lineage (NCBI taxonomy): Eukaryota > Metazoa > Chordata > Aves > Anseriformes > Anatidae > Anser > Anser brachyrhynchus. Next base: position 36,012,682 of record NC_137696.1, read on the forward strand.
ATTAGAGCATAAAATTAAGAACATTACTAAATTACCATTTCCAATATGCATATTTACAACTTACAAGAGAGTTAACTTACAAGAAACGCCTCCAGTTTAGACTGTAATTCTAATCAAAACCAAGTTATTATGTTGTCCCTCAAACTGAGTGACAGCGCGACTAACACTTGTAGCATAGCCTGGATCCAAGTTCTGTTCTATTTTATTTAAATGATGACATGGTAAAGAGAACAGAAGGGGTAGGAACTTACAATTTCGATGACATTAGGAATTATATTGCTTCTAAACACACCTGGCTTATATATAATTAGGGACAGTAAGTGTTTGCTGTAACCTTGCTCTGTGTTGAAAACCACCTTGCAATCAGTGGAAGATTCCTCTTGCCTGGTGAATGTAGGTAACATCATGAAAGCTTAACAGAACAAAAAGTGATAGCTAAAATCCCATTCCCAGTATTTTTAGGATTTCCACTCCCATGCCCATCCTGTAAATCAGAACTAACCTGGATGATCTGTGTAGTTTCTGATTTGTTCTTCTCTCTCTCTGTATAGTACTCTGTGTTCAGTTCAAGGCCTCGTCATGTAGGAAAAGTTCACCTTCAGATGACTTAGTACAGCTGCTGTGACAGTAGAGATGGTCTTCTGGAGAAACAATTGCAAATAGTTTGTTAGCTTTCTGTCGATACGAAAGATATCTACAATGTTTCAGTGACTTTCAAAAGAAATTATAGAAGAAACGTGTACGGAAGTTCCAGTACAGCCTCTGTTAACTTCAGTACAGTGTTGGTCTTCCAGTGTTTTAGTGGAATCACTTTGTCTGAAACCAGAGTGATTGATATGTATATGCTTGACATAAGAAGATGCAGGCAGTGGGTACTATTTGTGCATGTGAAAATAAGAAAGCACTTTAAATGCTGCTTTGCTGAAGTACTCAACACCACACAGAGTACACTGTAGAATCAAAGCTAGTATGACTACCTCACATGTACCTTTGTATCTTCAACATCGACTGCACCTGCATTGTAGCAAAACTGACAATCGGTTACTCAACCCTTAGCTTTGAGTATGGGGAAATGATCGTAAGTGATCGTTGTTAGAAAAAAAAAATTGTCCTTGCAGTTTGAATAACATATACAAAGATGGTTTTCAGCTGATAGAGAGCCAATGGCTCTGACTTCTTTGTATCAACTGCTCTAGAGAAATGAATTCCAACATTTAGGAGACCTGTTACGAATTATTTACTTTTATCAGTCAGCTAATTTTCTTATTTTATTTATTTATGTATTATTAAAGCCAAATGATTATGCTCCAAGACATTCCACAATTGCTGCTGTACTGTCATTTTAAGAAATGCCATTAAAGTGACCTTCTCTTTGTTTGCTTCCCATGGCATTTAACTAAGCTGTTTTAAGAGAAACATCATTAAAATCATCAGTTCTTCTGTGGGTGCCTTAAGATTATTCATAGAAACTGTAATCTTTGGGGGATAACAGAAACACAGGGCCTTGTTTTCACTTCATTAACCCCATTTTCCACTGAAGTAACGACATCAGTTTTAACACAGATTCATCAACATGGCGCAAACTCAGGATTTATTTGTTTATCTATTTATTTTCTTTGAGAACTTGATACTGATGAAAGATGACACATTAGAAACTCGAGAGAGTGAAGTCCTCTACTCAACCTCTGATTATATATAGTACAGGAAGCAAATCTACACGCCCTCCAGAAACCTTTCACCCCAGTTCCTCATTTTTGCCCTGAAATAACTTATTTTAAGAGGACATAGGACAGCTCATCCCAAATAGTACTTGGTCCTGCTAATAAGTGCTACCTGTGATCACAGTTACTGAGTTGTTTTGACTCAGTCACAAGAAAAAAACAAGTAAGTTATCATAGACTCATGGAACAGCTGAGGTTGTAAGAGACCTCTGGCAATCATCTACTCCAAAGCCCCTGCTCAAAGGAGGGGCAACAAAAGCAGGTTGCTTAGGGCACCATCCCGTCAGGTTTTGATTATCTCCATGTATGGTGCCTCCACAACCTCTCTGCCTGTTCCAGTATTCGATCAGCCTCACAGTAGAAGAGTGTTGTTTTTATTTGTATTGTTTTGTTTTTAATGTTTGAATGGAATTTCCTGTGTTTCAATTAGGGCCCATTAACTCCTGCCCTGTCTCCGGGCACCACTGAGAAGCATCTCATTACATCTTCTTTACTCCTCCCCATCAGCTATTTATATACATGGATAAGACCTCCTTAAGCCTTTTCTTCTCCAGGATAAACAGCCTCATGTCTCCCAGCTTCTCCTGGTATGTCAGATGCTCCAGCCTCTTAATCATCTTCACCCATTGTTGGACTCTCTCTGGTATGTCCAGGTCTCTCTGCTGAAGGTTATCTCCACTCATTCCTTGTATTAATACGTTATGAGTCAGTCTATCCCGATATTCCCTAAAGAGCTACCCTTAGCCACGCAATTCACATGGCATTATATCTTCTCATCCCTGAGTCTGAAAGTAGGGTAGCTTACCCTATGACACCTGCAATTGTAACAATTTTCCATTCTGATCCACTGAAACTGAATTTGAACAGCTGACCACATTTGTTTTGCCACAAGTAATAATTAGAAGCTTATTTATCAAGCAGACCTGCTTGTTTCTACAGCATCGTTGTTGATTGTGCTGTTTGATTCCGCATTTGTACCTTTGCATCTGTCAGTGCCACAGGATCTCACCACCCAACCACATGATCTTTACACAGTTTTCAAAAGCCTTCTGTGCACATTTTAGCCATATCAACATGTGGCCACATAACTAAATCCTATCCTGAGTTGTGACAGTGTTTCTACAATAGCTGTTGTCGCCTAAAAGAAGTGAGCAAGGGAAACATGAATAAATACATGACTCAACAAAGTAAAGTGGCAGAAATTAAATCCTTTGATAATACCAAGGAAGCACACAGGTTTTTTTTACTGGGATAAGTTGAGCAACTCACTCGTGGCTCAACCACTTATGAATAATGTGGTCATCCTAAACACACAGAAATAAAAACTTTATAGCATCTTACAGCTGTGTTCATTCATTCATTCACTCACTCTTTCTTTGTCTCACAGCTCTATAAAACCCATTCCTCATCTCAACAAAGAGAGTCAAAATTCTGTTTAGATTTTCAGCCAGTGGTACAGCCACTGGTATTTCTATTAATTAATCTGGATGGCTGGAAAAATACAACAATTTTCTTTTTTCTTAAGCCACTCAATCCATAATAAGACATCTCATTTGAGACCACAACTCTGTAGGAGGAGGCTAGATTTAATGCAAGAGAGACAGGACCTGATGCCAAGATTCTCTATCCACTTCTCCCCTTGACTCCCTCATGCTGTTGAAAAAATTACATGGGGATATGGGGTAATTTTTCAACAAGGCAGGACGAGTTTGCCTTGGAAAGTGTGTTGGTATTTGTTCATCCCCAGTTGAATTGTGTAGTGAATTTGAGAAATTATGATTCTGGATGTGTCACTGCAAGAGAAAACTGAGCAGTAAAGTGCAGCCTCTTTGACTAGTCTTCACTAACTTCAACATTTTTACATGCATCTGAGCAGTCAGAGGAATAGATAAACCTTAAATTAAGATTTTTTTTTTGTTGCCACATCCAAATCATCAAGCTAATCCTCCACCTTTTCTTCTGCTCCAGTGCTAGCATAACAGGTCAATATTCCCTTCCCGTAAGGGGAAGCAAAGAATTTATCTTCAGATGCCCAATCTGCTCCCCAGTGCTGCTCCAGAAGTACAAGTATATTCCAGAAAGCTTCCCTCTTTCAGCTTTCGCTATTGCTATGGCTTCTGGAAAACAGATGTACTGTAGACCTAGATATTTTATATTTTATCACTTATGTGCAAATGATTTTTTATTTTTTTTTCTGGTTAGAGAGTGCCAATGCAACAAAACTCCCAGTTCTACAACATATGCCTAATACCTTATACAGCATTCTATCCATCCTGCCCTTCAAGTTAAATCTAATAAATGAGTATTCAAAGCTGGAGAAAAGGCATGAAGGGCATTCCCATTAATTCTGCATCTCTTCAAAGGAGCAAGCTGCAGGCCTAACCCCAAGTAACCGGGAAAGTGGAAAAACCCTGGCACCAAGTCCCCATCTTCCTAACACAACACGTAACAGGACTAGGATATAACATCCGAGAAGAACAAGCAACAGGCACGCTTCTGTGTAGTCCTCATTCATCGCAAAGAAAGCTCCTGCCTCAGCTGACACTGGGGCAGTGTACCCCTGGGGCTTAAGAAGCATTGCCTGGCACATTATCCATATGCAGTCCTAAGTGATTTTCTCAAAACAGCTGGTGGAGATGGAGCAGAGAAAGAGCAGTTTAATGCCAAATTTTTTCACTTGATGCAAGTATCAACCCCCTTGAGTACCAATTTGGCATTCCTCAGCACAGACACACTCTGCTTTTGAAATATTTACCTTTCCTTTATTTTATACCCTTAAGAAAATGCTGGGAGGAATGTGAACTGTTTTGTTTTTTGTCTTCCTATGACGGCAGAGATTTATTTATAGCTAGGAACTGGAGGACAGTTCTCACGTGGCTGCTGAAAATTAAAACAGCATGTAGGGTTTTGTTTTGTTTTGCTTTTATGCCTTTGCTGCTACAATCTCTCCCTGCGTTCCCTAAACCCGTGTTATTGTAACCAGAGCCACATTTTGCATTGCTACAATTGCAGGGTTATGTAAATTCCAAAGGCTTTAAAGGAAAGGGCCTGCAGATTCTGCTCTGAGCCTAGGGAAGTTGACACAAACAGTTATGCCCAACATCCAGGGAGAGGCAAACGCATTCAAAAACTATCAACAGACAGGAAACATAAGTCTCAACCAACCTGACGTTTTCTAAACCTTTTAGAACTTGCTGCTTTCCGTTACATTGGTTGTTCTCTTATTTTCAGTGTTGTGCTTTGCTATTGCAAGGGAATTTTCCTTCTACCACTCTTCACATGTCCTCTCTCGCTTTCCACTGGTACACACCAGTTTGTCCAGGAGAGCCAGCAACAGAAAGCTGTACAGTTACAAACTCTTCAGGCTCAAGGAGCCGTATTTTTACAGCTATGAAACCACAACACATTGACTAGAATTACTTCATTTATGAACACTTTTAGATTAAAAAATAAAATTACACTAAAAAGAGAAAAAGCATACTCATGAAAGACAGCAGCAGAACAAAGACTATGCACCTGACCACTGCATGAGAAGCGTCCCTACTTTACATCAAGTAGGGTGGGAAGAAGTGTGATACATGGTGCACGTCCGTGTGCGTCTGAGTAACCAAGCTGTAATGCTGACTCTAGCTGTGCATTTCTGTGTGGGCATGGGCAAGCCAATTCTTGTTTCTGACTCTCTAAAAGAGGGATAATAATGCCTGACTCAGAGTCAATATCAGAAGGCTTTGTGCAAGCTCGTCTTCTCCAGTCCGTGTTTAGACAACTCAGCTAAACGAGAAAAATATTTAGCACTCTCCTCCAGCCTTGCTTCTTGTTCAGCTCTAAATCACCACTTGTCAAGTTCTGCTCAAACCTCAGACAAAAACCTAGATCACATTTGTGAAGTATGTGGAGGTTTTGCACAGTATGGTGCACCCTGTTCACAGGAGCATGCTAGTAAGAGCTCAGAGGAATTACTGTATTTGTGCAAAGGAGCAGCCAGAACTCCCCAGCAAATTCAGCTGACACACAAGGAAGGATGAGGCTGTGGCACTACTCCAGCATGCTGCTTTCTATGCTTGTTGAATTTTCCAGGCAACCTCAATCTTAGTGCAGCAGATATGGAAAAGCAGGGCTTGCTGCATTGTTTACCCATCTCTTGTACCGCACAGAGCTGATCACAGTAAGTCCTCAGGAAAGTAACCAAGAAGCACTGCCTCACAGCCACATAGGTCAGTGCCAAGCCAACGCATGAAGAGACACTCCAAGCAACTCCCAAGCTGTGGTATTTTAAAAACAGTCACTACAATGGAATAGATGACCTCAGTAGCAGACAATAGTCCCTACTCAGCTGGTAGTTACTGCTGCTACACAGGTAGTGATAGCTGTTGTTGCCAAAGTGCAGCTGTTTAAATCTTACTTAAGAAAGATGAGACCCATTTCTGGAGCTGAAGCTACGGAGGACACCCACGTCACAAACTGTACAAAATTTGAATGTAAAAACTGAAGGATCCAAAAGTAATAAATATTTTTGTAAATGTGGTCCTGCAGTTGGCCCAGTGGAACATAACTCTCAGACACAGAGAGGTGGAGTCCAAGGGATGATCTATATCAATTTCTTTTTGAAAAAGGACAGTGTAAGGGTCTGTGGAGAATTAGAAACAAGCAGCCAGACGACAAAGAGAAACCAGAAATAAAAGGCAGCTGTATTAAACTGTGTCCCATTCATAGTGTACTTCATGACAAGTACCTGAGAACTACACATTTTGCTACACAAACCTTGAATCCTTACCTCCGAAATGACAAATTTAGTGCTCCAAAGCACTGTGGAGCACAGGCAAGAAACTTTGATACCCTATTAATATCAAATTCCTCTCAGATTTCAGTCTTAAACCTGCATCAAAACAACCTGCATCAAAGTTCATATAAGCCTCTAAATTACCAGCACTGTTTCCTATAGACGTCGGTCTCTCATCCAAGTATTAAGAAAGGTGGAGGTTGCTTAGCTTTTGGTACTTGAGAAGTGTGCAGCCTGTAATTAATGGCCAAAGCAGCAGCATCGCTCCCATCTACAGCTCATTTGTTTGCCTGAGTAAACAAAATCCTTCCTTCCCTTCCGTGTACTTTGACAGATACTGCTTGGCTCAGCAGAGTTAGCAGAGCAGGCAGGACAAGGGGCCACTTAGTCAGCTCTGTGACACCATTTGCCAGCTGGACACCTCCAATATCTGACACAGTCAAGGCAAAAAATCGTAAAATGCTAATAAACGTAACCACACAGACTTTTTGATACAGCACACAGGCTTGATGAAACAGGAATATAATGAAATCTTCCTACTGATACCAAATGGCAATAAGAAAATGAAAGGCCTGTGTTGGCCCCGTGGTTCAGTGTGGTGAGGTCTGGTTAGGCCCATATTAGATTCTCAGGACTATCATGTTCCAATGCTGGGTAAAGGAAGAAGGACAGAAAGAAAGAACAGTTGTGACTGTATGGGTAGGAGGTAGATGTGTGTGTGGGGAAGCAAAGCTAAAAAACAACAAAATCTGGAATGTTCTAATGGTCTCTAATGATGTAACTCAGGTGAGCTGCACATCATCCTTCAAGAAGCAGTCTTCTCTTATCCTCTGTCCTTGCTGCAATCAGCTACACCCAAAAATATCTGGAGGGAAAATTATATCTGACACAGCCATGTTAAAAATGACCCAAACTAAGAAGTGGCAACTCTGAGGGTGTGGGAAAGTCTGCAAACAAATCACTGGGTGTGTCAGATACGCAGACGCTAGTATAATGCGGTGATTACTGTGTCTCCTCAGTGAATATGTAAAAGTTAGCTTGGTGTTTTAAGAACCATGCACAGTGACCGATAAACAAACTCAAGTCTGGCTGTGTTTACCTGGTTGTACAATGTTGACTGTAACCCCAAGGCTTCGTGGGACACTCGGAACATAACTGAAGTCCAGAGATCCTAAACAAATCCAGTTTGGCATCTTTGCTACACGGAGACTTTTTAGACTGTTTCAAGTTATCACCGAACTGGGAAAAGTGTTTTTTGTGATACCCACCAGTACATTTGTTGGGGAGCTTCATTGTGGCCACACGGCCCACCATTCCCCACCTTATCAGCCTCACAAGATACAGTGTGTGAGATCCAATCAAATGGTCAAAGCAGGCCCTAGAAAAAAGCCCCCAAAAATTTGGTGTAAAATTCAGCTTTAGAAATCCAAATGCAACTATAGGAACCTAGAGAACTCATGAACTTAGGGCTACGCAGTTTAAAGAGGAAACCTAGAAGATACAGCTTATGCATTCACACAGCCTGGGCTGCTTCATTACAAACAGGTGGGCAGGTACACAGACAAACAGATAACACATTGGAAAGCACATATCCTGACACACGCAAACACCTAAGAGCAATTAATAGCAGTGGCCAGCCAGCAGAAGCAAGCCTGAGATAAAAATAGGGGGATTTTTAATGGAAGTCTGAGAATACTTCCTATTTCTCTGGAGGTGCTGTCATCAAGTCTGGCAACAAATTGTCAAGCACCCTCTAGCTTCTTTGTGAATTATATTTATTCCTGAAAGAGCTAAAGAATCCCAAAAGACCATGACTAATGAGCACTCCAAGGGATAACCGAAGTTTGCCTTTCTCTCCCCCTATCCCTCGTACACTGTGTGTAACCATTTAGTATTGAGTACCCAGAACTGAACACGGAGTTCCCAGCGCTGTTTCATCATAGCTCAGAGACATACTTCCTCAGCAGGCTATTTGGATCAAAGACTTAAGGCAACATCCCTGAAAGACAAGACAAGGCAACACACAGAGGGGACTTTTTCACCATCTGCTTCCATTTTAATTTGCTGCACTCCCATATGTCACCAGGGGCTGTAGGATGTTCAGATGGATCCCGTGTCATGTGCATTCATGGGAGTATAGGACAACAAGGTCTTCACGTCCTGTTTCCTACAGCCCCAGACACTGCATACTAGACATGCAGTCCAGCAGACTCCACAGAACATTTATCCCACTTATGTCACACATTAACGTAAGACTTTCCAAATCACCAGTGAGAAGTAGAATAAGGTTAAGTTTTATGGCCTGAAGTGAGGCAGCCATTCTCACTCTTAGTTTAAAGCAGCTGACAATAACAGATTAGGCATTTCATTGTACAGAGGTACAGTATCATCTCCCTGACCTTTGATATCTGATTACAAAGATCATAACTACTACTACTTTGAAGAATGTGCTGTGAATAAAAAAATACATACAGCTACGGATAATATCTAAAAAGTGAGAAAAAGCAAAATATTAATGTGTGTGTAATCTGAATTTTGTAGGTACAGGCAAGTCCATTCCTTTGGTTATCTCTGTTGATATATCTTGCAAAAAATGAAGGCCAATAATTGTAAAATTAACTCTCAAGTCTGATGAAGCAGCTTTCTTAATCCACTTTTTATGAAAAGTGCAGTGATACAATATGAAAATATTGATGTTTTATATTAGGGTCAACTCCAGTTTGTATTTACAGTAAGTGTTTTCTTAGATAAGGCTCCCATTTCACAGTAGTTTAGCTACACTAACAGACGTGTAAATCAGAAAGAGTATGGGCCTCTGGAGATGTCCCAATAGATGTGAACATACTAAACATCAACATTGTAAGCAAGCAGGAGATGATGCAGTGTGGAGTTGCCTGCTAAATTTTGCCTCTGTTTAAACACAAAACGTGTCACAAAGGGCACAGTTGGACATTTATAGCTTAACACATGCCCCCCAGCAGGTACATGAAGCTACTCTAGATAAGCCCAGACACAGCTGGAAAACAGTTCATGGGTCCCCCAAGGAAAATTTCACCTAGTCAGAAAATGCATCTGTTTTTCTCCCTATAACTTAGCAATGGTGAGTGCCAAAGACTTTGTAACATTCACACAGGCTGCCTGAATCCTGCTGACGATGAAAGGCTAAGGTCAAGCTTTGTACTTCTGGCATTGGCAACGCATTTCAGGGCCTCTACAACAGAGCCAGAGAAATTCACTCATTGGGATGCCTGACCCTCGGGGCAGTAAAAGTATGAAACAAGCAAGGAGGGCAAGTTCATATCTCAGTAGGGCACAGTTGGAAGACAGTTCATATTGGCAGGGCCCTAGCATGGTTATTACTCTATCCCTGCATAACAGTGCAGGAGGATGCTGACAGATCAGAGCACAGGCGAGAACAAAACCAACTGTCTCTCTGTGCATTCAGCTGTTAGAAACATAGTTTAATTGGTTCCTGCTGTATACATGGCTGCAAAAGTAGCAAAGTACTAAAGTCCCCTCATGTTTGGTCAAGATCTTGCTTTCTTTCATCTGTTGTGCAGATGCTGATGGGGTCACCTGCCTGGAGGGGGGTCAGGATTCTGCCAAATGGATTTAAGCAGGGTACTCACAGTCCAGGCATCTCAGTTTAATAGCCAGTGACTCAGTGAGAAAACCAAGACTGTCTGCACAAAAGGATGGCTCCGTTCCTGACAACATTTGTAAGGAAGAATGATACCCTGACAAACCCTCTCTGCAATTTTGTGCTGTTTAATCTAACAAGTAAACCCATTCTACCTATCTAGGGCAGGTCTCTTACAAGCAGTCATTACTGGAAGCACCTAAGTGTACCACTTTGAGTACCACTCTCAATGCAGGCAAAAGCCTAAATGAAGGGTGGAGGGGATGAAGAGAAAGATTGGGAAATATAAATAGATGCTTGGGGGAGCCAGAACATAGGTTTGGGGGGAGAAGAAAGAAAGGAGAGGAGTACAAATCCTTTGCAGTAGAGTGATATACTCACATTCTGGGAGAAGTAAAATTTTGGTTAATATGTGGTTTGCCTAAAAGGTAGGAGACAAAAGATAACAATGACAAAGGTGTTATAATATCTTAGTTAATTGCCATGACTTCATCAAAGTAACATGTCAGAGGACATAGACATAACTGAAAAATAAGAAGGAGGAGGGGGCGTCTAACCTACCTGCAATGAGAGTGTTTATACAATAGTGCAGACTCCTGTCAGGTTGCAGGCATCTGAATAAGCTGTGCCTCAGTTTCATGGAGTGCTAAGTCCATTAATATTTGTAAAGTGCTTGGAAATTTTTCAAAGGAAACTGCTGAATGGAAAAATAAATTGCTAACTATATAAAATCTCTTCCCTTTATCCTCACATATTGATATAATGTAAGATTGCAGACAAGAAAATATTCTCATGGTTTAACTTATGTTGGTTAAATAGAGCATTGCTTCAGCTCCATCAGAAACAATCTGGTTAATGAGCATACCATACCCACTGCACTCAAGGGCTTGATCTTAAATCAATGGAAAATACAGATCCAGTGGCTGATGATATATTGACTACAGGTTTTCAGAGAGGAACTAGACTGTTGTAATTTTTTGGGGAACAAAATAGTTCCATGTTAGAGGGAAATCATGTTACATGATGTTAAATGTTACAAGAGTCTAGGAAACTTCTACAAACAGATCAGCAGAGGCAAGGATGCTTATAGGGTTCTACAGTAGTTTCATTCCTTCTTGAAAAGGTTGCTCTCTTTGACCTGACAAGGAAAGGAGCAGAATTGGCAGGCTGATGCAGAGCAACATGGAATTCCCACATATTTCTGTCACAGCCTTCTTGAGATTTGAAAGAAAACAGATGACAGCCTAGGACCAAGAGCGTGCAAATAGATTAATGATTTTTCAAGACCAGCCTGAAACATCTAAAAATAGCCTTAAACTCTTTTTTTTTAAACAAAAAAAAAAAAAAAAAAAAAAAAAAAACCTCTGAGCTTCCCTGGAAAATGGAAGCACTGACAATATTTGTTATTCATTAAAATATCAGCAGCAATCATCGTATTGATGAGTACACCTGATTGAAATGTTAAGATTTAGAGAAATATTTAAACTCAAAAGAAAATGCAAAACATTTCTAAAAATAACTGGAGGAGTGTTAGCAAATTAAATCCTTTCTGCAAAAAATTGACAGTGTTTGTAATCCAGTTTTGAAATGGGGAACAGGGAGAGCTGCCAGTCACTTTCTTTCACTGGCAAGAAGGTACAGACAGTACTAAAAGTGAAAGTACAGTTTCTCCATGCTCATTCTTGACATTTAAAGGATGCTCTAAAATGTGAATAAGTTTCTGAAGGTTTATGAAGTACCTGGTCAGGTTCCTCAGCCCACATTTCAGGAATATGACTGTTTCGCCTGCACAGAACAGCTGAAACATCAAAGGATCTTCACAGTGTTTTGACTCTTGAAGACCACAGGAACATAGAAATTGACTACAAAGGCTCAGGTCAGAAGTCCATCGAAACCAGTATCTTATCTCCAAGTAATGGTCAGCTGTAAATGATTAGGGAAAGCAAACAAAAATACCATATATAGTCTGATCCTACTCCTGCTCAATCCTCTTAGTTGTTTAGGACCAGAAGATGGGAGTATAGCCAGATAATCATGTTTAATAGCTACCAGTGGACCAATCCCCTGAGATTTCTCATCTCTTCCCACAGCTTTGTCCTGGGAGAAGGGAGTCTTGCTGCATGATATCAAAGCCATGAAATGTAGACTTGCATGATCAAACCCAACCTTGATTGTGCTCATTGGCAGAAATGTTCCTTCTCCCTACAGTACACGTATTTCCTTTTTTAATTTACAGAAATTCCCTGGGAACATATCTTCAGCACAGACCTTAAAAAGCAAAATTGGACCTGATGACTTACTTCTAAGATGAACATTTTCCTATGGGGTACTGTGTAAATTTCAGTCTCTTAAGACTTCATGGCTTATTAATTCAACTGTTTAAGCAGCTAAAAGCATTCTTCCTCAAAAGAGCAAACAAAATACGGATCCCCTCAAATCAGGCTTGTTCACTAACTTGAAGAATAAAAGCTGTAAGAGTGAAAATGCTTCCTTGTTAATACCTTCTTAAAAAAGTGATATACCAAGGAGACAGAGGACAGTTTTTGGGTACCACAGATATACTTTGTCCTTAGTTCAGAGAAGAGATGGGCTGGCACAAGCATTGCCTGCATTTAAGCCATTTTGGGACACAGTGAAGAGGAAAATACTCTGAATGAAAGCAAATGTCAACTTCAAAACTCATGACCAGTAATATCAACTGCAGTGGTTATTACTTTGAAGCCAGCAAAACTGGGAAGTGAGTAAGCACTTGTTATTCAGGGAGGGAGCCTATTCCTCCCTCACTGCCAAGTTTTCCTCCATTCCTCAAGGTTACCTCTCTTTCCATTTTCCCGCAGTCTAAACACATCATTCTGATCTCCAGCCCCTACTCCTTAAATTCCATCTCCTCCCTTTCTTATCTACTTCCCTCTTTCCACCTTAAGTCTCTCTAATTCCTAACTCCTGAGAACCCTTATCACTGGTATAAGCCTACAATACTCTCAGAATAGCTTTTCTACTAAATCCAAAAACCACAGGCACTTCTCCTGGTCAGGTTTGTTACTCAGCATTGTCCCCAAACTAGAAAACTCCTACTATGAGAAGACATTATCTGATACCACAGAAATCACTGGAGAAGCCAGAATCTCAAGTGTTGAAATACCACATGGGAAAAAAATTGAAAATATAAATCTAACATGCAACATGAAATCTGGGCAGCACGTACACCGGACACAAAGCTTAAGGGAAATACTTTGTAGGGAAAAGCCTGTTTGATGATTATCAGGCCCACATTTAACACACAGCCCTAAGAAATCTTGAGCCTGCATTGCCAGTGGGAATGCTTAGCGTGTGATGTGTTCCTGGTCACGTGGCTACATGGTTCTCAGCAAATCAAAGCAGGGCACATCCTGAATATTTCAAGAAAAACAGAATATGAGCACAGGACTGACATACCAAAGCTCATGGGAGCTTCTGGCAACATGGGATACATTCCTTTGTGACTTCTGCTGCTGTGAAACAGCAGTAACTCCGCAGACTTGCACAGAGTTGCGCTGCTGTAAAAAGCATGTGAGAAGAATCAAACCCACTGCGTAGATTTGCCCAAGCCAGTCAGCCAGCATTTCAAAAGCAGCTTATAATTTTGGCTGTCTTAGTTTTCAAGCATCTCGATGCCTTAACGAGACACTAAAAATAAAGAGCCAAAATTACAGGTTACTTTGCACAACTTGGGACTCAGTTTCTCTGGGCCAAATTCTGATGCTATTTGAACTTACTTCTAATTGAAGCCTAGAATAAGTTTTCTGAACAATACAGAGTTACAGAAAACTTTGACTAGTACAAATGACAGCAGGCTTGCACTGTCTGTGCCTCAGGTCACTCATTACCACTATGAAGGCACTGAGCCAAATCCTCAGATGAAATACATTTGTCCTAGCTACATGGGAGCCCCCACACCTATTTACACTGGCTGAGAACCCATCCTAATAAATCCCATTTAACTAATTTACATAGCTCTATGAAATTTAATACCTACACAGAGCTTGGAAGATAAGTCCTCAGCCTGATACACACAGAGTAGTACCAAACAGAATGAACTTCAGTGTTAAATGGAACTGCAGAAAGATGAGAAATGAGTCAGATTTACCACGTGTTAGTATAGATCCTGAGTCATAGGACTACCAGTTTTCTGGAAACGCATCATTTCAAAGGAGCGGGATATTAGGAAGCATGGCTGGTGAAACAGAAAAGCATTAGAGACACTACTGTCAATCAATAACACAACAAAAAGCAGAAGAAAATACACACAAATTGTTCCACGCAATGAAAATTAGAGCAGCCGGTTTTCTTTTAATTGTGGAACATGCTGTGCTCGCCTGGGGCTGCAAGAGCAGGAAAGAGAGAGAGGGTCAGATCACCACAGGATCGACCCAGGTTTGAAAATTCATAGCAATTAAAGCACCAAGAGCCAAACCTCCCACACATCCTTCCCCTAAGTGTCAGGAAATGGTGTCCCCTGATTGCTCAACAGCTGGGTCAGATGGCTGGCCTGAGGTGACTAGATGGTTTTCTGGGATTCCATCGGGCCTTGGGGGAAATTTATGGCAATTAAGGCAGATGGAGCAAAACCAGAACTATCTGAGAGATGCCTTCGAGCTCTCGTTGTGCCTCCCTGCCAAAAAAATGCAGTCAGCGCATGCCATGTCTGGACTTGGTAAGGAAAATTTTTGCGACTGATTTCAAGATGAACTGAATGATCTCTGCTCTACGTGAGGAGCACAATCAAAATAACCAGCAGGAACAGCAGCAGCAGACAAGTGATACAGTGTGGTAAGGCCACTAAGATATTCAGAGAATTTGCTTATTCAGCTCTCTGAAACCATGAGACAGCATTTCAGTACACATAATATAGACCTCTAAAACCTCAGGGTTGCACTGTGACTGTCATAAACTTTAATAGGGAACTGCTTTCTGTTTCACAAAGCAAAACTGAAAAGACATCTGCCCTGTCTGCATTGTGATTATTTCGTTTACTTCTGTAGGGGCAGTGTCCACCAGTGGAAGAACTAGCAATTCCCTGGCTGATACAGAGAATCCAAACTCGAGGATGCTGAGTGACAGCTCATGACTTCCTATAAGACACTAAGTTTATCTCCTGCAAGATCGGTAACTCTTTTCCCAGTTCCCCTCCCATACTTTCCCCAGAGAGAGTAACTTCTTCCCTAAACAGCCCACAAGGAACTCCCAAACTCGCAGCACCCTGCAGGTTGTGTCATTCCCCAGCGGGATTCCAGGGTGGAGGACAGAGTGAGAAACTGAAACAGAAAGGAAGCAGTCAGCTTAATACACCACAAATGTGGAATTTTCTCCTCCTTGGTCCCTCTTCCCACCCTCACAGCTTTCTCCAGTTTTGTATCTGTTAGTTCTAAATTGCCCAATGCACTTGAAACACATCAAGTGCTGAATTAAATAAAAGTGTCCTTTGCTCTCACACACTTGTCTCAGCTGTGAAAGCTCTCAGGCTTTTACTGGGGCAAACAGGTTCCTAACAAGTTACTACAGATTTTAAGGATTTGTTTTCTTTCACATTGCCAGCCAACATGATAAAATAGTTTCTAGGAAAAGGAGCTGCTAAGATACTGTGAACAAAATCTGGTAAGAAATAAAGCAGGGAGAGGAAAGGGATTCTGATATATCAGGGTAAAGCAGCACAAACCCCAAAGCAACTCCTTCCAAGTCTGGAGGCTCCACTTCTAAAGTACATCCCAGCTCTGAGAACACAGGCTCCCTTACACGCACTCAGTACGGTTGCTTTTTCTCCAGCTCAGTCTACCTCACTTTGCACGGCGTGGCACCCCCAGCAGCAATTAGACCTTCAATATCTGCCCAGTAAGGGTACCCCATCACATCAGCCAGCACAGTGGCTACATCAACCACCCAGTCACAGGTAGGGACGTGCCTGCAGTTGCTTTCAGGACAGCTAATTCTGCCCAGTTTCATTCTGCAGGGGTGATTCCTGTAAAACTCCCTCCTCCCCACCCTCACCTTCACTCCTCCCTGCCCCAGCAACCTACTCTGCTACCTCCAGGGGGAAAAGTATTTGCAGACTTATTCTCTCAACAAAACAACTCAGCCCAGGGAGCAGTGACTTGCAACAGCCTTTCCTGTGACTTCTTGTTGGCTGAAGCCAATTACAAGCAGCGTGCCACTCTACATTGTGCAACTCACTTAGCTCCTGCTTCTCAGCCCAGCTTCATGCTTATGTTCAAGGGTGTCAGCTCTCCTTCCAGCACCTGCCCACAGCAAGCACACTCTAGCTGGCAAAGAGCTTTCTAGAGCTGCAAGTTCTGGCTAAGTATGTCAGCTTCACACAGGAAGCACCAGACACTTCCACCCACCTGGGAAAACCAGCTGGTTCTGTCAAGGGTCTGATTAGCAAAGATGCCACCGAGGAGGACAGCTGTGTCCCCAGAACTGCTCCCACCTCTGCCGGGGGGTGAATGAGGGGCATCCAGGTGGGCGAGGGTGGAAGGAGGTAAGGTTAATGGCACTGAATTTTAAATGTAAATAAATAAAGTTGAGTGCCCCACTGAAAACACCTCCTTCCTGTGGGGCAGGATTGGGAATCTCTGGGTTGCTGAGGTATTAAAAAAAAAAAAAAAAAAAAAAAAGAATCACTAGTTTTCCTTAAGATTTACACTGTCTGTCTGCAGTAGTACTTCTGCAGGTTTTTCACAAGGAGACCTTAATTCCAGTAGCTGCCTCCTTCATGTGTCACCCTGTTACAGCTAGTTTCTGGATGTGAGATACCTCTTTCCTCTGCAGAAGCAGTGGTTTCCCGTAATATCAATCTATTGCAGACTCAAGGCACTAAGTTTGTCAGACTTAGCAAGCAGTATCCTATACTCACGTTAGGATTATTTACCATCAGGAGCCTGGCAAACAGAAGTGGGGTAGGACTGCACTGTCAGGGAGCCAGGAAGTGTCCTGACCTCCCCATAAGGAAAGAGGAGCTACTTGCTGCACAATATGACAAGGGATTAAAGAGTTAAAAAACCAGATCCTGCATTGTGAAATGCACTAAGGAAGTTGGGTTTTGCCTAGGGATTATACGGGATTTTGCTGTTCTGCTACCAGAACATGACGGAGATGGATTCTAGTTAATTTTTTAGTCTTTCAAAGATCCGTCCTTCCCTCTCCTTCCCCAACCTCCCTCGTCCCCCATCACCCCAAACCATTTACAGAGTCATGCAATAGCCTGCATGGTCAGCCCCTCTGCATACCTTTGGGAGAAGCAACCAAGCCAAACCTGAATCCTTGTGCTGCCAAGCTGGCTTCGGGATCTTTCAGAGGAGAAATAAAAAGAAAGGAAAAGAAAAAAAGGGAAAAAAAAAAAAGCAACAGTACTTGTAGGGATTTGTTCTTGAAAACAAGCAAAAACATGAGAAGAGTTGCTGCAGCAGCTGCACTTACACTGTAGTGCCTGTGTCTCTGTGCAGTTCCTCCCTGTTCTGCAGCCCTATAATCCACATAGAGAAATGCCTCTGCTGTTCCTCTCGCTGGCTGTACTGTTGCAGTGAGACTGGAACTGCTGCTGTTTTCAGTTTCAGACCAGCCTCTCTCTCCAAATCCTCTGACGTCAGGCAGCCTCTAAGAGATATTTATGGCATGAACAGTCTAAAAGTTTCTCTAGGTAAAGCCTAGATTGCAATTCTTTGGGATTTGTAAATTTTACACCTTTGGATAGAAACCCACTCCAAGGGGGGTCAGGGAGGAAATGGTGGGTAACTACAGATGTGGTTGCATAAGTCCCTGGCAAAAGGCAATCCCTGTACTTTTCTGCCCATGGTATATTATATCCACACCCAGGATGTAACTATCTGCCATGCAAGTCCCCATTTGGAAAGCAGTATTTTCCAGTCTCTCAGCTGTGCCTAAACAGTGTTCACTTCAAGCCTGGAAAAGAGGCCTCGCTCCTAGCCCACAGCCCTCCACTGTGTCCAGGCTTTGACTGGATTTAACTAAAAGAGGAGTAAAACAGCCCTCTCAAGCATCTTGTCCACATCCTCTTTCAGTTTTGCACTAAACCCTTTCAGCTGGAACGTTTTTCCAGACATGTGGGCCAACTTCCCTCCTAACTTTAAAATGCCTTCTAGAAGTGTCTCATCTCAGATAAATACCAGCTCAGAAAATTCATTTGATCTTTGATCTGTATTGTTCTCTGCCTATTTGCATCTCTATTTCTGTTATTTCTTTGGTACATGCCAGCTTACTGTACAGTACTATATATTTCACTGGCTGTGAAAGCCACTTGTTATGTAGAAGAGATGCTAGAGCAAAAACTGAAGCAGAAGTATGAGCATTAATGTTAAGCAGTACTTGAGGAGCAAAATGCTCTCATGGTATAATCCTGTTAAGGCAAGTGGTGACAAATTTTGACTGATAAGACCTCTTTGTTTTGAATGTAGGAGCTGAGCTTGGCTGTAAGCCTGTAAGTATCCATACTTCCATCTAAGAGATGAGGAAACTGGGGCTCGAAGGTGAAGTGATATATGTTGAAAGTCCTTGAGTGGTGGTTAAAGACAGACCTCTTTAAGAAGTTCAAAACTTATTCAACATCTTCTGGAGGGAGAAGTCTACAAACGTGCTGCTATTATAAGCAACTGTTATTTTTTTTATACCCCATCATTTCCATTTGTAAACAGTTAGAAGAATTATGTGTCCCAGTACCACTTTTGGAGATGCGAGTGCTATTTCAAAATGTAAAGCCAAGGCTCTTTTCTGTGCAGCTTACTGGCAGAGTAATTTTACCATGCGGGGCTGTGGGGATTATTTTTTTCATGAGCATATGCTTTCTCTCTTCTGCTTCTCTCTTCTTATCATCATCTTTGGGCATGGGCCAGGGCTCTTTCAAATCAATAAAAATCATCTGATCAACTTCAAAAGGCTCCAAATCAAGTTTCTTCTGATAGTTTTCTGATGGCAGCTAGCCCCATACATTGCCATATCATCACTATGACCAAAAAACCTTGAGAAAAACTCCGAAAGAAAATGGTGTCTCTCTGAAAAGATTTCCACTTTTGTACTTATGAGATAGGCCTAAGAATCTGGCAGATTCAGGAGCAAGAAAATGTTCTCAGCCCCAAAGCAGTATTCTGTCGAGCAAAGGAAGTAAAACATTTTTTGTGTAAAAGGAAAGTACCCACTTAGAACTATGCAATCCAAACATCAAACAAGCAAGGGTACTGTCTCCTCTGGCTATTACATTTGCCACTTGTCGTCTTAAGATTAGCAAGGATAATTCAGGATGTGACTCCCTACCCTGCCATGCTGCACACTCTTCCTGAAGATCAGCCCTGGAGTTCAGACACTGCCTGTTGGCAGCTTGTCCCATAACAATCTGCAGGAAATTCTGAAGGGCAGAACGATTCAGGGCTTCACTGTAAAATACCAGAGCTGTTCCTTGTGGGTAGTTCCACCTCTGAGCAGTTTTCACTGACTCAGCTGCTGTGGTTAATAAACTTTCAAACACACAGTAAAGACTTCTGTTGTTAGTTAAAGATAAGATGTTTATCCATGACTCCTGCTTTCTCTGATGAATTTATAGGATTATAATACATCTACTTCCTAAAGAGTGGAAAAGGAGGAACCGTGGAAATTCTGACTATCACACAGAAGTAAACCATTAATAACTGTAGCCTGTCTTACACTGTGACCCAACTGCAAGTGGGATGTCTTCATTACAAAAGACTCTGCAGCAAGACTGAAATGCCAAGAGACTGAAATGCTCTGGCTACCCATGATACAGGCAATGACAGGGAAAGCTGCCCTGCGTCCCAGTAGCACACTTCATTTCTGTCCTGAAGGGACATGCCTCTTAACACGTAGTTAGCTCAGAGATACACAAGGCAGAACATCCATCCCCACTCAGAAGTGCTACAGCATTCCAGTTACTGCAGATTAAGTCAGTATTTCCACAAATCTGTTGTGTTTTTTTCCGCAAAATATTTTTTTTAAAAAGTATAGTCAGTTGTGTATGGTTGCATACTCATAACCTGTACACTGAATCACATAAGACTTCTTTTCACGAGAAGCAACAGGAGCCCTTTGCAGAACACAACACCATGATACAAAGAGCATGATGATCCCATCTGCAGACAGCATGTAATTTTATTTCATATACAGGAGAACCAGGACTTTCTCCAGTGGACTAGGAGTGTGTGTGTGTGCATGAGCACAATTTGCTCCATTTGAAACATGATTTATTTAAAACAGTACTTCTCCCAAAAGATTCTAGAGGTAGGCACCTTTAGAGGGTGAAAATCACCTTTGTGCACAGGACCAACAGAAACGTAAGCACTACTCAGTTCCAAAAATCAGAGAACAGAGTAGGACCCTCTGCATCACTAGCGCATGACTGGCAAAACAAGAGAGCATGTGTTCCTCAGCTCCAAAACAGTTTTGTTATATATTCACAGGAGCAACCACTCTAGTTGTCACTACCTTAGTGCTGCGTAACGAAATAATAAACCAAAGGAAATGAAACCATATTCAAATACCAGTCTTGCTGCCATAGTGGAACAGACCATTCAGCTCTCTAGGCCTGTACACTGCCTCAAGCAGTAGATACCTGATGATTCAGAGCATGAAGAATGGAAAACACGATACATCTAGCCAGCTGTGGACTGTGACATTACATAAGAAATGGTGGGGGTGGGGGAAGAGAAGAGAGAAAATCCTTTCTTTAACTCCACAGTTGATCATTTACACCCTGAAGCATGAGGTTCATTCAGATGCTGTCTTTTCCCTTGCACTGCATTGCTATGAATGTTATTTCTGCATATATTTCAGCTTTGGCACTCAGCCAGTGTTTTTTTTTTTTTTTTTTTTCCAATCCACTGAAGTCAGGAAATGCAAAGTTATGGCATATGTTCAAAAGAATAGCACACACCAAAGCATGCAGAGAGCTCTATCTTTGTCCTTAGATGCACACAGCCTTGGCCGTAGTTTTTAAATCCACCCGGTGATTTTCCTTTCATTTCACATGACGGAATCCTATCCTCTGTGTACTTTGGCACCCAGATTTAATTCACTACTGGACTGACCAGAGTGAAACCATTTGCAGATCTCCTAGATGCCTTCACTTCTAATGCATGGAACAGCACCATGGTTTGCCAGGTGCCAGTAACCAGGTGTGAAGGGAAGTTGGTTCTGTGTTGCAGATGGGCATGTGCCAGCAAGAAGGATCATTCTAAGACACTGCCATGTCCTACGCAAGGGATTGTACTTTGTCTATTAGATAAGGGGGAAGGAGACACATTCTGGTGCTGTACTACAGCGTATGTGAGATGTTCCCTTTGTCACATGGGATCATGCAGAGGATGGTTAAGTGTCTGAGTATCAATGCATGACACTAGACAAACGAGTATTTACAGTCAGACGGTAAAAAGACAGCATCTTTCACTCCATTTCTTCCAGTATCAAAATCAACAAAAAGTCAGAATTGGGGGAGAATGAGGCTCACAAAACTAAAGAAGGGCTTCCAATTGAAGTGACGCAGTGTTAGAGTAAGGCTTACAAAGCTAGCATCTCTGCCACACACTGCAGACTGAACTCAGAGACTGAGGGATAGATTGAGTTCCTTAAACTAAGTTTAGCAACAGTCTTAACCTTGCTGTAGAGTACTCATACATGGAGGTAGGCAGAGAGAGCACATGCTGAGCACGCCCTGCCTCCGCCACTGGCAGAACAGGAGGCAGGAAAGAGAGAGCTCTGTCCCATGCTGGGAGTTGTGGCTTAGCTCTGACTCCTTTGCTCCAGTCAAGGAAACCAAAGAGAATTGAGCAGGCCAGACTATTTGGACAATTGTAAACTAGAATTGTTCTGCTGATATATAATATCAGAATTAAACATCACTTTTGTAATATATCACAGCCCAACTAGTTATTCCCAGAGCTAACTTAGATTTATTTCATTTTCCACCAAAAACTATACAGTGAATTCAGGTTAACCAGGGTCCTTTGAGAGCTTTGTGGGACAACAGTTTCTTGGCTTCTTTCTCACACATACTGGACTGAGCATGGTTAGAGAACAGATGCTTCAAAGAAGCTAGAGATATATGTGGAGGAAAAAAAATACATACACAGAAGACATACAGACAGAAGTGGCACCAATGATACACCATGTTAACAGCAATCACCATATGTTATAAAACATCAGTGGAGTCTGGTTGGGAAGGAGAGTTAAATTATGTGGACTGTATCAAATTTAAGTGTTGACTGGCATCATCTGTTTCTTTTATTTCCTAGACATTCTCTCTTCTTGCAAAGGATTTATATTTAAAATACTCCAGGAAGCCAAGAGAGCCTATTAGACTAGCAATTATCCTGAGTCACTTCCTATAATGGTTTAAAACAACTTTTCAGAAAATCTCTTCTGTGGGGGTGGATGCAAGTATATCAGTGGCCCACAGAGTCAAACCAGCAAACCTGAAAGGCGTAATAAACTATAGCTAACCACATTACACTTTTAACAACATTAAAAGAACACTAAGGCTGGAAGAACAAATGTTGGAAAATGACAGATATCAAATTTTAAAAAATCCATGTGAACTTACACGAAATACATTATGATAGGGATGTGTTTATCCACTACTCATGTAAAACAGCTGTGGCAGAATGTGGGATGGGACACAGCTCCCTGCATTTTAGCTCAAGACATTTAGCTCAAGACAATTCTATTTCTCCTTGCAGCCACAGCTGATGCGTGCCTGATGCATGGGATGAAACAGTATCTACAAAATGTTAGCAGTGCAAGCAGAGTTTGTGCTGTAACTTTGGCACTTCCACACTTTCAGGTGCTTTGGTTTACCAATGATTAAGCTCTTTACTGTTGTTATTTCAATATCATTTGCTAATTATAGGGGGAAAAAAATCAATTCCCAAACCTTTTTTCATGTAATCCTACCAAATTTACAAGTTATCAGCATCTCTTGAAGTCACCTGAATACAGGAGTTTTGCTCTGCTGCTGTTGTGTGACCATACCACTCTCCTCTTGCAGAGTTGCCATTTCAGGATGTGATACAGTCTGGCCATGACATACCTGAGTGTCTTTTGGGGCATTAAAATTTAAGAAAGTTCTTGACTTCTTCTGAAGTACGATCTTTCAGCCACAAGCACAAAGACTTGGCACAAATATTATAGGAACTGTTGGGACTGCTATGCTTGAGACCCAGGTTTTATCACTAGACCAGCCAAAAGTGACCTTGTGCATCCTTGGTTACCTCAGCTGCAGATGGGGGCATTAAGATAGCCTACCTACAGGATCTTAACTGATAATATCAAGAAGCATTTCATAATATTTTACAATGTAGGAAATGAAAAAAAAAAGAAAACAGAACAAAATTAAACCATAACATTTAGGTATTCTGTCTCCTTTACACTTACTAAATACCAAAAAATGAAGAAAAAATTATCATGTGACATATATATTTATTGTGAACATTATGCTTCTGTCACCTGCCCAATAATCTATGGAAATGAGTAAATTCACGGGATTAAACAGAAAGCTACTAAACTCCATTATTTTTTTTTTCCAGATCTTGTAACTGAATGAGTTTAAAGATAGAATACTCATCTGAAGAATCCAGTTTTGGACTAGAACTGGGGAGAGGTGACTCTATGATAGCAGCATATTCAGACTTCTGGTGAAGACAAACAGCTTTAGAAATTTATTCTAAGAGCATGCTGATTCCCCTGGGTCTTAGCATCTGTATATTTAGCCATGGTTTAAGATATTCAATATCACATAGCATCAGGTTTTTGTGTCTGAAGTAGAATGAGACACTGAACGGCTATGACTGTCCTTAGGAAAAAAGACTTGCTATTTCCATATTATTTTCACAAAGACTACACAGAATTGTGATTCAAATCCTGCGAGTACAAAGATTGGCAAATTAATTTTGTAACATGATGAAAAGAGACAGCTGCTAAGAAATATCTTGCAGGCAACGACAAATACTGACTTTGCAGAAGACAATGAGAGTGGGAGTGGGTCATAGGAATGGGTCCACATCTGAGTCAACTAAACTCTTTTGTCTCATTGTCTTTAAACAGCAGCAGACGCAGAGACCAGAACTGAGAAATTAATTTCAACTGCACAGAAGAAAATGAGGGGGCTTAAAATTAATTGTCCCTGCAGTACAAGAGGAAAAGGAAGCATCTCACTAGTGTAAGTACATTATGTAATGGAATGGTGTTGTGGGTTAACCACACGATTATTTCACACAATAAAAACTTATCCAAAACTTCACTAAAACCTGAGAAGATGGAAATTCTCAAAAATAAACCAGAATACCAATCGTCATATGTCTAAGCCCATTGCTCTCCTGAATCATAGAATCATAGAATGGTTTGGGTTGGACGGGACCTTAAAGTCAGTCTAATTCCAACCCCCCTGCCATGGGCAGGGACACCTCCCACCAGACCAGGTTGCCCAAAGCCCCATCCAGCCTGGCCTTGAACACTTCCAGGGATGGGGCATCCACAGTTTCTCTGGGCAGCCTGTGCCAGTGCCTCACCACCCTCACAGTAAAGAATTTCCTCCTAACATGTAATCTCAATCTCCCCTCTTTTAGTTTAAAATCATTCTCCTGTGTCCTATCACTATCTGCCCATGTAAAATGCACTCTCCATCATTTTTTTATAAGCCCCCTTCAAGTACCAAAAGGCTGCGGTGAGGTCTCCCTGGAGCCTTCTCTTCTCCATGCTGAACATCCCCAGCTGTCTCAGCCTTTCTTCATGGGAGAGGTGCTCTGTCCCTCTGATCATCTTCATGGATCTGCTCTAACAGGCCCACACCTTTCTTGCGCAGGGAGCCTCAGATCTGGATGTAGCACTCCAAGTGGGGCCCACCCAGAATGTGTTCCTTAGAGTCCCAAAGCAGTTTGAAATGAATGAAGTCGGGATGCTCAGTATATTCTAAGACCAAGGTACAACATATTGTCAAATGTGCTACAAATTAGTCCATTTTGTTCTTATATACCCATTTATAGGAGAAGACAAGCCATTGGTGAAAGTTAGCAGAAGCGAACCATTTCAGATAGAACTTTTTTAACCAGTGTATCAAGAATAGGCTACATATCTTTGATTTGTCTTTTCCTTTGATTATTCCAATATGGATGGAAAGGTGACAGGCTCAAACAAACAAATTTATGACTTTTTGTGTCATTTTATAAAATTCTGTGTCATAAAAAATGTTATTAGAAGACTCATGTCCTGATTAGGTGCAGAAATTATCTAAAATCTAAAAGCTTTGTTCCTGCACATTTTTTTTTTTCAAATTAATTTTGCAGGTATAGGAAGGTGTAAAAATTTAATTACATTTGGATCAACTTAGCCAAGACATGAAAGTGGCAGTTTGTGCAGAACATGTACATATGTTTTAGGTCTTGGAGTACTTCATTTATCTGGGTCTGTTTCTTCACCTGTAAAATGAGTATTACAGATTTGAGTGCTTGACATGGATGCTGTGAAGTTAATATCATTCCTCTTTCTAAAGATCTGTGAGCTCTTCAGACTGGAAAAGCTGAAGAACAACAACTTATTTTTATTTAGTGCTTGCATTGCCAATATACAATTGGATGAGATGATGAAGAATAATCTTACGTGAACACTTTCCTTGCTTTATCCTTCTCTGTTGTTGGAGTACCTGATTTGACAGGGTTTCTGATAATTTGTTTCATATGGGCTAAAGACAACAACTGGGCAATTATTTCTGACGACTGTGCTTGTCTTCCTGAATATCTTGATAGCAGAAAAATTCATTTGAATAACATAAGGAAATGGCAAAAGTTTTTCTGTGTGCATGCCATGTCGTATTAAACTAACATAAGTTATACGGAATTAGCATACAGACAAGAGAAAATCACTGGTATGGAGGCAATTACAAAAGTCTCTCTATATTTTTCTTATTTGGGATGGCAAATATATTGTTTCTAAGGTCAGGAAAGATACACACTCAAGAATAGTGTCAGGAAGCCCAAAGTAGTCAAATGGGTGCGCAAAAATAAGACATTGCTTTACAGACACTGTACTTAGTTAAACATATACAAGTGCAGAAGGCGGTAGCTGTGGATCCCACTCTTCTTTCTTAATACAATTTCCAAAATTCAGCAGTAAGTCCTTATTTTTGTTTTGGGGAGGAAAAGGCTGCTTTCTATTTGCTCTCTATTTTATTCATTTTTTATGAAAACACAAGTTGCTCATAAGAGAAATGCTCAAAGCATGTGAGTATTCAATGGTTTATATATGAAATAATCATGCAATATAATGTTATTGATATTTAGAAACAATATAATGTAATTTCATTATAATATTATATATTATAAGAAAAAGGATATTTTTATGACTGGTGGCAAAAGACCAAAGCTTTAAGCATGTGATCAGATAAAAACAATACCAGCTTAAATGGGTAGAAAAATGCAATGAGGACTGAAAGGTAGTACAGGGCTAGTCAGCCTGGAGAAAGAGACTGTATTTGTTGTGCTGGGACTACTGAACAGTGAATCACAACTAAGAAATTATCAGCTAAGCATGGATGCCTGCCTTGGTTGAAAAAAACAGGATGAAGACACTTTTGCTTCCTCCCCAACTCTGAAACTGATGAAAAGTGCTCTATATTAAGCCCAGACACAGTAGCCCTCAGAAGCCATTCCAGAAGCGCAGGACTACTGGCGTACGTACATTAATGCGTGGAAGTGGCAGAAGGGATCACAAAATGACTTCCTTCATGTAGAAATAAACCCTCTGAGGATAATTAATTTATATGAGAGATTGGCCATGA